>NW_026606186.1:2400000-3600000 GCF_029834395.1 Sorex fumeus
GTGAAGACTTTGTCCTCATTCATTGTTGTCTATTCCTGTATTTCGTTCTCTTTATACAGAGATGAGTGAGATCATCCAGTGTTTTATCCCTTTGATTTATTCCACTTAATATGATGTCCTCTTACTCCATACAAATTGCAGCAAACTGCAAGATTTTACTTTTTCTTACAACTATGTAGTATTCCATTGTGTATATATACCACAATTCCATTATATAATTATCAGTCACCGGGCATTTGTAACCCTCCAACTTTTTTTTCAGCAGAGAAAATAATCAAATGAAATATAGTAAGGTTATGGTGATTTAATAATAAAACCAACTGGAGGAATTCCACTGAGACGCAAAAGTTTAAAAGTAAATCTTTTCCCATTTATTATTTGCTTGATTTGATGCTTTTTTTCCCATTAAGGAAAAAATACCTTCAATCTATGTAGCATTCAGATGTCAATAAAAGCAAGAATACAGCATGGAAACATACAAACTAGTCTTAAAGATTAAAGAATTTTGAATTAAAATTTTACTAAACTTTATTTTTAGTGAGTTGTAAATTTTAAGTGACAACACTACTCTCATCTATTGTGTAAGTGTTAGTTAATGTTTAACTCTTAGATTTTATATATGAAAAATGGGAATGTTAAGAATGTAAAATTGGAATGAGTTTTTTTTTCCCCCAAAATAACCATTGTTCACATGGTTTAACAAATATAATGCTTGGCAGTGTAATGTATATGGCTGCTATTAATAGAGTTTAAAAAATTTTGCAGGGACCAGAGAGATAGTACAAGGGATAAGATTCTTGCCTTGCACATGGCTCAGTCCAGTTCAATTATTGGCACCACTTGAGCAATGCCAAGAGTGACCCCCGAGCACAGTCATAAGCCCTGAGCACCTTTGGGTATGGCTATAACCCAAACCACACAAATCCTTGGGCCAGAAGAGAGACTAGTGGTGGTCCAACCTGGGTTTGATCTCTGGCACCACAAGGCCTCCCAGCACCATAGGATGCAGCCCCAGAGACCTCTGGGCATCAATCACCAGGTGTGGTCTTGGCAGTTCCTGGCATCACACAGCCTGAGCAGAAATACATCCTTGGTCCCTAGCATTGACTTTCTGGCTCTGTTGACCAAATGTTGTCAAGAAGGGATCCTAGGGCCCTAGAGCACTACTTAGGGTGGCCCACCTCCAGTCTCCCTGCCTCAGTGAACAAACAACCAAAACCCAAGCAAAGAAACCAAGATGAATGTGAGGTTAAGGGAGAGGTTTTAAATGGCTGAAGTGAGGTTTCAAAGAGCTTGTGAGAGCCCTGGGTCCCACCTCTGATGCTGTATGTATCCTAAGTACTAATGGTTGTATAAACTAGAAACAACAAATATGAAATACTAATCCCATCTTCTCTAGACAGTAGAACATTGTCTCTCTCTGATGTTTCTTTCAAGGCAGTTCTACACAAACTGAGCCGCCCAGCCCTCCCTTGTTAGGAAATTTTAGTTTAACTTTTTCCTCGTCAAAGTGTTTCAAATGAACTGTTCCTTACTTCTCAGCTATAATTTTTATGGCAATCACCTATAGAAATTAACGTGAAATAATAAGTTTTAAAAAAGTATAGCAGAATTTGGAAAGGGGAGTGGAGATTACCTTAGGTCATTAACTTAGAGATATACACTCATGGTATTGTTAATATGTGAAATGATAATGATTCCTCATCTATATAACACATGTGCATGCAAAGCTCAAATTGATGTGCACCACAAAAGAGTGTTTATCTTGCTTTTTTCTTTTTTCTTTTTGTCAAGCTGCACTGTGAGAATAAAACTAAACAATACAACAGTGACTGACTGACAGGAATAATTATACCACCCACCTCCACCCATAGTTGGCTGATATTTATTTGAAGGGAAAAAATCAGGCTGTCATTAAGAAATGACTTGAGGGGCCAGAACCTAAGTACAGTGGGGAGGACCACAGTCTTCCATGTGATTGACCCAGGTTTGATCCCCGTATCCATATGGTCCCCTGAGCACAGTCAGAAGTAATTCCTCAGTGCCGAACCAGGAGCAACCCCCTGAGCATCACCAGGTGTCACTAAAAAAGCCAAAAAAAAAAAGACTCAATAAAAGACTGCATAAAATGAGGCATGTCTTGGGGCTGGAGCAATGCCTTGCACGTGGCCAACCCGGGTTTGATTCCCAGCATCCCATATGGTCCCCCAAGCATCTCTAGGAGCAATTCCTGAGTGCAGAGTAACCCCTGTGCATGGCAGAGTGTGACCCAAAAACGCAAAAAAAAAGAGGCATTCTATATATTGGAATCATTTGCAAACCCTTTTCAAAAACAAATACTTAAAAGGGATGAAAAAAGCACATGGGACCACAGGGCATGCCAGCAGTGACTTCCATCAGCAGAGGTGCTGATGCTGAAGAAACACTATCCTGTGAAGACAGAAAGTGCCTCTGGAGCCAAACCCCGAGCTTCGAATTCTTCTTCCTCTCATTCCCTTCTCTGTGATCTGGAGCATGCTACAGATTATTTGCAAACTAAGGCTGGTGTGGGGTGGGGGAATGTGTGATCTTGCAATTCATGTGCAGCTTTAATATTCTCCGATTTGTTAATAGACAGGATACCTCTGTGAGTTCAACCAGAAGGAACTTGACGTCTGTCTGCGGAAATGTAGACAGAAAGGGTGAGTGTGGAGCCGTCACTCGCTGCGTCCTTGTCATGCCCACGGGCATTTTCTCTATTAAATCATACTCTCCCTGACAGGCCCACTGTGCGTGGAGCGCACCGGGGAAGCGGGTTTCTTGCAGCTGTCGCAGGTACTGTTGTGATCTATCGGTCTGGCGGAGAGGGAGGAACTCAAATTACCCATCCTCGGAAAGGCTGGCTTGGTGAGTGCCTAGAAGAGCAGCCTCGTGATGACACAGTGACATGTGGAGAAGCTGCCGAGCGGGGGCCTGGGGCCAGTTACTCAGGCTGACCAGCACTTTTACAGCGGAGATGGCACATTCCTCTAAAAAACTGAGGAAAAGCACTTACCTTTTTTTTTTTTCCTTTTGGGTCACACCCCGCTATGCACAGGTGTTACTCCTGGCTCTGCACTCAGGAATTACTCCTGGCGGTGCTCAGGGGACCATATGGGATGCTGGAATCAAAGCCGGGTTGGCGGGTTGGCAGCATGCAAGGCAAATGCCCTACCAGCTGTGCTATCGTTCCAACCGTGTGATGATTGACTTTCAGGTTGTCTTCTTTCTCCTGGGGTGCATTTCTCTATCCTGGAAACTTGCCCCCATCTTAACCTGAGATGTCTATGTGCTCTGACTTTCTTCTGGAGAAGCTCAACATCCTTTACTCTCTGTCTCTCTAGTCACATTTCTCTAAATTATTTTACATCAGGAAAAAGTCATTCATTGAGAAACTTTCAAAAATTCAGCACATTGTTCTTCAATATGGTCCCCATTCCACGCCTTCCCAATGCTGGTGCCAATACATAGTTTTCCCTTTATGCTGCGGTGAGGGGATTCCATGCCGTGCTCAGGGGGTTCCAGCCATGCTTGGCCTGTCTGCATAGAGGAGATGGTTTAGTGCTTGGGTCTGAGGATGTGCTGCTGGGGGGCAGAGCAGCAGATTGAACTTTGGGCATCTGTGCGGAAAAAAAAAAGTGTGAGCTCCACCCTTTGAGCTATTTTCCTAGTCCCTTGTGTGAATATTCTGAAGAGCCTGTAAAGTTGGAATGAGCCAATTCAGATTTTTAGTTTCATTATATCTTCAAAGTCTTCGTTGAGGAAATTGATAGGGTCAAACCTGTGTTTATTCCATTTTCCCCAACAATGAATGGCATATTCTTCCCTTTTCCCTTCTGATCCTATTTTGCTCAGATGAAACTGATCACTGTTATGATGTTGGTCTAGAATGCCTGCTGTCTACCTAATGCCCTTGATGTGTAATATCACAAATGTTCTATGTGCTATTTGGCTTTTAACATATGTATTGTCTTCCCCAAACAGGTTATCAAATTTTAGAGGGTCTTTTCCTCTTCATTGCAATCGACTTTGCTGTAGTTAGCATGGTGCTATGATTATAATAGGAATTTAATGATTATTTGCTGAGGAGATGGCTAGATGAGATGAATTAGGCAAATGGTGTATAATGGAAATCACAGTCTCAAAACCATACTATATAAGTAGAATTCAAAATTTGCCTTTTAGTCCCTCTTAGTCATCCTAATGAGCTTGGTTAATGATAAGGAAAAGAAGAATGGGAAATTTCTCAATCTAAATTTTCAGCTTATAAAAGGCATCACCCAGAGACACGCTGGAGGTCACTAGGGCATTCATCATTCACGCTTTTATCCTTTTCTTGATTAAACATTTTCCGAGTTACAAAGACATGCTGCTTGTCCTCAGAGAAATCATGTTACAGTAGGAGAGGCATCGATGTAAACAAACAATGGCAGCAGAGTAGAACAGAGCTCTGAGCAGAAGGTCTATAGAGGGATTCATTTAAATGCAAAAAGGGAGAATCTGTTGCTTGGGTGAGGTATGGGGAAAAGAAAGGTATCACAGTAAAGGCAATATTTTAGAGAGTTTACAAAAAAAATAGGTGAGTCACGAGTAATATAAAGGAGTCAGGACATAACCTTTAGAGAGATCAGTGAATTCAGAGACTTTGATGGAAGATTCAATATGATGTACCCAGGTACATGTAAATCACTGCTCGAAATTGATGCTGTTTAGCTTTCAAGGAAGAACGCAGTGATTACAAAGTTGGAGTCTTCCACAACAGTGATGCTATTGAAGGCTAGGTTAGGCATTTAGAAAAGTGGGCAATAGGTTTTCATAATCATCCTGGAATTTGAAATGCGTTTCTAGAAAAGAGAATAGAATCATTTAAGGTGTGTTTATCACAGTTCTACATGCAAAATTATAAGTAAGTTGTTTTTTCTTTTGTTCCTAAGTTTGCTTTTACCCTAATTTTGTTGTGACTCAAAGATTTAATAAGTTGTGTAAATAAGTTTCTTTTATTTTTTAACTATGAGAGGATGACAGGGATCCTAAACTTCTTTTAACTTTTTTGCACAAAATGTCTATTAGAAAATAAAATTCCTTTAAATTCTGGCAGAATCACCTGCAGTAAGAATGTGCAACCATGCATTGTACCAAGCAGGTTGATAGGTCTGATTTTACTTGTGTAAAATATTCAGTTTTATAGAAAAATTTCCAAAACTAATATTGGAAAAGCAATGCTTTATAAAATTAGCTTTCAGTTTTTTTTTTGCTCAAGCTTATGTATATAATTTGGATTCTAATGCCTTGTTCACTGTGGACAGCAGATGGCTCTGGAGGACATCATTGGAATGCTGAGAGGCAGAACATAAGAGAAACGGGATGTACCGCTGCAGGTAGACTGAAGAAAGGAAAGATCTCTATCATCTTCAAATGATACCAGAAGCCAATGGCAAAGTCTCAAATAAAAGAGAAATTATTTTATTTTGGGGTTGGATCTTTTTGAATTTAACTTAGATTTTCATGAGCTCATTCTACATTTTACCTTGAATGTATTCCGACTTAGTTTCATTCTATACTCTCCTTTTTGATCTGTTTTTCTTTTATTCCCTACTAGTCTATTTTCTTTTATTCTGTCCATTGCAAAAAAAATATTCACTGCATTCCTAGAGTACAAGTTTCCTGAAGCAGGGATTTTGTTTGCTTGACTCCTTATTCCTTTAAAAAGTGAGTCTCAACATAACTCATACTCGATTAGGATTACAAGGGGAATGCTGGAGGTTTAATAGAATATCTTGCTAGCATTTATCACTGCATTAGTAATAACAGCAATTAGCAAATGATGCTATGAATTGTGAGAGATGTCATCATAGGGGAAAGTAAAGAAATATATTTAAGCTAAAATGATGACCAAGCTTGTACATTTTGGAAAACTGAAATTAGGTGAATAAAAGGGGTTTATAACAAGAAGACACTGGGAATGAGAGAGCATAGACTGATCCGTTTGGAAGAAGAGCAACTACGAAAAAGAGAGCATACCAGATTTAGAGGAGCTAAGAGAAATAGAGTGCAACTGGAGAGTGCAGTGTGAGATGAGAGAGTAGGGAGAGAGTGAGGCTAGAAAAGCAAGCAGGTAGAAATCATCAAGAGCTTAAAAGATCATGAAGTGCTTCCTATGGCATTTAAAGAATTTGAACCTTTCCTCTGGCAACAGAAAGTCACTGAAAGATTTTAAGTAACAGAGTGGTAGAGTGATGAGTAATAGAGTGACTGGTTGGAAGTTTGCTTAGTTTTATAGTTTTATTACTTTGGGGAGAGTAATATTCTGGAGACTTTGTAGTTTGCCAATAAAGGAATAAAGGACAAATAGTGTAAAATCAGGATCATTTTCTCATGTCTAGGAAGTGGCTAAGATTAAGAATTCTATAATAGTCACATACCATACCACATTTTTTATATACTAAAGAATTGCATTTCAATTTTTCTGATTAGACATTTGATATATTTAAAAGAAAGGGATTACATTTCATCTACCTAACATATCTAAATGGGAAGTCTGACTCAATCATGTAAATAAATCTGAGGGATAAAGCTTCAAAAAATAAAGTTTATATAGCTCTCTTCTGAAGCATTATCATATATATCATTTCCATATACTTTATTTTATACTGTCACTGTCCTCCCGTTATTCATCGATTTAGAGCAAATTCTCTAAGGACCTGCTAATTAGACAAGAATTATTTCTTATATTAGCTAAAAATAATAGGACATGTTTATTAAACAATCTACTATTTTAACCTTTTCTATAATTAATTCATAATAATTTTTGTGATTTAGTTCATATTAAATTCAGTTTACCTGAAGGAGAAAAAGGACAAGTGTCCATGTCCTGTCCTTGTTTTATTTTGATTTCTCCCACATGTATGTGCATTGAGTAGAAAAAAGAAAATTCACTAAAGAAGGCAGTTTTTCAGTGTTCTCACTTCTGAAACTCTCAAAAACATTTTCCCCCCTCAGCAACAACTTTGCTCAGATAAAAAGACTTCACAGAGATTCAACTTTATACTCTAGAGAAATAAATCCAAGGTCAAGGTGCTGAAGGAATTCATGGCATCAAAAAGACTAGTTATAGTTACCAGAGATCTGTTATTTAAACACAAAAAGAGGTGATGTATTTAACTGTGACATCTATATATAAATGGTAATTTTTCATCTATATACCTCACTCTGTGTTTTATTTTATTTTTATAGTTCACTGGTGATTATAAAGCCAGTGTTGGCTAGAAAGCTTTATGTGCTGTGCAAGTTGCTATGTATTCAGTTCTGCTTGTCATATTATTGCTCTAAGTAAACATCTTTCACAGCATTAAGCTTGTTCTTATATCTTTCTGGTAAACAAAACTGAACTTACAGCAGAGCCCTGAGAATTCAGAAGAAAAAATAACTACTTGGAGAAAAATAGCTGAGATGTTAAACCCAATGTGCTTTTTTTTTTTTTTAAAGTATCATTTTTATTTGCAGGAAAACTTATCTTCCTTCATTTAAGGATGACAATGATCCTATTTTCAATTGAAACATGAGTTTTCTTCTCTTTAATTAGTCTTGGGTGGACATTTGCTAGTAGTCCAGCAGAACCATTTGGCCCAGTTTTACATTATTGACAGGCTCTTCCCAAATGGCCTCCTTCTGGAATCTAGAGGAAGTTCCATGTCAGCCTTGTAGTGCATTAGTGTGGCTGTCAGCAATGCTTCCCTAGGGCTGACGCTTTCTGCCTGACTTCAGCTCGTGGCTGTCAATCTTTCATTTTCATGAGCTTGAAAATGATCCCGCCCTCCCTTTCTAAGCGTCTCTTAAAAAGGAAAGATTAACTTCCATACGTTAAGGAAAAGGAAATGTCTTACCATTAGTAGAAGGAGGGCTCATATTACAGATAGGATGAGGATGGTCAAAATTAGGATTTCTTTATTGAGGATTAAATTAGGATTTCTTTATTGAGGATTTTGTTTTTGGTCTTGATAAAAAGTCCTAGACATTTTGTAGTGTAGTATGTTAAATGACGGAGTTCATGACCTTACCTAGTTAAAAAAAAATACTGATTCAACTCATGGGAGTTGAAGTTAGAATGACCTGCAGGTCAGCTCCTAGAAGTATGAGCACTGAGGTGACAAGGATGACTAGCGATTAGTTTCCTGTATCCATTATCAGATAGAAAAAAATGTAAAAGCACAGCAGTATTAGTTATGAAAATAAGATCATTACATTTAAAATAAATAAAAACAATTTACTTCCGCAAGTTCTTTTTGTCTAGAGTTTAAGATTTTTTAGTTTACCATAGCTTATTATTCAAGAAGTTCAAATTAGAACCATAGTAATATATTATCTCATACCACTAAGAAAGACCCTGTATCAATAAAATTTGAAACAATTAGTGTTGGTGAGGATATGAAAAAGGAACCCATGTGCACTGATGATAGGAATGTAAGCTGAGACAGCCTCTACAGAAAGTGATATACCAATTCCAAAATAAACCGAAAATGGAAATATAATAGGATACAGCAAAATCATACTTAGGCATTTATTTACAGGATATTAAACACTAATTCAAAATGATAGTTTTTCATCTAATAGAATTACTCTCAACATAACCATGAATTAATTAAACTGCTCATTGACCGCTGACTGAATAAAAAAGCGGTGGTATATATAATCAACAAGATGCTATTTTGCCATTTAGGAAAGATTAAATCAAGGGCACTGGAGCGCCCACAAAATATAGAAACTGTGCCCTTTGACACAAAGTAGTTGAAGTTGAGATGACTGTGCTAAATGAGGTAAAGAAGGGAGAAAAAGATAATGGTCAGATGGTTTTACCCACATGTGAAATGTTAATAAAGAAATGAGCTAGTGAAAAAAAGAATTCTTAGATCTGGTAAAATCTATGGTGGCTACCATAGGGAAAGGAGGGGTGGGTGGAAAAAATAAGCAAAGACATCTTTTTGGGATAGAATGACACTTTGGTGGTGGTGGTGAAAATTCTAGGCATGTAGGAGTGGAACCCTCAATACCTGGAAAATTCATAATAATGTAAACCAGTGATAAATCTGTGAAAATGTCTAAAATATTATCTTGGGTTTCCAAAATGGTGTTCAGGAGACTCAGGGGTCACTTCTGGTGGCTCCCAGCTAACCAGGCCACCAAAATGACGGTGAGAAGATGCAGTGCCAGGAATTACCTGGTCATTTGTCATGGCACTGGAGCAGTATCCCACAATGCTCAGTAGATAATGTGGACCTGGGGATCAAACTATGTTGAGCAGCATGCAAGGTAGGTGCTTTAACTCTTGTACTTTGGCCCCAAGGAATTTTATTTATTTAATTTTCTGGAGCATGATACAACTTTTCTTGGAAACTTCACGTTCTTAAGGGAATTAGAAAAAAAATCTACACTTCAGTCCTTCTGTCAAGTGCTCATCTAGTTTAACTAGATGACTTTCCAAAAACATGATAGAAATTTGACGTTGCTTCCATCTTTTGCAAAACTTTCTCATTTGTCCAATAGAAACCTTCAATAAATAATAAAAAATCCTCATTAGTATTTTCCTAGTATGAAATCATTACAGAATTAGAGGAGAAAAAGTTCTTCCTCTATTCTAATGCACTGATTTTCACAAAAGTTGAGAGATAATAAAATATCTGATAAAAATGCATAGCTTTGACCCTCAAAATCTGTGTAAGTGAAAAGGGGAGTGAATATTTCTGAATGCTAAAACATGTACTACAATCATATTTTCTTGGCAGGCTGATTTAAAGAGCTTTATATGACAGTCAAGTTACACTAGCCTTGACAGTACAACTGAGCTGAAAAGATTCAAATCTACTTTTCTATTTATTGCAGTGTGAGGGTCACAGTGTCAGGGCAGAATACTCTTACCAGTTGTCAGGATGGGCTACTTTTGAGGACACTGATCAGGAATGCAAATGCCTGTCACCATTTTCAACTTGACATTCAATTTATAAATTTGGGGAAATAAGTAGGTATTGTTACATGGTATTTCTGCAACCTATGATTTAAGCAATTGATTGCATTATACTTGATAGGGGATGAAAAGGAAGAAGGAAGGCACTGCAGGTGAATGTGAATGTGAAATAAATTATAATGTACACCAGTTATGAAGTTGATGATGATTATTAGACAAATTAATGTAGCAATGTTAATTTTTAAAATTAAATTTTTTGTTTTTTTGGGCCACACCCAGCAGTGCTCAGGGCTTATTCCTGGCTATACCCTCAGCAATTTCTTAATCACCCCTGGCGGAACCATATGGGTGCTAGGGTTTGAATCAAGGTAGGTTGTATACAAGGTAAGCATCCTACCCACTATACAGCCATCCCAAGCACATTAATTTTTATGATCCAAAATGAAATTTAAAATAGTTTATGATTGGGTAAATATGTTGAGAGCTTATGCTATAAAATACGGCAATAAATCAAAAACTTTTATAGGTGTTGCAAATCTGAGATATGCATTGCTTATCATATATAGTAAGTGTTTCGTAAGTTTTTGGTGAAAAGAATATTTAAATGTACTCCTGTTTAAGGAAGTAATTAACTAAATTGTCTGGTCCTTTAATCTTTTTTTATTGGACAAACCCAGCAGTGCTTCCACTCTGTCCTCGGGGTCACTATGCACTCCTGGGGACCACTTGAGGTGCCTGGGTTTAAACCTGGGTCAACTGTATACAAGGCAAGGCCTGTACTCTCTCTACAATTCCTGACCCTTTAATCTGATTCCCAGAGCCCACAGTCCTTTGATTTTCCCTAATAAATTCTTAACTACTACTGGCATCCTAAACTCTTTCTTAGGTTCTGGGACCACTATCACCCCAGGACAGGAAGTTTCTAAAGCTGCAATATTCAACGAGTGGGAAATGTGTCATCATCTATTAGATACTGCTTAGTTTTTGAGATAAGTCCTTGCTCATCTCATTTACCTAGGTCCTTATTCTGCATTACGTACCGTACTGGTCTCATCAGAATTAAGTTATTCTGTAATCCCTGACCAGAGGCAATGCTTAGCACAGATAATCTTCTCTCCTGGTCTACCATTATAACACCTGCTACCAGATGGTATGGATATTATGCTATGTCTAGTAATAGCAAAAAATTTTCTTTTACCTGAGCCAATGCTCCTGCATCCCTTATCTGCAGTCTGAGGTCTGCTTTGTGTGAGGTTTCCTAACATTCTATTTTTTCCTAATGCCATCTTACTTTTCTCCACATGTGTTCTGACTGGTCTGCCTTGAATATTGCTAATGGAAATCTGGCTGTGAAGACTATAATTTTAGAATTACTGAAAATTTCTAAAAAATCTATTCATTATGATTGGATTACATTATGCAGAAATGAATATTTTGTGGAACAAAAGAACACTATAAATGTGCTATTTGTATGCATTATAAATAAGCACTGTGTATTGGTAGGTGCCTATTTCATTTTTATTTTTCACACACCAGATATTATATAGGAAAATAAATTTTTTTTTGCTTTTTGGGTCATACCCAGCAATGCACAAGGGTTACTCCTAGCTCTGCATTCAGAAATTACTCCTGGCAGTGCTCAAGGGACCATATGTGATGCTGGGAATCGAACCCGGGTCAGCTGCGTGCAAGGCAAACGCCCTACCCACTGTGCTATCACTCTAGCCAGGAAAATAATTCTTTTGTAAAAAAAAAAAGTATTCTTGGGGCTGGAGAGATAGCACAGCAGGTAGGGCATTTGCCTTGCACGCGGCCGACCTGGGTTCGATTCCCAGCATCCCATATGGTCCTCTGAGCACCGCCAGGAGTAACTCCTGAATGCAGAGTCAGGAGTAACCCCTGTGCATCGCCAGGTGTGACCCAAAAAAGCAAAAAAAAAAATTATTCTTTCTTAGTGGCCTTGACTCACAGTATTGAGCTCAGGTGAGGTTAGTTCCCTAAAAGTTACTCTAGTGTTAGGAGACCTACCAGCATCATCTGCAGCTTCAAACCATTGCTGCAGTCTTGAGAACTGACTAAGCACTTGTCTCCAGAATGCCAAGTTCACTGTCATTTATTCAGTTCCATCAGCTCTAGTCTCGGAATTTGTGACTTCCACCACTTCTGCACCTGACTTGAATGATGCACTGTACTGAAGTGTGTGAAATCTGGAATCTCATGTGATTATTGAAAATGCCAGTTCCCGCAACTTCGAAGCACAGGGGAATTAATTCACAACACAGTGAACATTCGCTAGCAGAAAACAGCAGACAGGAAAGATATACAAAGATAAAATCTCTCCTTCATTTTTCCCACTTCCATTTTCCCTTAGGTTAGCTGTCCTAATTCTGTACATCCCCAATAAGACATCATCATTTTTAATTCTTTTTATTGGTTTTGCTTTCTGGAGATCTTGGGTTAAGACAGTTGCCATAGAATAAGTATTTCTGGCACTTCTTGAAAATTCAAGATAATTTATTCTAGTCATGTGCAAGTTCAGACAAAATATATTTAGTTAAATGCCTATTTGAACATGTGTTATAGAACATTGTGGCATAAGGGAAATAGTGGAAAAGGGAATTAAATTTCTTATATTAAAAATGAATGGCTTTATCTTTGAGGCCTGTTTATTCCTCCCAGACTTACACACTTGTGAATTTTTTTACTTCTGAGCCAGATTTGGCAATTGCCTATGAGGTTCCATTTGTGTTTCCTACAAGTTTTTTCTTACTCTAGTGAGTAGCAAAGTATAGTGGTATAGAGCTCAGACTTCCAGTGTATTATTTAGATATGAATCCAGGCTCTATTGCTCAGAAACTATCTTTTGACAAGTCTCCTTATGTCTCTGTGCCTCACTTTTCTCATCTGTAAAGATGATATTATTATTGTTATGATTATTATTATTATTAGTAGTAGTAGTAGTATTGCTTTTTGGGTCACACCTGGTGATGCACAGAGGTTACTCCTGGCTCTGCACTCAGGAATTACTCCTGGTGGTGCTCAGGAGACCATATGAGATGCTGGGAATTGAACCTTGGTTAGCCGCGTGCAAGGAACATGCCCTACGCGCTGTGCTATCGCTCCACCCCAATGATGATATTATTTTATAGGACTGCTTTGTGTATTAAAGAAAAGGATATTTATAAATTGCTTAAAATAATGTCCAGTTCATACAAGACTGATTATTAGCATTATTTATTCCATATTTAGCCTCTATGGTAGACACTGTATACAATCTATCTATGAGAAAAATTTTTGTCATTTTAGAAGGGAACAATATAATCATTTAATATAATTTGTATATCCACCAAGAGGGTTGACATAATAGAATTTGTTATTAATTTTATGTGTGTTTAGGGAGGCTGGTAGAATAAGCTATCCTCCAGAGGAACACCCGTAAGCATATGTGTCTGAAATTTATTTTTCTACATACATCTTTTTTTTTTTTAAAGGATGCTTTTTTATTTATTTATTTTTTTGCTTTTTTGGGTCACACCTGGCGATGCACAGGGGTTACTCCTGGCTCTGCACTCAGAAGTTACTCCTGGCGGTGCTCAGGGGACCATATGGGATGCTGGGAATTGAACCCGGGTCGGTCGCGTGCAAGGCAGATGCCCTACCCGCTGTGCTATCTCTCCAGCCCCCCTACATACATCTTGATATTCTTTTCTACACTGAAGGTTTTTTTCTTTCTGAACTTTACATATGTTTGGAATTTTCAGAATTTGATCCTGTTCTCATAACCTACCGTGGCATTTTCCTTACTTCCTGTGTAATAGTAGGTCACTAAAATTTTTTTTATTTTTTATAATTTTATTTATTGAATCACCGTGAGAGCAGTTACAAAGCTTTCTGTTCTAAGTCTCGGTCATACAATGAAACACTCGTACCTTCACCAGTGCCCATTCTCCACCACCCAAAACCCCAGTATACCCCCATCCCACACCCTCTCCCTACCTGTGGGGCAGATGATTTCCACATTACTCTCTCTCTACTTTGATCACATTCAATATTTTGACACCAGACCCACCATTATTATTTGAGATTTTACCCCAACACTCAGATCTGCTGAAAAGGCAACAGTAGACAATTTGTGTTCTATTGCTGGTTATGAATAACATATGATGTCGCATGGCTGCATTAGATTTTGAAATTCTGAAAATTTAACACTTCAATCTGGAGGAATTTCTGCCAAAAGCCACTGGGTTTCGAGATTTGCTCCTGAGTCTCTGGGATCATGGCTGTTGAGCAGCTTGATCAGGAGCCAGAGAGGCTGTTTGTAGGCGATGACTTGGGGTCTCATTGGGTTGGAGAGTACAGGCCCGGCTCCACCCCCATCCCCGTGAGGCCCAACAAGTTTTGTTACTGCAGCCCCAAGCCTGACTATCCAATGGCCTCTGAAGGAAGACAGCCACCCAGCTGCCAGGGGGAAGCAGGCAGAGGGATAGCACCCTTTCCCCCCTGAAGTGGCCCAGTGACAGTAACCTACTGCGGGGTCCAGCCGCATTTCTGCCAAAAGCTGCTGGGTTTCGAGATTTGTTTCTGAGTCTCTAGGATCATGGCCGTTAAGCAGCTTGATCAGGAGCCAGAGAGGCTGTTCGTGGGCGATAACTTGGGGTCTCGTTGGGGTGGGGAGGACAGGCCCAGCTCCACCCACATCCCGTGAGGCCCTGCGTGTCTCGTCACTGGGAGTCCAAACCTGACTGTCCAGTGGCTTCTGGAGGATGGCAGCCACTGGGCCGCCCAGGGGAACAGGCCAAGGCACAAAACCTATTCCCACCTGGGTTGGCCCAGCACCGGTAACCTACTGCAGGGACCAGACACATTTCTGCCAAAAGCCACTGGGTTTTGAGATTTGTTTCTGAGTCTCTGGGATCATGGCCATTAAGCAGTTCAATTGGGAACAAGAGAGGCCATGCCTCTAATTATATGGCTGAGCCAGACGTGGTTTGTGGGTGTGTTTCCCACACACCTAACTTTTGGCCGTTTACTTTCTTGGTAAACTTTGCCCCAAGTTTTTGGGGTCTAGCCAAGGGCACAGCAGCAATTTTGGGGTATCTGGAAGCCTGAAGGCGCCATGAGGCTGCTGATGCACTCGCCTCATAGGTACAGACTGACCTGCTGGCGGCACCATACCCCCACTGAAATTTTTTGAAACTTCTTCTGCTTATTTGGGACTGGAAGATAATCAACAATCGCAGATTATTTTGCTTATCATGAAACACTTCTTGCCTGATATTTGGTTAAGACTTGTGGACCAAAAATAAATAAGATACAGATTTTCTACTCTGTGTATGGCTAATAAAGACAGTTGCTTTCTTTTTCTTGCAAAGAAAACAAAGGGAAGAAAAATAGAAAAATTTTTCAGGCAATGTGTGCAGCAAAGTGTCAGATTGAAGATTGTAATACAGACTTTTGCCTTCAAACCAGTTCTTTTCCCATTTTATAATACTGCTCCCCTTTAATAAAAATTTAATTATATTAGGAATAAAATATTTATAAATATCAAGAACTTTACACATTATTGTGTTATCTTGAAAGTTTTTTTAATGTTCCTGCATATCTCTGCATCTGTTAAGGGCTACACCAGAAGTTGCTTCTGGGGGTAGCAGTACTATAGGCTCAACTCAAGGTCTCACACATACAGGCATGTGCTCTTCAGTTGAGCCCAATTGTTTATCCTTGTTTCACATTTTTTGGGGGGATAAGTGGGGGAATTCACACCCAGCTGAATAAGCTGAAGGCTTATTCCTGATACTGTACTCAGGGGTAACTTCTGACATTGTCCAGGATACCATATATGATTTTTAATATTTTTTATTATTAAAAAATTATTTTTAATGTCGACAAAAGCCACTGATACAGTTCTAGTGTTGAAATCAATTAGATAACAATACTCCAATACTAAAATCATTAAGTATAAAAAAACAATTTTTCATGTGAAAATTGATAGCACAGCGGTAGGGCATTTGCCTTGCATGCAGCCTACCCGGTCAGCCCAGTTTCAATTCCTCCGCCTCTCTCAGAGAGCCTGGCAAGCTACGGAGAGTATCTCGCCTGCTCGGTAAAGCTTGGCAAGCTCCCTGTGATGTATTCGATATGCCAAACACAGTAACAAGAAGTCTCACACTGGAGGCGTTACTGGACCCGCTGGAACAAATTGATTAACAACGGGAGGACAGTGATACAGGATAGTGCTACAGTGCTTGACTACAGGGTTATTAAGACCTTGTCTCAGAATTTATTGAGCTGTTTGTCGCTAGTTGAGTCAACTGTGTTATTATTTTTATTTGGTGAGTTTAATTGGCTTCTATGTTACTTTCCCATCTAAGTTGGCTTGCTCCTACTGGGATTTCAGCAATGAGGAATTTGGAGGTGCCATATGGTCCAGAGACTTCAGGATCTATGGTCTAGTGGTCTAGGCCAGTGAGTTGACATGGCAGCAGTTGTGGGAGGTGGGCGTGGTTGCTGGGACTTTCTGGAGTACTGAGGGTAGGGGGAGGCTGCCATACTGACTCCAAGAAGACACCAGGTTTCTGAGCCTTGGCAACAAGGTACCTGAACTTATTCTCATTTTGGCTTCTCTACAGAGAATATTCTTGAAGTGGTAGAGTAGCTGCAGTGGTGGGGTATGGGTGGGACTTTCAGAGCTTCAGCAGGTCAGGTACTCCTCCCACTTACCTCCTGGGGTGCCCCAGAGTTTTCAAGCAGGTATTTTTGTGAATTCTAGTGGCTTGGCCTGCATCTCATTGGAGATTTATTTAGTTGGGAAATAGTAGGTCAGGGTCAAGGGGTGAGTACCCATGGCAGGGACTGTTGGTGCTGGGGAGTGACTCCGTGTTAGCCACATGCCAGACAAGCCCTACCTACCTTTTCAGCCAGACCCTTACTTTACTTTTGAAAGCACTAGAATTTTCTCTTTCAACTCTAAGAAGTAAAAGTCAAGTTGAGGTAAATATACCAACAGAAAGAGGAACTGGTAGTAACTAAAAGACAGTTGTATAAAAACACTTTATGTCGAGAGTCTCCTACCCCAGTGTCAGGCTGTCTTCACTGGGGCACCTCAGAGGGGGGCGGGTTGAGTTTCCCTCCATGCCCCAAGCAGAGCCCTGGCAGCCTGAAACATCCAGAACCCAGCCACAGCCATGCTCAAGGCCACTCTCCATACGCTCGGATGAGCCTCACCCATGAGGGAACCGACAGTGAACTCAGGTATGCAGGACCCATGGCTGAGATCTCCACGCCTGCTCAGATCGGGACTGGGCCTCCTCCACCCAGGTCCCTGTTTCCCAGTAGCTTGGCTACACCCATAAACTGCCCCCATGGCACCATGTTATTTCATCAATGGTCAAGATCCAGAGACTAAAAAATAAAGCTCTGGAAGAGAACGAAGCATATCTCCTGGAGCGCATGGCCACATTCGCGGCTGTGCAACTTCTTATATTCTAGTCCACTGATGTAACTAAAGTAGCACACGTGTGTGTGGTTCTAACATATTTGCTTGTATTCTTGTATATACAGGCTTAAATGACCTCAGAATGAAATACAACAACCTTCACACACTTCCCTCTTATTGTGGTGGGAAGATGCTTGCTGGTTGGGTGAGTGTTTGAATATTATCTGTAATGAACTACTGTGGACTATCTTATGAAAATAAAATGTATAAAGATTATAAAATAAAAAATCAAAGATAAAAAATACTTTAAGTTGAGAATTAGATTGTCAAAAGCGTGCTTGTTTATTTTTCTTAAGGCAATGGTTATATTCTTATTTAGTGAACATACAGATAAACATACTAGCTATTTATAATACTTTACTTTTGTCTGGCATGGACTCTGTGCCAGGCTGTGGGGCAGGTGAGAGCCCTCTCCACCCCAAGGGACCCAGCCCCGGCAACTGACCTCCACTATCCAACCACTGCCAGTCTCCAGGCCGCTTCCTGGATGCTCAGGCTGAGCCTTACACATAAATAAAGTCCCACAGAACCCAGATAATGTGGAACTTTGTGACCGTGGACTCTGGACTCAATGGGACCCAGAACAGAGTTCCTCTGCCTGCCTCCCCTAGTCTCTGGTGACTCAGGGATCACACCCATAAGCCACACCCTGCCAACCCCAGAGATCTCCTCATCGGCCAACCTCCAGAACTCAGGATACTCCTCCCAGATGGGAGTATAAAAGGAGGCTCCCAGAACCATGCCACCAGATTCTGTGCCAGGCTGTGGGGTGGGTGAGAGCCCTCCCCACCCCAAAGGACCCAGCCCCGGCAGCCGACCTCCACTACCCAACCACCTCCATGCTTCATGCTGCTTTCCAGACACATCATAAGACACTTCCTACCCATTTTCCACAATTACTACACCATATCTGATGGGGTTCAGACAGTAGGCAACAAATTATAAAGAAAAATATATAAATATATGCCTCTTGGAGAGCTCAGCAAGCTACCGAGAGTATCCTGCCCATCACAGGAAGAGCCTGGCAAGCTTCCCATGGCATATTTGATATGCCAAATACAGTAACGATAACAGGTCTCATTCCCCTGACCCTGAAAAAGAGCCTCCAATCATTGGGAAAAGAGGAGTAAGAAGAGGCTGCTAAAATCCCAGGGCTGGGAGGAATAGAGACGTTACTGGCACCCGCTTGAGTAATTCAATGATCAATGGGATGGCAGTGATACAGTGATACAGTGATACTTTTGTCTAAGAATTCTTTAATAACTTATTTCATGTCAATGATTTTGAGGCTGGGCATGGTGCACAAAAGGGTGAGAAAACTTATTCAGCTTATTTTTCCTAGTGTTCTTGGGAAATGTTAGATGGAATCAGTGTGGGGCAGAGGGCTAGCAGTGCCCTCTGTGTGGGACAAACTGACACAATGATTGCTGGATGCAGAATGCACCATATCTTGTCGGTTCAGTCAAGTATATTAGATGCTGTGAAAATTGATAACTCACCTCCAAGCCAAATTGCACTCTGACAGTTGATACCAACTTCATCATGATCTAACCAGTGGATCCCTGGAAGCAGTCTAGAACAGGCTACCCTACTGAAATTGCACAAATAAATCAGCTGAAGTAAAAACTCCTTTCATGACCCTGAAACATTTCTTGAGGAATGGAGCACATTTGTATTTTAAGAATTTAACTACTCATGGATACATACCTACTTATTCCCAGAAACCAGAAACCATACACTCTCTTATCCTGTCTTTTAGGTTACATAAAATGGCCTTTAGTTTTATAAAATTTTGCTGTTGAAGGACCCTTCTCAACTCTAGGCAAGGCTCCAAGAGAATGAAGAAAAATATGTGAGTTACGTGGAAGCTATCCTACCTTACAGTTATGTTCTATGTTATTCCAAAGCTTGAAACAGATTTAAAAACAAAGTGAATTCTCTAATCTCAAGTATGACCATTTGGCTTCAAATAATACTTCTCTCTCTCTTTCTCTCTCTTTTTTTAGTCACACCCAGCAATACTCAGATTTACTCCTGACGCTAGGCTCAGGAATCACTCCTGGCAGACTTGAGAAACCATATGGGGATCAAACCCAGATAATCCACATGCAAGGCAAGCATTCTACCCTCTGTACTACCTACCACTCGGGCCCTCAAATATCGTTTCTATTATTTATTTAGTTTTATGGTATTGGGCAGTGGCTTAGTCATCTGAACTTAATTTAAAAACCATTTTGAGGGGCTACACTTTCACTCAGGAATTATTCCTGGTAGTGCTCAGGAGACCATATGGGATGCTAAGGATCAAACTTGTGATGGCTGCATTCAAGGTAAGCTCTGCTCTGGCTGCATACCCTGAACTTTAACTTTCCCAGCTGTAATATGATATACATTTGTATATTTACATGTATGTTTACTGTATACATATACACAATTTGCCAGAATCCATAACACATAATAAATGTGAAAAACTAAACAATAAACAAGGGGAAAAATCATTGTTTTTGTGATCTTTTGCTCAGTACCCAGGTTCCCGATGAGAAGAAGGTTGGAGGGAAATAACTATTTCTAGACAACATAATTGGGGTGTTGTGACACTCTTCAGATCAATAAAGGGACCTTGTTCAGATTGCTGGGAGAATTTTTATGTTATTGGAATTTGGAGAAATATAAAGATCTTCCATTGAATTCAAGTCTATAAAATTTTAAAGGAGAGGAACTGTTTGGCTGGTACCTATCTGTTCTAATGAAAAAATACTAGTATATATTTCTAAAACTTCATTTGGTATATAATATGAAAATTAAACTTAGATTTTGATATTACAACTCAGATCATATATATTAATACTATGATTACCAAAGCTTGAGTCTTAGCTCTCTCATTCTGGGCAATGTAACATTGAATCAATATTTATCTTCTATATTTCAGTTTCTTCATTATAATAAAGTCATCCTTCTCTTTTGGGGGGAAGTTTAATACCTTAATGTATGTGGCTATGCTACATGTATAAAATGTTTTTCTCAGTAAAAGTTACTGTCATTATTTAGTTATTATCCAACCATGTAGTCATTATTAATATAATATAATATTCAGCTGTGCATTCCTTGACAATGAAAAAATGTATTTCTGATGTATCAGATATGAGGCTTTTGAAATAGGGTCCAACTTGGAGTTTTTAAGGGACTTTGTTCAAAGGTGTAAGATACTTATTTGGGTATGGTAATGCTAATAGAGAGGTGAACAGATGTAAACTAAAAAATGTACATGAATCATCTGTTCAAAAAGTCATCTCTTTAAACATTTCACTAAGTTAGGAAATCGTTCTGAGGAGGTGTAGCGACTGCTTCCAGACAAACTGGTGAACATATCCTATGAGAGAAAAAAGTCATTTTTAATTATCCAGCTAGTTCAGATCATCATGCCCAAACAAGAGAGTACCAATCAAGGAAGACCTAGCCTCTTACCTATTCTCTACTACTTACTTTCTCTGAGTATGAATGGTTCAGACGCCAGAGTTAGATAGTTCTGAGAATTAAGAAGTAATAGCGAGGAGATCATGTAGAACAAGCAATACCAGGAAAAGTTAAATCTTTCCTACCTTTTCAATCTCCAGTGTTTGGCTCTTTTTTTAAAAAAAAATTTTATTGGTGAAACACCATGAGGTACAGTTGGAGATTTACAAATTTTTGTGCTTGGGTTTCGATTATACAATGATCAAATACCCATCCCTCCACCAGTGCCCATTTTCCACCACTATGGATCCCAGTATCCCTCCCACACCCATCCCCCCCATCCCACCCTGCCTCTGTGGCAGGGCATTCCCCTCTGTTCTCTCTCTCCTTTTGGGTGTTGTGGTTTGCAAAAGAGGCATTGAGTGGCAATCATGTTCAGTCGATAGTCTACTTTCAACATGTATCTCCCCTCCTTGGAGGATCCTCCCAACACCCTTTGTTTGGTGCTCCCTTCTCTATCTGAGCTGCCCTTTCCCCTAGAATGCCCGGCTGACCTCTAAGCCATGGAGTAATCCTCCTGCTACTGATCTCAGCTATTCTTGGGTATTAATCTTATATTTTGTTACTTTATGTCCCCCAGATGAATGCAATCTTTTTATGTCTATCCCTCTCTTTCTGACTCATTTTGCTTAGCATGATACTTTCCATATGGTACCACTTGTATGTAAAATTCATGACTTCATATTTTCTAACAGCTACATAGTACTCCATTGTGTAGCTGTACTAAAGTTTCTTTAACCAGTCATCTGTTCTTGGGCACTCAGGTTTTTTCCAGATTCTGGCTATTGTAAAGAGTGCTGCAATGAACAAACAATTGCAGATGTCACTTCGACTATACATTTTTGCCTCTCTGGGATATATTCTCAGGAGTGGTATTGCTGGGTCAAATGGGGGCTCAATTTCTAATTTCTTGAGAACGATGTGTTTGGCTCTTTTAATGTAACATTTTGATGTCATACCTAGTTGTTGTTGCTTTTGCTTATAGAGTCAGAAGAAAACCAGTAATTCAATTTAGCAAGAGTCTTTGAGTGCCCAATACGTGAAAGATTCTGTGAAAAGAAAAATGTAATCCTACATCCTGAATAAATTTGTTGTCCCTCAATAATAATTTTGTGATCTGCCTGGTCGGTTCAGTAATTTGGGACAAAATACATGTCATTATAAATCATTGCCTATAGATGGTTGGTATGTGGGATAACCAATAAGATTCTTTTAAGAAGTCTGAGGTTTCTTAAAGAAGATTAAGTAGAACTGAATCTCTGTCAAATGCTTGAAAAAAGGACAAAGGATGACCTATGGTTTAAACTTAACTATCTACTATGTCTATTGTAATTGTATTTAAATTGACAGTGCTTTTTCAACCTCATCTTGTGAACTCATCTTTCTTTAACTTGTTTTCACTTTCAAAGGACATTTTAATATACCACCGTACATGAGTTTTGGCACTAGAATATCACCAACCCTATTAATCAACTGAGCGTGCTTGTGGTTTTCCATGATGGTGTCACTTTTTGAGTAATATGAAATCAGATAATCTCTCACCGATGATGTATCTCACTAAATCACTCGCTGAGTGCTGATAACATAATGACAATAACATATTAGCATAATTCATCATCACATGTACCTTTGCTCTGGGGATGTTTTATTGTAATGTATAATACACTGGTTGTCATTTTGATGATGTATTATAGCAAGAAATCCTCAGGAAAAATGTATTTTGATGGAATACTATTCATATCAGATAATACTGCCCAGGGATAAACAGTTGGTAAAAGTTTGATTTCGTTTGCTACAGAAATCACATGAAGGACAAAGGCAGTAATTAGTAAGTGCTAGTCTGAAGAAAACAGGTGTCTCTCTTTCTGTCACAGAATAGTTTTAAGAAGTTCATTTTTAAGTTCCAATTAGGTTAATGCAAGTATTTTATCCCCAGTAAATATTTAATGCCCATAGAACTGACACTATGCAATGGAAATTTCTGCACCCTGCAGTACTACTCAATGAAATGACACTCTTAAATTTAAGATGTGGAGCTTGCTTAGGGCAGAAGTTAGGTGACTCCCAAGGACAGATTAAAAGTGAATGAAATATATTATAATACTTTCCTTGCAATTTTTCCCCTTAAGCTAAACCAGAGAAAATTAGATATGAAAAGGATTCAACAGATATAATCCATTCTTACTGTGTGGCTACGGAGAATATGATTCACTCTTAAGTCACACAACGGTGAGTGGAGTGGTAGAGGAAGAGAAGGGTCAGAACATTTTTTTTGTATAAATGTTCCAGTGCTTGATGTAAAGTAATCAAAGTTAATCATACACCATTTGCTATTCAAATATGTTTATCAGGGTACAGTATAGGACAATATGCTGGGCACAAAGGAGTTCTTTAATTCTGTTTCTTTGATGAAGAGCTTCACGCAAATTAATTCTTGTCTACTTGACCAAGAACAATTACAACTGCCTGTAAGAGGAAAATAATGATGATAATGATAATAATGATGATGATGATGATGATGATGATGATGGCTAACACTTAGTGAGTACTTACTGGGCACTTTTGATAGATATTTGCAATTATTACTTTATATTGCCTTTACAATTTGCCTAAGTACTTGCTCTGAATTACTTGCATTCCAGAAAACAGTGGTCTTAAATAAGCATACAAAATTTTATCAATATAATTTCTACTTCCATATGAAATATTTGTCAAACAGAAATACATTAGGTTCCTATATTCTTGACGCAATCACTTCTGCTGATAATCATGTGCATGAAATCATCCTAATTATATTCTGAAAATAGCAGAGACAATCGTCCCTCAGAAGACTAGTCATGATTTTCTTTTATTTACTCTAGGTTTCTAATAAGAAAATGATTTTAGTTAAACATATACTGCTGCTGCTGATCCAGCTATCTGGATTCCTCTGTCATCAATGTATGTGCTTCTCTCTATTTGGTTGATTCTCTTCAACATTTTCCCTGGATGTCTAATTCAAATGATTACACCCACATTTGCAAGCTCTCTGCATCTCCTTATGTTTTATGTAGGGCAGGGCACTGCATATGTGTTCAGGATTCTTTACAAATGTCTATCTCACTGAACCAGAATGCATTTTCCTCATTTACGTTTTTTATTATTACCAAGCCATGATGAAGTTTTAGCCAGGGTTACTGATGACCACACATGTCACTCTCTGTGTCATCATCACAGCTTAAATGTAAACATTCCAGCTGACCCTTAAGAACCACTAATAATATCACTGTTTTTAATATCTCAATAGATGCTCATAATGTTCTCCTTATTTCTAAAGGTCAGGTAACCATTGGCAATGGCAGAGTGCACACAGGATAATGATCTATTGGGTAATTCTATTTAATGTGTGACTTTGTGAAGAGATTGCTCACATGTATTTTTTAATTTGAAAAACAACAGGGCAGAAAATTGAGGTCACTGGAAACTGAGCTATAGTTATCTAAGTATGAAAGGAAAAAAGCATAATGTTTCAGAGAAGTTTTTCAGCAACTTTCCACTACTGTAAAAAGATGTCACTGTAAATCAAATGCAAACAATTCACACATAGAGATGTTTCAGTGCTTTTTACAAGGCACTAAAAATCACATAAATTATTTAGAAAATGACAGTGAGGACTAATAAGTTGCCTGAGAGAGTTGAGGATTCACTACTTAGGGGTCAATTGTTTGAGATCAAGAATGGTCTTTTTGAGATTTATGGAATTTTTGGCAACTCTACCTTAAAAAGACTTCAGTCAGAAAAAAACAACAATAGAACTTTTAATTTTTTGGAAAATACCTTCTGAATATTTAAAAAGTTATGATTATGATATTTCTTTCTAGCTTGTAGAGTTTCTGTCTAAAATCTGATGTGAGTCTTAATGGATGCCACCTATATGTGACTTTTCACATTTTTCTTTGAGGATTCTACCTTTATCTTTGACTTTTGCCATTTTAATTACAATGTGCCTTGGTGTGTGCTTGACTTTATTTTTTTGGAACTCTTTGTGCTTTCTGTATCTAGGAATCTGCCTCCTTTTTTAATTCTGGGAAAGTTCTTGGCTATGACTTGTCTGAATAAGAATTCTACCCTTTTTCTCTTTCTTCTCCTTCTGGAATCTTTATGGTGTGAATGTTGTTCCTCTTGATGACATCCTAGAAATATATTATGTTCTCTTATTTTATTATTTATTTTAAAATATTTTTTCTGTTCTCTTTTGATGTTTTCCTCCATCTTATCTTCAAGTTCATTTATTCTCTCTTTGGCTTCTTTTCCTCTGCAGTTGAGCCTATGTATTGTATTTTTTCCTTGCTCAATGACTAGATTTTGCCATTCTTTCTCTGCTGTTGAAATCCACTTCAGTTGATTCCCTCATTTCAGTGAGCATTATATAGATTGTTGCTCTAAAGTATTCATTGAGTAATTTGGAAAAAAATATGTGCTTGGGAGTTCTTACAAGACTTCTGTCTTCACCAGTGCAGATGAATTTTGCTGTTTATTATGCCTGTGGTGCTGCTCTACCAAAAAAACTCTCATTAAAGCAAAAGGACATGGGTTTTGCTAAATGGAAAATGTTAGTACATCATATGTAATATATATGTATATATTGCTCGAGCGGGCCCAGTAACGTCTCCATTGGAGACTTTGTTGTTACTGTGTCTGGCATATCGAATACTCTCAGTAGCTTGCCAGGCTCTCCGAGAGGGGCAGAGGAATCGAACTCGGGTCGGCCATGTTGGCCGCGTGTAAGGCGAACGCCGTACCCGCTGTGCTATCGCTCAAAGATATTATTTCCAAGATATGTGAAGTACTCACAATATTCAACAAGAAAACAATCTCATCAAGATGTGAGGGAAGTTGACTAAGTGTTACCAAAGAAGATATACAGGTGGCTGACAGACATATATATATATTTATATATATATGTATATGTATATATATATTTATCATCACAGATTACCAGGGAAACATGAGTCAAAGAGATAAGAAAATATTACAACAGTAAGAATGATTTGTATATAAAGAATGGAAATAGCAAGTAGTGGTATTAATGTGAAGAAAAAGGAATTCACTGTTGGAGGGAACACAAACTAATTTAGCTACTATGCAAAAACTGTCACTGTTCATCAATTTTCTCGGGGCCCAGTAATGTCTCCTTTGTGAGACTTTGTTGTTACTGTGTTTGGCATATACTATGCAAAACAATATAAAGAATTCTTAAGAAATTGTAGTGAGAACCACATTTCAGGAAGTACATTCCTAGTTATCCCTCAAAAAGGACATAAAATATGTTTTTAAAAGATCTATACATGGGCCAGAGTGATGGTAGAGCATGTAGGGCACTTGCCTTGCATGCAGCTGACACGGGTTTGATCTTCAACATCCAATATGGTCCCTTGAGCCTGGCAAGAGTCACTAATGAGCTCAGAGCCAGGAGAAAGCTCTGAGCACTGCTGGGAGCGATAGCACAGCGGTAGGGCATTTGCCTTGCACGCAGCCAACATGGCCGACCCGAGTTCGATTCCTCCACCCCTCTCAGAGAGCCCGGCAAGCTACCGAGAGTATCTCGCCCGCACGGCAGAGCCTGGCAAGCTCCCCGTGACGTATTTGATATGCCAAACACAGTAACAACAAAGTCTCCCATGGAGACGTTACTGGGCCCGCTCGAGCAAATCGAGCTGGGTGTGATTCCAAAACAAAATAAAATACCTATACATATTCATTGCAATGTTATTTACAAAGCCAAAATTGGAAAACAATCCAAGTATCTAATGATAATGAATGAATAAAAGAAGACATGGTATACATACATAATGGAATACTATGCAGCTATTAGAAAGGATAATTTTTAAATTTTCTACAACTTGGATGGAATTGGAGGTGATCATGCTAAGCATAGTCAGAAGTAGAAAGACAAATTCTAGATGATCTTACTCATATATGGTATATAAATTAAAAAAAAGCAAGGGAATAGACAATGAGAACAAATCTTTAGACTCTAATACAGAATTTAGGTCACCAAAGTGGATGGAGCAGTCTGACATGGTCCAGTGAACTGTGATCTGGGGATATTGGTGTTTTGGCAGTAGGCATGGTGTGATAACCCTGGAGTCTCAAAACATTAAACCTCTACCTTTGTAAATCAATGTTTCATCAGTTAAATATTATGGAATATTGATTGTTTGCAAGAGGTTCACACACATGCTAGAAGTACTTCTTAATAGTCTATCATTTAAAAAAAGATATATACAGAAAAAAAAGAGTTAATTAAGCATAAAGGCAGCAACCATCTTACCAGTTATCTGCATTTTTTACATGGCTGCTATTATCTAGCTTTAAGAAATAGTTCAGTTTAGGCGTCCCCCGGACGCTGGGAGACAAAGCAGATCTGAGCCTCTCTGCCTCTCCTTTCCGCCGCCCAAGCCGAGCTGGTCTCTTCTCCCCTGGACACACACCAGGTATCCGTGGGGGTGTGGCCACTTTAGAAGTGGGCGTGGTTTTACGAAGTGGGCGTGGCCTAATTTTGGGCGGACCACCGCTCAAGCGGCCGAAACTAGTTTACTCAAACCAAGAAATCTAAGCCCTACACCTACACACCAACATGAAGAAATAACGCAAATTCCCGCCACAGGGAGACGAAGAGGAAATGGTCCAGAAACCTCAGTAGGTGCTAGCCACCTTAGGGACCTCTCTGACAAGAAATTCAGATATGAAGCCATTAAGATGTTCAATTAACTCAATGAAACAGTCAGACAGATATCCGCTAAATTGAAAGAGGACATGAAAGAAACAATCGATCGCACAATCGACAAAATACAGGAAGAAATGAGAGCGGAAATTGGAAAGCTTCGCACAGAAATGGCATGGATCAGAGATTCCATAGA
Source organism: Sorex fumeus (assembly GCF_029834395.1). Taxonomy (NCBI): domain Eukaryota; kingdom Metazoa; phylum Chordata; class Mammalia; order Eulipotyphla; family Soricidae; genus Sorex; species Sorex fumeus. Next base: position 2,427,887 of record NW_026606186.1, read on the forward strand.
TGAAATAAAAAACTCACTCTGTGCCCTCAAAAATAGAATGACAACAGCTGAGGAAAGAATCAGTGAGCTGGAAGATCAGCTGTACCAAGCCAACACGCAACAACAAACAGTGGCAAAAGACCTCAAAATAGCTCTACAGAGAATCAGAATCCTAGGAGACGATTCCAAAAGAAACAACATTAGAATCATTGGACTACCAGAAGCTCAGGGAAACAATCCCAATGAAAAAACCATGGTTAAACAAAACATCACCAAGAAATTCCCAGAGCTCCACAATACAGCCATTCGGATTCAAGAAGCCCGAAGGGTGCCCTAAAAGAGACCCTAATAAAAACACTTCAAGACATATTATAGTTAGAATGATCGATGCTTCCGATAGAGACACAATACTGCAAGCAGCAAGGGCAAAAAAGGAAATCGCATACAAAGGAGCACCCCTTAGATTCACAGCACACCTATCAGAGGAAACCCTCCAAGCCCAAAGGCAGTGGCGAGATACAGTGAAAAAACTCAATGAAATGAATGTTTCACCAAGAATACTCTATCCGGCTAAACTCTCACTCAAAATTGAAGGAATGGTACACTATTTTCTAGATAAACAGCAGCTCAGGAACTTCACAGACTCAAAACCAAACCTAAAACAAGGGCTAAAGGGGCTACTATAAGTAAAGACAAACCCTACAACCACAACACACCCTTACAGAAAGATGACACAAAACCCCATAACCATACTCTCAATGTCAACGGTCTAAATTCACCATTTAAGAGACACAGAGTGGCAAAATGGATAAAGAGACAGAACCCAACATTCTGCTGCCTACAAGAAACTCATCTCAACACTCAGAGCAAACACAGACTCAAAGTCAAAGGATGGAAAACAATCCTGCAAGCAAACAGCTCCTGCAAAAAAGCTGGGGTGGCCATTCTAGTATCTGACAACATTAATTTCACCTTGAAAAAGATTAGAAGAGACAGTGAAGGCTATTTTCTCTTCATCAAGGGATACGTACAACAGGAAGAAATCACACTCTTAAATCTATATGCACCTAATAAGGGAACAGCTAAATATTTAAAACAACTGCTAACAGATTTTAAGGAGGATATTGCTAGCAACACAGTAGAACTTGGAGACTTCAACATCACCTTATCACCTCTGGACAGATCAACAAGAACAAAACCCAGCAAGGAATCATTGGCTTTGAAAGAAGAAAGAGAAGAGAAAGGGCTTATAGACCTATACAGGGCTTTACACCCCCAAAAGAAAGAATAGACATTCTTCTCCAGTGCACACGGAACATTTTCCAAAATAGACCATGTGCTAGGACACAAAACAGACCTCAACAGAATCAGGAAGATAGAAATAGCATCAGCCATATTTTCAGACCATGATGCACTGAGGATAGAAGTGAATCACACACAAACACGGAGAACCAAATCAAACACCTGAAGATTAAACAACTCAATGCTGAACAACGAGTGGGTCAGGAACGAAGTCAAGGACGAAATCAAAAGATACCTGGAAACAAATGAGAATGAAGACATGAGCTACCAGAACTTATGGGATGCAATGAGATCTGTATTAAGGGGAAAATTTATAGCTCTGCAAGCATAGCTTAGGTCTCTAGAAAGGATGCATATAAACAACTTGATCTCACAACTCATGACCTTAGAAAAGAAGCTAATGGTATCTTCAAAGATGCCATGCCACTGGCCGAGCAAGTGAAAACAGAGATAGATAAATGGGACTATCTTAAACTAAGAAGCTTCTGCACCTCCAAAGAAACAGTGACCAAAATACAAAGACAGTCTACAGAATGGGAAAGGATATTCGCTGAATACACATCTGACAAGGGGTTGATATCCAGGATATACAAAATACTGGTTAAACTCCACAAGAAGAAAACATCCAACCCCATCCAAAAATGGGGCAATGAAATGAACAGAAACTTTCTCAAAGAAGAAATCCGATTGGCAAAAAAGCACATGAGAAAATGCTCTACATCATTAATCATCAGGGAGATGCAGATCAAAACCACAATGAGATACCATCTCACACCTCAGAGACTGGCCCACATTCAAAAGAACAAAAGCAACCGATGCTGGCGTGGATGTGGCGAGAAAGGGACACTCCTTCACTGTTGGTGGGAATGTCCACTGGTTCAGCCCTTCTGGAAAACAGTATGGACGATTCTCAAAAAATTAGAAATTGAGCTCCCATTTGACCCAGCAATACCACTCCTGGGAATATATCCCAGAGAGGCAAAAAGGTATAGTCGAAGTGACATCTGCACTTGTTTGTTCATTGCAGCACTCTTTACAATAGCCAGAAACTGGAAGAAACCTGAATGCCCAAGAACAGATGACTGGTTAAAGAAACTTTGGTACATCTACACAATGGAGTACTATGTAGCTGTTAGAAAAGATGAAGTTATGAAATTTACATACAAGTGGTACCATATGGAAAGTATCATGTTAAGCGAAATGAGTCAGAAAGAGAGGGATAGACATAGAAAGATTGCATTCATCTGGGGGATATAAAGTAACAAAATATGAGATTAATACCCAAGAATAGCCGACATCAGTACCAGGAGGATTCCTCCATGGCTTAGAGTCCAGCCGGGCACTCTAGGGGAAAGGGTAGTTCAGATAGAGAAGGGAACACCAAATAAAGGGTGTTTGGAGGATCCTCCCAGGAGGGGAGATGCATGTCGAAAGTAGACTATGGACTGAACATGTTTGCCACTCAATGCCTCTTTTGCAGACCACAACACCCAAAAGGAGAGAGAGAACACAGGGGATTGCCCTGCCACACTGTATAAATTCAATGCAATCCCTATTAGGATACCCATGACATTCTTCAAAGAATTGGAGCAAACACTCCTGAAATTCATATGGAACAATAAGCCCCCACGAATAGCTAAAGCAATTCTTGGGAAAAAGCAAATGGGAGCAATCAACCTCCCTAACTTCAAACTCTACTACAAAGCAGTAATAATTAAAACAGCATGGTACTGGAACAAAGGCAGAGCTGCAGACCAATGGAACAGGGTTGAATATACTGACATCTCCCCCCAAGCATATGAGCATCTAATCTTTTATAAGGAGGCAAGAAAAGTGAAGTGGAGCAGGGAAAGCCTCTTTAAATAATTGTGCTGGCAAAACTGGATGGCTACATGCAAAAAAATGGGCTCAGATCTCTGCCTAACTCCATGTACAAAAGTAAGATCTAAGTGGATTAAAGACCTCAACATCAGACCGGAATCCATAAGGTACATTGAGGAAAAAGTTGGCAAAATCTTCCATGACATAGAAGCTAATGGTGTCTTCAAAGATGTCACACCGCTGGCCAAGCAAGTGAAATCAGAGATATACAAATGGGACTATCTTAAACTAAGAAGCTTCTGCACCTCAAAAGAAACAGTGACCCAAATACAAAGACAGTCTACAGAATGGGAAAGGATATTCGCCAAATACACATCCAATAAGGGGTTAATGTCAAGGATATACAAAGTACTGGTTGAACTCCACAAAAAGAAAACATTCAACCCCATTAAAAATGGGGAGATGAAATGAATAGAAACTTTCATAAAGAAGAAATCCGAATTGCTAAAAGGCACATGAGAAAATGCTCCACATCATCAATCATCTAGTCCAGCAGTCTGGTGCTTGGAAGACTACATGTGATGCCATGGATTGAACTGAAGTAAGCTGCATGCAAAACAAGCACCTTAGTTCCTGTACTTATTTTTCTGGTCCCCAAATGACAGATATTTAAGTAAGAGCCAAAGTATAAAAATTTCAGAAAAAAACAGTGGTAAATCTTTCAGACTGAGTCATTAAGTTATTTATTTAGTAGGATTCTAAATGTACTAGTGATAAAAGATATATTTGAATTCATATTGATGAACACATTTGCATTTCAAATGATACCATCAGGCTTAACTAAAGAGATGAAAGGCTTTTACAGAGAAAACTACAAAACCCTACTTAAAGACATAAAAGAGAACACGAGGATATGAAAACACATGCCTTGCTCAAGGATGGGGAGAAATCACATTCTCAAATGCCAATACTCCCCAAAGCACTGTGCAGATTCAATACAGTCCCTAGAAGGATACCCATACAAATAAATAAATAAATAAATAAATAGATCAAACACTCTTGAACTCCTGAAATTCATATAAAACAAAACCATCCCTTCCCTCAAGCAATCTTCTGTTAAAAGAAGATAGGAAGCATCACTTTTTCCATCTTCAAACTGTACTACAAAGTGTACATAGTGGTGGTAATTAAAATGGTATGATGCTGAAATAAGAACGGACCCTTAGATCAATGGAATAGAATTGAAAATACAGAGACACACCTGCAGGTACGTGATCAGTTAATCTTTGATAAAGGAACAAAAATATAAAGTGTAGCAAGGGAAGCCTCTTCCCAGGTAGTGCTGGGAAAAGTGGCTGACCACATGCAAACAAACAAACGACAAACAAACATCCAAAACAAAATTCAGATGTCTTTCTAATGCCATGCATAAAAGTCGAATTAAAATGGATTATAGACCTTGATATCAGACTGGACTCCATGAAGTACACAGAGGAAAATACAGGCAGAACTCTCCATGATGTTGAAGACATCTTTAAGAATGAAAGGCCACAGACCAAAGAAAGCAAGTAGATACAAAGGTTAAAAAAAATGGGACTACATTACATTAAGAAGCTCCTGCACCTCAAAGAAATGAAGACCAGAAACAAAAAACGGCAACCCATAGACTGGGAAAATTATTTGCCCACCACTAATCTGATAAATGGTTAATATCACAGACATTTAAAGCACTGGTAGAACTCTACAAGATAAACATCCAATCCTATCACAAATTGGGGAGAAGCGAAAAACAGAAATTCTTCCTCAAAGAAGAATTACAAATGGCCAAAAGGCATAGATAACTAATCATCAGGTAAATGCAAATCAAAACAACAGTGGGACATTATTTTACATCAGAGAGACACTCATGAAAGTGAACAACAGTGATTATTTTTTAAAATTATTTATTGAATCACCATGAGTGATTCAATACAACAACCTGTGTTGGCAAGAATGCGGGTGAGAAGGGATGCTCATTCACTGCTGATGGGGACATTGACTGATCCAGTCAGTTTGGAAGATAATATGGTCATTCCTCAAAAATCTAGCAGTTGAGCTTCCATATGACCCAGCAATTTGGAATATAGCACTCTTTGTAATATAGCCCTAATGCCCAAAGCACGATGGAGAGAAGACATCTGCACTTCTATGTTCATTGAGGCACTACTCACAATAGTCAAAATCTGGAAACAACTCAAGTGCCCAAGAACAGAAGACTGGAAAAAGAAACTATAGTACATAATATGGTACACAGTGGAATATTACCCAGTTGTAAGAAAAGGTGAAGGCAAGCAAGTTATTGCTACATGGAAGAATCTGGAAAGTATCATGCTAAGTGAAGTTAGGGATATGAATAGGGACAGACACAGAAAGACGTCTCTCATATGTAAAATAGAAAGCAAAATTGTAGGGGAATAACAAAGGCCCAAAGGCAATAAGAACTAGAACAGAACTGGTCTTTGGTAGGAGCTTGCATCTGGGGTGGGGTAGGGGGTTAACTTAGGGAAGGCATCACTAAAGACAGTGGTGGAGGAGAAAAGTCCCTGGCACAGAGGCAGGCAGGGAGGGCAGGAAGAAAACTTGGGACATCGGTGGAGGGAAGCTGATACTTGTGAAGGGAAGGGTGGTAGAACACTAAATAATCCATTGTCTTCTTCTGATTTCACTTAACATGAGATCCTCCAAGAACTGTATACCTTAAATGAGTGATCTCTGTGGCTCATAATTATGTCTTAGTAATATTATAAACTAAACACAGCAATGCAAAGGCCTTACTCAGCTTGGCAACTAGGTCCCAAGTTTCAAGCGGTTCAGCCACAGCTCAGCAGATCCCAGGAGTCTTAGCTCTGAAGGTATCTCCTGACCTCTCCATGGGCTCACCTTGCAAAGCTGACTCCCAAAATAAAACTAAATAAATAAAAGGCAAATAATACAAATGACTAACCTCAAGGACCATGACTCAGTGGTGTAGAACATGTGTAGTGTGTGTGTGTGTGTTTGTGTGTTTGTATATATGTGTATAGAGGTAATGGGGGTGGGGTGGGAAACTGATTTAATCTCCAGAACTGAAAAAAATTTTTAAAAATTAAAAGAAAACAGTTAAACTCAAGAAATCAATACTTTTTATGTACATTGCTCAAAACAAACATGTTGCTCAGTTCATCCCTTATTTTAACAGATTTGCACGTGCATCTTACTATAACACCGGAAGAGCAAATTGTCAACTGGGGCTTGGGACTTGCCTAAATATTACAGATGTTTGAGTGAAACAAACCATTCGGCCAATGTCTAATACAAACATCGAAGATTACTTTTTATTTTATGAACTTTCATATGGCTTAGTAAGCCTCATTATCTGCAGATGGTAATGTTTGGCAGAATGCGTTTACTTGACATAATATCTGTTATTATGAGTGTTATGTGTAGAAAACTAAACCAGGGATTTAAAAATCTTTAGATTATTATTAGTTTTGAACTATAGCAAGTGTAAAGCATGTCAAGGTTCTCAGGAAAGAAACAAAGATTAAATTATATTGAGAATTTATACCATTAGTATAATTTATATTTTTATTTTACTCAGAGGGCAAGATGAATTTAAATATATAAAAATGTTAAGAAAATCCTCATTTAGACCCACATCCAACAACTGCCACCATGTAAGCTCATCAATCAGCCCAGCTTTACAAACTCACTGTTAAATCTTGGAAGAGATGCAAGCCAAGCCTCAAAAAATTCATAGGTACATTGGTCTTCAGGCTGAAAACTTGGGGCACCCTTATACATTCTATAATACAGAAAAGGAGATTTACTCTTAATATAAATTATATATATTATAAATTGTCTTATATTTAGAAAGGCAAAACACAGTTTTGAAAAAAGTTATGGTTCCTTTTTAATTGACCAATTTATTTTGGGACCTCTCCAGGGGTGCTCAGGAGATAGGAAACCATCCTTCTGGGGCCCTACAGACCCCAGTGCCATACTAGGTGACTGCAGAGGGCCTCCTCTCCTCTCCCCTCCCTTCCCCTTCCCTCCCCTCCCCTCCTCTCTTCAAACAGAGAAGGAGAAACGCTCTACTTCTGAACTATATCCCCAGTCCTCAAAGGCAATTTTTTTCTCTTTTTTTTTTTGCTGTTTTTTGGGCAACACCTGGTTGTGCCCAGGGCTTATTCCTTCCTGGTTTCGTGCTCAGGAATCACTCCTGGATTTGCCACATGCAAGGCAAGCCCCTTATCCCCTATATTATCCTTTGGGCCCAAGGAAATTTTTCTTTTATTTTTCTTTTTGGGTCACACCCAGCAATGCACAGCGGTTACTCCTGGCTCTGCACTCAGAAATTACCACTGGCGGTACTCAGGGGACCATATGGGATGCTGGGAATCGAAGCTGGGTTGACCGCATACAAGGCAGACTCTTTGCCTGCTGTGCTATTGTTCTAGCCCCCAAAGGAAATTTTTCTTAATTACATTTAAATACATCACCTCTAATTTTCATTGACAATTACCATACTGTATATGGGGAAAGGAGAACCTCATAATTCATACCTAAGAGGGTAATTTTATCTGTTCACAGCTATTTCTGCCCAGTTAATGTTTACTCTGAGTGAGGCATGACTTTCTTTCCAGTTGACTTGAGGCTAGCTTGGCAAATGTACTATGTCTGAAATAACACATGCTACATCCAACCAAGGATTTAATATGTTCGCATAGCTTGACTCTCACTGGCTGGCACTCCTGCCATAAACTGCTCCTTACAGTGCTTCTCCTTCAATCTGGGTCCCCAAGTGAGCAAAGGGGACTAAATCTGAACCTGAAATTTAAGCAGACCTGAAAATTCATAAGAGGAAAAACAAAGACTTGTAAGTGCTAAGAGATCCCCGCCTCCTCCCTCCCCACCCACGGATGTAGCATTGATCAGGCAACAATTCTAAAGCAATAGTTCCTTGTTTTATAATTTGTTTTGTTTTCCCTAACTTCTTTTTTTTTTTTTATAATGCTAGAAACAGTAGCAATTGAAACAAAATTACATAGCATCTGCTATAAAAGAAACAGCGTGTAAAGGTGTGCTTCAAGACCAGAAAGGAAAACAACTGTGTTTACAGGATTACTTCACAGGATGCTCTTCACAATTATCTAATTTCTTTCTGAAATAATGAATATGCGCATTACATTTCATAATTTTATAATCTGACCAACAGAAATGACACAAAATGCTTCTGACTTGAACTTCTTGCAAAACCCTTGCATTTTTGAAAAGTGCACCAGGACAGCTTCTGTTTCCAATAATATTTTAACAAATATACAAATATTTATGTATCCGTTCAAAAACTGAAGACAAAGATTGAGAGAACATGAGGTGCTAGTTATAAGAAAGCACAGATATTATCTTCATCCCTAACACTAAAGAATGCAGGGCAGAGTGAAACACATCCAGCTCGTGGAAAAAAGCTTCAATGGGTGGGGAGGGGAGGGAAGGGAAAATCAGACCTCTGACACTAGGAATGGATATAGGAGACAATATCAGTAATTAAGGGTTTGAGAAGTAACTTTTATGAGCAGGATATTGCAGGAGAAAGGACTTTCATTTGTCCTCTTCATGCACCATAAGAGACAAAAGCCTGACACAAATCATTGCAGTTGAAGGACAAGAAAGACTTTCTGCCAGATGGCTGTAAACAACTCTTAGAACCATGAGAATCAGACGCAGAATTTCTCTCACAAAATATGGGAGGCAGTTTCTATTCTGCCACAGGTAAACAATGTCTATCCTAAAGCCAGTGAAGGTAGTGAAAGTATTTAATAACAGACGGGAAAGAACACAGACTCCAAGTTCCAGTGTTCTCTGATGGTTATAAAGACATCTCCTTACTATAATTCTGAGTGATTTTAGTGAAAATCCTTGAAATCTTATCTAGGCATAAAGCTACAGCCATGTGTCAGCATAAACAAACATGGGCACAAAAGCAAGGAAAGAGAGTGTCAGCTGTAAACATATCAGTGAATGAAACCAAAAGGTCTTGTGCATTACAGAGGATGTTAATAAATTCACAGATGGAGAGCTGTAATAAACATATCCAGGCAAATTAAAATCTGGCTTTATACCCTATGAAATCAGGCATATGTGTAGAGTTTGAATTTTAGAAGATTTTCAGTATGTCTTATTGAACCTCATATTGCATTTATGCATTTTGTTTATGGCTATGATTATAAATTCTGTATGACTAGAGGATAGATCTTATTCCTTTTTGTCTCTTCAATTCCTATTACCTACCATCGATCAGGATTGCAATTCATATGTTTGTGTGTATGAGTGAGGGTGAGTATATATATTTGTAAAAGAGAAGGTATAAGAGAATATGGTTGGAGAGAGAAAATGAAGGAAGGAAGCAAAAAGGGAGGAAGAAATGACAGGTTTTGATCACATAAAGCAAAGCATTTTAGCTACTGGATATCTAATAGATGATTTTCTTGGGGTGAGGGGTTCCACATATGCTCAGGAGGTCTGGGAGTTTCTCTTAGAAAAGAAATTCTTGGCCCACTGAGTGTCAAACTGGGGTTGGCTGGAGTCAAGGCATGTGCCTTAACTTCTGTTCTATCTCTCCAGGCTTCAATCAATGACTCTAATTTCCAGACAATTTCTTTCTTCAGTTAGTGTTAGGAGATTTCCTCTTACCTTTTTCTAGGAAACTTAGGTGCCAATATATGCCAATTAGGTGCAATAGAAACAACTCTTTGTATTTATAACTTCTGAATATACTTTAAAAATATTTGTTTAAGGAAAATATTTATTCAGGATTATCATGATAAAGTGCTTCAGCTATTTTACTAATTTTATGAGTGAATGTGTGAACCGTGCCTGAATTGCATGTCAAACTATCTCAGCAAGAATACAGTGCTTGGGGTAATGCCATTTTCCATTCCAGGGCTTATGATTTCACTGAAGAAATTTACATCAAAGAATATAGAAGCACAGTGGTTAAGCTTGTGAACTCTGGAGTCTGAATAGATTTTCGCTCACATTTTATTATTTGTTTAGTCTTTGACAAATTACTTACCTTCTCTACGCTTCAGTTTTCCTTTATGTCAACTGGCAATAACAGTACCTGCAGTCATCTCTTCTCCTAGGTATGGGGAGGGATTGTTTTATATTCTTATTAAAGGTTAGTCAGAGGTATGTGTTTTGCTTTGTTCAAGAAAACGTTAAGTAGAACTCCTATGTGTCACTTCTAATCAGTGTTTAAATTTTTTAAAAGGTTTTTTAATTGTAGTAAATTTAGTGTTAACTTTATGGTTTCTATGTACAAGGTTACTGCACCTTCACCACCACCAAAGTACACAAAATCCTCCATCACTGTCCCCATGCTATCTCTAGTCCAGCTCTTCCTTTCTCTTCTTCTCCCCTGCCCAAGTACTTGGTAATATCAGTTTTGTAGCCAAAGTCTTAGGTTTTGTTGTTATTTGATACTGCCCAACCAAAGCTCTTAAGAGTTAATGTGTGCTCACTACCTTTTTCCTTATTGCTCTAACTGAAGCTATTCCAGATGATGAAGATTCTGTCATCTAACCTCTATGTGACAAGAAATCCATGACTTCTAGGATCCTAAGAATGAGTAGAGAATAAATCTTTACAGTATTTCGCCATTAAGAGTTCGGAATTTATATGGTGAACTTAGCATGTGTACTTTTGCCCATCCTGATGAAACTGTAACTCCTTCATTGGGTTGTACAGAGACTATTTAAAGATCATATGGTAACTTCTTCACTGAGTCATATGTACATTGAAAAGTAAACGAATATAATATCTTTAGAAAGAATTCACTAGGATTTTTATGTAGGCTGGTCTGCATTGGAACACCATACCTATTAGCTGCAATTCCTCTTCATTTGACAACAGTTTAATATTATACTTTTCCTAGATAAAATATAAATGGGTAAAGGAAAATAGTTCAAATACTTGGGGTGCATACTTCACATTTGGGAGGCTGTGTTCAATAACTGGCATACATGTTTCGTCACATACCACAGGAGGCAATTCTTTGGCATTCAACTGCCAGCAGCCCCAGGTATCATCAGGTATGGGCCAATAATCAGAAGGAAAAAAACTTTTATTGAACATGGTTGGATAGCCAAAATATGATTTTATCATCAATGAAAAAAATTCTAATATTTTATGGATGATGTCATGTAGGGCCAGAGTGATAGTATAGTGGGTAGGGCATTTGCCTTGTACACAGCAGACCTAGGTTTGATTCCTTTGCCCCTCTCGGAGAGCCCGACAAAGCCTGGCAAGCTACCCGTGATGTATTCGATATGCCAAAACCAGTAACAACAAGTCTCACGATGGAGATGTTACTGGTGCCTGCTCGAGAAAATCGATGAACAATGGGAGGACAGTGCAGTGCAGTGCAGATATCATGTAAATTTTTATGAGTTAACTAAACTTATCAACTTCTTTAGTATATATGCTGTAGGAAAATTTACTATTTAAAACTACAGTTATATAGATATATGCCCTGCAAACACAGAAATCTGATACATTATTTTATACAATGTCCATTAAAAGTTAATAGTTTATCAGTATAGATGATCATAAAAGCATTTTCTTATAGTTTTAAGTCTTTATAAAGAGACCAAAACTTAATCTTTGTAAATTTTACTGTAAATTTTCTTCTACTCTTATGAATTATGGCGAATGACTCTCTAACTTTGATAGTGATTATAATGTGGTATACCAATGTATCAAAGTGTGAAGCTGAATATATTCTTGAAATTTAAATAATATGCAATATTGTAAACCAGGGTTGGAGCGATAGCACAGCAGGTAGGACATTTGCCTTGCACGTGGCCGACCCGGGCGACCCGGGTTTGATTCCTCCTCCCTTCCTCCCCTCTTGAAGAGCCCGGCAAGCTACCAAGAGTATCTCACCCGCACGGCAAAGCCTGGCAAACTCCCCGTGACGTATTCAATATGCCAAACACAGTAACAACATGTCTCACAATGGAGACGCTACTGGTGCCTGCTTGAACAAATCAATAAACAACTGGAGGACAAGACATTGCAAACTCATGGTGCACAACAACATATATAATCTTATATTTACTTATTGGGCTGGAGCGACAGCACAGCGGGTAGGGCATTTGCCTTGCAAGTGGCCAACATGACCGACCCAAGTTCGATTCCTCCGCCCCTCTCAGATAGCCCAGCAAGCTACCGAGAGTATCTTGCCCACATGGCAAAGCCTGGCAAGCTACCCATGACATAGTCGATATGCCAAACACAGTAACAAGTCTCACAATGTTACTGGGCCCGCTCGAGCAAAAATCGATGAACAATGGGGGGACCGTGACCGTGACCATTTACTTATTAACTGAAAACTTAACCCATTCCTTTAAAGGTACTTGCAGAATGTGCTCCATGAATTGAGAATGAATATGCACATGCAAATGCACTAATATCTATAAGCATATATTTTTATAAAGATATTGACCTGGGTAAAACAAGCAGTATGTCCAATATGTCCATACAGTTTTTGAAGGGGCCCCCAAGCAGTGTTCAACCTATTTACAGTGCAAGGGCCCAAGCATTCTATGTTGTTAGAGCCCTATAGTGACTGGGATATCAGGGCCACTACATAGTGTTGGGGGCCTTTAACTGCACCCACAAATGCTCAGGGGCCATGTGGTGTCAGTAATCAAACTAGGTTGGGGCTTGTTAGACATGTACCCTAACCATTGTATTACCCCTTGTCCCCTACACTGTTTTATTCAATAGACATCCATCAAGTTGTTTCTTCTTTCCCAATAGAGCTCAATTTGTGGGGCAGGAGAGATACCACAGCAAGTAAGGTGCTTGCAGCCAACCTAATTAAATCCCTGGCACCACGTATGTTACCCTTGATATCCACCAGGAGTGATTCCTAAATACAGAGATAGAAATAATCCCTGAATAAGCGTGTATGACCCCTCCCAAATGAAATAAAACAAAAACAAAGTCAAAACTGTGTCGCGTTATCTATAATATTCTATAAAATCATTGATGGTAATCTTATTTTCTTTGTAGGAAAGGACATTGGTCAATGTTATGTAAATGAAAATTAGCTGAGGGGCATCTGGGAATGTTTAAAGTCTTCTGAAAACAATTCTTTTTCTTACTATACAATGACTTTGGGCAGGGTGACTAAAATTATACCAGTCATCTTGTGATCATAAACACAGTTAAATGGAATACAACTTAACTTTTCAGATCCAGGGATATGAAAAGAAAAGCATGAGGTCATTTGTGTAGTTGGTAAGTAGCTAATTTGATCAACCTGAGAGTTACCCTGCCCTTGTACTAATAATGCTTCAAGGAATTTAGAACTCAGAAAAATTTTAATAAGCTGAAAAACTTCAAATTAAACTGCAACAAGCTTATTATTTTTTAGCTACTTCCATCTCTTTAAAATTGTTAAGTTTCATTTTTCATTACTTTAATCCTTGTCTAAATATGAAAGGCAACTGAATACCTCAGAGGGTGATTTGATTATCCTTTTTATAGTTACTACATCTGCACTAATGTATTGGGGGTTATTATGCTGTTTATTTTCTATAATTTTTCCCAATTAACAGTTATTACCAAGAGATATCTTTGTTAAAAGAATGTTGCTTAATACATCAGAGAACATGTAGTGACAGAAGACAGATAACTAAGAAAAGGCCTCTCTTTAATATAATGGCCAGGGACTGAAATATCATCTTAATTCAACCAAAGCTGCACATATTCACAAGAGAAGGAGGTCAATAAAAACTAAGTTATCTGACAGTCAGAAAATTTAATGTAATTAAAACTTATCATTTAAAAGTGTTCTAAGACTTTTTTTCTTAAAGGAAAAGATTCTAAAAAAGCAAAAATTAACAGATGATATTGCAGAAATTCAGAAGCTTCTGCGCCATAAAGAAAATGATGACTAGAATAAAAAGATATCCAACAGACTGGGAGAAAAATAGTAACCCACTGTTCATCTGACACAAGGTTAATATTCAAATACATAAAGCAGTTGAAAAATTTAATACAAAGGTCTAAGCAACTTCATCAAAAAATGGGAAGATCAAAAACATATGTACACACACATCCTCAAAGACATACAGATGGCTAATAGACATGAAAAAATTCTCTTTACCACGTATCCTCAGTGAAATGCAAACCACGACAATGTCACCTCACAGCTGTGAGACAGCACACATAAAAAAAAAAACCAAAACAAACAGTGTCTGTACAGATGTCGGGAGAAATACATTTGTTTCTCATTTACTGTTGGTAGAAATGTCAACTGGTTCAGGTGCTAGAAATAGTATAGTGGATAAAGAGCTTGCCTTACACAGAGGCTACCTGAGTTTGGCCCCTGGTACCTACTATGCTTCCCTTGAACCCTACCAGGAGTGATACCTGAGCGGAGAGCCGGGCGTAAGCCCTGAGCACCAAAATAAAAAAAAAGTAGTCCCAAAACAAAACAAAAAAGTAATGTCAACTGGTTCAACCTGTTTTTGGACACTTCTCAAAAAACTGAGAATTAGACTTCCAAACTCAATCATTTGACCCAGAAATTGCACTTCTCGGCATCTACTTCAAAGGCATCAAAACACCATTTTGAAAAGATATTTGTGCTTTTATGTTGATTGCAAGACTATTCACAGTAGCCTCGATCTGGGAACAATTCAAATGCCTAAGAAGAGATGAGTGGATGAGAAACCAAGAAAGATACACACAATGGAAAACTACTCAGCTATAAGGAACGATGAAATCACACAATTTGACACTATGTGGATGGAACTAGATTAGAGGGTATCATGCTGAGCAAGATCAGTCAGAAGAAGAGGTATCTGTATTCTTTAAAGATAAAGAAAGATCTCACCCATATACGGGAATAAAGAAATATAGTAATGGAATAACACAGAGCCTGAGAGTTGGTCTACAAAACTGAACTTACCAAGTGGGGGCAGGAGGTGGGTGGGATGGAACTCTGGAGCAGGGAAATACACATATTGGTGGTGGGTGTGGTACTGGAATGTTATACACATGAAACTATCGGTAACTATATTGTAAATCACAATGTCTTAACAATTGAACAAATGGAGTGATTCTTCTAGAGACCTTTGAATGAAGCTGTGCTGATATATCCAATGAAAGTAAATATACATGGGAAAGCACTACAAAAAGTTTCTGTAAACCTTGTAAGAACATGCTCAGAACTGAAGCGAAGGTTTCACTGTTAGTTATTAAGAAGTACCTTGCTTATAGTCAGTTGCTGGCATTTGTTACACTTCAGCTATAACTAGGTGTTATCTCTGCGTTTATACATTCTTAGAGTCCAGTATGGGAGAATGCATTTTGTTTTGAACAATTGAGAAGTGACAGACAAGCTGTCCATGGAGTGAATATACAGTTGACAGATCACGAGGAAAATGAGCTTTTAGATAGCTTTTCAGTGTCCTTCACGGGAAAAATAGCCATGTGACATGAAAGCTGTTCACAGTGGGCTTCGTGTTACTGTTCATGCTGCTGGAAAATACATTGCTTGAACTCAACTCACCCTCTAGTGAGCACAAACGATTTCACCACCGTTAAATAGGGATATCACTGCTTCTGCAAAAGGATTCTCAAGTTGAGCAATAAGGAGTTAGAGTCAATGATGAAAATGGCAACATTATTTCCTTGGCAATATGAGATCGCATGGCAGCATAAGAAAGTTATTGTCTGAAGTTAATATTGGTAAGTGTAAGTATTAAAAAATAACAGGTATGCTTCAGGAGGGTCTAAACATTACATTTTTAGGTATTTTAAAAATTAATTTCTGGGAATTATTTATATTCCCTAAGTTATCTTATTTTCAGCTTTATTGGTACTCTGAGGGACCAGAATTATTTCACAATCATACCTTTGACCAATTTAAATAAATAATGATTTCTATCCACTGATAGATCAGGATTTTATATAATGGTTGGCTACTGCCTCATCTCCTACCAGTTGAATGTATAAAAAGGAAATGAATATACTTAACTAATTTTAATTATCGAATCAAATTCCTTTCCCAATATTAAGAACGGAACACTTTGGCTACCTTTAGCTTCTAAAAGTCAGTGCTGCTTGCATTTCCATAACCAGTAATAAATGGTCAACTGCTTGGCATATAAATATTAAGCTAGAAGGCTTTACATGATGGCTATAACTTTTATATGGTGGCTAACGACCTATACATGATGTCTAGTTACCTCTGGCTACCATTCTAGTGAACAAGTATATTTCTAATTACATGTTTTATATATTTTTGTTGCAAATTAAAGTCATGCAGAACTAAAGAAGTATAATAGCTCTTCTTTATCTCTCTCCCAATTAGTAACACGGCTGATCTTAGAGAGTATCACACCAACTAAACTTATCTCAGAATATCCATCTTTATTAGTAATGTAATATTTTACTCAAAATAGATCAGCGCACAAAATCATTGTAAATTAAAAAGTTCATTCACCAGATATTCACAAATTTCATAAGTAGCATTGTGCTTAAAATTTGAATTTTCAATGTGCTTCTAAATTTTTTCATTTAGAAATATGTTTGGACATATTTCCAAGTCACTTCATTTTCCTTAATGTCTTTACAGTATTTTATAGTATACTCTAGAATTATAAAATAAAATCCCTACACTGGAGACTATTTTATTTTATTTCATTTTTTTCTCAGTCATAAACAACGTTGCTCTTGATACTCTCTATGAAACTCTTTGTTCTCAAGTAAAAGTATTTTGGTATGAGAGAATTTTAGTTGGCTAAACATCGCAGATTGAGATTTTGAGATACTGCCAAATGCTTTTCAAAATAGATTTATCAATTTATATGCCAACCAATAGTATATGAAAGTGCTTATTTTCATTTATCACTCGCAGCTCTGTGTATTATAAATCTTTTTAATTTCTGCCAGTTTTGTGCTTGAAAATACAATAGTCTTGTTTTAGTTTGCATTTTTCTAATTACTGGTAAGGTTGGACAGCTGTCATGAGTTTCATGAGTTTGCTGTCATTTGTTTTTCATCTTTGTGAATTATTTTTTATTTCTCCACTTTTTTCTAATTGTTTATTTTCTTTTTTCCTTCAATGTGCATAAATTTACTTGATATCCTACTTTTATCATTACATACCTTTGCCTGTTGTTAATATTAATTTAGATTCTATACATTTGCCTATGAATGCGTGTTGTGTTATAGTTATAAAAATAATAGCTTCACTGAAAATAGGCCTTTTTACTACTCATTTATAAAAAGTAATTTTATGTTCCCACTTATTTATAAAACTTCAGTGTGTGAAATATTTGGATATTGTTATGTAAAACTACATGAAATATATTAAAAAGTTATTTCTTGGCATTTTTAAGTCACATGCCTACTTTTAAAAACCTTGAGAAGTTTGGGAATCAACCATTTTATTATTTGTTATATAACTTTATTTATTCAGCAACATTTAAAATACCTATACTACAAATAGTAGAGTTTTAAAAATATTATATTTCACTCACTGAATTCAGAGTTTAGTCAGAGAGGCATGAATGCAAACACTGCTGAGTTATCTCATTGGACATCAGCTACAACTGGTATATATAGCTATATGGTAGACTTATGAGTCTGTTTTGCCAGAAGTCTGTTTTTGCAAGGTTATTGTCTCAAACAGCATTGTGAGGAATAGTGAGGAAGAAGAGAATGAGCACTCTGAACTTGACATGGTACCAAACCCCTACATACTGGAAAATAAAGGTTATTTTGAGTATACGTGGCTATAATTTCTTTGTCCATTTTTACTATTGGGCCTATATTTAAATTATTTATAGAACCGAACAGTGAATGAGGAAAAGGGAACTGAAAGTTCAAATTTACGAGGCACTTCATTAAACTTGTAAGACATCAAATATACAAGTACTCTGGGATCCCTATAATCAACTATAACTTTTAGGAAGTGAAAGTGACTCTTCTTAAACTTGTGGATGTATGGACAGTTAATTTACTATAAACAGGATAGGTGAATGGAGTAAATAAAATCTCTTCAACAAAGAGTGCTAGGAAAACTAGATGGCCACATCCCCAAACAATTAGACACCTTCATACAAGGATGCTAATTAAAAATAAATTAAAGACCTTGATACCAAACTTGTATCTGTAAACTATATTGAAGTAAATATAGAGGAAAATAACTCCACACAATTGACCTCAGTGGAATCTTCCATGATATAACCCCACTGGCAAAGAAAATAAAGGTATAAATAAATGGTACTACAGCAAACTATTTTTTTTTGCATTGCAAAGTAAATAAGGATTAAAACAAAAAGACAGCCTATTAAAATAAAAGTGCACTCTACTTAATGGGAGAAAACATTTGCCCATTATGTATATCTGCAAAGTGATAATATTGAGAATATCTAAAGTACTCACCAAGTTCAACAAGAATATCGATGATAAAGAAATGGGACAGAACTTAAACAGGCATTTTATCAAAGAAGACAAAAATGGGCAATTGGCACATGAAAAAGTGTTAATTATGACTGATTACTAGAGAGTTACAAATCAAAATGACAATGTGGTACTACCTCATATCAGCAAAAATGGTTTAAAAACAAAAAATCTGGAAATAAATGAATATGTGATTAAAAGGATCTCATGTTATTGCTAATGGAATGTTGTATGGTTCATGGTTTTGTGACTTCTCAAAAAATTAGGAATAGAGTTTACATATAACCTGTAATTCCACTCCTGGTCATCTACACTAAAAAGTCAAAAACATTAATTTGAAAGGACATATATACACTGTGCTCAATGCAGCATTATCTATGATAGCCAAGATCTGGGAACTACTCGGTGCACAACACGGAGGAGTGGATAAAGAAACTGAGATACACATATAAACAATGGAAAAAAGATGAATTTTGCAATTGGTTACAACTTTAATGGAATTGGAGGGTGTCATGCCAAGTGAATGAATCAGAATGTTAAAAAAACAAATACCAGATGATCTCGGCCACATAGGGAATTTATAGAAAAAAAAGAAATGTATCCGACAATCTCCAATAGAAAAAAAACATATATAGTAAGCAGAACTGTGAACTGAGGATGCTAAGGTGAAGATGGGGGAAGGAACCTTAAGATAATGGGGGAATTGTGTAGCAGCATGTAAGTATGAAAAAATGTCAGCACTACTGTGAACTATAATATTTCAGTAAAAACTATCTGAGAAGATAAAGAAAATGACTCCACAAATAATCTCAAAACTAGGCAGTAGTATTTCCCTAAATATTTTTCATTGATAATAAATTATTAAGGAAAGAAAAATATGTTATGTGTATGGTAAAGTAAATTTGGGTTGAAAGAATTAAATGCGTATCTTAGTGTTGAGCCTTTTGAGAGTCTTTAATAGGCTCATATGTGGGAAAATCAATAGCAGAGGAATATGAAACTCAAAATATATAAAAGACCTCTGTGGGTTATACCTGGGGAGCATTTGTATATGGATAGCTTTTGGTCAAATTGAAGGTTTTGGTATCTCTATGGACATGGCAGAGATTTTCCTCTCGTCATTTCAAGACAAGATGAAGGTAAAAACTGAAATAGCTGAGGTTATTTACTCTTTGGTGCATTTAAAAGCAAATGATTGACTGGGGACTGAATTAAACATCTAATTATACTCAAGTTAATGATTCTTTCATTAAGCATGTGCCATATTATGGTGCATTAATCAGGTGTGAGATACTTAAAGATACTTTTAACAGCTTCCTGGACCTTGTTTATCATGTCCACCAGTACTTCAGAATACATTTCACATATTAGAAGCAATGATTTACTGACTTCCAGAGAAACAAACCCACATTGTCTACTACTACACACAGTTTCATGATTATCTTCTTCAGGAAAACTATATGTGTGTGGCTAAGTCTCCACATTCCAAATTCCAACTGAAATCAGGAAAGGGATTAAATAGATTTTAGATTAATTGCTAAAGTCTTGGAAGTCATGGTGGAAAATGAAGCAAAAGGTAGTTTAAATTCTTTTCTGGAAATTGACAGACACAAATATATTTAAAAACCAATGTAAGAATAACATAGTTGAAAATTAATTTAAATCTCTAATGAGTGTGTCATTTCGATTAATAAAGCAAAACTAGGGACACAAGATAATTTGGAAAAAACGAAGATGACAGAAGTAGTAGTCAGCAAATCAGTTTCCACAATAAATAGAGGTCAGTTAAATAATGTTAAAACCGACACCAAAGAAATACCTCAAAGGGTAAAGTACATGCTTCACACTATCTTGGGCATTGCTTGGTCTCCTGAGCAATGCTGAGAGCAACCCCCTGAACAAGAGCCAGCAATGTACCACCGGGTGTGACCCACTCAAAAAGCCAACAAAGCAAACAAACAAAAGAAGAAATAGCCAGATTTATTTTCAGGAATATGTGTGTGTGTGTGTGTGTGTGTGTGTGTGTGTGTGTGTGTGTATTATACACTCACCTGCTTCCATGTTATTTCTGAGATAAATCGGAAACAAGATAATTCACTAAAGTTAAATATAAAAGAATGCATAAATGTATTTTGAGACAATTGAAATAAATGTAAAGTCATGTCCTTTTCTGTTAGTATAAAATTAATATTAAATAATAGTTAAAATTTGCATATTAGATATCCAACATTAATACTTCAAAGTCATATTATTTGTGTTCTGGGAGGAATAGACAAATACACAAGCACACAGAAGATATTACTTCTTTCAGTTTAAATGCTAAACTTGCAGGTCAAATGCTGGTAAAGGAACAATTAAATTACCTCTTTGGAACTCTTTAACTTCATGGCATTGTTTTCTTCCACGATCTACCTTGACCTTTATTGACTCTTAACCTTGTTTTGAAAATACCGGTCTCACTGATTAATCCTTATCTTCTCCTTTCTTGTCTTCACCTCTGAAAAGCTTCTTCCGTGCCCTAAAAGCCATATGGCCCTTGTCACATATGCCTACTATGATGCTGGCAGATCTGCTGTCTGATCCCAGGCACTGCAAGTAATTTCTGGTTGCACTGCAATCAGGTTTGTGTTAGCACCACAAAAAGGTGTGAGAACTTGCCCCATCCCCTCCTGCCCAATGGGCCCTACAACCAAGAGGAAAGATGTGTGAGTATTATGGCCAGGAAGTACAGTTGACAGATCCTACCTCAAGACTTTCAAGCTGGAACACCAAACTCTGGAGTTTTCATTCACCATCTTTTAAGTGCAAAAATCTAAATATACATCAGAAACATCTTCTGTCATTTCCCAAAGACTTTTCTCCTGAGTTATGGTCCCTCTTACAAATAATATTTCTCTCTTAATTATTGTGGATTTTAATCATCCAAGTAATTAAATTCCTGGCCTGGCAGTTCCTTTAATTCATCTTCTCTACCTGACACTTATCAATTGTTTTCTGGATCATACTTTAGATCTTGTCATTATCAACTTTCATGCCAATATCAGGTATCACATATCAACTCAAAAATCTCAGGTTGACACAGCCTGTTTTCCATCAAATCTTACGTTCCTTACTTACTTTCCTAATAATCCTTCAAATCCACCATGTTCATAAATTCATTAATCTTACATTTTTCCTATTATTTCAGAGTGGGGGTGTGCTTCCACAGGGTTCTCAAGAGGCCTAAGGGACCCATTAGAAAGAGATTTTTCACCAACCTGGGTGGATGATTCTCTTGACGCAGTGTTGGGTTTAATTCGCCAAGTTCCCTCTCCTTCCCCCGCCCCATGCCCCATTTTTGGGAGGGTATTTTATTTTGCATTTGTATTCATCAGAGAGATTGTCAGTTTCCTTCTTGTGTATTGAACTTTTCTGGTTTAGGGATTAAGATGATATGGCCTTACAGAATGCACTTTTTCTCCCTAATTTGTTATATAGTGTGGAGGATATGAACAGTGATTAGTATTTGTTCTTCTTTGAAAAATTCTGTTTTTTTTTTTATTTTTTACAAAATGTTGACATGTCTTAAGATCAGCTAGTTTGAATTCACTAGTAAGCGAAGCTAAATGGTCTTGTTTTTTATTTTTAGTGAGATTTATGGTAACTCTTTGATTTCTGTACTTGTGATTGGTTTGTTCAAGTTTTTCTTCCTGTTTCAGCCTCAGAACATGTATGGTACTAAAGTTTGTCCATTTCTTCTTGTTGCCCAATTTGTTTGGATGTAGTTGTTCATAGCCTAGCTTTATATTTCTGTAGTTTCAGTTGTTGCTTCATGTCTTTTTGTTCTTATTCTTTTTAGGAGAGTGTCTTTTTCCCCATAGTGAACTTGAAAGAATTATCGATTTTATTGGTCTTTTTAAAGAACAAGCCTATAGTTTCCTCGATGACCTGAGCATCAGCGCTTGGTATAGACAATTTGGTTTGACTTCATTGATTTCCACTGTCATTTGTTATTATTTTTTCCTCCTTGCAATTTTGGCCTTATTTCTCCTTTTCTAGTTGTTTAGATGTAAATTCCAATTGTTTCTGTGAATATTTTGTCCTTTATTATTATGTCCCTATGTTGAAACTGAATTCCTTCTTAAAACTGCTTTTTGTTGAATCCCTTAGCATCTGATAGCATGTCTCTGTTTTTTAATTTTTCTGGGTAATTAATATTTCTTCTTACTCCTTTTTTATTGATTTTGGGTCTCACCAAGAAGTGCTCAGAGCTTACTCCTGGCTCTGTGCTCATGATCACTCCTGGCAGGGTTTGGGGAATCAGATCCAGTGCTGGGGATTAAACCTGGGTTTGCCATGTACAAAGTATCACCTGACACGCTGTACTATTTCTTCCCATTAATTAAACTAAAAAATAATTATTATGACTAGGATATCATGTTTGCAATGGTGTTATCATTCATGATTTCATGTACAGTTTTTCCTATGTAAATTTTTCCATTTTGGTTTTTGTTTTATCCTGAGTCATTCAGAACCACATTATTTAGTCTTCATATCTTTGAGGTTCTTTTCATTTTCTTCTTGTTGATTTCTAGTCTCATACAATTATGAGCAGAAAATGTGATTCATATGGTTCCAGTTTTCACATATTATATTAAGATTTCTTTTGTGTTCTAACATTTTTTCTATCCTTGATAATGCTCATTTGTACAAGAATGTGTATTTCTTTTTGTATGCAGTTTACATATATGTAATATATATGTATGTATATATGTCTATATCTTGCATTTCATCAGTTAAAGTTATAATTTTCTTATTAATTTAAAAAATACATCAAGTTTGGAAAAATTGTCTTTTCATGCCTTTAAGAGCCTATGCTCAGGATGGTACAACTAAATGGAGAGGGAGATTGCTGTCTGCCCTGCCAGTCTCGCTGTTAGAGTTACGGATAGGCCAAGTTCCAAACAAATAAATAATTACAGATAAATTCTGTAATTCGATTTTTATATTTAATTTTTGTATATATTATCTTTCATTGCTGTAAGTGAGATATCATGTCCCCTTATATTGTTGTTACTGTCATCACAGTCATTGAAATGTATTAATATTTATTTTTGCGTATTTGGGTGCTACATGTGGTGTCAATATTTCTCTCTCTTGTCTCCCATATATGTTTATTTATCTGATAAAGAAAAAATGTATTGGATGATAATCAGCAGGCCCATTGCTGGTAATTATCACCCAACAGCCAACGGTTCAAAGCTCAGTCAGAGAATGCAGTAATTGGGAGGTGCTCGCTGGAGGTGCTCAGGGGCAACAGGTCCATATATGCTAGTGCATGGGGCCCCATATGCAGCACCCAAAGATGCTCAGGGACCGGGTGGTATTAGAAAAAACCAGTCTCAGCCTGCACCATTTTCGTGGCTTCTCTTCCTCCTGTTCTATATGTTGCTTCTGTCTCATAAAACTGTGTCTCTGATCTTTATTTTTATTTACATATTAATTATTATCATGATTAATTTGGGGGTCACACCTGGCAGTGCTGAGGGATCACTCCTGGCAGACTCGGGGAACCGCATGAGGTTCCAGATCAAACCTGTATTGGCCCTGTGTAAGGCAAGCATCCAAGCGACTGTACTACCACTGGAGTGCCTAGTTTTTATTACTATTTATCATCTTGATCAAGATTTTGTATGTTTTTCCTTCTTTACAATAAAAAAACCCTTTTTTAACATAAAAAAAGGTTTTGAAAGGTAGTTCTGGTGTTGACAAACTGTATTAGCTTTGCTTGTCTGAAAAAAAAAAACATCACCTTATTTTTCCATCATATGATAATTTTGTTTGGAAGATATTACTAGCTGGAAAGTTTAATGTTTTAATAATGTGAATGTATTTCTGGTTTTTCTCTTCTGTAGGGTTTGTGCTAAGAACTCTGATCAAAATCTCATGAAGGAGTCTTTGAATTAGCTATTTCTTTTCCTTAGCAGCTCACTACAGATTTTCTTTATTATTGACTCTTGATTACTTAACATGATGAGTCTTATGGCCAATTGTTCTGGATTTGAACATTTGGGCATTCTGTGACATCTGATATTAATGGTAAGTTTCTCCCTCAGATCTGGGAAGTTCTTGATGGAGAACTCATTGAGTTTTTGTATCTCTATTATGAGCCTCCTTCTTTGTTTAGTTATTTCACCCAGTCACCATTGAAGTGCTCATGACCTTCCAACATTGTCCTTCGTCACCATCGGGTCCAATACTCATTCTCTCTCATCCCTTACCTGACTATTTGGTAATGAGTTTTGTTGTCCCAGGCCAAGGACTGGCATTTTTCAGTACTGTCTATTCCTTTGCTTTCCCACAGGTGAGTAAAATCATCCAAATTTTGTTCTCCTGAGAGAGAGCGCTAGAGCTCTCATGTTTCCCTTTTCTGGCCACTGTTCTTTATTTATGTAGAAAATCAGTTACAGTATTTCATCTCCGGACATTGGCTTGATTTCCACGCTATTCCCTAAAGGAAGGGAGGGATTTCAGCTGCTCCAAATTAGGTCCAATTAGTCTAACACACTAGGATTTAAAAAAAAAAAAGTCTTAGCACTCAGTTTTTGCCAGTAACATAAAAAATATTACAGTCTTTTAGTTTTGTTCAGAAAGTTACTGATGTCATGGGTTTTTCAATCCTCTAGGATAGTCAAGTTAGCCAAAGTTCATGGCGTTTGGTGCATGCCGTAATTGGATACCTTAATTTCTCTTCTCAATGTCATGCTTTGCCCCCACACATATATCTCTTTGTTTAGTTGAGATTCCTTAACTTCATTCCATGTATTTAGAATGGCTTTTAGTCTGTTCACGATCACGATCATCCTGTTGTTCGTAGATTGCCTTGAGGCACCAGTAATGTCTCCTTCGCTCTAGCCCTGAGATTTTAAAAAAGTGCCATATTCAAGGCTCTTTCAGGGTTAGGACAATGAGACCCATCATTGTTACTGGTATTTGTCATATTGGGTACGCCACGGGGAGTTTGCCAGACTCTGCCATGTGGGTAGGTTACATTCGGTAACCTGCCAGGTTGTCCAAAGTAAGAATGAGATAATAAGATGTCACACGCTTCCAGGAGCTGGGTTTTATAGTCTCTGGGTCTTGGCCGTTGATGGGATTACCCTGGCGGGGGGATAGAGAGGGCAGTTCGTGGGTGTGACCCCTGCCTACTGGAATATGGAGGATCTGAGTGGAGGATGCTCAGCCCCTATCCGAGCAGGCTTGGAGATCTCAGTCCCGGGACCCGCATGCCTTTGTTCCTCTGCTGCTACCTGCAGGCGTGTGGAGAGTGGTTTCAGCATGGTTGTGGTTGGTTCTGGAGGTCTTTGGCTGCCAGGGCTCTGCTCGGGGCGGGGAGGGAAACTCAACCCGCCCACCTCCAAGGGGCCCCTGCGAGGACAGCCAGGCACAGGGGCAGGAGATTCTGCTGTTACATTTAGTCTATTACTTTCTCAAATTCCGTGGCTTTATTTTTGTCCCCAGACAAAACTGACAAGTTTGTCAGTTTCTTTGCAGAATGACAGCTTATTTTCACCAGGTTGTCTGCCTAAATTTTAGGCAGATATAAAGAGATATATGTGTGTCTCAGTCAAATCAGGCTGGAGCAGAGAAGGCTTATTCTGTGATATTAAAAACATGAAAGAATACTCCAAGAATCACACGATTTTTTTTTTTTTTTTTGCTTTTTGGGCCATACCCGGCGATGCACAGGGGTTACTCTTGGCTCTGCACTCACGAATTACTCCTGGCGATGCTCAGGGGACCATATGGGATGCTGGGAATAAAACCCAGTTAGGCCTCGTGCAAGGCAAACCCGCTGTGTTATCATTCTAGTCCTGAATCACGTGATTTTTAGTCACCTTCATTTTTAAAACCCGCTAACTACATTTTAGAATTTGAAGAAGTCTGTTATGATGCTGCTTTTTATGTTAAAAGACCACAGGCTCCTGTAAATTATACAAACAAACAAACAAACAAACACTGTCCTACCATTGTTCATTGATTTGCTCGAATGGGCCCAGTAACATCTCCATTTTTGAGACTTGTTGTTAGTGTGTTTGGCATATTGAATACATCACAGGTAGCTTGCCAGGCTTTGCCATGAGGGTGAGATACTCTCGGTAGCTTGCCGGGCTCTCCGAGAGGGGCTGAAGAAATTAAACCCAGCTTGGCCGGGCTGGCTGCGCACAAGGCAAACACCCTAACACTGTGCTATTGCTCCAGCCCAAATTTGTAGGATAACACTCTTTTTTCCTTCCTCAGGTAGCTTAGGTTTGTCAGGTCACACCCATCTAAGAACACTGAACTTGTATTGTAAGCAATGTCCTTTCTGTGTGGACACAGGAAGACAGTTAATATTATGCTTTGTAACTTGGGAGTTGATTGACTCCAAATAATATTTACTCCTGGGCATCTGATTTCTTGACTCAGTTGCCCTTAGTTCCTAGCACCCCAAAAGCAGGGTCCCAACGAGGGACTGAATGGACCCAGGGATACCCTGGCATCGAAATGGGCCAGGCCAAAGAGCCACGATACTCAACTATAAGTTGAGGGCATGATCATGGACAAATGCTGTCATGATCCAAAAGTAAGTAACAACGAGACTAGGACCCTGCTGGAGCTAGGAAGATTAACCTGGCCTGAGGACTGCGAAATGTATAGTGAGATGTTCTCAGGAAGAACCAAACTAAATTTATATCTCTTACTGTGCTCATACAGAATGACATTGCTAGAAATATTAGAAGTAGATTTATTACAACTATTTATGTAGATTACTAACTGAAGGAAGAACACACCCTTGTTGGGATCCCACCCTTGGGTGGATCTCCTAGTAATCTGAAGTAATCTCTGTAGATGAGATTTTATCCTTGAGTTAATCTCCTGGAGGAGTGGTCTTACCTCTCTTTGTTGATTCGTCAGTATTCAACCCACCTTTATGTCACCGCCTTATGTGACTGCTATATAAACTAAGACGTAAGCTCGGAAAAGGGGTCAGAGGTGAGAGAGCTCGGGCTCCAGAGATCCAGAGTCAGAGCCAGAAGGAGAGAGCTTCCAAGACTGGGGCCCAGGAGAGAAGGTGGCAGAGAAAGACAGGAGTGAAGAGGATTGGAATAAACTACTATTGATATAGACTGGCCTGGCCCCCGTTTTTTCTTCCGTCTGCCCTCAGCCAACAGCCGTTCCGATCCAGGCCACACACAGTGGCTCAAGAGCACCGAACGCAGGCGGTGAAACAGTGCTGTCCAGTGAGCCCATGAACATACAACTTTCGGTGTGATAAGATTTTACACAAATTATATAAAGATAGTTGATATGTAAAGTAAGACTCAATTTATCTATGTAAACAGTCCTGAAGTTCAATGAAAATATCAAACCAAACATATTAATTTTCGTTCCCATAAATTTTGTAAAAAGGTAAAAAGGTAAAGGCCCTCCCGTTGATCGTCGATTTGCTCGAGCGGGCCCAGTAACGTCTCCATTGGAGATTTTGTTGTTACTGTGTCTGGCATATCGAATACTCTCGGTAGCTTGCCGGGCTCTCCGAGAGGGGCGGAGGAATCGAACTCGGGTCGGCCATGTTGGCTGCTTGTAAGGCGAACGCCCTACCGCTGTGCTATCGCTCCAGCCCAAATTTTGTAAATATTGATAAAATTATAGAGAATATTTCATATAATTTTATCAGAAATCTCAAAGCCACACTGATGAATTTAAGTTTTTGTCTCCTAAGATCCCAAGCAAGAGTCATGCTATTGTCTTTGGAATGTCATTTTCTGTTGCTCTTCTTGGTCTCCTCTGTTGGAATACAAAGAGCTTAGGTTTATCAGGTTACACCTATCACAGTACTACCTAGTCACTTCCATTCCTTTGTTTATCTGTAACCACTTCTATGCTCTCATCCCCAACCAGTTAATCAGCTTTTCCCTTAAGCAGAATCTGTTAATTTGTAAGGTCAGATCCTTCTAGGATACTGAACTTGTATTGTAAGTTAATATTGCCTTTCTCCTTTCCTTATGTTTTTTAAATAGTTTACTTTAATGCAATGTCCTTTTTGTACAGATACAGGAAGACAATTAATATTAAGCTTTGTAACTTAGGATTTAATTGGCTTTGAATATTGTTCACTTCTGGGCATCTGCTTTCTCAACTTAAGCCTCAGTTGCCCTCACTTCCTAGCACCCTCAAAAGCAGGGTCCTGGATGGAACCAGGGCGAGCAGGTAAGCTATGTGCTACCCTGGCATCGAGATGGGCCAGACAAAAGCACCACGATTCTTAACTATAAGTTAGGAGTTTGATCATAGACAAATGCTGTCACGATCCAAAAGTAACGACGAGACTAGGACCCTGCTAGGAATAGGAAAGATATCTGGCCTGAGCACTGTAGTCTGAGATCGAGATGGCCCTAGGAGAGCAATTCTATAAGCTTAAGGTATTTCTTACTGTGTCCGTACCTGATTTCTATTATGTATGCTTATATATTTGTTGGACAAGCAGAGGAGAAACACACCCAGGGGATTGCGTTCTAGGGTGGGTTGATCTGCTAAATAAGAATCTGTCCTAGCAGCAGCTTTCCTATGTGTCCTGCCTAGTTTGGATGAGGCTGAACATTTTTCCCCTTCAAACTGCTTTCAGTAAATAGTTTTCCTTTTTTCAGGTGCTAGCCAGGTCTGATCTTTGGGATGTAGATTCCAGTCTGTAGCCAGGCTAGTCTTTGGGACACAAAGCTCAGATAATTGTCTTTGGGATGTAGATTCCAAGCTCTCCCAGACTGGTCTAGAGATGCAAATTAGATGCAAATCCAAGTGCTTGTAGCTTGTGAAAGTGCTTGTGAAAGGTTTCAGTCTTGGTTTTGTGTCTTCTTTCCAGAGGCCAAAATTACTGGCCTGAAGATGTAAAGAAACAATGTATGTTTTGCAGCCTCAATGTTCTTTCTGTAACTCCTTTTGATGACATCACTGTATTACGCCCTTTAGAGGTACCATGATCTATATTAGGAGATTTCGGGGCTCTCACTGGGGGCACAGACATAAGAGAATGAGAATACGTGCTTGAGAGAACTGGGGGTCACAGGTCTGAGAGAACCTGGGCCCTCCATGACATGGGTTTCTTTTATGGGATATAATGAGACTGTAAGAATGGGTTGGGAGAGGCAGAGGAGAGACAGGAGTGAATGGAGAGAGGATTGGAATAAACTGCAACCAAGATCAACCAGCCTGACCCTCGTTTCCTTCCTTTGCCTGCCCATTGCCATTGACCTCCCTGGAGTGGGGGAAACGGCCTGAGACTACTGAACGCAGGAGGTGGGAGAGATGAACTGCTGCTATTCCTTTTTGTTTTTACACACTCCTCCTCCTTAATTTTTGGCTTTGGGGCCACATCTGGTGTATTCAGGGCTTACTCCTGGCTCTGTGCTCAGGGATCACTCCTGGACAGGCTTTGGGAACCATAGGAGGTTTCAGGGACTAAATATGAGTCAGCCATTGCAAGGCAAGTACCATACCTACTGTACTATCACACTGGCTCCAGTGTTATTTTCGTCTTGAGCTTATCACCGAGCTCTGCTCTTTAATTTAACAATCAAACGAGAATTGAAGGTCTTTGACTGCTTCCTGCTCCTCTTGTGAATTAAGTGACTGACAATTGTCCTGTTTATTTTTCAGTTTGTTGCCTGCTAGCATCAGTCCCAGTGCTGTGATTTTTATCTGACTGGGAGCAAGAATCCCCACATCTATGCATTTTGATATATTAGAATCTTCCAAAATTCTACTTGCTTACAGAAGTGCTCCAATTTCTGATGTACACCTTACTTCTTTCCCAAGAATTCCTGATGTAGTCAATAAAACATGACTTGTGTCATAGCCTTCAAATAGAAGTATGAGAAAAGATGAATGACCACTGGCTTACAAGGCTGTGGTTTCAGAAAAGTGCCTCAGATGATAGTAGTGGATAATAAACACAGTGCCTGCTTCAGAGAATTGTTTTCCTGTATCCTTTTAACTGAATCAGTCTGTTATTAGACTCAAATAACCATTTCCTAAAAGTGACTTCAGTAAGTGGAAGCCATTGTACTGTACTTTTCAAGGGCTTGGTTTAAACTCAGTAACTGGCTTTTCTTGATTCCTCTTACTCACAAGGACTCAAACAGAAGCAGAAACCATCAGATGCTTTATCTATCTAGAGAAAATGTGTTTTCCTACCTTTTAGAGGAATATGCAGAATATTGATGTCTATTGATGAAATAAATGATAGTTAAACTATTTTATTGCTACAAAGAAAATTGTTCTGTATATAGCAAGAGGTACAGAAATCCTTAAAACTGTATGTTTCCCAACAAGCTGGGGGAGAAAGCTTATTAGTCAGTAGTGTGTGCTAGAACCTGAGTTCAAACCCGAGTAGCTCATGCCTCTGAGACACCAGAACCACCAAGAATGCCCCTAGGAACTGCAGATCATTGTTGGAATCTTGGTAGTCCTCAGCACCACAAGGCCCAAGCATAGGTACACATCTTTGGGCCCTAACACCGCAACCCTGAGGCTCATTATTGCTGAGAGTGATCCCCAGTTCCCCAGAGTACTGCTTGTGAAACCTCCACCTGAAACAAACAGAACAACTGGACGCACAAATTTTTCTCCATATAATGAATGCTATGTTTATCTTTTTGGTTTTATGTTATTGTCTACATATACATCATTATAAACATAGGTCTTTTCTATCAAGTGCTCTTTTATTTTCTGGAATACTTTAAAAAAAACCCTGGGAAAGATTTTATACCTTATAACTATAGAACTTATATCACTCAAATAAACAGTATATTGTAGGTACCCTTGTTGACAGTAGACAAGGTTAAAATCTTAAAAATTAACCCAGGAAGCAACAACCAGTTTTTGTTAGAGCAGTCGGATTAGGCTAGATAAATTTTAGCGAAAATGGCCTTGTCTTGCTTGTGGGCTGGGGCATTAGCTCTTTGGTCCTTAATACACTCAGAAGTGTATTAGTCTCATAGTAGGGAATCTAATAAAGATGGACTCAGTCAATGGGCCAATGCACAGAGAAATGCTTATAGAACAAGGTTCATCTTGATTTGGTGCAGTTTCCTCAAGGAAGCTTGTTTTAAAATCTTCAAATCCTTACATCTAACCAGAAGTGAAGCCAATATACTCAACTTGATTCTGCCATTTAACAGATTAGATTAGACCTCTAGCAAGAGATTATAAAATTTGACTGGATAATCACAGAGAAGTTTCATGATTCAAAATCTGTTATTTCATCTTATCTTCTCTATAGTGAAAAGTGGAAGGAAGTATTCATCCAAAGCAAAGTTTATCTCCAACCGTCCCTGGTCCTATTTCTGAATTTGCTGAAATTAGCCATTTCATTTATGTTCTTGGATACCGTCAATTGTCTATTTCTCTTCCTTCTTCCCTTCTTCCTGTAACAATAAGATTATGTTACAGGAAGAAAATTATTACATGAAATTCTTAATAATAAAAAATTGTTACAACAAATAATCTATATGATTAGTGAATAATCTAGATTATTAGTGAAAACCAAAAGAAAAAAATCTGTGATTTTTGAAAGAGAGAATATTGAAGTGTTATGTGAAAGCAATTATTTAGAAAAGGTTTCTTCATTTAAAAAGAGAATTTTCCACAGGGTTCTGTAATAACCAGTCTCCTGGGAATTCATTGATGTGAGATGTACATGCACTTGATTTACAGAGACTCTGTCTGCATGCCCACTTCTGTGAGGTATGGGGAATATTTCCCTGGAACAGCTTCTGTTTCCTTCTCACTACTCAGATTATTTTCTCTTTGGAATGTGAGTGCATCAAAGCTGAGGTTTCAATATAAAAAATCCATTTCAGCAAAATAAATTTTAAGAAGTATGTAGTCCTTTAAAGTAAGAAATAACTGTCCATTTTCTCTTGATCCTGAGAGTGGTCAGTTATGCAAAATAGTAAGAATAAAATCAATCTTATCAGAATTTACATAGGACTCAACCTAACATATGCTTCACTTAATCACTTAACTTCCCGTTAGTCGTCGATTTGCTCGAGCAGGCGCCAGTAACGTCTCCATTTGTCCCTGTCGCGTGCTAGTGCGGCCCAATGGCATCTGTTCGCTCCGGGAACATGAAGGGCCTCAAACCGATCGTTCATGATCTTGACGAAGAAGTCTGACCGTCTGGTAGGTGGGCGGTCTTTTGACATCCTGTGGAATCCAGTCGATAACAGCTCAAGTCCAGCGGTCGTCTTTAAATCTCATTACGTGACCAGCCCATCTGATTTTCGACACCTTGGCAAATGAGACAGCGTCCCTGATTCTTGATCGTCGATGGATGTCAGAACTCCGGATTCTTTCTCTCATTTGAGTGAAACATCATATTCCAAGCATAGCTCTTTCTATTCTTCTTTGGGAGACCTGAATAGCGTTCTCATCCTGTTTGCGTAGGGCCCAGGTCTCTGAGGCATATGTTAATGCAGGAAGAACAGTGGAATCAAAGAGATGTGCCTGGAGCCGGAGGTTCTTCGTCCTCTTAGCTATTTCTTCGACGTTCTTGAAGGCGTTCCAAGCCGCTCTCTTCCTCCTGCGCAGCTCGGTTGCCAGGTCATTTGTCATGTTGACCTCTCGACCTAGGTACACATAGCTGTTGCATTCGGAGATGGTCGTTCCGTTGAGAGCAAATGGGGAGTCAGGAACGAGGCTGTTTCTCATAATCATTGTCTTCGTAAGATTAAGCTGTAGTCCCACCTTTCCACACTCACGGTCAAAGTCGGCCAGCATTTGTGCCGCTTGGCTGATGTTTGGTGTTACTAAAACAATGTCATCAGCAAAGCAGAGGTGGTGTAGTTGCCGATCATCTATCTTCACTCCCATTCCTTCCCATTCCAGTCGTTGCATGATGTTCTCGAGTGTGGCACTGAAGAGTTTCGGTGAAATGGTATCACCCTGCTGCACCCCTCTCTTGACATCAACGATCACTTCTTTGTAGAATAGTGAGACCATGGTAGTGAATCCGCAATACAGCTCACGGAGGATCCTGATGTATTGGGCTTGAATGCCCTGATTGGCTAGGGCTTCAATGACCGCTTCCGTCTCAACAGAATCAAAGGCCTTCTTTAAATCAATGAACGTTAAACAGAGCGGCATCTTGAACTCCCGAAAAACCTCAATGAGCTTGGTTATCGAGTGGATATGGTCGATGGTGCTGAATCCTTTGTGGAACCCGGCTTGCTCGCATGGTTGTCCTTTATCTAGTGTTCTGTCAATCCTATTTAGGATGACTCAAGTGAACAACTTGTAGATGACAGACAATAGGCAGATCGGGCGATAGTTGCCAATGTCATGGATGTCTCCCTTGTTGAACAGTAGTATGGTCCTGCTGGTTTTCCATTGGGACAGAACCTTGCATTCAGACAGGTAGTGAGTGAAGAGCCGAGCCAGTGTATTGATGAGTACTGACGGCAGGTTCTTCAGATGTTCAGGTCTGACCTTGTCTGGGTGGGATGCTGTTTGTTTCTTTACCGACAAAATGGCGTGTCGGATTTCGGAAGGGAGAACGTTGGGAACGACATATCCATCCTGTGGAATTTGGTATGTCGGCAAGTGGATATGGCTATCAAAGAGATTTGAGTAGAAGTCATGGATAATCTTCTCCATTGCCGTTCTGGAGGATGTGATGGATCCATCAGGACATCGGAGGGCAGTCATCTTGGTCTTGTAGTTGGCGAAGGACAGGCGGGCGTTACGAATACTTTTCCCGGCTTCTGCCGCATCTACCAGTACTTCTGCTCTTCTCTCTTTGAGGTCTTCCTTGATCGCATCTCTGCACTGCTTTGCGAGCTCGGACGTTAGCTTGCGGTTGCCTGAGGCATGCGCCAAACCACGCTGGCGAATTAGCTCAAGAGTTTTCGAAGATAGGCGATTTTTTTGTGGCTATCTCTCTCTTGGCGTTCCTCGCACATTCATGGAGGTGCTGAACCAGTCGATCGTATTCCTCGTCAATGTTGTCAACAATGGCATCTTCCCATGTTGGCAGACTTCCATATCGACACTACTTCCACTATCCAGCTGTCACCACACTTCAGGACGCTTTCCGGACACATCATAAGACACTAAATACCCATCTTCAGGAATTGTCGTACCGTATTTGATAGGGTTCAAATATGGTAACACCTTCAAGGGTGATTAGAGGTCGCCCCAAAAGCCTCTATCCCTCTCAGAAAGACTGGCAAGCTACCGAGAGTATTCCGCTCGCACGGAAGAGCCTCTTAAGCTATCCGCTGTGTATTCAATATGCCAAAACCAGTAACTACAACTGGTCTCATTCACCTGATCCTGAAGGCTTCACCGACATGGCAGCACTGAGAAGGATGAGAAAGGAGAGGCCGACAAAATCTCAAGGCCGACCTAGGCTGCCACAACGAAGGAAGACAAAAATGATCATCTGTACTTTCAATGCACGTACGCTAGCATCAGATGCATCCATCGAGGACCTGATGGTACAAGCGCAAATGATCAAGTACGACATCATTGGTCTGACCGAGACAAGAAGGCACGAATCTCACCATGCCGTTTTCGACACTGGAGAAGAATTGTTCCTCGGAACATGCGATAAAAGAGGTGTTGGAGGTGTCGCTGTCCTTGTCAACACAAACTTGGCCAAGAGCATTGATTCATTCGAATGCCTAACAACCCGAATTAGATGTTTACATTTGAATAGATGTGGCTCACTGCCTGCAGTTTCTATCTTCGTTGTCTATGCACCAACATCTCATTATGATGAAAGAGAAATTGAGAAGTTCTACATGGAGCTGGAGAAGTTCTATAAAGAAGACCACACCTTCTACAAGATCATTGTGGGTGATTTTAATGCCAAGATAGGACCGAGAAGATCAGCTGAAGAACTTCACATCGGGACCCATGGCCTAGAATGGAACGAACAGGGTGAGAGACTGTCTGAGTTCATCATGTTGACCAAGACCATTCATGGTAACTCACAGTTCCAGAAGGCAGAATCTAAACGATGGACATGGGAGTGTCCCGGTGGATGATTCCACAACGAAATAGACCACATCATATTCAATCGACGGTTTTGCCTGACTGATGTCGCTGTTGTCCCAAAATTTCGAACGGGATCGGACCACCGTCTCCTTCGTGCAAAATTCTACTTCACAGAACGGGGAGAAAGGGCTGCAAAGTTCAAAAAGAGAACTCCCAGAATGATCACCAACTGGGAACTCTTTGGTACTATTGTGGCAACATATGCTAAGGCATGTTAACTTTCTCTTCTCACCTCCTTCCTTCTCTCTCTCTCTCTCTCTCTCTCTCTAGTTCCTTAGTCCTCCCTCTCCCTTTCCTTTCCATTCCCCTTCTTCCCCTTCCCCTTGGGCTAGACCTCGATTTATTTAATACACACAAAGTCAGGAGTCAGGAGTAATTTCTGAGCACAGATGTAGGAGTAAGTCCTGAGCAACACTGGGTGTGACCCAAACAAACAAAAATAAAGACAAAAAATTATAAGATTATTGTTATAAGTGCAAGAAGTATCACACAGAAAAAGCAGTCTTCACAGGTGGGAGTTGGAGGATTGTTTGGTGGACCTGTAAAAGCACTTTGGATGATTTAATAGGTAAGAACCTAAACTTGAAATTGGAATAGAAAAAGACTTATTATATAATTTAGTTCCTATGACCAGGAAAGGAACATTACAATTCTGGATCAAAATTTAACTGGGGTTTAACTAGTTTCTTTGAAACTTTGCCATTTTTCTTCTGGAAAGTGCAAATCTGCTCATCACCTCAGGAACAATGATAGACTACATAATACAACAGCACAGAGAGTGCACCAAATCAAGTTCTCAGAGCCACATAGGGAAGTCAAAGGTATTTTGATAGAAATGAGAATCTAAACATCTTTCTAGTGTGCATAAGAAAGGTTAAACCTTTTGGATAGAAAATGATCAGAATCATAGCTTCTATCCTCTTAAAATTTTTTTTTTTGGCATTGAAAATACATGCTAGGATTTAATCATTTATCCTATCACTTTCTCTGAAACTTCATAACAATTTCTGCATATATGGGGCACTTAAAAAAAGAAGCACTAAATCATTTTGGCCTGACTTTATCCAAAGTCAAGGTACTTTAAAGTACTGTCATCCGTGCAAACAACACAGTATTACAACAAGGAAATTCAATTTTAAAGAATAATAAGGCAATCTGTAAATGAAGCATATTGCATTTGACTTCTATCAAGGACCATGTAACTCACATAATCCAACTGAATATGCTTTCATAAGCCCATACTAATCAACACATAGCTCTCCTTTTTCAGCTTTTTATTTGAGTAGAGTTTATGAAGTTGCGATACTGTTAAAATTTATGGAATTGCTATAAAACTTACTACACCAACCACCATCAAAGTGTTCATGACCCTCCACTACTGTCTTTACATCTCTTTTTTACACTTGGTCATTTTTCCTTCATCTCATCACTATTCTTTTTGGTAATTGGTTCTGTATTCCAAAGTCAATGGTCTACCATTTTCAGTACTATCTTATTTGACTCTTTATATTCCACAGATAAGTGAAGTCATCCTATCTATGTCTTTCTCCTTCTGACTTATTTTTCTAAAGACTATATCCTCTAATTCCATCCATATTGCAGTAAACTGCATGATTTAACCTCTTATTTACAGCTTCATAATATTCCATTGAGAACATATCACAACTTCTAAATGTATTTATTTGTACTTGCACATTTGGATTGTTTCTGTATCCTGGCTATTGTACTAAGTGCTGCAATGAACATAACTTTGTACCTCTCCTTTTGAAATAAATTTTTTGTGTTTCTGGGGTAGAAGTTTAGAAGCAGAATAACTGGGTTATATAGGAGCTCTATTCTTACATTTTTTGAAAAAATCTCTATATTGCTTATCATAGAGTTGAACCAGATGACATTATTATCAACATTGAATGAGAGTTACTTTCTCACCACATCCATGCCAGCACTGGTTGACCAGAATCCATAGGATACATTGAAGAAGATGTAGGCAGAGCCCTCAGGAACAAACCTTAGAGGAGTCTTCAGCAATTTGATTCCAGGCAAAGAGAACAAATGTAAAGGCAAACAGATAGAACTATAACACACATTTAAAAGTTTTTGCAGGCAAAAGAAATGAGCTAAAATGAAAAGTCACTACACTGAATGAGAGAAAATATTTACTCATAATAAATGCATCAGACAAAGGGTTAATATCCAAGATTTACAAAGCACTCACAATGTTTAACAACAGAAAGTTCAACAGCCCCATCTAAAAGTGGGGAGATGAGATGAAAGAAATTTTCTTCAAGAAGACAGGCAGATGTTTCAGGAATATAAATATGTGTATCATTTACGATTAGGGACAAGCCAATCAAAATAATAATGAGATGTCATCTCATAGCAGAAAGATATCATCTTTCTCATATATCTAAAAGGCTAGAAACACATAGCTCTTATGTTACTACAAAATTCAAGAATCATATGTTGTTTCAGACTCTTTTAGAAAATATTACAGTGACTAGATACAAATTTATCTCTCCTGCTTCTCTCTTATAAAGATTGCCTTCAGCATTACTCCCTTATAAACAACACCTTTAGTACTACTTTTT
Organism: Sorex fumeus; assembly: GCF_029834395.1. Taxonomy (NCBI): domain Eukaryota; kingdom Metazoa; phylum Chordata; class Mammalia; order Eulipotyphla; family Soricidae; genus Sorex; species Sorex fumeus. The sequence goes on from NW_026606186.1 coordinate 2,466,163, forward strand.
AAAAAATTTTTATTAGTGAATCACCGTGAGATACAGTTGCAGGCATACAAACTTTTGTGCTTGCATTTCAGTCACACAATGGTCAAGTACCCATCCCTCCACCAGTGCCCATTTTCCACCACCAATGGTCCCAGCATCCCTCCCACCACTCCCTCTCCATCCCCTCCACTTCACCCCCTCTCTGTGGCAGGGTATTCCCTTTTGCTCTCTCTTCCCTTTTGGGTGTTGTCAGCACTGCCTCTTGCACAACCTTTCTGGGATGTTAAAATTGAGAGAGAATGTCAGTAAGTTATTTTTTATTTTTTAAGTTTATCCATTTTTATTTTTGTATTTTTAAAAAAATTATTAGTGAAACACCATGAGGTACAGTTGTAGACTTACAAATTTTTGTGCTTGGGTTTCAGTCATACGATGATCAAGTACCCATCCCTTCACCAGTGCCCATTTTCCACCACCAATGATCCCATAATACCTCCTCCCCCACCCCCCATTTCCACCATCCCACACTGCCTCTGTGGCAGGACATTACCTCTTATTCTCTTGCTCCTTTTGGGTGCTGTGGTTTGCAAAAGAGGCATTGAGTGGCAATCATGGTTGGTCTATAGTTTACTTTCAGCATGCATCTCCCAACCTGGGAGGATCCTCCCAACACCCTTTATTTGGTGCTCCCTTCTCTATCTGAGCTGCCTTTTCCCCTAGCATGTGAGGCTGGCCTCCAAGCCATGGAGTGAACTCCTGGTACTTATCTCGGCTATTCTTGGGTGTTAGTCTCCTATTTTGTTACTTTATATTCCCCAGATGAATGCAATCTTTCTATGTCTGTCCCTTTCTTTCTGACTCATTTCAGTTAGCATGATACTTTCCATGTAGTACCACTTGTATGTAAATTTCATGACTTCATCTTTTCTAACAGCTACATCGTACTCCATTGTGTAGATGTACCAAAGTTTCTTTAACCAGTCATCTGTTCTTGGGCACTCAGGTTTTTTTCCAGATTCTGGCTATTGTAAACAGTGCTGCAATGAACAAGTGCAGATATCACCTTGACTATACTTTTTTGCCTCTCTGGGATATATTCCTAGGAGTGGTACTGCTGGGTCAAATGGGAGCTCAATTTCTAATTTTTTGAGAATCATCCATACTGTTTTCCAAAAGGGCTGAACCAGTCGGCATTCCCACCGGCAGTGAAGGAGGGTCCCTTTCTCGCCACATTTGTGCCAACACTGCTTGCTTTTGTTCTTTTGTATGTGGACCAGTCTCTGTGGTATGAGATGATATCTCATTGTTGTTTTGATCTGCATCTACCTGATGTTTAATGATGTAGAGAATTTTTTCATGTGCCTTTTTGCCATTCGTATTTCTTCTTTAAGAAAGTTTCTATTCATTTAATCACCACATTTTTTGATGGGGTTGGATGTTTTCTTCTTGTGGAGTTCAACCGGTACTTTGTGTATCCTTGATATCAATCCCTTGTCGGATGTGTATCCTTTGATGAATATCCTTTCCCATTCTGTAGACTGTCTTTGTATTTTGGTCACTGTTTCTTTTGAGGTGCAAGAAGTTATTTAATCTTGTTACTCTGTAAATTGTTATCAAACTTTTTATCTGTTGGTCTCAGTTATATTTCAGTTCACAAGAAGCTACTGGTGATAGAGACAAGTTAAGGGTAGAAAGAAGCGCATAAGTGAGATGAAGAGTTTAGCTTACAATTTCATAGATGGCAAAACTGAGACTTGGGATGATATACAATAAAATACCATCAGTGTCTGAGGTGACACCACATTGGGTTACCAAGGACTCAAAAAGAAACTAACAAAAACCTCTAGGCAATCCCTTATCATAATTAAAACAACTCAGAGGCCTTTTACCATCCACATCTTCGAGATCTGATGAATAGAGCTCTCACAGGAGAAAGACCTAGTAATCTTGAGTAGGTATGCAGCAGAAGTCTAGGGAAAAAGTTATAAGTGACTTTACATTTTCTTTACGTAGTGGTGGTGACTTACGATAAAAACAAAACAGATAGTTTTATGATTAATCTCGGAGATTATTTTGGAGATACTGAGTGGTTGAAGCTCCCAGGTAGATCAGTCTCCAGGCTGAAAACTCTGGGATCTTTTCAGAGTGAGGGCACACAGCCTTCCCCATCCTCATTCTGTCCAAAGCCCCAACGGTCACATCAACACCCCACAGCTTACTGCATATAAACAGTCCGGCATCACGAATAATCTCAAGAGATGCCAAGCCTAAGAATCATCCCAGTTCTAGAGCACCTACAGTGTACAGCTACGAGAACCTCTAAATTTCACAATACTGATAGCAAATCAGATGGGAAAGTTTCATAGAAGTCCACTAAACTCAATAAGCAAAACAATAACACAGAAATCTCAACTAGCAACAAACATCTCAGGAAAACCTTAGACAAGGACTTCAGCAATATCATTGTGAGATATAACAATATTCACATATTTTCTTTTACTGAACTTTTTTCCTGATAATTCCATTAGCCATTTTGTTATAATAAGCAATATAAAATAAGTTATTTTTGTGTCTGCTAAGGGGGTAGGCTTAGGAGGTAGGTGCAAAGCTGGGGCATTGGAGGAGGGAAGGTCACATTGGTGGCGGGATTTGTGTTGGAACACTGAATGGCTGGAATAACTGTACTGTGAACAACTTTGTAAACCATAGTGTTCAAATAAAAACGAACAAATTTAAAAAACGTTCTACTGACCACAAAACAAATCAAAACAAACCTTCTAGGATAGAGACCATATCAGACAATAGTATACCACAGAATAAAGATTAATTAGGATATTAGGTATTAATATACTGTTAAAAAGTGTTTCCTGTTTAAAGTTATTACATACAAATATTTATGCTGACTGGCACATAAATTATGTAAAATCCCTTAAAACTTGATATCTCTCTGAAATCAGCTTGAGTTTGGCAATAATATCCCAGCAAACCTGAGAAAATAATATGGATAGAAAGATTGAATAAGACACAGAAAAAGTGACCATGTTTGTTTTTAACTGGGTACCAAATATGCCTCCGAATTCTGTTTTTACTGTATATATCAGAGATATCTGAGACGAAAGGGTTTCTATTTTTCATTTTTTATCTTTTGTCACAATTTTTGGTAAAGATACTTTGATCAATAATATTTTCAAACAAAACAAACAAACAATGTCCTCCCGTTGTTCATTGATTTGCTCGATAGGGCCCAGTAACATCTCCATTGTCAGACTTCTTGTTACTGTGTTTGGCATATTGAATACTCTCGATAGCTTGCCAGGGTCTCCGAGAGGGGTGGAGGAATCGAACCTGGCTCAGCCAGGCTGGCTGCGTGCAAGGCAAATGACCTATGCTGTGCTATCACTCAAACCTTGTGAAAAAAACAATATTTTAAATTATGCTTAATTAAACAATAATATATCTTCATTTATGTCTTATGTAAATATTTTAGATTATTATTTGAACTTTCAAAGCTAAATATGAGCTATTTTATTTCTCATAAAATGGATAATGCTAGTCTCTTCTGTACTTGCATTAATGGCAAACATAGCTACTTTTTACTCTCTGTAGAATGATAGCTCTTCTGAGTAGGATACTTATTGCACAGAAACCTCCTTTACTACATTTCAATATGCATAGGAACTGGGCATTTCATCAAACTTGCTAACAAGTTGCAACATAAGAGTGATCTGTTCCCCAGAGAAATGGCCAAAACACATTAAAGAGAAGGCGAAAGAATCTGAGAGCCTGGATAATCCATCAGCTAGTTAATTCACACCTGAATAATTGAGAGTTTGCTTTACAGTTATTGAATATTTATGAAGATACCACAATGTTCTGAAAAGTAGATGCACCATGTAAAAATACCAAATAAAACTGACCTGCACACAGCTTGTTTTAACAAGTATTTTACTATTTGACTGAAGCATGCAAAATAAAATGTGCTTTCAAACACCAGTCTGTGAAAGAATTATGATGAGAGATGCTTCTCAAATTCACAGAGCTGGGGGCTGATGAGATCAAATGTCAGGAGCACTTCCCTGGCATGATCAAAGCCCCGCATTCTATTCCTGGCATAGCGTGACCCCCTCCTCATAGCACAGGCATGTATAGCTCTGATGACCTGTCAATACTTGATCCCAGAGCACTGAAATCCTTCAGGCCCACAAAGCCTGAAGGAGTATCAAGAGTGGCCCTAGAGCCCAGAGGCACCACAGGGGAGGTTCCCATTAAATAAAATTGCGAGCTTACTTTCTCAAAGAGATAAAACAAGAAGTTAAAGGTATACTGACCTTTGCAGAAAGAGAAGGAACCAAAGTTTAAGCAAATTTATATAATGTAATGTATATTACATAAAATTTTATATTTGTTCTCTTTGCCTTATATTATGTATTATTTTATGTTCATTAGCATAAATAAATGCATGGGCATAAAATAATAAAAAGAACATATAATAAAAGACCTCAATATGATTAAAGAGCTCAGTATTTTGATGATTTGCTGTAATGTCAGGTTGTCTGCAATTGACTATACATTACTTACAGCTAGTATAAATTACAGATTAGATGTGAACAATTATGGGCTTTCACAGCTTGGAAATAGCTAATTAGTCTTCTAAAATGGAGACCACACACTCCAAGGGGAATGATAACAGCTGACTCAGTTCTACATTAAATAAATACCAAAATTTTGCTAAATATGATAATGGGCATCAGAAAAGAAATTCCATTGATTAGTTAAGTGGACTGTCACCATGCATAACCAGATTAAAAGTAGCTTGTTTATTTATTTATTTATTTATTTATTTATTTTGTTGTTTTGGGTCACACCTGGCAATGCTCAGGGGTTACTCCTGACTCTGCACTCAGGAATCACTCCTGGCGGTTCTCAGAGGACCATATGGGATGCTGGGAACAAACCCAGGTCGGCCGCGTGCAGGGTAAACACCCTCCCCATTGTATTTGGAGCTCCAGCCCAAAAAGTAGTTTCTTATTTGTGGAATTGGTGACTTCCAACTGGTGCAGATTGGCTATTTCTGATACATTCTTTTATATACTAAGAGAATAGAAATCAAAAAGTTTATAGGCTGGATGTGAAGGATGAACCTAACCTCAAGAATATTTTAAGTAATTCAGACAATGAATCTGAAGATTTCTTATTATCTATCCTATAAGGTTATAGAATCTTCCTCAGACAGCTTTTTTAGAATTCCTCAAAAGATTTTTTTTTTCAGACAAATTCTTATAGTAGGGGATTTGGAAATCCTATAAGAATGGACAACTGAGATTTCATTGACAGAACAACAAATTCTATGAATGTTTTGTAGCTTAATAAATGTAAGATCAAAGGAGAATTTGGTATGATTTGTTTTAATTTTAACTCAAAGCTAGTTTCTTAGCTTTTGGGCCATACCTAGTGGTGCTCAGGGACTATTCCTGGCTCTGGGATCACTGTGGCAAGCTTGGGGAACCATATGGGGTACCGAGGATTAAACCTAGATCTGCTGCGTGCAAAGCAGCTGTACAATTGCTCTGGTCCCTCGGAGCTAGATTTTAAGAGTAGTTGTTTACTCAGTCACCTGAAATCTTTTGGCTGGTTCAGCCACCAATTCAAAATATTTTATGAGTTATCATTACCCAATTGTCATCGACCAGTCATCAACCTGGAGGTAAAATAAACTTTTCCCTAGTGAGAAGAATTGATAATTTTTGTGATAATCTATAGCTTTAGTGCTTTATCTGCAGGCAAGAATATTCGCTGCCTGGCTTTTCTGTTTTTAAGATATGAAAGGATCAAGAGAGACTTGAATAGAATTAGCTTGCAAAAATATACAGCTTCTTCTGGCTCATTTATTTCTCAGCAAATATGGGAAGTTTGACCTCTCAGACATTAACTCACTGTGCTCTCCAATGGTTCATAATATCCATATTATTTAAAATATTGCCCAGGCTATTTTCTATAAAGATAAATGTAAAGGCCCTCCCGTTGTTCATTGATTTCCTTGAGCGAGCCCAGTAACATCTCCATTGGAGATTTTGTTGTTACTGTGTTTGGCATATCGAATACATCACGGGGAGCTTGCCAGGCTCTGCCGTGCGGGTGAGATACTCTCGGTGGCTTGCTGGGCTCTCCGAGAGGGGCGGAGGAATCGAACTTGGGTCGGCCATGTTGCCTGCGTGCAAGGCAAACGCCCTACCGCTGTGCTATCGCTCCAGCCCTCCTTTATTTTCTATAAAGGATACTTTTTCCCTTAATTTTAATGTTCCAATCTCTTCTTTCTAAGTAACTTCTTTTTTTGAAAAAAAGAAACCAATTAAAAGACGATGAGAAAGTTCCGATTTTATTTTCCTCAATTTCTCCTTAAGTATTCCAAAGCAATCAGATGCTTTCAGAATATTTGCTAGGAAGAGTCATATCAGTTAATAACTTTCACATTTATTTATTTATGGATACACAGATATGAAAATGTTCAAATGTGTTCCATGATAATTTGCTTTCCACAACATAAGTGAACCTGTAAATGGCAAAATTGAAATGATGTATCTGTATCTATATATCTATAGCAACATCTTTTCAAAGTGATGCTGTATAAAATAAATCCAAAATATGTAACTCAAAACATTTTCATGGTGAATTATAAAAACAGCTATCAGGTCACTTAAAAATATTAAGGATTCAGATTATAAAGCAGTGAATTAAACCATATTTGAATGTTTAAGAATATTACTTTATAATATCAAATTTACTAAAAGAGATTTAGTCTAAGTATTGTGCCATTTGTAAAGTTATATTATATATTAAACAATGTTAACATGCAAAAAGAAAGTGGGAAAAAGCTATAAATATCTTTGTATATGTTTGCCACTACTTGCCAGCTAATTATCATTTTGAGATATGATGGTTTTGATTAATAAATCAAAAGGAAAACTCAATTATAAATGCATGCAATCAAACTTCAGAAGCAAGCCAAAATAAACCAGGATATGTAAGTCAGAAGAACCATTAGTGAAACTAAATGATAGTGTGCAAAGGCTACATTGTATAAAAAACAATATCCTTTTATAATTGGAAAGAGGTTGGTGAGAGTATTTAAAATACAAAGTACTTTGGGGCTGGAGCAACAGCACAGAGGGTAGGGCGTTTGCCTTGCATGCGGCCAACCCGGGTTCAATTCCCAGCATCCCATATGGTCCCCTGAGCACTGCCAGGGGTGATTTCTGAGTGCAGAGCCAGGAATAACCTCTGTGCACTGCCTCTGGGTGTGACCCAAAAAGCAAAACAACAACAACAACAACAACAACAACAAAGTACTTAGACTATTGCATATGACAACAGGACACTGAAGTAACTGGATCAAGTCAAAACAGAAATGACAATTTTTCAGTTCTTTTCAGTTATGTTCAAGAAATATCTAATTGAGAAACAAAATAAAGCTTCTATTACAGCCAGCTGTTTTTGGTTTAAGAAAAGACAACCTCTAATTAATTCTAATCTCAAATATGGGGGATTGTTAAAGGCTGAACTTTTCTCCCTCAAGTTCCTGTGTTTAAGTTCTAACTCTCAGTAGCTTAAATGAAACTTTTTTAAGTAGGGCTATTGATATGTAATTAGTGAAGATGAGGTCACACTAGAGTAGGGAGGATCCTAATCCAATATAACGTGTGTCTATATATGAAGAAAAAACTGGACACGAACACAAGGGGCAAGACATGCGAACAAGAGATAGGATATTGATATAAAAGATAAGGAACATCAAAGGTAGCCTGCGCACCCCCAGTAATAGGGGGCAAGCTTGACATAGGTACTGTCTCTTAGTTCTTCGAGTTAACTAACTTTACAGTGTTCTTGAATCTCAGACTCTTGATTATATTCTATTGTATAACCCACCTAGTTTTTGGTACATTGTTATGGCAGCTCTAGGCACAGAATGGGAAGAACCTTCTATTTTCTCAGTGTGTACAAGGCAGCTGCTCTGCTGTAAACATTTGTAAAGAATCCTGTGAAATGCTGTAAAAGAGTGAAAAATTTGTAAAGCTGTAAGAGTTTTGTCAGATAGCAACATTCAGGAGGCTGTCTGACAAACATACTGGCATTGCTTCAGAGAACTATAAGTAAATCTCGAAAGAGATTAAAAGACACAGTGGCTGAACAGACTGGGGTAAATCAGACGGGGGGCCCGTTGGCCTGTTGCCCGCCCAAGAAGAGCCTCCAGCAGCTTCTTGTTTCCACAATCCAAAATTGCTGCCATATCCTGGCCTGATTCCACCATCTCAGGAAGGACCTCACCAAGATATAATCTGTTGAAATCTTGGGTATGCATATTTTGTGACTGAAATCTCTAGGCTTTCTTGGGGTTGGGATGAGCTACCTTCTTCCCCCTTCCCTGAACTTCCAGAAGCCTTAGCAATCACATCCACACCCCAGAGCAGCCACCCAATTAAAAAACTACTCTAGCCTTACTGTCCTAATAAAAATACTGCATGCTCTCCTAAGAAAAATACTGAATGCCTTGAACAAACAGCATGACCTCAGCACCTGTATTGCAAGCCATAATGCACAAAAGGAAAAGGAGAGAGAGAGCAAGAAGGAAAATGCCTCGCATAGACAGAGGCTGGGGTGGTGGGGTGTTGGGAGATGAAGGTAGGAAAACAGGAGACATTGGTGGTGAGAAATGTACACTGGTGGAGGGATGGGTGCTGGATCATTGTATTACTGAAACTCAAGTAAGAACAATTTTGTAATGATCTATCTCACAGACAATCAATTAAAAGATTAAAATAAATAAGTAATGTGGAGTTCATGCCCAATTTAATTAACTTAATCAATAGCTGAGTCAATAGCAGTACTCCTACTCTTTTTAAAAAAGGGTATTTTTAATATGCCAATCTATGTCATTTTTCTTTGTTTGCTTTTGGACCACATATGGTGACACTTAATCCTGACTCTGTGCTCAGAGATCATTCCTGGCATCACAAGGAATTACATGTGATGCTAGGGATCAAACCAGGGTTAGCAGTATATAAGTACCTTTATCCCTGTACTATTTCTCAAGCGTCTAATGAATTACGAATCATGATCCTCCTGTTGTTCATCGATTTGCTCGAGCAGGCCCAGTAACATCTCCATCATGAGACTTGTTGTTACTGTTTTTGGCATATCAAATATATCACGGGGGGCTTGCCAGGCTCTGCCATGCGGGCGAGATCCTCTTGGTAGCTTGCCGGGCTCTCCGAGAGGGGCGGAGGAATCGAACTCGGGTCGGCCATGTTGGCCGCTTGTAAGGCAAACACCCTACCGCTGTGCTATCGCTCCAGCCCTCAAGCATCTAATATATGCCTGAATTCTAATAAAAATAGTTATTGGTTAAATGCTTTCTCTGGTTTCACATCAATTTCAAGTTGTTCTCAGTCATTTTTGCCTACAAGCAAGGTGTATACCAGTAGATTTTAAGGAAACTGCAGTTAGGCCCCAAGTAAATGAATATTTGGAGCCTGTGTACATAAATAGGATAAAGGGAGACAAGAAATATATAAAATACATGACAAATATTTGTTACGTGGTGCATCATATGGATACGTCACGTGTAATCTTACTGTCTGGTTGGTAGGCATTTGACTGAAGTAAAGATTTGTTTTATGTTTTAGCAGTAAATGCTAAGAGTATAATATAAAGCTCTGCATCGTTAAACATTAACTAAATATACAGTTCATTTTATTTTGCCATGTAAGAAATAAGAAGTCTTTCTCAAGTTTCTTCTTTATGAGAAATCATCTGAAAGGAGGAGGTGTTTTTCATAATCATTCTGGATAGCCTATTTGAGAAAGAGATAAAGGGAGATGGGATGATGAAAAGAGGTCTTCCCATAGGGCAGCTTGTTTCGATGTCTTGGCCTGTCTACTGAAGGTGCAGAACTCCTTGCTACATCAGGGAGCAAGTGCTGTTCCTGATCTCTTAAGTTACCCTCATCAGAGAATTCTCAATTACCCTAGGGTCATTTATAATTCTGTCTTTTAAATTTTCAGTTTATTTTTCGCATAATCCTTATGTGTTTTGTATAATGTTTTAATTATACTTTTCATATCAATGAGTAAAATGACAGGATACAAAATCGATATGAATAAACGTGCTGCATTTCTATAGGCAAACAATAACTTAGAAGAAATGGACATTAAGAAAACAATCTTATTTACAATTGTATTAAGAAAGCAAAATACCCGAGACTAAACTTAACAAAGGAAGTGAAAAACCAATTGATTGAAACTATGAGACTACTATAAGAGCAATAAACCAACATAAATATAAAAAATCCATTTTTTTGCTCATGGTTTGGAAGAATAAACATTTCTGAAAATGTCATTTTATATAAAGCAAGGTACAGATTCAATGAAATCCCTACAAAATTCTGAAATATTTCATAGAATAAAATACTCATTTTAAAAACTTGTATGGAATTACATAGATCTCGTATAAACAAGTGATTTTGAGAGAAAAGAAAAATCAGAGCATGACAATCTCTGACTTCAAGCTATATCACAAAGGAACAGTTATTAAAGCGGTTTGGCAGGAGCTGGGGGTTTACCTCAGTGGACGAGAGCTTGTTTTGTATGTATTTGATTCTTACACACACACACACACACACACACACACACACACACATGCACACACGCACACACACTAAGAAACAAAATAAAAGACAGTATTGGAAAAAAATAGACACAAAAACCAAAATAGAATAGAATAAAGAGCCCCCCAATAAAGCTACATATATACAGATATCTAGTTTAAAATAAAAGAGTGAAAACCTTACATGGAGGAAAGAAAATTTTTCAATAAATTGTGTTGTGAAAACTGGATTAACGTGTACCAGAAAATGAAACTAGATCAATAACATCATACAAAAAAAGGAACTCAAAATGCATTAAAGACTTAATATTAGAAAAAAGAAGAAAGGGAGTTTCTCTTTCCCCAATTTCAAGATTTCCTATAAAGACTTAGTTATCTTAGTAAACAAGTGTTGTACTGAAATAAAGACAGACTCTCAGAATAATGGAACAGAATTAAGAGTTCAGAGACAGATTCTCATATATGTTCATAGATATTTGACAAAGTTCTTTGATAAAGGAACAAAAGGTATGAAGTGGAGAAAGTAAACTGCTGCAAGTAAATGCTATCAGCTAAGCAAACTGAAGCAAAGATAAATGGGACTGCTTCAAACTAAGGAGCTTCTTCTGCACTGAAAAGGAACAATCACCAGAATAAAAGGAAAGCCACAGACTGGGAGAATTGCTCACCAGTCCACTCATCTGATAAAGGGTTGATAGCCAAGATATATAAAGCACTGGTAGAACTTTACAAGAAATAAAACAAACAATCCCATCAAAAAAATGAGGATGGAGGAGACGTTCCCAACTCCTCGCCAGTGCCAGGGACTCAGAAAGAGAGGGATAGACATAGAAAGATTGCATTCATCTGGGGGATATAAAGTAACAAAGTATGAGATTAATACCCAAGAATAGCTGAGATCAGCACCAGGAGGATTACTCCATAACTTAGAGGGCAGCCGGGTATCCTAGAGGAAAGGGCAGTTCAGATAGAGAAGGGAGCACCAAATAAAGGATGTTTGGAGGATCCTCCCAGGAGGGGAGATGCATGTGGAAAGTAGACTATGGACTGAACATGTTTGCCACTCAATGCCTCTTTTGCAGACCACAACACCCAAACGGAGAGAGAGAACACAGGGGATTGCCCTGCCACAGAGGCAGGGGGGGATCGGGGGATGGGGGTGGGAGGGATATAAAAAAAATGAGGATGGTGGTGAAAAGATGAACAAAGATTTCTTCAAAGATGATATACATATGACTAAAACATAAGAAAAAAATGCTCTGCATCACTTTTCATCCATCATCATCATCATCATCATCATCACAGTCCTTCCATTGTTCATTGATTTGCTCGAGCGGGCCCAGTAACATCTCCATCGTGAGACTTCATGTTACTGTGTTTGGCATATTGAATACATCATGGGGAGCTTGCCAGGCTTTGCCGTGCGGGTGAGATCCTCTCGGTAGCTTGCCGGGCTCTCCGAGAGGGGCGGAGGAATCGAACTCGGGTCGGCCATGTTGGCTGTGTGCAAGGCAAACGCCCTACCACTTCTCATTATGATGAAAGAGAAATTGAGAAGTTCTACATGGAGGTGGAGAAGTTCTATAAAGAAGACCACACCTTCTACAAGATCATCGTGGGTGATTTTAATGCCAAGATAGGACTGAGAAGATCAGCTGAAGAACTTCACATCGGGACCCATGGCCTAGAATGGAACGAACAGGGTGAGAGACTGTCTGTGTTCATCATGTCGACCAGGACCATCCATGGTAACTCAGAAGGCAGAATCTAAACGTTGGACATGGGAGTCTCCTGGTGGACGATTCCACAACGAAATAGACCACATCATATTCAATTGATGGTTTTGCCTGACCGATGTCGCTGTTGTCCCAAAATTCCAAACGGGATCGGACCACCATCTCCTTCGTGCAAAATTCTACTTCACAGAGCGGGGAGAAAGGGCTGCAAAGTTCAAAAAGAGAACTCCCAGAACGACCACCAACTGGGAACTCTTTGGCACTATAGCGGCAACATGGGAAGATGCCATTGTTGACAACATTGACGAGGAATACGATCGACTGGTTCAGCACCTCCATGAATGTGCGAGGAACGCCAAGAGAGAGATAGCCACAAAAAAAACACCTGTCTTCGAAAACTCTTGAGCTTATTTGCCAGCATGGTTTGGCGCATGCCTCAGGCAACTGCAAGCTAACGTCTGAGCTCGCAAAGCAGTGCAGAGATGCGATCAAGGAAGACTTTTCATAAGGGAAATGAAACTAAAAACACTAAGATATCACATCACATCATATCAGCGAAACTGGCACATTTACAAAATTTTGCTGTGAATTTGGGGGTAAAGGGGTCCTCACTCACTGATAGGATTGTTGACTGGTCTAGCCTTGTTGGAAAACATGGACACGTCACAAAAAGCTAGGCATTGAACTTCCATATGATTCAGAAGTTCCACGTCTTGGTATCTACCTGAAAGCCTTTAAAACTCTATTCAGAAAACACTTTTGAAACAGTATTTTCATTGCAGAACTATTTACATACCAAAACTTGAAAAGAACCCAAGTGTCCAAGAACATATGAACTGGACAAATAAACTTGGTAAAAATACATAATAGAATAATAGCTTTAAGAAAAGATGAAATCCAAAACCATGGTTACAAGAACAACTAAATGGGCTACTTTAAGGAAAGAAAGGCCCCTCAAATACACCAAATTTTAACAGAACAATGGGACAAAATCCCATAACAATAATCTCTCTCAATGTCAATGGGCTAAACGCACCAATTAAAAGACATAGAGTGGCAGGATGGATTAGAAAATTGAACCCAACATTCTGCTGCCTGCAAGAAACGCATCTCAATAGTCAAAGCAAACACAGACTCAGAGTCAAAGGCTGGAAAACAATCCTACAAGCAAACAGGTCCCATAAAAAAGCTGGGGTAGCCATCCTTATATCAGACCACATCGATTTCAGAGTGAGGAAGGTCATAAGAGACAGTGAAGGCCATTTCTTATTGATCAGAGGATCTGTACAACAGGAAGAACTTACAATAATAAATGTATATGCACCTAATGAGAGACCAGCAAAGTACTTAAAACAATTACTCATAGATTTGGAAAAAGACATCAATAGCAACACAATACTAGTGGGAGACTTCAACACTGCTTTGTCACCTCTTGATAGATCAACCAGACTCAAGCTTAGCAAGGACATACTTCATTTGAGGGAAACAATGGAAGAAAGGGACTTAGTAGATATATACAGGACACTTCATCCACAAAAAGCTGAATACACATTCTTCTCAAGCGTACATGGAACATTCTCCAAGATAGACCACATGCTGAGTCACAAAACATGCCTCCATAAAATTAAGAAGGTAGAGATTGTATCAACAATCTTCTCAGACCATAATGCGCTGAAATTAGAAGTAAATCACACACAAAAACAGAAAACTAAATCAAACTCCTGGAAATTAAACAGTGCACTATTGAACAACGAGTGGATTAGACAGGAAATCAAAGAGGAAATCAAAAGATTCCTAGAAACGAATGAAAATGAGAACACGAGTTACCAAAACTTATGGGACACAGCAAAGGCTGTATTAAGAGGAAAGTTTATAGCTCTACAAGCATTCCTCAGGAAGGAGGAGCGAGCACACATAAGTAACCTGACCTCACAGCTTAAGAGCTTGGAGAAGGACCAAAAAAAGGAGCACAACCCGAACAGGAGAAAGGAAATAATAAAACTCAGAGCAGAGATTAACGAGATGGAAACCCAAAAAACAATCCGAAAGATCAATGAAACCAAAAGCTGGTTCTTCGAGAAAATTAACAAGATCGATAAGCCTCTAGCAAAACTCACAAAGAAAGGGAGAGAGAAAACCCTAATAAACCGAATCAGAAATGAAAAGGGGGTCATTACAACAGAAACCACAGAAATTCAGAGGATCCTCAGGGAGTACTTTGAGAAGCTTTATGCCACGGAACATCAAAACCTCAAGGAAATGGATAAATTCCTAGAGTCCTACAGACTCCCAAGGCTGAACCAAGAAGACCTGGAATACCTGAACAGACCTATCACCATCAAGGAAATTGAAATGGTAATAAAAAGTCTCCCCAAGCACAAAAGTCCTGGCCCGGATGGATTCACTAGTGAATTCTTCCAAATCTTTAAAGAGGACTTACTCCCGATGCTCTTTAAGCTTTTCCACGAAATTGAAATATCAAAAACACTTCCAAACAGTTTCTACGAAGCAAATATCACATTGATACCAAAAGCAGACAGAGATACCACAAAGAAAGAGAATTACAGGCCAATATCCCTGATGAATACAGATGCAAAGATCCTCAACAAACTACTAGCAAATAGAATCCAACTACTCATCAAAAAGATCATACACCATGACCAAGTAGGATTCATCGCAAGGATGCAAGGATGGTTTAACATTCGGAAATCAATCAACATAATCCACTATATCAACAAAAGAAAAGATAAAAAGCATATGATCATATCAATAGATGCAGAGAAAGCATTTGATAAGATCCAGCACCCCTTCATGATGAAAACCCTAGCCAAAATGGGTATAGAGGGGACCTTCCTCAACATAATTAAAGCCATCTACCACAAGCCTACAGCAAGCATCATCCTCAATGGGGAAAAACTGAGAGCCTTCCCTCTAAGATCAGGGACGAGACAGGGATGCCCACTCTCTCCACTGCTGTTCAATATAGTACTGGAAGTACTTGCAATAGCGATTAGGCAGGAAAAAGATATTAAGGGCATTCAGGTAGGAAAGGAAGAAATCAAGCTCTCACTATTTGCAGATGATATGATACTCTACTTAGAGAATCCAATAACTTCCACCAAAAAACTCCTAGAAACAATAGACTCGTATAGTAAAGTTGCAGGTTATAAAATCAATACCCAAAAGTCCATGGCTTTCCTATACGCAAACAGTGAGAGAGAAGAAAGCAACATGAAAAAAACAATCCCATTCACAATTGTGCCCCAGAAAATCAAGTACCTAGGAATCAGCTTAACTAAGGAAGTAAAGGACCTGTACAAAGAAAACTACAAAACGCTACTTCAGGAAATAAAAGAGGACATGAGGAAATGGAAAGATATCCCCTGCTCATGGGTCGGGAGACTTAACATTGTCAAAATGGCAATACTACCGAAAGCATTGTATAAATTCAATGCAATCCCTATAAGGATACCCATGACATTCTTCAAAGAAATGGAGCAAACACTCTTGAAATTTATATGGAACAATAAGCCCCCACGAATAGCTAAAGCAATTCTTGGGAAAAAGAAAATGGGAGGAATCAACCTCCCGAACTTCAAACTGTACTACAAAGCAGTAATAATTAAAACAGCATGGCACTGGAACAAAGGCAGAACTGCAGACCAATGGAACAGGGTTGAATACACTGACATCTCTCCTCAATCATATGCTCATCTAATCTTTGATAAAGGTGCAAGTAATGTGAAGTGGAGTAAGGAAAGCCTCTTTAATAAATTGTGTTGGCATCACTGGACGGCTACATGCAAAAAAATAGGCTCAGAACTCTGCCTAACACCATGTACAAAAGTAAGATCAAAATGGATTAAAGACCTCAACATCAGACCAGAAACCATAAGGTACATTGAAGATAAAGTTGGCAAAACCCTCCATGAC
Source organism: Sorex fumeus (assembly GCF_029834395.1). Lineage (NCBI taxonomy): Eukaryota > Metazoa > Chordata > Mammalia > Eulipotyphla > Soricidae > Sorex > Sorex fumeus. The sequence goes on from NW_026606186.1 coordinate 2,482,470, forward strand.
ATTGAAGCTAATGGTATCTTCAAAGATGCCACGCCACTGGCCGAGCAAGTAAAAACAGAGATAGATAAATGGGACTATCTTAAACTAAGAAGCTTCTGCACCTCCAAAGAAACAGTGACCAAAATACAAAGACAGTCTACAGAATGGGAAAGGATATTCACCGAATACACATCTGACAAGGGGTTGATATCCAGGATATACAAAATACTGGTTAAACTCCACAAGAAGAAAACATCCAACCCCATCCAAAAATGGGGCAATGAAATGAACAGAAACTTTCTCAAAGAAGAAATCCGAATGGCAAAAAAGCACATGAGAAAATGCTCTACATCATTAATCATCAGGGAGATGCAGATCAAAACCACAATGAGATACCATCTCACACCTCAGAGACTGGCCCACATTCAAAAGAACAAAAGCAACCGATGCTGGCGTGGAAGTGGCGAGAAAGGGACACTCCTTCACTGTTGGTGGGAGTGTCGATTGGTTCAGTCCTTCTGGAAAACAGTATGGACGATTCTCAAAAAATTAGAAATTGAGCTCCCATTTGACCCAGCAATACCACTCCTGGGAATAAATCCCAGAGAGGCAAAAATGTATAGTCGAAGTGACATCTGCACTTGTTTGTTCATTGCAGCACTCTTTACAATAGCCAGAAACTGGAAGAAACCTGAATGCCCAAGAACAGATGACTGGTTAAAGAAACTTTGGTACATCTACACAATGGAGTACTATGTAGCTGTTAGAAAAGATGAAGTCATGAAATTTACATACAAGTGGTACAATATGGAAAGTATCATGCTAAGCGAAATGAGTCAGAAAGAGAGGGATAGACATAGAAAGATTGCATTCATCTGGGGGATATAAAGTAACAAATTATGAGATTAATACCCAAGAATAGCTGAGATCAGCACCAGGAGGATTACTCCATAACTTAGAGGCCAGCCGGGTATCCTAAAGGAAAGGGCAGTTCAGATAGAGAAGGGAGCACCAAATAAAGGATGTTTGGAGGATCCTCCCAGGAGGGGAGATGCATGTCGAAAGTAGACTATGGACTGAACATGTTAGCCACTCAATGCCTCTTTTGCAGACCACAACACCCAAAAGGAGAGAGAGAACACAGGGGATTGCCCTGCCACAGAGACAGGGGGGATGGGGGGATGGGGGTGGGAGGGATATTATCCATGGTGGTGGAAAATGGGCACTGGTGGAGGGATGGGTATCTGATCATTGTATAATTGAAACCAAAGCACAAAAAATTGTAAATCTACAACTTTAAAAAAAAAAATAAAATAAAGGGGGAAAAAAAATTCTATCACAAAAAAAAAAAAAAGAAAAGATGAAATCATGCAGTTTTCTGTTATGTGCCTGAATTTGGACAGTATCATTCTGAACGAAGTTAGCCAGAAGGAGAGGTTATGATGACCCAGAATGCTTGATCTCATATATGGGAGTTAAACAAAGTCGGTAATAACAAGTGCACAAAGGCATCAAAACCTGAACATTTGTCTTCAGTAGGATGTTTACTATAGGAGTTGTACAGGTATGGGGGATACTGGGATAATGGTGGAATTAAACAGACATTCTGATGGAGGGTGTGGTGCAGGAATGTTTAATATGTGAAACCATACCAGGAATAATTTTGTAAACCACAGGGACTAAAATAAAAATTTAAGAAGACATGATATTATACCTCAACCCATAACAGTCAAACAAGAGAACAGGTGAAGCACTCCAGGATCTCAAAATAAGAGAGTTATTTGGAAATTCAACTTCATTGTGAGGGAAATAAAGCAAAAATTAACAAATGGGACTATATAAAATTAAAATCTTTTATGTACAAAAATAACTGCCACAAAAATAAAACAGTAAATCTAGCTACTAGAAGAAGACACATAGACATCGTACATCTGACAAGGAGTTACTGTTCAAAATATGTAGAGAAATCACACAACATCCAAACAAGAAGCTCAATTTTATAAATGTCTTGAATAGACACTTTATCAAATTTGATGTATAGATAACCCTACAGACACATGAAAAAATGTCAGCTAGCACTTATTAAAGAAATGAAAATACAAGATCACAACGAGAGACCCCCTCATAACACTGAGACTACTCAATCAAAAAAGACTGAAAACAACAATTGTTAGTAAGGGTTTGAAGAAAAGAATCTTTGGTAAATTGCTGTTGGGAATGTAAACCGGGACACACTCTATAGAAAATAGTTTGCAGTTCTCATAAAGAAAAACAGCAACCAAAAAATTAATGTGAATCCCACATGACCTGCATTACCTAGACATTTATCTGTACTGTATGAAAACACTATTCAAGGGGGATGTTTATTATTCCTATGTTCAGAGCAGAGCAGTGTAATTCACAACAGCCAGAACATAGAATTAACTTAAATGCTCATTGATTTGGCAAGAAAGTTAACTTAGAAGGTAAAGCATTTACCTTACTTGCAGTCAACTTGGCTTTATTTCCTGAGCACAGAGTCAGGAGTAAGTCCCAAACACAGCCTGGTGTGACACAACTCCCCTAAAAAATGCTCATTGACAGATGACTGGATGAAAAATTGTGGCATGTATAGTCAATGGAATCCTATTCTGGCATTATAGAGATGAAATTGTGTCCTTTGGGGTGGATATCTACAAAATGAATTATCTTAGTTGATATTACATAGTGAAATAAGGGGTGACTGACAATAACAGAATGATATCCTTTAAGTATGGACTAAAAATTAAGCAAATAGAATACAAAACCAAATTCAAGTTGATGAAAATTATGGTGGTTACTAGAGGATCAGAGAGTATGAGTGGAAAGAATGAGGAGAGAAGTCTTTTTGTGGTGAGGTGGAACTCTGATGGAGGGAGTAGTGGAATAAATTCTTAAATTCCATTATATTTTAAGCCAACTAGTCCAACAGAATTAAATAATATATACATTTTACCTATATAATACTTTTTCTTTACTTGTTTAGTTTTTTAAAGTTATGTTTATTTTTTTGAGTGCAAATCAGAATACATTTGCATAAAGATACAAGGTAATTTCTCAAACCCAAAGCCAAAGAGGCTTGATATCTTTTCTTTCTTTTCATCTTCCTCTAATCTGCACTCTGTTAGCACTTAAGATTTTGAGACACTAAAATGATATCTGTCTCTTGAATTCCTAGGAAGGAAGACTCATGGAATTGGACAGCAGCTTACATCATAAAAAGTGTTTCTGACATTTCAACAAATAGTAAGGGGAGAAGTAAGAGTTTTTCATCCAAAGAGCAAAGCACTTTTCACAAATCTGCTGAGGCACAGTTTAAAAGTACTGCTGATTTTGTAGATTTTAGCTCATGCATTATGTATAAGAAGACTATGAGGACATCCATGAGAGGAAACCCGATTGTGTAACCATCCAAGTACTCATGTTAGTGGAAATATATAAAACATATATATATATACATATATATTTACATATGTCATATATATGTATATATATGGGTGTGGTTGGTGAGCAATGTTTAGTGATTATTTCTGGCTCTGCTCTGAGGAACCACTCCTGGTGATGCTTAGGGAACTCTATGGGATTCTAGGGATTGAACCCAAGTCTTCTGCATGCAAGGCAAATGCCCTATCCACTGTACCATCTCTCTGGTCCACAAATGGATATTTTTTCTTTCTGGTCACAACTGGCGATGCACAGGGGTTACTCCTCGCTCATCCGCTCAGGCATCACTCCTGGCAGTGTTGGGGGACAATATGGGATGCTGGGAATCGAACCCGGGTCAGCTGTATGCAAGGCAAATGGCCTACCCACTGTGCTATTGCTCCATCCCCACAAATGGATATATTTTTAGGAAATTACTAGTAGTAAGGCTTAGAGAAGATCCCTGAAATGAAAGCAGACCCCACAAGAGCTCCAGTTTTAGGATTCTTTTATTCAAGTGTTAGAAATTTCCTTTTAATGGTCTAGTGATTAACCAACAACTGACTAACCAAATAGTACATAACAAACACCATAGAAAACCATATCTGTTCAGTGAGAAATATAGTCTTCTCTCAATTTCCTGATGTTAAAGAATTTGCTAATGTGTCCACTGAACATTTGTGTCCCATAAAACTCATGAGCTGAAGTTCTACTTTTCAATGTAACTGCATTCACAGTGGCAATTATTAGGGGTAATTATTAGTAGATGAGGTCATAAGAATGGGAGGGAGGATTAGTGTCCATATAAGAAGAAAGTCCAGGGGTCAGGAGTGATAGCACAGTGGGTAGGGCATTTGCCTTGCTCATTGTCAACCAGGTTCGATTCCCAGCACCCCATATGATTCCATGAGACTGCAAGGAGTGATCCCTCAGTGCAGAGCCAAGAGTAAGCCCCGAGGACTGCCAGGTATAGCCCCCAAAGAAAACAATCAATCAATCAATCAATCAATCAACAAAGTAGAAAGACCAGAGCATGTCTAAAAAGCCAGGAAGAACCCCTTTCCCAGGTAAGTGAACAAGCCGACACTTTGAAGTTAGATTTCAAGCCTCTAGAACTAAAAGAAAGAAATTCCAGTGGTTTGAGGCTCGCAGACTGTGGAGATTTGTTATGGCAGTCCATTCTGAGTTAGGCTGAGGAAATTTCTAATAGGTTTTTAGTCGCGGTGTCCACAAATCATACTTCCCCCAAATCAATATCTGGAGTTTGAAAAACAGTTTTATGAACCATGAAGTGTTTCAGTAATAGTGGGCTCCAATGTTCTATAAGTTTCTTGAGAGTTTGATGCTAGTGGAGTACTGATAAAGTTCTGATTTATTAAGATGCTTGTTTAAAAAGCTATATATTTATTTATCTCAGGGTCTTCCTGCAATGCTCAGTGGGCCCATGAGCGACTCCAGCTTCAGTTGAGTAGGCTGTATGGTTTAATGTTTAGCCTCAGCAGCACAGTACTGTTTGGGTCTAGCTGGCTCAGGAATATGTGATACCTGGCAGTACTCCATGAGGTACTGCGGATGGAACACAAGAGCATGTACTTCAGCAATTTGAGATATCTCCCCCATTCCCAGTTAAGATTTCTCTCTCTCTCTCTCTCTCTCTCTCTCTCTCTCTCTCTCAATCTATCTAATTTGATGCTTCCTGGTGTTTATTTTCCCTAGTGGGTTTTTTATTAGTGAAAGACAATGAGGTACAGTTGTAGACTTACAAACTTTGATGGTGCTTGGGATTCAGTTATACAATGATCGAGTACCCATCCCTCCACCAGTGCTCATTCTCCACCATCAATGATCCCAGTAGCCCTTCTACCCCTCTACCCTATCCTCCCACCCCATCCAGCCTCTGTGGCAGGACATTACCTTTTGCTCTCTCTTTCCCTTAAGGTGTTGTAGTTTGCAATAGAGGGACTGAGTAGCCATTGTGTTCGGTCTATAGTCTACTTTCAGCATGCATCTCATATCCCAAGTGAGTCTTCCAAACATCCTTCACTTGGTGTTCCCTTCTCTATCTGAGCTGCCTTTTCCCCCAGCATGTGCTGCCTGCTTCTAAGCCATGGAGCAAACCTCCTGGTACTTATCTCAACTATTCTTGCGTGTTCGACTCCCAGTCTGTTACTTTATATTCCCAAGGTGAGTGCAGTCTTTCTATGTCTGTCCCTCTCTTTCTGGCTCATTTCACTTAGCATGGTACTTTCCATGTAGAACCACTTGTATGTAAATTTCATGACTTCATCTTTTCTAACAGCTGCATAGTATTCCATAGTGTAGATGTACCAAAGTTTCTTTAACCAGTCATCTGTTCTCGGGCACGAGGGTTTTTTCCAAATTTTGGCCACTGTGAATGGTGCAGCAATAAACATACAAGTGCAGACGTCATTTCTACTATACCTTTTTTCCTCCCCAGGATATATTCCCAGGAGTGGTATTGCTGGGACAAATGGAAGCTCAAGTTCTAATTTTTTGAGAATCATCCATACTGTTTTCCAAAAGGGCTAAACCAGTCAGCATTCCCATCAGCAGTGAAGGAGAGTTCCTTTCTCGCCACATCCACACCAACACCGGTTGTTTTTGTTCTTTGGGATGTGGGCCAGTCTCTGTGGTGTGAGATGATATCTCATTGTTGTTTTGATCTGCATCTCCCTGATGATTAGTGATGTGGAGAATTTTCTCATGTGCCTTTTTGCCATTCAGATTTCTTCTTTGAGAAAGAGGTCTGCTGTGAATCTAAAGGGTGCTCCTTTGTATGTGATTTCCTTCTTTGACCTTGCTGCTTACAGTATTGTGTCTCTATCCATGGCATCCATCATTCTAACTATGATATGTCTTGGAGTGTTTTTGTTAGGGTCTCTTTTAGCTGGCACTCTTCGGGCTCTTTGAATCTGGATGCCTGCATTGTCCAGCTCTGGGAACTTTTTGGCAATGATTTCTTTAACGGTGGCTTTTTCATTGGGATTGTTTCCCTGACCTTTTGGTACTCCAATGATTCTAATGTTGTTCCTCTTGGAATCATCCCCTAGGACCTGATTTGCTCTAGAGCTATTCTCATGTCTCTTGCCATTGTTTGTTGTTGCCTGTAGTTTTCCTGCAGCTCATTTTTCAGCTCACTGATTCTGTCTTCAGCTGTAGCCATTCTACTGTTGAGGGCACACACTGAGTTTTCTATTTCATCTACTGAATCCTTTATTCATGACATTTCTGTGTGTAGCTTTCAAATTTCTGCTCTAATTCCTTCCTGTATTTTCTCTATTGTTTCTTTCATGTCCTCCTTTAATTTACTGGATATCTGTCTCACTGTTTCTATGAGTTCATTAAACATCTCATTACTTCATATCTGAATTCTTTATCAGAGAGCTCCCCTATGTGAGTAACACCTATTGAAGCTTCTGAACTCTTTTCATCATCCTCTCCTCGTGGTGGGGATTTGCATTGTTTCTTCATGTTGTTGGGGTGGTATGGAGACTGATATTTTACAGGACATTACTGGGTATGGGTAATTTATCTGCGACGGTCCCAAAATAGGCCACACCTACTTCTGCAGATGCCACGCCCATTAAGGGTACCTCCTGTTTGTCGGGGGGATGGGGGGTACAGATTTGGGAGAGGGAGAAAACCAGGCGGAGCAGTGAGGACGAACAGGAAGGGGCTCAGGGATGGTGGATGGCCCAGGGTCCCAGAGGATGCCTGGAGCGTGTGCTCGAGGTAGGCAGAGTCCCTGGGTTCGAATATTCACTGACCTGGGAGAGGGAGAAAACCAGGTGCAGCATTGGGGACTAACAGGAAGGGGCTCAGGGACAGTGGATGGCACAGTGTCCCAGAGAGCAAGATATTTCTTAAGAAGAATTTGAGGACCCGAGAAAGCTTAAATTAAATGAATCAATATTAGGGAATAGTCTCAGATGTCATTTTCACTTTGAACTTCTTTGATAATATACCAACCAGCACTGTAGCACTGTCCTCCCGTTGTTCATCGATTTTCTCGAGCGGGCCCACTAAAGTCTCCATTTTGGGACTTGTTGTTACTGTGTTTGGCATATCTAATACATCATGGGGAGCTTGCCAAGCTTTGCTGTGCGGGCGAGATACTCTCGGTAGCTTGCCGGGCTCTCCAAGAGGGGTGAAAAACCGAACACGGCTCGGCCAGGCTGGCTGTGCACAAGGCAAACACCCTACCACTGTGCTACCGTCCAGCGATAGGGCATTTAGCACAGCGGTAGGGCGTTTGCCTTGCGCACAGCTGGCCTGGCCTGGCCGAGCTGACTTTGATTCCTCCTCCACTCTCAGAGAGCTTGGCAATACCAACAAAATATCTATTGTATTTTCTGTTTATCTAAAAAAATCTGTGTATTGTATGGAGAATCAGAAAAATATGGTTGTACTATGGCATGATACATAGAAATGTAACTTTAAGACTTACAAATATATTAGATCTTATATTTTATTTTAATATTTCACATAGTCTACATTGGATAAATTTATATTAATTAGTCTCATAATAATATAATATTAATATTTTGATGCAGCATCAATATTGATTTATGCACTAATATCACTCTATGTTGTGTATATGTATGTATATATATTTATACACAGTTCACGCTGTAACTTTGATATACAAAGTATCTCAGCTTAGAAGTCAGTGAAAGAGACTCCACCCAAAGTAAACTTGAAACAAATTTATTGTTTGCAAAGAAGAGATAAGAAAGGAATAATTAAAAATAGGAGAAAAAAATCAGACTAGACCAAACTAAATACTTCAAAATTTACTCAGAAGGTATTTGGACTAAATATTAAGATGTCATTTCCTTTTATGTCAAATAGACTTGAGGTAATAGACTTAATGATATGATAAAATGTAATTGTTTTAACCTTTCTAAAGGATGGTTTTAGGCTATTGTAACTGATCCTTGTCATTCCCATGAAAACAGAATTGAGAAATATTCTCCGGTTATTGTCACTGTTGGTACCATTACTGGCAAACCTTCCCTGACTGCAGCAGCTAAAATTCAGAGGTAGGGAAAGCAGGCTCAGGCCAGAAGCACACCTCATAGAATTCTGTCTCAGTGACTCAAGTTTCAGACACTCTGCTGCATTCTTATTTTACTTTTGTTTTTCTCATTGTTATTTGTCTATCAATTGTGAATTGTGCTACTTATCTTCTTTTCTGGCTTGCATTGTTCTAAGGCAGCTAAATTCAAGTCGCTTACAGTGAAGGGCAAGACCCTTAAAGTCTGGTCTCATCATCTTTCAAATTACAGCATTCAGACTCATCTGTACTGCACTTCCTGCCAATGTGATCGGCAGCATGGCTACAATTGAGAGAGTGGAGGGGATTGAGTGGTTTTAAAAATCTTTTGTGAGAAACTATATTGGTGGAAATGTGACCTACATTAACCTAAAACTTTCTATATGCTGGAAGATTATGACATGAATATTTAGTAATATTTTAATAAAATCAAGAGAACAGTGCAAATAATAAGGGAGTGTAATGAATGGTATTATAATTGCTAGAAGCTTCCTTGAGCTTGTTATTGTAATCCAGAGACTGTTATTATAATTTTCTTTCCATGTTTTTTTAAAAAGAAAAAATAGTAATATGTGTTTAGAAATAGAACTCTAAGTACCAGTGAAAATATAGGGCTATTTTCTTGAAACTTCTTTATATTTTCTTGTTTTAGGATAGAAAAAAATAATTTTAAAAGTTTTTCATTTGATCCTACTAGGTGCTAAAGTGTCATACTTTCATGAACTACTTCTAATAGTTGAGCAAATGTGGTCTAAATTCGTGATTGCATAGTCTAAAATATGATCTGTGGTAATGTAGAAAAATAATTTAACATTGATCTATTCAACATTAATTTATATATCACTATCATTATATCCAAGTAAATATTGAACAATATATATGTATATTAAGTTCATTTATTTTCCAAATAGGGGCAGCAATCATTTCAATTATTGCTTTTATTTTTTATTGCACACACACACACAAAATCCACCAAAGTTGTTTACTCTTTTTGGTTTAACCCTTGAATGTTCCTCTCTTTTTTAAGTTTTAATCAAGCCTTTTTTTTAATGTAGGAGTATTGCTATTTATTCAGCCATTGATTAGGCTGATTGAATTGGGCATGAACTCCACCTTCCGTTTTTTTTTCCTTTTTATAAATTTATTTATTGAATCATCGTGAGGGCAGTTACAAAGCTTTTGGGTTTAAGTCTCAGTCATACAATGATGAAACATCCATCCCTTCACCAGTGGCCATTTTCCATCACCAAAAACCCCAGTATACCCCCATCCTACACCCTCCCCCTACCTGTGGGGCAGATGATTTCCACATTACTTTCTCTCAACTTTGATTACATACAACAATTCGACACCAGATCCATCATTATTATTGGTATTCCACCCCAACACTCAGATCCGCCGAAAAGGCAACCATAGACAATTTGTTTTCTGTTGCTGATTATGAACAACATATGATGTCATGTGGCTGCAGCAGTAGCTGCACAACCCTGAAATTCCAAAATTTCAACAATTAAATCTGGAGGGGTTTCTGCTAAAACCCGATGGGTTCCGAGATTTGTCTCTGAGTCTCTTGGATAATGGCCGTTAAGCAGCTTGATCAGAAGCCAGAGAGGCCATTCGTGAGTGGTGACTTGGGGCCTCACTGGGGAGGGGAGGAAGGGGCCGGCTTCACCTCTATCCCTTGAGGCCCCGCGTGTCTCATCACTGTGGGCCCAAACCTAACTGTCCAATGACCTCTGATGGTGGTGGCCATCGAGCTGCCAGGGGGAACAGGCCAAGGCACGAAACCTATTCCCACCTGGGGTGGCCCAGCACTGGTAACCTACTGCAGGGACCAGATGCATTTCTGCCAAAAGCCCCTGGGTTCTGAGATTTGTTTCTGAGTCTCTGGGATCATGGCAGTTTGACCAGGAACCAGAGAGGCCTTGTCTCCAATTATATAGCTGAGCCGGAGGTGGTTTGTGGGTGTGTCTCCCACATACCTAACTTTTGGCTGTTTACTTTCTTGGTAAACTTGGCCCCAAGTTGTTGGGGTCTGGGCTAAAGGCACAGCAGCAATTTTGGGGTATCTGAAAGTCTGACGTTGCCATCAGGCTGCTGAAGCACTCGCCTCACAGGTACAGACTGATCTGCTGGTGGCACCATACCCCTTACCTTTTTTTTTTCAAATCTACTCCTACTCACTATATGCATCTATTAGATATAACAGATGTGTTCAATTCTTTTAAAATATCTCTTTGCTTAAATGTCTTCCTTAAATGTTTGCCAGCTGCCCTCTGAACCATCTTCAGTTTCTTAAATGTTTTGAGTTATGAGTTTAACTCAGATGCAAAGTATATTAGCAATGGCATTTAAAAATGCCTACAAGAATCTGCACATTATATTTTCTTTTGTATTTATTTAGTTTCTCTCTACTACTTACTTTCTTCCATTTAATCTGTTTTAGATTTTTTACTACTTTCTTCTGCTTGATTTGTTTTTGATCACACTCCTTTTACTTTAATAGTAACTCAAACTTAAAAAAAAGTTTGACAGAGACCAAAATACAAAGACAGTCTACATAATGGGAAAGGATATTCACCGAATACACATCCGACAAGGGATTGATATCAAGGATATGCAAAGTACTGGTTTAACTCCACAAGAAGAAAACATCCAACCCCATCAAAAAATGGAGTGATGAAATGAACAGAAATTTTCCCAAAGAAGAAATCTGAATTGCTAAAAGGCACATGAGAAAATGTTCTACATCATTAATCATCAGGGAGATGAAGATCAAAATCACAATGAGATAACATTTCACACCACAGAGACTGGCCCACATCCAAAAGACCAAAAGGAACCGGTGTTGTCATGGATGTGGTGAGAAAGGAACTCTCCTTCACTGCTGGTGGGAATGCCGACTGGTTCAGCCCCTTTGGAAAACAGTATGTACGATTCTCAAAAAATTAGAAATTGACCCAGAAGTACCACTCCTGGGAATATATCCCAGAGAGGCAAAAAAGTATAGTCGAAGTGACATCTGCACTTGTTTGGTCATTGCAGCACTGTTAACAATAGCTAGAATCTGGAAAAAACCTGAGTGCCCGAGAACAGATGACTGGTTAAAGAAACTTTGGTACATCTACACAATGGAATACTATACAGATGTTAGAAAAGATGAAGTCATGAAATTTATATACAAGTGGTACTACATGGAAAGTATCATGCTAACTGAAATGAGTCAGAAAGAAAGGGACAGACATAGAAAGATTGCATTTATCTGGGGAACATAAAGTAACAAAATAGGAGACTAACACCCAACAATAGCCGAGATAAGTACCAGGAGGATTACTCCATGGCTTTGAGGCCAGCCGCACACGCTAGGGGAAAAGGCAGCTCAGATAGAGAAGGGAACACCAAATAAAGGTTGTTGGGAGGTTCCTCCCAGGATGGGAGATGCTTGATGGGAGTAGACTATAGACCGAACATGACTGCCACTCATTGTCTCTTTTGCAAAGGACAGCACTCAAAAGGAGAGAGATAACAAAAGGGAATGCCCTGCCACAGAGGTAGGGTGGGATGGGGGGATGGGGGGTGCGATTGATCCTGGGATCAGTGGTGGTGGAGAATGGGCACTGGTGGAGGGATGGGTATTCGATCATTGTATAACTGAAACACAAGCACAAAAAACTTGTAAGTCTACAACTGTACCTCATGGTGTTTCACTAATAAAAATTTAAAAGAACAACAACTACAACAAAGTTTGATCTTTTTTCCACTGGGACTATGGTTTCAGCTATAACTTAAAAAATAAGAACACTGACCATATGATTATAATAGCTAAAACTTAAATCCCTTGAATTTGGGAAACTGCTATTAGATATTAGGAATCAGTCTATTCTCTTAGATTCTTTCTCCCTTTTGGGGAGAAACGAGAAAAAGCTACCAATCCTGAATAACACGTAAGTAAAATCCTTATTGATTAGGGCTCTTAAAGCACACACCATCTATTTCAGACAACATTAAACTATGAAAAGTATTCATGCTGCCATGATTTTTAAAAACCTTTTCAGATGTCTTGTGTCCTATTTCTTCAACACAAATGAGCAGATCTATGCAAATGCATGACAACCCTTTGGTAACATCTTTTGGTGATGTTTTATGAAATTTTTTTTATTTCATTAGGTTTTTATGCCTTCATTTTCTCCTCAGTCTGTGTAGATTGTGTGTGTGTGTGTGTGTGTGTGTGTGTGTGTGTGATGTAATCTTGAATGCTTTAAGTTTCTAAGTTTGAGTGTAAGAAGTACATTTTACTTCAGAACTCTAAGAGATTGTCTAGGTAAAACTGGAGGAACTGCAGTTCAAAGCATTTTCTCCTATTTCCTGTGAGGTATATTGGAGTTTTAGCAAAATCTAATCATTTCCAAGTTCCCTAAAAACCACTCAGCTTCATAGATATTAAACATTTGATGGTCTAATTTGAAATACAGATAATTGTTTTAAGGCAGATAAAAAATCAGCACTTGGGGCAACATAATGACTTTGCTACTTGAGAAAAGTTGTTCATGTTTTGGCCACAGGTTATTAGTTATATCATAGTTTAAAGTATTTTCACAAAAGTTTATGTTTTCAATAATTGCCTAAAGAAAAGCATGCATTTTTACATCAGTCAATAGTGCAGAAAAATATCATCTCAGATATCTTAAAGAAACAGAAGGAATGTTACAAAGCAAATGTAACAGCAGAATAAGAATTTAACAGCAGGCTAACAATTTCATTACTTAAACATGTTTTACACAAGAAACTTCCTTAAACTGAAACAAAGTACTTAGGCTGAAATACATATTTGAGGAGTCATGTCAGATAAATGATTAACTTTTGTTGTACAATGTGTTCTCTTATGACTGTAACCACAAAGCTAACTTCCTATAATGTCTCTTCCTTTCATTCTCTTCTGATCCCCTTTTCTACTGTATTGACAAATCTTTCACCTGCATGTGAAATCTGTCGTATTTAAATATGTGTAAGGCTGGAGGAGGAAATAATTGAATATGTGTCTAGACTCCCTCAGAGCAGTTAATCAAGATGCAGCCCTGAGATAACCTGTTTCACAAACACTTGGTATTTATTACAAATCCAGATTTGCAGACCATATCTCAGTCCTTCTCTTCCACTTGGATTAATGAAAGGATTCCCTGGGTTTGGAAACTGAGTACTTGCATTTTACATATCCGTCTTGGGTAATTCTTATACTCTTTACCTCAATAGTAGCAACAGAGTAGACCTTATTTATTATCTTGTTGCTTGTTAGAACATATTTTTTTTGTAAGAGGGCAGTTGTATTAATTCTATTTAAAGTATGGAAATAGAGATACAAATGACTCATGTTTATTCACCAAATTATGACAAGATTAAACTCAGAGCTCCAAGTTAATAACCTACTGTAACTTTTTCTATCATATTATTTCTAGAGTGATTTTTCTACTACTTAATGAGTTCATATATATATATGTATATATATATATATAGGACTACTGAAATGCCTTGAATATGAAATTCTATAGAGGTTAAGGTGAGAGTGAGAATGTCATAACTTACTCTTTAACTTTATTATTATTACTTTATATAATAAAACTTCGTTCTATCAATTTATACTTTTCTTTAAGTAGTATTTTTAGAAGTAAGATATTTTGCGAGCTTAAGCTAAATCAGAGAGTTTCCTGATATAAAAGAAGAAACTTGAGACTTTAGAAAATATGTTATAAGCAGCATTAATTCTAAATGTTTCCTTCCTTTTAAGAGATTTCAATTTTATAGCATATGTGAAAAAACACACTTTTAAACAACTAAAAGGACAGGTAATGATTCAGCTTCCATAAAAAGAATATGTTATGACCTAAATTATGCAATATATACAGGCAGGAGTAATCTAGAAAACATTATCTTTATGTATAATTCATTTAGCAGCTGCCTATTTGTGACACATATTATACACTGATTAAAAGGATGGTTAAACAATTGAATAATGTGCATGCTTCATATAATAATACCCTGTTCTTATTGCAAGTTTAAAGATACAAAAGACAGAAAAAGTTTGTGATGTTTATGTTAATTTGAATAGATATATGCTGACTTTTGAAAATGTTGACAGATCACAGATATTTCAGACTGTGTGAAGATACAGATGTCCAAGGAAGATGTGTAAATTGCTCTTTGCACTTACTTTATTAGAGACCTGTTTTTCATTTTGCTTTCTTGTAATGAACCATGGCTACAAATGCTTGCTGTCTGAAAAACTTATAGGATTAAGTAGCTATCACAAATGAACCAAAGAAAATCTAGGTGAGAATGTAGAGTAAAATCCCGGAAAGCATTTTATTCTGAGCAAGGTTACTAATAGATTTTTATAATGTTTCAAATTCAATTTTATGTTTTTAAAAATACAGTTTGAGATTCTGCTTTCTCTAGTTTTCAATCCCCTAATGATTGTTTATGGGCCTGAAAAGTTGATTTGGGGGTTTAATTGTAGGCCCTGGGGTGACAATGAAGGATAGTTATTGAACCAGGTACTCTGTAGAAAAATTTGAAGTTTCTTGGAATATTGCCCAGAATTCCATTAAAAAAATCAGTAATGGCAATGTTTCTTTCCTTAATCTCCTTATCTTCCATTTAAGAATAAATGTTGCCCAGTGAAATGGCCTCTAGTTATCTTTTTGATTAGAGCACTGCACTGCAGCACTGTCCTCCCGTTGTTCATTTATTTGCTCGAGCGGGCCCAGTAATGTCTCTATTGTGTGACTTGTTGTTATTGTGTGTGGCATATCGAATACGTCACAGGGAGCTTGCCAGGCTCTGCTCTGCGGGCGAGATACTCTTGGTTGATTGCCGGGTTCTCTGAAAGGGGTGGAGGAATCGAACCCGGGTTGGCCCGATCAGCAGCATGTACGGCAAATTCCCTACCCGCTGTGCTATTGCTCCAGCCCATTAGAGAAGTCACATTAAAATAATCAAACAAATATGCTGTTTAGCCATTGACTAATATCAAAAGAAAAATTTGAAAAATTTGTTAACTGTTTAAAGAGAAAAATATCTTAAAACCTTGTAGGAGTTATTTTTCTCTTTTTAAAATAACATGTTTTTTCCTCCTTGTAAATATTCATAAGTAAAATATTCATCACTAAATTCTTTTTAAAGTTCAACAAGCAAAAGAAAAAAACAAGTTGGAATATGTTTGTATTTATAATATCTAATGCCAAAGATACATCATTCTCTTCACATTCAGACTTTCAACTACTGTATCCATTGCCCTCTGTATAGGTTTCAGATATGACAGATGTAGCAACTTCCATATTATAAAGAGATTTTGTGTTGAGAAACATTGGGAGAGAAAGGAAGAGGATGATTCAGATGTTAGATATCTTCCCAATACTATCAGTATTGCAATGGTTTCCAAAGTAACTGTAATTTGACTTGCTTTTATCACTTAATCACATCTACACATACATATTAAGGTGGAGTTACAGAAATACAATATAACCCAAATCTCTCCATCCTTTGCCCTTACTTATTACTAGCTTACACCAAGCTACCATCATTTCTTGCCTAGCAGGTAAATACACGTCTATTTTCAATCTCTTCTATTTGGGCCCCTCATTCTTGATCTATCAATCAGATTGTGCTGCTAATTAATTAAATTTTAATAAAGAGGCCAGAGAGATAGTACAGTGGATAGGATGCTCGCCTTGCATGCGGCTGACCTGGGTTCAATCCTCATCATTCCATATGGTCCACCAAGACCACCAGGAGTGATCTCTGAGCCTCTCCAGGTGTGGTCCAAACCCCTTAAAAATATAAAAATAAATTTAAAAATATTTGTTATAATTTAGGTGATATGGTTATAATTATATTAAAGTTTACAGTAATAATATACAAAGTTACTATATTCCATTGCCACTAAAGTGCCCAAGACCATCTCCCTTTGTGTCCCTTTGACCAGAGTGAGCTCTTATAATAACGTTTATATTCATTCCCTTATATCATCATCATCCCTTTGTACTTTGAATAAAATTTCTGCTTCATTCTATGCTATTTGAGGATTTTCAGGATCTGGTCCCTCTATATAGTTTTCTGACAATTTCTTCAATCCCTCAGTGTATCAACATACTGGTCTTATCCCTAGTTCTAAAATATAACGACTTGGGGCTGGCGTGATAGCACAGCGGGTAGGGCATTTGCCTTGCATGAGGCCAACCCAGGTTTGATTCCCAGCATCCCATATGGTCCCCTGAGACCGCCAGGAGTAATTCCTGAGTGCAGAACCAGGAGTAAGCCCTGAGCATCCCCAGGTGTGACCCCCCAAAAAAAAGCAAAAAAAAAATATAGCAACTTTACGTTATTTTTGTTCCCACTGTAGTTTCTATATTTACTCTCTCCTAACTTTATTACACAGGATTTGTAATTATCTTCTCTCACCAGAACATCTAACTTCAGAGATTTTATTGTGTAGTATCCTCACTAAAAATATTTCTTTAACATAACATTTCCAAGTAGCTGCTTAGTTTTATTTTGGGAAAAAAAAACATAGGGGTCAGAGAGATAATATAGGAATTAAGGCACTTGCTTTACATGTGGCCTAACAAGGTTTGATCCCCTGAACACAGAGTTAGCAGAAAGCCCTGAGTTTTTCTGGCTGTGGCCCTCCTCAAGAATTTCACTGACTGGAGCGATAGCACAGCGGGTAGGGCGTTCGCCTTACAAGCGGCCAACATGGCCGACCCGAGTTCGATTCCTCCGCCCCTCTCCGAGAGCCCGGCAAGCTACCGAGAGTATTGGATATGCCAGACACAGTAACAACAAAGTCTCCAATGGAGACGTTACTGGGCCCGCTCGAGCAAATCGACGATCAACGGGAGGGCCTTTACCTTTACCTTTACCTTTATATTTCATGTTTAAAACTATCTGAATTGATCTTCCCTTTTAAAGCTTCATTATCAGAGCTAGGAAGACAACACAAAGGGCTGGAGTGCATTGCATGCATGCATGAGGCCACAAGTTTGATTCTCAACACTTCATGACTCCCTTCCCACTGCCCACATGTGGCCCAAGAGACCCCCCCGTCCCCTAACACCTGAAGGTGCAACATAGTCTTGGACCACCACTGGATTCAGGTGGACCATTTCCAGGAGTGACCCTCAAACACTGAAAATTGCGAGGGTGATCCTCCCCATAGAAAACTTAAAAAATATTATCTTACTCATTCCATACTCAATACTATAGTCTCCATGAGGATTGCTTACAGGAATACATTCAAAGCCCAGAGAAGTGCCTGGCACATAGTGCACACGTGATGTATAAGTCTCAGATTGTAATTACAATGGGGCCTTGTATCTGTGGGTTCAAGAACTGTGGATTCTGAGTATATGGAATCAGTCAACTGAGGATGGAAAATAATGCATGCTCAATAACATTATTATTTAATGTGTGATTTAGTTCCAGATTCTAAGCACTTTTATCTCCATGGTCCAACTTTAGTCTAAATAGTATTAAGATATCTATTTACATGAAAAAATGGTGGTTACTGTTTTCTCTATATTTATTATCTGCTTAGAAAATCTAATCAATGTGTATGACTGAGGTGATATTCTATTAAACTATTAACAGCCATTTTTCTATGTAATCTATTTATATGGCATCTTCTTATATTTGTTTATATTAGAATATCAGAATATCTCATATTACAAGCCATAGAGACATAAGACAATTTTCAGGATCTTCAACACATATACCATTTAAATTATAAGAAAACAGCTAGAGTAATTGACTTCTGTTTTCATGCATATGCTACACACTTTATCAAAGCACCAGGTTCTTTTTGACTTTTCCTTCCTGGCTATTCTCAGCACTTGGTTTGTCTTCCTGGGTTTATTTTTCCATGACAGAAAGATGGCTATCAGAGCACCAAACTTTATGGCCTGTCCAAACTCTGTCCAAGGCAATAAAGAAAGGAAAGGACCAGTAAAAGATCACACTCCATTCAAATTTATTTCTGGTAGACCTTAACTGGAAATTTTCTCATAAGCTGTGAAAATTACTTCCCTTTAAATCTCAGTGACCAGTGTCTAAAACTTAAGATTCAAAGGAGAATGGTATAAATAAAACTGGGCCACGTATATAATGATTTATTTATTTGATATGAGCTGATTAAATCTTCCAAATTTTAAGATTTTTATTGGTCAGGTAAAGGTCTTCTATAAATAGTATACTTAGCTGAATTTAGTTGTCATTGAGTAATGCTATTTATGATGAGAATAAGTAAGCCTTTCCACAGTGCTTTAATGAGATTTATCTAGTATTTATGTTTCTTTTTCTCCCCCTCTTTTTTAATTGCAAAGGAAAAAAACATTTGCTCAACATCAGAGATGAAACTAGCAGCTAAACATTAGCAATGACTTAATTTGACTTAATTTCTTCAGTTGGTATTTTAAAAGTCTAGGTCTAATGAGGCAGCTTCCTGTACATTGTTTTACTTTGTATTTTTTTTACAAAAACAAGAACCAATGAGCACTGTATTTTCTCTTTGCTGAATATCTACTGATAGATCTTCCTTGGTAAATCAAGTTAGTTTGGACTTGTTCTATAATCACTGGGAACAGGGAGAGTAACTCTGAATTGAACAGTGTTGGATGTTTCTAATACAAAAACAAAAAACCCTTGGTATTTCTTGTGGTTTTTGGTTAATCATCAAGAAATATCTCTAGAATAGTGTGAATAGCATTTGATTACTCCTCATTGATTAGCATCTGAGTAAGAAGGACTGAGTATAGCTTAGCTGTTAACAGACATTACAAGATTCTATATTAGATTTTTTTATGAGTCACTTCTCTTGGATCATGTTTGTGCTCCAGGAAATCTCCAAGCAGTTGGTACAATGTTTCAGGGATGAAAAGAGAAAGTTTAGTCCTATGATTACCCTGACCCACGGTTACATGCATTCGAAAATTTGTTACATTTGTTGCATTCCATTGAAATTTTTAGCTTTTTACTAGCATGAAAATTTATAGACATACTCACTAGGCAGGTGGTTAATA
Source organism: Sorex fumeus (assembly GCF_029834395.1). Lineage (NCBI taxonomy): Eukaryota > Metazoa > Chordata > Mammalia > Eulipotyphla > Soricidae > Sorex > Sorex fumeus. The sequence goes on from NW_026606186.1 coordinate 2,502,036, forward strand.
ATGATTATATGAGAGAAGGAATATATGTAATTTGACTGAAAATGATGTTCTTATATTTTCAATTGTTTTCTATCTTTTTCAATTTGTTTAATTATCAATACTTAATTAAACAGTCATAAACTGTTATTTTGGGTGTGGGAAAGCTTTTAAAAGTGTTAAAGACATATCTCCTGCTATCCAGGATTTCACACAAATCTAAAGGGACTTATTAAAGAAAACATATAACTATATCCAAATCACACACCATATCTTGATTCAAGCAAAACAGAAAGTGTCTCAGACATCTCCATGCTTCCAGTAATGCCTCCAAGGACCTTACAGTCCTTCCTGAAATATACAGGGTTTATTCATTAAGATAGGATAATTCTGGGGAGAGGCCTCTGAAGTGGTACATATGGAGCCCCAGCTGGGCCTAATTTCTAAGTCTTGGGCTCTGTAAATCCAGGAAATACTACGGCCAAGTTTGGACATGCTCTGGAGTCTTCACGACTACATTTGGCAATGCTCAGGGGTTCAAGTAGTTCTTGGAGTCAAACGGGGATCTTGCCCATTCAAGGCATGTGCCCTAACTCCTTGCACTACTTTCTGGCCTTAGAAGCTCTTTTCTGCACAAATGGAAGATGGAGGTTTCCCTCTATTAAGATGACTACACTTCTTAATGGTTTGTAAGATTAAACTAAATGGTCCTTTCTATCTTCATGGTTTCAGAAGCATTACTATTCCTACAATATTTTTCTCCATGTATAGTAAGGAATTGAACCCGTGGTCTCCCACATGGAAGGCAAGCACCCGCCCCACTCTGCTTCCACTGCACTGGAGGAAGCTGCATGCTTCATCCTTAATGACCCCATATTTAACATTGAAGCAAACAAGTAAGTAAGTAAGTAAGGCCCTCCCGTTGATCATCGATTTGCTAGAGCGGGCCCAGTAACGTCTCCATTGGAGACAATCTACATAATTTTTTTTGTTTTACTACAAAGAGTTTTTTTTTTTTAATACTTTATTTCTTTATTGACTCACTGTGGGAAAAGTTACAGAGCTTTCGGGTTTAGGTCTCAGTCATGTAAGTATCAAACACATTTCCCTTTACCAATACTTATTTTTAACCGTGAACCCCAATAGAACCCCACCTCCCACCCCTCCCAATTCCTGTGAGACAGATGAGTTCTAGTTAATACTCTATCTACTTTGACTAGATACGTTGTTTTGATAGAAGATGCACAATTATTGTTTAGAGTTTATGACCCCCCCCCCCAATCAAATATGCTGAAACGGTGTTGTGAAATGATTTGCTTTCTACAGCTTGGTTTAAGAATAAAATGATGTCGGTTTTGGATTTCTGCTGTTTCACTTATTAACCCTGGAAGTATTTCTATTACAAGTTAGAAAGTTAAGAGATTGGTTTCTGTGCTCTGGAGTCGTGGCCGTGCCGGAGAGCTGCTCGTGGGGGGCAGCTGGTGACCTCGGTCGGGCGTGAAGGATGGCCCAGAACGCCCCCCTTCCCATGAGGCCCCTGCCGCCCCCCACCTCCGTCTCAAACCTGCTGTCCACAAGGCTCCCGTGCGGCCGCCATCTTTCTTTCCCGAGAGGAGCGGGCGAGCGGGACAACACCCTTTCCCCTCCGGGCAGGCTTGGTGGTGCGGTTTAACACATAGTCCATTTGCTTTTCTGCTCCAAGCGGGTGGCTCTCTGTGCTAAGTCCTTGTGCCTCCGGGGCTGTGGCCGTGCTGGAGAGCCGCTCATGGGGGGCAGCTGGTGACCTCGGTCGGACGTGAAGGACGGCCCAGAACACCCCCCTTCCCATGAGGCCCCTGCTGCCCCCTGCCCCCGGCTCAAACCTGCTGTCCACAAGGCTCCCGTGCGGCCGCCATCTTTCTTTCCAGAGACTACAAAGAGTTTTAATGATCACAAATCACTGTTTTCTAAGCCACAGAGAAGCTTTTCAGGATATGGTACTTTGATATACATTTCCTTTGTTATAAGTGATTTTATTTCCACCTAATGCTCATATCTGTCTTTGTCAATTTTCCCAAGTAGTAATATCAATAATTTTTGTATATTTTTGATACCATTGCTTACTAAGACAATTACCATTACCATTAATATTTTGGTCTTTTAGCTTTAGATTCAAGCAGGATATATGGCATTTATCTCTTGAACAATAATTGAAGAAAACTCTTATTTTGCATTTAGCACACATTTGCTTTGGTTTAACATAAGGCTTTGTTGCCCTTTTTATCTCCATTACTGTGGATTTGCCTTTTGGCATTTAACCTCAAAAAGTGTTGAGACACTTATTTCTGAGAATATATCTTTCATACATTAGATCACTAGAATGGCCTCTATAAAAATTTTTATTAATAAAGTAATAAGAACCATGTGATTTTCTACTCACTAATTTGTCCATCAAACATTTACTGGATCAAGGACATTTTTCTCTGAACTTAAGAGAATCCAATATTGGCATTTCAATTTCTACCTATTGGCTAATGATAGTAGCCTCTGTAGTTAACTAATGTTCTAGACTGTTAGCATGAGACATGTCAAGTGAGAAGAATTTTCTTAGAGTCCTTTTGTTGTTTTTCCCAAGTAGCATGAATCCTTTCTTTGTGATGAATTTGGTTCACCTGACCAGAGATTTATTGTTTTTCATTCTTCTAAAGATGATTTTCTTCACTATTTTATCTTGAAAAAGAAGTTAATTTTTCACTTAGTACAGCATTCTTCGAACAGTGTTGTTTTCTCAATTTATTATTATTTTTTATCCTCATTATGCAAACTAACTTTTACCTAGAAGAAAGCATAATTCCTTTTACTTGAAAATTTTAGTGAATTTTGTGCAGGAACCTTTCCTTATCAATGATATATGGTTTATGGGAGCTCTTCTATGATATATGGTTTTAGGGAGCTAATAGTTTCTACGTTTTTCTACCTAAGGATCAGTCTGCGTCTGAAACCCTCACGCCTTCTCCATTTTCAGGTTGGCCAAATCTTAAGTAACAAGTAAAGTAAAAGTGATTCTTCAATCATCCCTGTTCACTAAGGATAGACTTAGTGTAAGATACATTTAAACGAGTTCTATTTCAGCACAGTGTCACCTCTACTCTAAGTGACTTAATAGACATTTAAACATTAATATTCAGTTTTATTTTCCAAAATCCAAGATAACAAAAATATTTCCTATTCCAAGTCCTCTTATTCAGTGCATTGGATATTACTAATTTATATCTGTTTTATATCCCCCAAATGAGTAATAAATGTATGTTTTATTAGTGGGATAAGCATGTTCTCCAGGTAAATCTCAATAATTCATTTTTAATTAAAGTATTAAAGGTAGAAAAGCCAGTGACTAAAATGATTTAATCAGACTTGTATTAGGATTTTTTTATTAAAGTGCTTTTACATTTTAACATTGCATAAGTTCCAAGTTGGTATGATTTTAAATCAACATTAATATATGCTACTTTAAAATTTCTGCTAAAAGTCTAATTCTATTGCTGAAGCTGGGTATGTCTTAAGATTTAAAAACTGTCAATGTCACTGTCTTCCCATTGTTCATCGATTTGATCGAGCAACATTGTGAGACTTGTTACTGTGTTTGGTATATCAAATACATCATGGGTAGCTTGCCAGGCTTTGCTGTGCAGGTGAGATACTCTCAGTAGCTTGCCAGGCTCTCCAAGAGGGGCGGATGAATCAAACTCGAGTAGGTCGTGTTGGCAGCGTGCAAGGCAAACGCCTTACCTGCTATGCTATCGTTCCATGTCAAGCCAATTTTTAAACATTTGGATAAGGCAAAAAGGAAGGTACCTGTAACTTTCAAATATATTTGTAAGTATGTCCTCATGTTATTATGCTATTTTGTATATGCATATCCATGTTGAATATTTACCATGGCTTCTTAGGTTGACATGACAATTTTGTACTATATTAAGTAGCATAGAGGAGGTTACATGTTGAAACTAATTTGGAAGGTCTTATGAGTGAAAAGTAAATAAAATTGAGGTGTCAACAAAACTATGATTATGCAGCAATCATAATCATAGTCAATATTATTTGCTGCCAACAATTAGACTCCATATTTCAAGTAAAAAAGTAGTTGTAATTAATGTTATTAGTCAAAGGAAAAGAGTCTTAATTTACCCTAGGTAGCCCAAAATAAACACAACCAAAATTTAGAATGAAGGAATCACATAATTTTCAGTGAGCATGTGATAAAATAATCCTTACTTTTTTATTTTTTAAATAATTGAAAAGAAACTATCATTACAATTAAAATATTAATAGTAACTATGATATTTTAAATAAGATGCTTTTATTTAAAAAGGTAAGTGTGAATCATAATATATCTCTTCATATTCTTTTTTATGTAAACAGTATCTTGTTTCTATAATTCAGAGCAAAGAGGCTTAATATTTTCAATGCAAGTTTAAGACTGGTTGCTTAGCAATATTCAAATATGAGTTCCTGCTCTGGTAGTAGATATAAAAGTAAAGTAAAAGTGATTCTTCAATCATTCCTGTTCACTAAGGATAGACTTAGTGTAAGATACATTTAAACAAGTTCTATTTCAGCACAGTGTCACCTCTACTATCAGTGACTTAATAGACATTTAAAAATTAATATTCAGTTATATTTTCCAAAATCCAAGATATCAAAAATATTTCCTATTGCAAGTCCTCTTATTCAGTGCATTGGATATTATTAATTTATATACAGGTGAATGGAATATCAGATTCAGAAAAACAAGATATTGCTTAGCAGCTAAAGCTAAATGGCAACCAGATAGGATATATCATACAATTAATAAAAATGATCCAAATTTATTATTTTTTGCTGATATAGCTAGTTATATGTCACTAAAAATAGTATTGGTAGGTATGGTTTATAATCATTCACCTATTTTCCCTAAGTTCCTGCTAAGCTCTTCATAGAATTCTCATATAAAAAAACAATGTCTCAGTCTTTACTTAGATTTTAGTTTTGTACATTTCCCTCTTTCTCTGCTCTACAAAGTACATTTCTTGGTTTTCTTGCCATTTTATTTTACACTGCTATTTTGCTTACATTTTCAGTTTCCAAAAACCTACTGGGGATATTAAGTGAGGACTTAGTGTATTTTATGATATATACAGTGTGTTCATGCATATTAAATATTCACACATAAACATGTATGTCTTCTAAATAAAGTTAAAAAAAGAGTCATTGCTGTCTTGTAAACCTGTAACCTGTCTTGTCCTATCTTTTTCAGGCCTGGCCACTCTGGTTTCAATGACTATTCTGTATCTCTGTTGCATGCTAATCAGATCAGTGCTGCACTTAGGGCTGGAATGACAGTACAGTGAATATGGCATCTGCCTTGCACACGGCCCACCAGGTTCAGTCGGTGTACCTAGTATAGATAGTTCCCTGAGCTCTGTCAGGAGTGATCCCTGAGCAGAGAGAGTCTGGGGGATGGCTGGGTGTGCTCTCCCTCCAAAAATACTCTATTTTCCCCTAAATGACTAGTGAACTATTTTAATATTAGTTCCAAATTTTATCTTTAGTTTTTGAAGCCTTGTCCAGTCCTTTTCATTTTGTTACTCTATACGTCTTGTTTCAGACATATAACAATGCAACCTAATAGCTAAGAATTATAAAGTAAGATCTTTGGGTAAGACATTGGAGGACAAGAGCTCTGCTGTTTAAAAGTATTAAATGCCCATGTTCATTATAAAATTAAGTAATCCGTATATAATACTTTGTACACCCTGCTTCTCTGAGCAGTTAGGTACTTTCTGAGATTTAAGAACAATAAAACTAAAAAACTGCATGACAGCCCAGGGTATGGTTCAAATTGGTATAGCACATTCTTTTCTTTGCACATATAAACAAGGTCCTACTTTTGACACTGGGAACTACATGGCTCTGGTAGCATGGAGCACTGCCAGATGTGACTTCCACAATAGCAAAGCCTGATCAGAATGCCTGACAGTGAAATTCTATCAATGCACTTCAAAGATTATTTTTTGTAATCAAGGCATAATATGTAGCTTTGCAGAGAACTTTCTGTGAGATTTATTATCTAATCTGGCTATTTACATTTAATTCTGATGCTCACTTTACAGGTTTTCTAATATCTCTGTGTTCTTTAATCACAAAAGACTGAAATGATTGAACCCTGGATTATATCAAATACAACCCAACATCTCTCTCACTCTCTCTCAATTTCTATCCATAACTTATGCTTTGAAATTTGGGTTACCTTGTCAATTTTATTAGCATCTTCCCCCCCATGCCCACCCCCCCAGTGGGAGCGGGTGCTCCTAAGGAGTGGTCAGAGGTCAGGGGCCGCTCTTGCTGATACTTGCTGAAATGGCTGGAATGTTGAATTTTAGGGCATGGAATGCATGGCTGCTTGGGCCCTTGGGGTGCCAGGTACCAGCATTCCACCCAGTGATATTTGGGACGTTCTTGGCTGGAGGATTGAAGGAGGTCCGCAGCATTCACCTAGAATGCTGAAGATTGAAATGAGGGCCGTACTCATGAAAAACATGCTCTCTTGACCCTGTATGATCTCCCTAGCCTCAATTTTATTAGTATCTTAAATTCAGTTATGACTCTTCCTTTTTGAAACAGTTAAAAAAGGACTGGGGGGAACAAAATGAACTGGAAGGAATGCCTAATCCAGATTCAATTCCCAGTACCACATGGCCCTCCTAGTTTTGTCAGGTATGTCCTTCAAAAGCCCCAACAAGGTGCACTGATACCCCCTGCTAGGGCCTAAGCCACACTGCATCCTTGGGTCCTTGCATTGGACTGCTGTCTAGGCTGGTGGAGGATGACCAGGAGTCGCCCTGTTGCCTACCTGCACGCCACTAGGGAGGCCCACCTGCAAAAAGCTAAAGCAGTGAAAGCAATATTTAACAAGGGCTTCAAATCTATATTTTGAAATCTATACATTGTTATTTCTGATCTTATTTCGTTATTTTGGCTTATATTTGTTATGAATTGCATAGTATGTTTAATATAATTTATACTAGAAATTAAACACTATTTTCAACGCTAAAAATAACATGCATTGTAGAAATATGTTTATATATATTATTACATATTTGGAAACATTTGGGCTGGAGCAATAGCACAGCGGGTAGGGCGTTTGCCTTACAAGCGGCCAACATGGCCGACCCGAGTTCGATTCCTCTGCCCCTCTCGGAGAGCCCGGCAAGCTACCGAGAGTATTCGATATGCCAGACACAGTAACAACAAAGTCTCCAATGGAGACGTTACTGGGCCTGCTCGAGCAATTACATACTTAAAAAAAAAAACTATATTGACATTTTTCAGTTAGAAAATAGAGTAAAAAATACTGTAAAGTGAGCAGTCTATTTTTAAAAACACCCCGTTATCTTTTTGTTTATTTTTGAGCCATTAGGTAGCAGTATTCAGGATTTACTCCCAGCTCTGTTATCAGGGATCACTTCTGGTGGGGCTTGGGGACATAGATGATACCAAGGATTAAACCAGTGTTGGCCGCCAGTGAAGCAAGTGTGGACCCTACCAGCTGTACGATCTCTCTGGTTTATGAAAATTTTTGGTCAAAGTAAAAGATCAGTATATATAGATAACTTACATATTACATGATGCTACAGTAATTTATTTTTCTTAGAATTTATTTCATTGTTAGAGAAATTAATTAAAAACATGATTTAAAAATTAATATAAGCATGCCTTCCTATAAACCAAACACAGAAGATTTTCAATATTGAATTTGCATCTATTCTAGAGAAATTGAAGACAATAAAGTTTCAATCTCAAAAAAATGAAATTAAAGGGAACTATATAGGATCTATTTTAAGATCTCCTCTCTTAAAATACAGTGTAGACTGAGAATTATGCTTCAGAGAACAGGGAACGATAGACTCTAACAAGCAATGCTCTTCTCTCAAACAGAACCAGAAGTCAACCAGGAACCACAGGAAAAAATCTCACTGGATCACACACTCTACTTGTCCCATGAGAGTTAAATGTTTCTGTATTATTGGTAACTGTGGCATGGACTGGGAGGAATAGGGCTCAAGAAAAAAATTCAGTTTGAGCAGCAGTCAGCAAGTTAGACTGACTTTGGCTGATACCGTTCTCCTGACAATACATAGTCACTTAACACCAGTGAACTTTCATGATACTGAAAGATTGTGCTGAGTACGGGTGGGGGGGTGAGGGGGAGGGAAACACAAGTCCTTGGTTTCAGGCTAGTGGCTGAGTCCAATTGCTCCTACCTCCCTTCAGAAAACAGCAAAGGTCACAGATCAGACTTTGATCCAGAGGCAAAAACTGTAAACCAGTGTGGGTGAGACAGAGGAGTTGCCCGATTGCTTCCCATCACACACCACTAGCAAGACTGGGAAGGAGACAGGTGCTCGGTGTCCTCATTACTCCCCCATTCCCTGCACCACCGCCCCCAACCCCCCACCAGCCAAGTAAACTAAGAATTCCAAGACTAAAGTGTTAGCGCCACCTCCAGGTAAACAAAAGAAGCTAATCCAGATGCTTAGCACTGCACTGTAGCACCATCCCCCCCCTACACCCCCACCCTTTGTTCATCGATTTGCTGGAGGAGGCACCAGGAACGGCTCTATTGTGAGACTTGTTACTGTTTTTGGCATATAAAACACGCCACAGGTAGTTTGCCAGGCTCTGCAAAATACTCTTGGTAGCTTGCGGGGCTCTCTGAGAGGGACGGAGGAATCCAACCCAGGTCAGCTGCATGCAAGGCAAATGTCCTCCCCACTGTGCTATCTCTCCGCCCATCCAGATGCTTAATCAAAAAAATTCTGTAAGTAACCATTATATAATTAGATTAAACTTTTTCAAGAAAATAATAGGTCTCGGGCCTGGAGTCATAGCACAGCAGGTAGGGCATTTGCCTTGCACGTGGCCTACCTGGGTTCAATTCCCAGCATCCCATATGGTCCCCTGAACATGACCAGGAGTAATTCCTGAATGCAGAGCCAAGAGTAACCTCTGAGCATTGCTGGACGTGACCCCAAAAGCAAAATGATAATAATAATAATAATAATAATAATAATAATAATAAGTCTCCAGAGAAAAACATGAAGACTCAGAATTGGTGGATATAACAGACAGCAAATTTAGAAAATCCATCACAGCATAGTAAAACTCAGGAAAGTTAGACAATTACAAGTAAACAAAGAGGACAGATCAGAGACATAAAAGAAAGAAATGCTAATGATACAGGTGTTCTTCACCACAGATCAATTACTTGAAAAAAATACTAATAGAAATGCTGATTATGAGAAGAACATTGAATAAAATTCAATCAAGAATGAACCCTATTGTAAAAAGATTCACCATTACTGAGGAAAAATCTCAGAATTTCAAGATGAATTGAAGTGATAAATCCAAGAGGAAAAAGAAGTATAAGGGAAAGTGAAGAAATTCTATAAGATATATCAGATTCCATTAGAAGACTAAATATAAGAAGGACAGCAATTTTAGAAGATGAAGAGAGAAAAAATAGAGATCATATTCATGGAAAAACAGCGGAGAACTCTCTAAACCTAAAGACAAAACCTTACCAGAGATATTAGGAACCTGAAAATAAAAACACATTTATGAATTCAAAATACCTGACAGATCATTGCTAAATAATCAAAATTAAAGAGTGTTAGGGGAAAATATTAGCATACAAAGATTCCTCTACCAACTCCTTGGCATAAAACTTACAGTCTAGGGGAGAATGAAATGATATATTTACATAGGTAAATTTAAAATAAATAACTTGCCAAGTAGGTTTTTTTTTTTTTGTAGGAGTACTGCTATTTATTCAGCCACTGATTAGCTGATTGAATTGGGCATGAACTCCACCTTAATTTTTTAAAATTTTATTTATTTTTTTCTTTTTATATTTATTTATTTATTGAATCTCTGTGGGAAAAGTTACTAAACTTTCAGGTTTAAGTTTCGGTCATACAATGATCAAACACCTTTCTCTTCACCAGTACTCATTTTTCACCACCAAGAACCCCAATATACCCCCCCTCCCACCCCTCCTAATGCCTGTGAGGCAGATGATTTCTACTTAACTCTTCTCTACATTGATTACATTCATTATTTCAACAAAAGATGCATCACTATTGTTTAGAATTTTCCTCCAAACAATCAGAATTGCTGAAAAGGCATTGTGAAATATTTTGTTTTCTATAGCTGGTTATGAGAATCATATAATGTCACATGGCCATGATTTTGGATTTCTGCAAAGAGCCAGATAATTATGAGATTGGTTTCTGTGTGTCTGGTGTTATGGCCGTGCTAGAGAGCCGCTCGTGGTAGGCAAATTGTGACCTCGGTAGGGTGTGAAGGATGTGCTGGTACAGTCCCCTTTCCCATGAGACTGTAGTTGCCCCATCACTGCCGGCTCCTACCTGGCTTTCCTATAAGCTTTGAGCCATCAGCCACCTTGTATGCAGTCCAGATGCATTTCTACCAAAAGCCGCTGGGTTTCAAGATTTGTTTCTGAGTCTCTGGTATCATGGCTATTAATCAGCTTGATCAGAAGCCAGAGAGGCCGTTTGTAGGCGGTGACTCGGGGTCTAGTTGGGATGGGGAGAAAGAGTCGGCTCCACCCCCGTGTGGTGAGGCCCCGTGTGTCTCGTCACTGCAGAACCAAACCTGACTGTCCATTGGCCTCTGGAGGATGGTGGTCACCAGGCCACCAGGGGGAACAGGCCAAGGCACAAAACCTATTCCCACCTGGAGTGGCCCAGCGCCAGTAACCTACTGCAGGAACAGGACGCATTTCTGCCAAAAGCCTTTGGGTTCCAAGATTCGTTTCTGAGTCTCTGGGATCATGGCCATTAAGCAGTTCAATCAGGAACCAGAGAAGCCATGCCTCCAATTATATAGCTGAGCCAGAGGTGGTTTGTTGATGTGTCTCCCACATACCTAACTTTTGTCCGTTTACTTTCTTGGTAAACTTTGCCCCAAGTTTGCAGCAATTTTGGGGTATCTGAAAGTCTGATGTTGCCATCAGGCTGCTGATGCACTCAACTCACAGGTACAGATTGACCTGCTGGCGGCACCATACCCCTACGAAGTAGTTTTTTCTAGTATGATGAAGAAACAAAATGATTTTTAGATAAAAATACAATAAAATTTACCACCTATCATACCTGCTTTATAAGAAGTATGGAAAATAATTCTACCTGAAAAAAGAAAATTAACGATCATAAAACGTTGATGAAGGTGATAGTCATAAAAATAAGAAGAAATTGGGGCTGGAGAGATAGTGCAGTGGGTAAGGTCCTTGCCTCACACTGATCCCTGGCAACTCCTATGGTCCCTCAAGTCCACCAGGACTGAACTGTCAGTGCAGGGCCAGGGGTAAGTCCTGAGTCTAACTCCTTCAGAACTCCCCTGAACCAACATTCATGCACACAAAAGAACAAATAGTTATTTGTTGAGATGTTGAGAAAAAAAATCATAGAAGGGCAGGAAGCAAAGAACAGAATCTGCATAGTCAAATGAAGATGGTTTAATACCGACAGAGAAAAAAACATATATTTTTAGATAAAATAAGCTTAATACAACCCTTCTGGTATCCACAGAACAAAAATCTGGAGCAGAAACACTTAAGAAAGCAGATGAGGAAGTTAAAGGAATTAGAATGGAAGCTGATTCAAATGAAAAAGCAAATAGAAATAAATGGAAAAGAATATAGAAACAAAATGAACAGAAAGAAAAGATATAGCAGCATTAAAAAACATCCATATAAAAACATTCTTCCAGAATGTGTACTCAGCATTTAAAACATACAAAGTGCTGGCTGGATAAATAATGCAGGATCCATCTAGACAACGCATATAAGATTCTCACATCATATGTAAAGACTAAGGAGAAGAATAAAAGGTTGAAGTAAGGTGTTTCAAATCAGTAATGCAGAGAAAAAGGAAGACACCACTGTACTCATATTTTATAAAACAGACTTTAAAGAAAAGGTAATAAGACATATGATCATCAATATCTGCATACCTCACAGGGGCACCAAAATTTGCCAAAAAGTTAACACAATTCAATGTATATAATGTCAGCAATTCAGAAATTACCTCAATAGAGGTAAAATACTTAAAAGCAACTGACAAAAAATGCAGGAAAAATACATGGTGGAACATAAAAGTGTTATTAAGTATGTGAAGATCAAATCACTATCCAGCATATTTTCTGATCACAATGGTATGAAAGTAGAAACAAACAACAACAACGACAAAGAGGGGGAAGATCTCAAATGTGGAGACTAAAGCAACATTTTTTTCTTTTTTTGGGGGGTGGGGTGGGGCATACCTGGTAATGCTTAGGAATTACTACTGGCTCTGCTCTCAGGAATCACTCCTGATGAACTCAGGGTGTTGTATGGGGGGGGGGCAGGATTGAACCCAGGATCAATTTGCAAAGCAAATGCCCTCCACTTTGTACTATCGCTCCAGACTCTAAGCCACATTTTTCTAAATAATTCTAAAGTCAATATAGAATTCCAAGGTGAAACAAATCTAGAGAACAACTACAACAACAACAACAACAACAACAAAACCCAGAGATTTAGGTATTAAGCCCAAAAATTATACAGAAGAAAACAGGTGAACCACACTAGGAACTCAGAGATGTACTTAGACACTCAGATCCACTGGAAAGGGAAACAAGAGCAAGATTAGACAAACGAGACCACTGATATTTTAAGAATGTTTACATAATTCAAAATCTACCATAAGCATGAAAAAGTAACATAGAAATAGGGTGACAGTTTTGTATATCATATATCTGATAAGCAAAAATATATAAAGAAAGCACAAACTCAACAACACAAAAGTGAATCTATCAAAAAACAGGCAGAAGACAGGAATGAACACTTCTCAAAAAATAGACTAACAGCCCCCCCCAAAACATAAAAATATACTCACCATCATTTATTGTAGAAACGTACTTAAAAATCACAATGAAACTTAGGTCTCCAATAAGATATATGGAAATGCAAATCAAAATTACAATAGGACTTAGATATAGGTCACACCGCTGAGAGTGACTTATATCTAAAAAATCGGAAAGAGTAGTGTGTAGAAGAAGGAAATTTAGTATAGCATTGGTGGAAGGTAGACGTGGTCCCTAAGGAAAATTATGTGGATATTTCTTAAGAAGGTAAAAGTGGAAAACACATATGATCCAACAATACCATTCCTCAGTATTAATCTAAAGGATATGGAAACATGAATTCAAAAGTCTATGCTCACAGTAGTTTTATTCACAATAGCTAAAAAAAGGAATTAAACTAAATGTACGTCATCAGATTACTGGATAAAGAAACTATAATATTTAAACCAAATAGAACGTTACTCTTCCATTAAAAAGATGAAATCATGACACCAGAACGAAATAGAACTTGAAGTAATTATGTCAAGTGAAATAAATAAGGATGTGAAAAACAATTATTTTAGTTTCACTCATATATGAACTCTAAATAGAGTAAATGAACTTCCAAACTCTCATAAAACTTTATTTTAGACTTCTTGAAAACTATTGTGGTTATCAGAGATAGAGAGGGGTGAGAGGAATGGATAGAATGGCCATTTTGATAATGAGATGAGATTAGAACTTCGGAGTGAGTATTATATATATAAATTGAGTTATACCTCTAAAATTCAATAGTATTGTAAATCACTGATAAATTCTATGATATTTCAAACTGATGATAAATCAATACAATAAATCAATGAAACAGAATTATTATAATGTGGAAGTTCAGAAAAAGAACAGATTAAAAATATCTTGAATAGTTTTACTGATTGAGTTCTCATTGAAGATGAATTCCAAATGATCATTGTTTCATTTAAAAAGTATAATTATATATAGAGCAGTATGGTATAAGTTTAGAATTATTAGCTCTAAGAAAGTTAAGCAGACATTTTGATATTGAAATTCTCAGAAAAGACCAAAGAGATTAGTGGTATAAATTATATTTAAGGCATTCAAAAATACACAAACTCTTCATGAATTACATTACGACATATAATTTTCAGATACAGTTGGTTCTTAAAATTTTAACCTTTCATTTTTTATTAGATTTTCCTAAGTATCACTTGGAAAAATTTTAAATTGTACTTAAATTATCTTCAGAGAAATCTATATTTTTCATTTTTAAGCATAGTTGAATCATTTCCTGTATTTATTGTGGGTAAAAAATAATTTCATAGCATCTGGTTCATTATCACTGACATTAATGGATTGTATTGTAGGCCTCTATTTAAAGGAGCTAATTACTGAAGAAAAAAGTAGTGCAGGCAAAAATCAAATTAATTATGAGGGTAGTCACAAGGACCTTAGGATGTTAAAGGAAAAGTTCCAGCAACTGTAGAGAGAGAGAGAGAGAGAGAGAGAGAGAGAGAGAGAGAGAGAGAGAGAGAACAGCAAGTAGGATGTTTGCCTTGCACAGGCCAACCAGGTTCAATCCCCCGGCCCCCATATCCTTCCCAGAGGCTGCCAGAAGTATTCCCTGAGAGCAGAGCCAGGAATAAGTCCCCGTACTGCCAAATGTAGCCCAGAAACAAAAACAAAACAAACAAACAAGCCCCAGTAAAATGATAGATAGCTGGCAATCAAAGTTGGACTTTTTGTTTGATGGGGCCAACAACAACCAGTGATGTTCAGGGCTCATTTCTGGCGCTGTCTGGGGTACCATAGGTGGTGCGAGGGGTGAGGAGCATGCATCATAAGCTCCCGAACTCCTGCACTGCTTCTCTAGTGCCTAGAAGATTTTATTTTCTTCTTAAGTAGGCAGTGGGATAAATCAAATGGTTCTCAAACAATGTTACATTGGAAAAATGAGAAATGAAAGCAGAAAATTTAGAAGGCAGCAATTACTGTAATAATACTAAGGCAATGAAATAAAGAATTCGTATTGAAAAATGTCAACTTACAGTTGTCGTATAAGCAGCTTCTGGATCATCTTCGAGTACTCGGGAAAGACCAAAGTCGGAAACTTTGCATACGAGGTTGCTGTTGACTAATATATTCCTAGCTGCTAGATCCCGATGGACATAACCCATATCAGAAAGATACTTCATTCCTGATGCAATGCCTCGGAGCATACCCACCAACTGGATGACCGTGAAGTGGCCGTCATGTTTCTGAAAGAGAATCACAATAGTTTACAGCGATTTAGTTAAGTGTAGAGTGCATGGTGCACATAGGTGAGTGTGTACAGTAATTTAAACGAGAGCTTTGAATTCCTTTTACTGAAGCTAATAAAATAAGAAAAAAAAAGAAATTTAATAATTCACTAATAAAGAAAAGAAAATCTAGCTGGAAGCGATGAGGCACATTAACTCTCGGAACAAAATTGTTTTAAAAATGTTATGAAAGAAGAGAAAACATAAGTCAGAGAAGGTAATAACAATGACTATGAAGAAAACAGAATTCACTTTCTGTAGTTACAAGCTTTTAAGTGTGCAGGAGGCCATCGAAGCTAGGATTGGAGAAAAGCTATGGGATAACTGGGACAATGGTGAACATTGATTTGATTAGTTAGAAAAAGAAATACTGACACAGTATAGGAAAATAAGTTTTGAACAACTTCATGAAAAAAATAAATCACAGGGCCTGGAGCAATAGTACAGAGGGTAGGGTGTTTGCCTTGCGCAGCTGACCTGGGTTTGATTCCCAGCATCCCATATGGTTCCCCGAGTACAGCCAGGAATGATTCCTGAGTGCAAAGCCAGGAGTAACCCCTGTGCATCGCTGGGTATGACCTCCCAAAAACAAAAAAAATAAATAAAATAAATCACATAGACAATTATTTAAAAAACAAGATTTTCCATTCTCACATTAAATAGTACAGAAAAAGAAGTTGCTGGCAATGGTGTGAAAGCAGAACTATTTTAACTCCCAGTTAGGATGAGGAAAGGAAACAACATGAAAGACAAGCCAGGCAAATTTTATTATTTCTTCTGATTTTAAAGTTATGTGTTTTTCAAAAATGAAAACAGATCAGGTTATAATTCAAGCAAGATACCCATAGCACTCTAGAACTGAAAAAATAAACTTTCAGTATGAAAAATGGTTTACAGTGTTCTAATGAATTGTATGGGATATTGTATTGAGTAATAGAAAAGCATGAACATTTGATATTTGGTCACACTGGGAAGCCCTCATACTCTGAGCTCAGGGATCACACCCCTGGGGCAGCTCAAGGTGTGTGTGCAGTGCTGGAATTCCAACCAGGCTCAGCTGCAATGCAAGTTCAGCACCTTTATCCTTGAAATATTTGTCTGCCTCCAAAATGTGGGAGATTGTTTTTATTAGGCAAGGCGGGAGTGGGGGCTGGCACACCTGGCTGCGCTAAGAGCTTACTCTATTTCTGTACTCAGGTATCACACCTAAAGGGCTCAGGGGACCACATGGGATGCCACAATGGAACCTGGACTGGTTACCTGTGAGGCAAAAGCTGTACCCACCATACTATTATGGTGGCCCCAAGACATGGCAGATTAAAATAAAAATGTATCCGGTAACTTTTATAAATGATGTTTAAAATGACCATCTAGTAAGAGACTGTGAACTATATTGTCTTGTGCCAATATATTGATTGCCACTCAGTGCCTCTTTTGCAAACCACAGCACCCAAAAGGAGAGAGAACAAAAGGGAATGCCCTACCATAGAGGCAGGGTGGGATGGGGGGCATGGGGGGTGGGAGGGATACTGGGATCCGTGGTGGTGGAAAATGGGCACTGGTGGAGGGATGAGTACTTGATCATTGTATAATTGAAACCCAAGCACAAAAATTTGTAAATCTACAACTGTACCTCATGGTGTTTCACTAATAAAAATTAAAAAAAAAAAAGAAAACACCAAGTTATTTCTTTCAAAGACCTTATTTTGAGGCCAGACAGTATAGTAGGTAAAGGTAAGGTGCTTGCCTTGTATGCATCTGACCTGGCTTCAATCACTTCAATTGTGAAAGTGCAATTACTCTTTTTTGTGGGGGTGGAGGAGTGGTTGTGGCCACACCTGGCAGTGCTCAGGGCTTACTCCTGACTTCTTAGAGTCCTGGGGATTCTCAGATCATCCGCAATGTAGGGATTGAAACAGTCGGCTGTGTTCAAGACAAGCACCCTGCTACCTGAACTTGCTCTCTAGCCTTGAAACAGAAATAAGAGTCTTAACAATTTGCCAAGTTTAAGCAGTTTTCATGGATATATTTGCTCTAAAGTCATAGAGGAGCTTAAAACAGGGATGATTTGACTGTATCATAGTAACACAGTCTTCTATACAATGATTCATTGGTCAGTTAAATGCCCAAGCATATACTACAAATGAAATAAACTCTGTCTCACCATATCAACTAATCTCCTTGATAGGTCTCTGATAATATCTCCCAACTCAAGTGCAGAGTAAGGAAAAGAACTGTCTCTTAAAAGAAACATTTCACAGAAGAGTATCCATTTAAGCAGGCTCTTCTGTATAATTAATGTATAAAAGATAACCTAGCAAAGAAAATCTTTGGTGTTATTAGCTCTTTATGTTTCCAATCTATCTTCCTGGACAGTACACAATTAGATGAAATCTGCCTCTTCTATCATACATCCTTCCTACATCTCCTCTATTAGGAATATCAATGCTTTGAGTAGAATTTGGAGTGCAAATTCTTTTTGGCTTAGAAAGGATTATGCTAAATTTAAAGAGATAGTTCTTTTACCTACAGGAAAATGAAGTTGATTGGTATCATATTTCTTGGCATTTCAGAATTTCTGAGACTTAGGAAATGTTAATAAAATATCTGAATGAAAACTAAGGAATGCTTCAGTTTCCTAGTCTGTAAAATGAGAATAGAACATCTCAGACTTGTGGTATTGCATAAAAGAACACATGGTATGGCCCTTGACTTGTTTCAATAATTAAAATCTTATTATAATTATATGTGCCTTTTGTGATTTTAATGTCACTCATTTTTTTTTCCAGGGGCTGGAGTGATAGCACAGCGGGTAAGGCGTTTGCTATGTGCAAAGGCAGCCCTGCCGAGCTGGGTTTGATTTCTCCACCCCTCGCGGAGAGCCGGGCAAGCTACGGAGAGTATCTCGCCTGCACAGCAAAGCCTGGCAAGCTACCCATGACGTATTCAATATGCCAAACACAGTAACAACAAGTCTCAAAATGGAGACGTTACCGGACCCACTCGAGCAAATCGATGAACAGCGGGAGGACTGTGTTTGTTTTTTGTGATTACTAAGAAACAAATTCACAATATAAACATTTATAAAAAGAATTCTTATAACTCTTTGCAGTTCCTTAAAACCAGGCTGAGACTTAATCACCTTACTATTTTTCAGTGGTGAAAATACCAAGTTATTTCTTTATAGACTATAGACTGAATATGATTGCCACTCAATGCCTCTTTTGCAAACCACAGCACCCAAAAGGAGAGAGAACAAAAGGGTATGCCCTGCCACAGAGGCAGGGTGGGATAGGGGGCATGGGGGGTGGGAGGGATACTGGGATCCGTGGTGGTGGAAAATGGGCACTGGTGGAGGGATGGGTACTTGATCATTGTATAATTGAAACCCAAGCACAAAAATTTGTAAGTCTACAACTGTACCTCATGGTGTTTCACTAATAAAAATTAAAAAAAAGAAAACATCAAGTTATTTCTTTCAAAGACCTTATTTTGAGGCCAGACAGTATAGCAGGTAAAGGTAAGGTGTTTGCCTCGTATGCATCTGACCTGGCTTCAATCGCTGGCATTCTATATGAGCCCTTAAGCCCTGACAGTAGTAATTCCTGAGTACAGAGCCAGGAGAAACCTCTGAGAATCACTGAGTATGCCTCCAAACACCCCACCCCCCTGCCAAAAAAATAAAAGTCCTTATTATTTTTTTTTCCGAACTGTTTTGGGTTCCTGGCACAATTTAGATGAAAGTAGGGAGATTTCTAATACACTGCGCCCCTGCAAACATCCTTAGTCTTTCTGTTACTATTCTCCACCAGAATGGTTTATTTATTTCAATAGACATCTTAGAGCAGTAGTACAGTGGAGAGGGCACTTGAATGACATGTGCCAGGGCCAGGTTTGATCTCTGGCACCCCATGTGGTCCCTTGAACACTGGCAGGAATGATTTCTCAGTGCAGAGCCAAGAGTAAGCCCTGCGTTCCACAAGGTGTGTTCTCCCCCTGACCCTCCCCGCCCCCTTTGCCCCACACGCAATTTTTTTGTTGTTAAAATTGATGAACTTACATTATCACTAGTCATTGTAAATCCATGGCTTCATTATTGCATTTTGATGGTTATGGACAAACATATAATGGTGTGTGCCTACCATTATTGTATCAGAGTATTTTTTGCTGTCCTAAAATTGATTTTTCCATTCACCTATTGGAGGGCAACACAGTTTGTTTCCAGGTTTTAGCAACTATAAATTAAGCTGCAATAAACACCTTTATTCAGGCTTTTATGTACACCTCAGCTTTTAGATGCATTTGGCAAATGTCAGTGAAAGTGACATATGGCAAGAATATGCCTAATTTTGTATGCAACCTCCCCCTCTCCTGACTCTAGCAATAAATATGAGCGCCAACGGCCCCACATCATAACCACCATTGTGTGTTGTCAGGACTGGATTTTGGCCATTCTCATAGATGTGTACTGCTATCCTTTTGCTTTAATATGTATTTACCAATGTAAATGATGTGTAACATGTGCTTATGGACTTTTTTTTCATGTGTCTGTTTTTCATCTGTATATCCTCCTCGGTGAAAGGTCTATTGGAGATCTTCAGATTATTTTTGAATCAAATTGTCATCTCAATTTTGAGTTTTAAGAGTTCATATATTTTGATGGTAGTCCTTTAATAGATGTGTCTTTTGCAATATTCCAGTTTAGAGCTTGTCCTCCCATTCTCTTAACACTTGTCTTTCATAAGTTTTTAATTGAATGAGTTCCACTTAGCAATTTCTTTCATAGATCATGCCATTTCTATTGTACCTAAAGAATTATGGCCATACCTTCAGTGACCTAGGTGCTATGCAATCTGCTAGGAATTATAGAGTTTTGCTTTTACTTTTAGGTCTGTGACCTATTTTGAGTGAATTTTTATAAAGGTTGTAAAATTCTATTTCATCTAGCTTTTGTGTTTTGTCTGTGGGTTTCTAGTCAGTTGTTCTAATAAGAATTACTAAAAAGATTACCTTTGTTCTATTGTATTATTTTTGCCTCTTTGTATAAATGTAGCCAACATTGTTTAGTATAGGCTTTCTAATTTTTGAATTTTTTGTTGTTTCACCAATACCACACAATCTTGATTATAATACTTTTAGTATAAATACTAGTACCAGTGACCAACCTTTGATCTCCTTAAATACTGTGGTGACCATTTTGCGTCTTTTGCTTCTTCATATTTCAGAATCAATTTATCAACATTCATAGAAAAAACCTTCAAGGATGTTGATTGGGAGTTCATTTTAATATATTCCAGAATGGTAAAAAAAAAGGACATCTTAATACTGAGTCTTCCTATCCATGAACATATTTCTTTATTTATTTGGTTTGAGAAATTTAGCTATCTGAGTTTTATTGTTCATATAGGTCTCATACATATTTTGTTATATTGACATAATATTTAATTTATTGAGGGATGAGTATGTTTTGGCCATACTGGCAGTACTCAGCGTATACTTCTAACTCTGCACTCAGTGATCACTCCTGGCAGTACTATGGGGATTACGTGGGTGCTGAGGATGGAATTTCAGTATTGTTAGCCATATGGAAGGAAGTATTTAAGCCCTTAGTATGCTAATGTTAACATATTCTGTTTTCATTTCACATATAACTTGTTCTCTGTTAAAACATTAATTCTAGGAGAACGTCTTGTACATTGAATCAAAGTAATTAGAGTTAGCATCCTTGGCTTGATCTTACAGGAAAATAGCTTTCTCTGTTGAGTATAATGTTAGCTGTAGTCTTGTCAGATATGGCCTATATTCTGTTGAGGTACATTCCCTCTATGCTCAGTTTGTTAAGAATTCTTTTTTATATTAAAAATGTTATTTTGTGAAATCCTCATTTTATATTTATTAAAGATGATCACATGATTTTTATCCTTTATTTTATAGATATGACATGTGAAAATTGGTTTATTTATGGATATTAAATCATTTTTGCTTTCCTGGAATTAATCCCAATTGATTATGGTTTGTATTTCTTTTAATATACTGTTGAATTTAGCTTACTAATTTTTGCTGAGGATTTTTGCAACTATAGCCATCAATAAAGGGAAACTGATCTATAGTTTGCTTATAATGTTCTTGTCTTACTTTGCTATTAGGAAATACTGTCTTGTAAAATGAATTTGTAAGTGTTCCCTCTTCTTATATGTCATGCATATTATTTAAAAATCATTTTAATTATTCTTGTCACAAACATTAAAGAGTCTAGAATGAATTGATTACATATCAGTGGCATAGCAATCAGGATTTTAATTATTAAAATCATCAGTGGCAACATTAAAAAAAGTGTTTTTATATATAAAGAATACTAATCACTTCTCCATGGGATTGTACAATGCACTCTATTAATTTATAAGATCCTGGGTAAGAAGTTTTGAGATAAAAGTCTATTATTTCTATTATAATCTAGCTTATGCCTATAATAGTGTTGACATTCATAGTGTTGGTATATAGAGTTACCTTACCTCACCAATACCAAAGTGCACACAATTTCTACCAATGTCCCTGAGACTCATTCAGTTCCCCTACTCCATTCTTAATCTCTCTTTTTCTCTCTAATACCTATTTCACCTACCTACCTATAATCTACCTAGCTTGGTGGAAACCAATTTCAGTATGAGTGTTTGTGGATATTTCCCATATCAACAAATTCTTGGACTTCAACAGGGCTCAGTTTTCCTAATTGCACCCCATGTAAAGTGCCAGTAATAGGCTCATAAGCACAGGTTGTTACCTTTGTTTCTTACCTACTGACTTTAAATCAGAGGTATCCAAGATATCTTCCTCAGAGTCAATTAATTTACTACACTTCAGGAAACTCATTTTCTCACCAGGTCAAATTTCCTGTTTATCTAAAAGGCTATAATTGAGAAATATGCACAAGGAAAAGATATGTAGCGCAAGATATGGGGGAAAGATGTTGCATTCCATGCCTTCTCAATGTACATAAAACTTTAAGACCATCTTTTGTGTTGTTATGGAGATGTCATTACTTAGATGATTGATTATATCAATTGCCTTTGGTAACTGGTAAAGGCCTTTACCTTTACCAGTTACCAAAGGCAATTGATATAATCAATCATCTAAGTAATGACATCTCCATAACAACATATCCCCTCAATAGAAGTATGGAGGTGGGATTGGAAATTCCAACCATCTAAACATATGGCAATGCGTTCCCAAGCTATATTCTCAAAATATATTTCCAAAGTCACCTCATTACATAATATGTAATACCTATTTCATCACTCTCAACACAAGAAATTCCAAGAGTTTGGGGCTGGAGCAATAGCACAGCGGGTAGGGTGTTTGCCTTGCATGTGGCCGACCCAGGTTCGATTCCCAGCATCCCATATGGTCCCCTGAGCACCGCCAGGAGTAATTCCTGAGTGCAGAGCCAGCAATAACCCCTGTGCATCACTGGGTGTGACTCAAAAAGAAAAAAAAAATTCCAAGAGTTTTGGGAAGTATCAGAAGCTCTTTCTCCCCCTAGAGGAGAAAGACCAAATATACATGAGAAGAGAAAGTTTTGATCATTTGAATATTTCCAATGTTTATTAGAAATTACAAAGCTCTCTCTATATGCAAGCTGTCCATAAAAATCTCAGGTTTATAAAAATGAAGATCCAAAGCTCTTTCTTTCTTTCTTTCTTTCTTTCTTTCTTTCTTTCTTTCTTTCTTTCTTTCTTTCTTTCTTTCCTTCCTTCCTTCCTTCCTTCCTTCCTTCCTTCCTTCCTTCCTTCCTTCCTTTCTTTTCTTTCCTTTCTTTCTCTCTTTCTGTGAGCCAAGGCCTCAACATCTAACATGTCTTCACTACTTCAAAAGTATCACATTATGAGATCTTAGCAGTGATTACCCTCTTTTAATGCTTATAACAACCCTCTATCATATATGCAGTTAATACAATCAATAGTCAAACTAAAGGACAAAGAGATATAATTACCTAGTAAGTGTTTGGGTCAGTATTTAATGTCTGGTAGTCTAAAGCCACAGTCTGTATCCTTAATTGGAGTTATCCAAAAATTAGTTTGCCAAAACTTTGTAGCATTACTACCCAGTCTGGACTGTTTCAAGCAGCATAATTTGACTTAATAAAACAAGGTATTAAATAGTTTAAAGAACATTTAAATAAAAATACAAGCAAACAATAAAGTGGAGAATACTATAAATGAACCAAAAAATGAGGATACACTTCTCTATGTCTTAAAATGAGGTACTGAGAAGACAGTATCAGTCATTCATGCATAGGGTATAATATAAGTCCTACAAATTTCCTACAAATGATGTTTCTCTCTGTTTCAAAGAAAATCTTATATTCCCTTTTTATAAAGTTTTTGCCAATACAGCCTCAAGCATGATTTAGGACACATTGGTTTTCTTGAATATGGTAGTTGGCTAATAAATGGTGACTGAATTGACTAACCTTTGACATTATCTTGCAGTGCACTGGTTGCTATTGCTATATTCTTCCGACTACTTTGCATGAAACCGCACATTTCTTTTTTTACGATAGGACATGGATTTTCTTCTCTTTACGGAAAAGTTCTATCACAGTTGTTAACTATTCTGCCATGCCTTGCCTTGTGTCAGTGCTTGATAAATATTAATTCTAGTTGAATTGAGTTGTTTATAAGGGGAGGAGAAAAAGTGAGAGAACTGAGATTTAATATCGTTGGGCTTCCTACTAGAGATTAATCAAAAAGAATCTATGAATTTATTTTATGACATATGGTTTTATCCTAGGAAGGCAGATTCATAAGAAAGAGAGAGGATGTGGCATATTTACACACTGCATCTCAGAGCTGTTTAATAGTGAGGATTTAGTTTGTCTTCATGCTTTTTTTCTTCACTCTCTGTCTGACTTAGGAGAAACACAGAGCTTAACCTCTCAGTGATAGACAGAGTGAGCCTGCCAAGAAGGAAGAGACGGTTTCTGAAAGCAATACATAATGATGCCTGCTAGTCACAAAATGCACACATACCCTCAAATACTCTCTCATACCTGGTAGCACAATGGTCCACCAGTGCTAAGCAGTCTATGGCATGTCTCACTGTCTTCACAGTATTGCAAGTGCCTGACAATGATTTTCTTTTCTTTTTTCTAAAATGTATTATTATTTCTTTAATGTAGTCACTTTAATTTACAAAGCAGTTAATAAGAGAGTTTTCGGCATTCAATGTTCTAACTCCAAACCCACCACCAGTGCAAGCATCATTCCACTCAAGGTGCCCTCCCTCTCTGCAACCCCACCTCTTTAGCCATCCATAATCATCATATTACTGTATAATAATTTTTTAAATAAATACAATAAATTTATCCAAAACCAAAAATATCCTGCCTCTAGATTAAAATATTTCCTTCAGGGACCTTCAATAAACCTCCAAAGACAGAATTAAGTGACATGAATGCAATGACTGGATCCTTGCTTCTCTTTCTATGTCCCTTACTCTGGTCCAATTTTCTTTTGTTTAGCTCATCCCTACACAATATATTCATGCTTTGTGTGCCTGTTTATATAATTAACTCTCCTTGAAATAACTTTCTATAGACTTTTGTCATTCTCTTTTTTGAAGTGAAATCCCCAACTATATTCTCTTCAATAACATATATTGAGCACCTACTACAGACATTTGCTTTACATGCTGGGAGCAAAACACAAAGAAGTCCTATATTTAATAAAAGGCAGGTAGATAGAAATTTTTAAAAAATGAGATACTTTTAGATTTTGAGAAACTATACAATGAATCAAATGAAATGATATTAAAAAAAGAGCATGACAAGGAAGAACCCATGAACAGTCCCCAGCATGACAAATATCTTAAGTCAGGCATGAGTTCAGCATGCTTAAGAAATGGAAGCTTTAAGACTAGAGCTTACTGAGGAAGGGGAGGAGGAGAGGGAGATTTAAGAGGTAAGCAGAGACAAAATAAGATAGAACTTTGTAAGCCATAGTCGAGTTTAAAATTTATTTTAAAAGTAATGTAAAGTTAGGGGAAACTTTTAACTGGAAAGTAATATAATCTGACCTGTGTCAGAAGAATGGAAGAGGAGATCAGTTTGAAAGCTATTAGAGTAATGTGAGAGAAATACTGGTGGCTTGAGTTAGGATTGAGACTTACTTTAGAAGGATCAACTGGAGCTGCAAATAGATTAAAAAGGAGGATGAGCTAAGAAAACTAGAGTTTAAGACTGGACCACAGATCTATCTTTATTGCTCCCAAAGCCCTCTGTCTTCCCCAACATTGACTGAAACAACATATGAGATGTCTGTCTTCCCCATAGCATGAAGTAATAGGGCGAAAAGCCTAACTTTTACACTTCATCTTTGAAATGCTAACAGTTAGGCCCATTCCTGTACAGAGCCATCATTTAATAAATATTCACTAGTTTAGTCTACTGGCCACATTTACTTTTCTTTTAACACAGGGAAGCACTTTGAGCTTTGACTCACTAGTAGGGTATTTTCTTGAAGTACTGCTCATGAACAGTTAGATTTACTAGAAGATGTTCTGAGAAAATTATGAGTGTATTAGAAGTATGCCTCAGAGACCTGGGCCCTACGCAAACAGGATGAGAACGCTATTCAGGTCTCCCAAAGAAGAATTGAAAGAGCTATGCTTGGAACATCACGTTTCACTCAAATGAGAGAAAGAATCCGGAGTTCCGACATCTGTCGACGATCAAGAATCAGGGACGCTGTCTCATTTGCCAAGATGTCAAAAATCAGATGGGCTGGTCACGTAATGAGATTTAAAGACGACCACTGGACTAGAACTGTTACCGACTGGATTCCACGGGATGTCAAAAGACCGCGTGGCCGCCCACCTACCAGATGGTCAGGCTTCTTCGTCAAGATCATGAACGATCGGTTTGAGGCTCTTCATGTTCCCAGAGCGAACAGATGCCATTGGGCTACATTAGCACGCGACAGGGACAAATGGAGATGTTACTGGCGCCCGCTCGAGCAAATCAACGACTAACGGGAAGTTAAGTGATTAAGTGATTAGAAGTATTGACCAAACTTGCAGCCATCTTCATTTTGAGAGTGAGACTGATTATGACTACTAGATTCTTACATTCTTTCCAAAGAATGAAGAAAGGATGGTTGCAGATATGTCTAGGTCTTCACTGGCATATGGTGATTATGTGCAGTCCACAAAGAGAACAGCTTAAGAGACTATCAAAGGTATGTGGATCGGGCTATAAACCAGTTTTCTTGCTTAAAATTGTGCAATACTCCTTTGTATAGACTCAGTAATGAGAGTGACTCATTGTTCAGTAAAACTAAATAAATAATAATCATATACTGTACCCAGTATATGATAAGGTGTTTTTTCTTGAGTAGCACTGTAGCACTGTCTTCCCATTGTTCATTGATTTGCTCGAGCAGGCCCAGTAACGTCTCTATTGTGAGACTTGTTGTTACTGTGTTTGACATATCAAATACGTCACGGGTATCTTGCCAGGCTTTGCCGTGTGGGCGAGATACTCTCGGTAGCTTTCCGGGCTCTCCGAGAGGGGCAGAGGAATCGAACCTGGCTCGGCCGGGCTGGCTGTGCGCAAGGTAAATGCCCTACCATTGTGCTGTTGCTCCATAAAAACTGAAAGCCTTTCACTTAACAAACATGTACAAAGACTCCATCTCACTATGCAGTGTCTGAGTTGCCCACAATAAAAATGTCAGCTTCCAGACTCCTCACAAATAAGGTGCAATTAGCATTACTGAATAACATAGTTAAAGCTACTGAATGAAGTAATGAAAGTGTTATTCAGATGTGTTAAAAGACTTTCTTGGGTTTCCTGATGGTGAGTTTAAAAAAAAAAAACACTAGTCATGCTCTCTCAAAAAAAAATGACTAAAATACAAAGCTTTGTAAAATCATTCCTTTCAAAACACTTGAGCTGCAGAATGGCTATGCAGCAAATGTACTTTACTTGTTTATAAGTGATCACAAATAGTAATCTTTTTTTTTTCTGTGGACTTACAAAAGCACACAAGTAGCAGACACCTCGGAAGCCTCTTTTCCCCCTAACCAGTGCTGCTAGGGACCATTCTGGGCAATTCAAAGGCTGTCAGAAACCAGAGGGTTCACAAAGGATGAAAGAGGAGAATAGCTTCAGCAGTGAGGGGCTGACCTAAGCCTGCCTAATTGTCTTTTGGTCTAAAAATATCCTTGGCCTTACCCCCAGCATGTTTTTGTGACATGCTTTACTTTGTGACATGAAATCCTACTATTAAAATCCTATTTGGGAAAAATTCACAGAATGCAAAATTTAAAGATAGAAAGGTGGGTCATAGGGCCTGGAGAGTGGGCAATGAGGGGAGTTACTGATCATTGGGCTAAGGTTTCCTGCTATACAAGATGAGTATACATTTTAGAGGTCTGTTACACAACAAAAATGCATTATACAATTAAAAAATCGTCAAGAGTGGCTCTCATGCTGCATTAATACTATGTTATAATTGTTTTAAAGTCTTATTTGGGATTTCAGTTTTATACAAAAGTGGCACTGGCTAAAATCTCAGGGCTAGGACGAATGGAGATGTTACTGGCGCCTGCTCGAGGAAATTGATTTAAAACGAGATGACAGTGATACAGTGATACAGAGGTGGTAAAGACAAATGAAGAAATTAAAATAGGTTATAGGAATCACGTACTCATTTGAGTTAGTCTGACCTTATAGCCACTAAGTTCTGTGCAATGGGAGAATAAAAGTTAGTATTTGAATGGTAGTGAGGGCCCAGGCTACAGGCCATTCTGAAAGGTAAAGATAGGCCAAGTCTGGGGCTAAGAGGACAGGAAGGATGTCCCATTAATTGAGATTTAAAACAATAAAGTTAAATGTTTGAGGACCTGCTGTAAGAGCAGGGGGAAAAGGGGGCTGATGGCACAGACAAATGACCTTATTTATTTATTTGTTTAATTATTTATTTTTGCCTAGAGTTATAACCCTAGAGGTCCCTGAGCATGGTTGAGTGTGGCCCAAATGAGGCCTTAAGGGACTGCTGAGTCTGTTCCTGAACATTGATCCATGGAGCCTAGCATTCAACTGTTAGGCCCAGTTGGCAGACAATAACTCCTCAGAAGCACTTAAGAGGGCTGACCCGGGTTTGATTCTTCCACCCCTCTCCGAGAGCCAGGCAAGCTACCAAGAGTACCTCGCCCACAGGCAAAGCCTGGCAAGCTACCCGTAAAGTATTCGATATGCCAAACACACTAACAATGGAGATGTTACTGGGCCCCCTTGAGCAAATCAGTGAACAATGTAGGGAGGACAGTGACAGTGACAGTGACAGCTCCACCCCAAGCCCTTCTTCCCTTCCCCCAAATTTGCCCAAGGCAAGTTTTCCAGAGGAGAAAAGATTTTTTTTTTTTTTAAAGGGAACTCCCTACACCTTTCAGGATTTAATCCCTGAAATTCATGGTATCATGGTCCTCCCATTGTTCATCGATTTGCTCGAGCAGGCCCAGTAACGTCTCCATCGTGAGACTTTGTTGTTACCGTGTTTGGCATATCGAATACGTCATGGGGAGCTTGCCAGGCTCTGCTGTGCGGGCGAGATACTGTCGGTAGCTTGCCAGGCTCTCCGAGAGGGGCGGAGGAATCGAACTCGGGTCGGTCATGTTGGTCACTTGTAAGGCAAACGCCCTACCACTGTGCTATCGCTCCAACCTGAAATTATTATTTTAAAATTTAAAATTATAATTTTAAAATAAAGCAATCATGTTCAAAAATTTATAATTTGTGAAACATGATTGCTTTATTTTAAAATTATAATTTGCTTGCTTGCTATTTTCTTGGGGCACTCAGCATTGCTCTGGGCTTACTCCTGGCTCTGCATTCAGGGATCACTCCTGGCAGTGCAAGGAGGGGGGGCAACCCCACATGGTGCTGGGGACTGAACTGGGGTCTGTCGGGTGAAAGGCAAGTCCCTTACTTGCTGTACTCTCTCTGGCCTTTAAAATCTTAAGGACTTAAAGAGAATCTGAATATACAGTTTTAGCTTACAAATCTTGTGATTGACTATTATTATTTTTCTTATGAAGGTTATCTCTACTTGTTACTATGGACAACATTTAAACAAGGTCCAGAATATTTATTCTTTTTGGTGGCTGGCTTCTGGGGCAGTGTCACAGAGCTGAGGTCTTGATGAAGCACCAGTAGAGTTCAACCAAATTGCCAAAGGAAGTTTCGAACACAACACATCTATTGGATCTGCATAGGTATTTTGTAAAATATGTCTAAGATTGTGATTTGTATTTTCAGACATGGTTGAGAAGCACAAGCTTGAATCTAATATTTAGCCCAGTATATCCAAAATCTCCTTCATGGCTAGAACCAGGGTAGGAGAAAATCATGGCCATAGAGAAATTCAGAAAAACATATAGAATTAGAATTTCTCTATATACACCATAATTAGAGGTTGCACTCACTTAATCACTTAAGGGCTGCAAAGTTCAAAAAGAGAACTCCCAGAACGACCACCAACTGGGAACTCTTTGGTACTATTGCGGCAACATGGGAAGATGCCATTGTTGACAACATTGACGAGGAATACGATCGACTGGTTCAGCACCTCCATGAATGTGCGAGGAACGCCAAGAGAGAGATAGCCACAAAAAGTCGCCTATCTTCGAAAACTCTTGAGCTAATTCGCCAGCGTGGTTTGGCGCATGCCTCAGGCAACCGCAAGCTAACGTCCGAGCTTGCAAAGCAGTGCAGAGATGCGATCAAGGAAGACCTCAAAGAGAGAAGAGCAGAAGTACTGGTAGATGCGGCAGAAGCCGGGAAAAGTATTCGTAACGCCCGCCTGTCCTTCGCCAACTATAAGACCAAGATGACTGCCCTCCGACGTCCTGATGGATCCATCACATCCTCCAGAACGGCAATGGAGAAGATTATCCATGACTTCTACTCAAATCTCTTCGATAGCCATGTCCACTTGCCGACATACCAAATTCCACAGGATGGGTATGTCGTTCCCAACGTTCTCCCTTCCGAAATCCGACACGCCATTTCGTCAGTAAAGAAGCAAACAGCACCCGGCCCAGACAAGGTCAGACCTGAACACCTGAAGAACCTGCCGTCAGTACTCATCAGAGGTTGCACTCAAAAAAAAAAAAAAACCAAAGCATGCTGAAAGTAGACTATAGACCAAACATGATTGTCACCCATTGCCTCTTTTGCAAACCACAACACCCAATAAGAAAGAGAGAGCGAACAAAAGGGAATACCCTGCCACAGAGGCAGGGTGGGATGGGGGGGATGTGGGGTGGGAGGGATACTGGGATCCATGGTGGTGGGAAATGGGCACTGGTGGAGGGATGGGTATTTGATCATTGTATAATTGAAACCCAAGCACAAAAATTTGTAAGTCTACAACTGCACCTCATGATGTCTCACTAATAAAAAGTAAAAAAAAAAAAACAAAGAAAGATACATATGCAAAAAGAGAAATAATGTGGAAAGTTATAAAATATAATTTTGTAGTACCAGGTTCTACAGTTGACACCACACATTATAAGTACTGAAATGTTTAAAGAGATAAATTAAGGTTATTGAAAATTGATTCTGTGACTTGCATTTTAAAAAATATTACTTAGTCACCCAAATGCTTAATTCCCAGTATGCTACACTCTTATATGTACATTTACAAAGATGTTATTTGGCATTAAGCTAGCTTGGTGTATGATGAAAAATAACACTCATATGTATGAAGTTTAACATTTTTTTCGAAAAAATGTAGCTAGTAAAAATTACTATAACTACAATATTTTATGACTTAAAACCAGGTGTTGGTAGATAAATGCAACTTCACTTTTTTTTTTACTGTTGAATATAAAATGAACGTGATGGAGATTAATTTCACTCCTATATCCTAACACAAATATAATTCCACACAACACAATTTACAAGAAAAGTTTGCTAATAAAATACAGATCTCATTATTAATATATAACTAGCATAAGGTAAAATGCCATCTTTACTAGATTTATATTATGAGTACATAAATATTTAAAAGGTCCTTTAATTTTTTAAATTAATATTTGCTTTTCATTTGTTCAAGGAAACTCTTCAGATGACTCACTTTGCTTTTGAAATGTTGATATGCACTATATATATTATTTAAACACTCATATTTGTGAGGTATATCTAGATTTTTTTAGACAGTGAAAATTAAACCAATTTTTACTCACTCAAACAAAGGGCCTAAAAAAAAAGAAAATTTTTTAGAATAGCTTAGTGAAATCATCTGACATATATTATCAGCATATAGGATAGCTGAAGTCTTAAAAATTAGTATGAGATATTATTAATGAAAGTATAGGTAATTAGTCATTTATTTTCACAATCCAATCACCTTAACTAGTAGCTATTGTCTATTATCAACCTTATTTTGTATAGGCCAGTTATCCTTCAATCCTCTTTGTCTTGCCTTTTGTACTATCTTTATGCCTTTCCAATTCTCTCTCTTTGGGGGATTTTTGAACTATACCTGGCACTGCTCAGGGATCAATCCCGGCAGTGTCTTGGAAACCATATGTGCTGCCAGAGATTGAATCAGGGATCTGTTGCATGCATAAGGAGCATCTTTATCCCCTGTGATATGTCTCCAGCCTCCAGCTATCGTGATTTCTTTACCCGAATTATTGCAAAAACTTCTTATTTCCTTGTATTAATTCATATCCCACTATAGTCTCTTCTAAACACTGATACTTTAAGAATGTAATTTATATATATATATATATATATATATATATCTGTAAGCCAAAGCTACAAATTTATCTAATCTCAGAGAAACTCCAAAATCACTGCAGTGATAGTAATTTCACAATCCCACTTCTGTACTTTTCCAACTTCTTGCACATCAGGTGCAACTGAGCACGCACTGAAATAATACATATGCATGATTCACACTCAAGAGATTCTGATTTAATTGATCTGGGATATGGCCTGGAACTAAGGATTGTTGTTAAAAGTGCTCTTAGTTAAATGATTGTAATGTACAGATAAAGGTAAGAATAATTTCCCTCCAAGAGTTAAGCCTCTCCTTACTTCCATTAAAGGACCACCAAGCTTCCCCTTATAGTTTTCCCTTAGCCATGACGGTAAGGTGACTATATATTTTATTTTCCTAACTGTATAGTATATGGGTCATAAATAATAAGAACGAAGAGAAAATAGCTATGAATCAGCACTCTCCTAGGAAAAACAGGCATAAGTTATGAGCATAGAAACTACTCTGCGCATACATGGCTATGAAATAGTCCCACCTCGGGGCAATAGCACTTACTGTTCTTATACTTCTAATATTTCCCCCAGATATCCAATTGGTTTATATCTCACTTTCTTCCCAGCTTCATCTGATATGTTACTTTTCAGTGAGATCCTTCTTCTTCACTCAATTTATTTTAATTCATCATTTAATTTTTATTACTCCCTTTTGGTCATGCCTAGTGATGCTCGGGACTACCTGTGGCTCAATGCTTGAGAGTAGCTCCTGTTGGTACTCAGCGAATCATGCAGTGCTTTGAACAGAACTTGGGCCTCCTGCATACAAAGCACGTGCTCAGCCCATTGAACCCTTCCAGTAACTGAAGACTGAAATCAAGTTCCACACTGTCCTTCGTGTTGGTGGGTCATCCCAACCTCCACGACGCTCTTCTTGCTTCCAAACACCCTGTCAACATTTCCAGAGCACATTTCAGTTTCCTTGATCCTGTTGTTGGTCTTTATTAATTTCTCTCATTGTTATGTCTTATGAATAAAACTATGCATGTGATTGTGCTTCGCAAATAATGGATACGTATTGTTTCTTCTCACTCAAAAACCTTTGAGGTGGGACAGGAGGCTGCAGCATGAGCACAGTATCTCATGAACTAAAAGCAGTGGTACTACAATTCTGAATAACTGAAATCTGACAAACAAAATGAGCAAATCTACCCACACACTTTTCTCCACACCTATGTGCATAGATATAGGGACGTAACTCATACTACCTCCTTATAATATACATCTGGAGGAATGTCCATAAGATTTCTTAACTGTACAAGATTTATGAATCTAGCTCAGTATCACCCGTCAGCTACCTGGGTGGGTGTATATTGTAATCTTGTACTTAGCTGTGCTATCTCTCCCTCATATATTAAATAGTAAATTGAAGTGATTTTCAAATAGTGCAGAGACCAAAGGGAAATCTTCTCTGCCTCCAGTAAGCACAGAATGCTATTAATGAGCCATGGATGGCTCCCCTCCTATGAAGTGCACTTTCCTACCTTGCCTTTTCGGTGCACACGGAGGCTGTGATGATCAAATTCTAAATCAGCAGTTTGAAAAATGACTTTACTTGTGAGAATCTGTTTTATATATACATATATATATATTTGTTTGCCATAGGGAGTGGAATATCTGCTATTGACATGAAGTTTATAAAGCACTTTGAGCTTTTGGGATAAGAGATATGATTAGAAGGAAGGCTAAGAATATTAAAGATGGGTAAAGGGGAGTGCTGGTGTTATGATTTTTCTCTCCATTCATAGAATATTTATTGTTAACAGAAATTCTATGAAGATAGGTGACCTGGGACCAAAAGGGGAGATGGAAGTGAACTTATAAGAAGTAATAAATATTTTAATAAAAATATTGGGTTCATGTTGTATGAGAATTTAGTTTGCGAGACAGACCTGAATTTAAATATTTATCAATCCCAATGTATCAGAAATTATTCTCTAAATTTCTCAACTTAGTTAATCATTAAAACAACAATATGGAGTTGTTACTGCTAGCATCCCCATTTTTATAGGTAAGTAAATAGAGGCACAGAGAAGATGAAGACTGGCCTAAGTTGCAAGGTCATAAGCTGAGAAAGCAGCAGTGAGATAAAATACGCTAAGGTTCCTATAATAGCAGTAACACTAGCTACCTCAATTAAAAACTTGCTGTTTCCCAGAGTCTGCAGTGACTTTTTCACATTGTGCATATAAAAGCTGAAAAATATTAGCTTAAAAGATTTTGGTTTTTTGGGGGTCATACATGGTGGTACTCAGATTTACTCTGGATCTGTGCTTAGGGGATCAAATGATTATTCCACAGCATATGCAGCGCTGGATATCAAGCTGGGATAGGCTATGTAAGAAGCACATAACTCCTGCACTATTTCTCTAGCCCATAGCTTAAAAATTTTAACACATAGAGGCTGGAGAGATATAGGACAGCAGGTAGGTGCTTGCTTTGCATGCATCTGATCCTGGCATCCCATATGGCTCTCCACCAGGGTTCTTGAGTGCAATTCTTGAGTGCAGGGATAGCAGTCTTCCCTGAGTGTTGCATACTGTGGCCCTAAAACCAAAAAAATAAGAATGCATGAAATATATGAACTATAACATTTACTGAGATGTTTATAAGTAAATATTTCATTAATAAAATATCCTTTCAGGAGAGGGAAGAATATAGTACAGTGGCTAAGGTTCCTGCCTGGTTTAATTTTTGTCACTATATGATTCTTTAGCATTTCCGGGTGAAGCCCTTGAGGTCCCTAAGCACAGCTGGTGTGGCCCAGATAACTTCTGACTCACAGCACTTGAGCAGCACAGCATCCTTAGGTCCTATGAACCGCTGGCTGAGTTGCCCAAGAACTGCTGGGCATTCCGATCATCAATTGGGAGCACCCCTGCAATTTTAAAAGTATCTTCTCTTTATAATATAGTTTAATAAATTCATGATTCAGCAGGATGAAAATTGTATTATTTGATCCAATTTTCAGCAGCAATTTTGATTGCTTATGTGCTGCATTATCTGTCATTATATTCAGCTCTAGGATATATCTGATGAAAAAAATGTACCAAGTATCTTTAGATAATAAGTCATGTTGATATGTAGCTGATAAAAATGAGTTTTGAATAAACATAACAGGAGGGCATAGTGTATATGCACTGCATGTACTATAGGTGGTCACAATAAGATATTCTAAAATAATTTAGCACATTTGCAGGAGAAATAAATATCATCTATAAAATAACATTGTGAGAATGGCCACAGAAAAGAACAAATAGTTCATGTCCCCGAACACCTTTGAATCTCATTTTGCCTTAAAAAGTGTACTTCTTAGAGAGTATGCATTGTACCAAGAGTATTGCTTTATAATAACATGACAATTTTGCTGAATTCAGCTTGTGGAATTGAATCTGGACGTCAAATTCAGTCACAGTGTAAATATATCATCAATGCTAATATTGAGAGCAGTTGAAAGAAGAGGGCAGGAAATCAAGAAAAAGTAAATGAAAACGAGATCACGAGAGAAAGGTAAGCTGCACACAGATCTTGTTCAAACAACATGGAATAAAAAAAATTGAAGAATTTTTGAGATTATTTATTTACATAAAATGAGGATGAAAAACAACATAACGCATCCCAAATGGTGAGAAACCAGTGATTTTATAAGAAAAACTGCCACTTTACTATAATATACAAGTATTAAACAATATGACAGGCAAATATGTAGCCTCTCCTGAGCTGCTTATGGTTTACTGTAGTAATTGCTTCTTTCTACTTTTGTTATAAAACACATCTCTGCTGAAGTTTACTCTGTAGCACTGTCACTGTTGCACTGTCCTGTTCATGATTTCCTGGGGGTGGGGGGGGGCAGTAACATTGTGAAACTTGATGTTACTGTGTTTGGGATATTGAATACATCATGGGGAGCTTGCCAGGCTTGAAGTTTACTCATTTTCTTTTCTTTTTTTTCCCTAAACAGTTAGCCAAATGAAACAAGAGGGACACAGCAGAGAAACCTGCTCTTTGTAATACACTCATTACTGGGAAATGTACATCAATTTAAGGGGATTAGCATTGCAGATAATGTGTGAAATATACTGAAATTAAATATGATAAAGAAAGATGAATGGCTTTAATCCTCTTATAATACCACTTGAAATATATACATATTAATATGGCAGGTGATTTAAAGGTGAAATTGATCTTATTACTCTCTCTGTGTCCTTGGATGCAGTTTCTCAACCTTTGCACAACTGTGACCCCTTTCCATTTTGTATTCTTTTTATGACCTCTATCCTACTGACTGTCCTCTTAGTCTTGAGTCATGACCTCTGTTTATGTGATTTTCTCCTGTGGTACTCTTGGAATATCCCGGGGGCCATAAAGGGGACCATTTGGTCCTTGTTTGAGAAACACTGCTCCAACATATCATTGTTCCAGACATACACACCTTAGAGAAAATACTACTATTGTGACACATCACTATACCAGAGATGCATATTCTGGAGAAAATCCTACTATTCAAGTGTATCACTATATTAGAGATAGACACCTTAGAAAAATATTACTGTTGTTCATGAAAAACATTGACAAGATTTTGTAAAAATCAACTTATGATAACTTACTTACATTTAGAACTTAGAATAATTTATTTAAATGCCATCAGAAAATAAAATCTCACCCGTAAAAAGGAGTCTAGGGACCCATTTTCCATATACTCCACCACAATCATTACTGGTCTACCTGCAAAAAGAGCAAGAAATACATTTGGGTGAGAGCAATTATAGAAATATGTACTTGCAGTTAGAGATTTCTAGCTGTGGCGGCGGTTACGTGATTTGTGTTTTATTAGTACAATTTTATTTTCCAACATGCTCCTACTAAATCTTCACATTTTACATAAGTATCTCTTAATTCTTTATGTCACTATTTATTTTGAGCTCATAAAGGTAATATGAATCACAACGGAAATAAGCATCTCCTTTTTTAAAGCCCTACAATAACTTGTTTGCATTATGTTCTTTTGTCCCGAGCTTTCCTTCAAATATAATCAAGCAAAAACCAGGGTTTAAGCAGTTACTGTAGCTGATATGGCAGTTGTGACACATCTTCTGTGGTACAGTGATTATGACTGAATTACATTAGATCAGGCCTTTCTGAAATATTCCTAAGGCAAAGCAGAAAGGATAAATTTATAAATTCTCTTTAAGAAATCATAAACCATCAGTCACAGTCTACTTTTAAGAGATTTTAAGTAGAGAAATGCCAGTAGATTGATGAATGCTACAAAGTTGGTGGGATTTGTAATAGTTCTTGATCTTCTCTCTATTGGGCATAGATTAGATCAACAGAACAATGACGGCAGTACATGAAAAATAAGTAACTGATTTTGTAGTCTAGAGCAGAAGCTAAACCCAGAAACTGAACATCATTTATTTCTTTTCTATCATATTTATTTGCAATTGTTGCAGCTCCCAATACACCTCTATTAGGTAGCATATTCAGCATAAATAACTTTGATTTGTTTCAAGAAAAGAATATTTGTTCTGCTCAATTGCTCAAGTTTAAAAGATAAACTCATCTCAGATGAAGGGGAAACAGTATTTATCCAAAATAAACATGCATAAAATTTACTTTTCACTTCTATTTCTTGCTTCTCTTTGGAATTTTTATCAATTCAATCTGAAGTATATATATATATATATATATATATATATATTTCTCAGGAGTATAAAGAAATTTGGAAAGAAGTCATAAATATCAATGTAGATCATACTAGATATCATATTATATTTCATGTCTTTTATGAACTCAAAGCCATGAGGGTTAGAAAGGGTGACAAAAAAATTTGTACAATGTTTTAAAATGCTAGATACTTTTTAATTCTTATTTTAAAGAAAGATGTGCTAAAGGCTAAATGTAGCAATAAAACTCCCAATTTTTCACACATATCAGAATCCACAAAAGTTTTTCATCAAATTCAAATGGTGAATTTCTGCACTGCTCCTTAAAGTCATGAATTTTACCCAATGACAAATACCAGAAAATAGTGAGATAAAATGAAGCCATAAGCTAATTAAACTATAAAGCGTTGGCTGGGATCTAGAAGATTCAGGTCCTAAATATGCAATTCCGTAATGGATTTTTTTATTCAGCCTGTATTTCAGAGAGCTTAGACATGCAAACATATGACTAGCAGGGAGGAAAAATAAAAAGTTATTTGTTTTTATTTATTCTCAGGGTTTACTACTGGCTCTGTGCTCAGGGGTACTTGGGGGATCATTTGTGTCACCAGGGACCAAACCAGCATTGCCTATATGCAAAGCAAGCACCTTAATCTCTGTATTAATTTTCCAATCTCTAAAAGATAAATTTTGTACTTACTTGTAAAATTTCTAAAGGGACAGAGAGATAATACAGGGAACAAGGCACGTTGTTTTCATCAAGCTGACCCCAATTCGAGATCCCCAGTGCCACATGGTCCCCTGAGAACCACTGGGTGAGGCTTGGGCAATCCTTGGCAACTCAGAGCCTGAACTTTGCTGGAACTAGGAGTTCACATCGGACTGTTTGGCTGGATGGCTGAGTATAGCCAGGAGGAGCCCCTCTGCCTCACTTCCTGGAGCTGCCCCCAAACCCTCACTGACCCAACAACAAATAAGTAAAAAAGAAATTTGAAAAAAGCCCTGAGACCAACATTAAAGTTTGAATAAGGATGGCTCATGAATGTTTCCGGGGGAGGGGAGTTGAGTTGAATCATTCTCCTTCCCATTGTCTCACCACTGTTCAGTCTATCTTGATAGATGCTGTCATAACTATATTTAAACTATGTTTAAAGTTAAAGGATCTATTTTCTCCATAAGAGTGTTAATCTCCTTAGAATAAAGTAATGGTTACATACTATAATTATCCCAATTACATGTATAGGAAATAGAGAACACTGGACTACTCAGAGTTCAAGAGCTAGTAAATAGAGCTAAAGAGCTAGTTGAAGAGCTAAAGAGTTAGTAAATAGCAGGTCTCAGAGTCTTTATGCCACAGGGACCTCTATACAAGATTTAAGAATCAAAGCAATAGTATGAATCCTTTTTTTTTTTTATCATTCCTCTCCATTGATAGAATTCATCTTTCCTAATTAAGCCTTATCTTCAGCTTTACCAATTGACATTATTCCCTGTACTTGTTCAGTTACTGTCTCCTGCCTTTTTCTTTTGGGATTTGTCTGCAAGGATTATCTCCCAACTTGTCTCGATCCCTGATTTCACCATGTACCTCCCCAGAACTTATGCACTTGCACCTGTTCCTTCAAAGTCTCCCACAGTGACAATTCCACTAGTTTCATTCCATTCCCATCTATTGTCGGTGCTATGAAATGTGCCTGTTTTGTTTTTTTTATTGTCCTTTTCCCCCCCTTATCTTCCTATAGATACTTTGCATCTCCATTCACGGGTTCCTTAAAGTCACTTCCCATGAGAAAACAGAGTACAGGCTTCGCAGAGAAAAAGAGGGATTTTTGCTATTGATTTCACATTTCCTAAGAGAGTAATACTAAATACAGCATTTCAACAGATCTGAATCTATGTGAATACAAAATACTTTGAAATTAGTTCTATCTATAACTCATTGGGAGATGCTTTTTTCAGTCTTCAGTTTCATCAGTGATAACTTTCATCTCATTAGATAGTCAAATGAAGACTCCCCTAGTTTCTTGTGAACTTGAAGTTTCATACCTGAGCTCTGCATCTTTTATATTTTGTGCAGGAGTAACAATTGAGAGCAACTGTTACTAAACTATGAAATCATATACTAAAGAATTCTGCTGCAATCTACCCTGTAATTTATTTCCTAGTAGATTTCTATAGGGAATTCAGTTCTACTGTAAAAATTATAAGCAATTTTATAGTCCATACTTTTATAATCAATGTATATAAATATAGGAGAAATTATAAAAGGATGGTGTTCAGCATGTATGTGGTTGGGGGAGAGAGAAGGCTATTGGTAACCTTGCTTTATGTCTTGTTTTATATTTTATGTCCCACAAACTGAATTTACATAGTTTCCTTTCAAAAATAGCCCAGGAATGGCTTTTAGCTCATTTTAACTGCATTGTAACTAAGATCTAAGAAATCACACATTTATAGTCTGAATACAACGAGACACAAAATACCATATTATTTTTCCTATTTTAAGAAAAAACAATCACTTTATTTAAATGAAATTCTTATAGACTAATGATTTCAAATTTGTAGCTCCCAACGATTCAGATGATTTTGATATAGGCAATATTGAGAAGCCGCATCATAAGACAGTGTCTTCTTATTGTTCTTGAAGACAGAGGAAGAACTTTTTAAAAAAAATATACGAGGGGAATTTGGGGGCATATATTTTTTGAGTAAAATAGTGGTGGTGCTGTTTTTGTTTTAAGGCTCAAAGAAGAAAGAAAGGGAATCAGAGGTTTAGAAGTTTTATATAACTAAAGAGTTCTTGCTGGGTGTAGCATATTGTATTTAGTTGGGTAATTTCTAATGTGCCATCAGCAATATTAAAACCTAAACAAATATCAACATCTCAAAGCTCTATTACAGATTTGAAAAATTTTTTTTACTCTTATTATGTCACATTTATATTTTGTCAAAAAGTCAGTGATTTTTGTGATGATAACATAGATTAACAGTTTGCTATAATAGTGTCTCCCAGGTTTAATTCATGATATTTTAGAAGTAGTTATTTAATCAACTTTTCCCTCCCTCTCTTCTACTAAAGAGATAGTGAACTATAATTATAGTCTTAATCTTTTTGATAATAAATGAAATAATTCCATTATTCCTTTAAGGCATTCAAGAGATATAGCTGATTTAAATCTGAAGAAATATGCAATTTGTCAAATTATTTTTATTCAGAAGTTAAGTACAAAAATCAGAGAAGTCTTTTTATACTGTTCCCTGATGATTAATAGATCAGATTGCAAATGAATTTCATTCTCAGTGAGTTTGAATAAAAACTTTTAACACATCTATTTACTTTTCTTCTCCTCTTATATTCCTCCCTATTTTGACCAAAATAACACCATCCATTTAGGTACTTAAGTTTAAACTACATTAATAGTAGACTTCTCACTTTATCAAGCCCCTGTTCATAATGGTTAAGTTGGGCTGATTCTACACAAACTCAATTATCAGTATGCATATTTTCTTTGCATTTCCTTGTTTGATTTACTGCAGTAATCTTTCACTAATTTTTAATGCTACAACCCGGGTTCAATTCCTCCATCCCTCTCGAAGAGCCCGGCAAGCTACCGAGAGTATCCGGCTCGCACAGCAAAGCCTGGCAAGCTACCTGTGATGTATTTGTTACGCCAAAAACAGTAACAACAAGTTTCACAATGAAGACATTACTGGTACCTGCTCGAGCAAATCATTTAACAATGGGAGGACAGTGCTACAGTGCTATTCTTCTCCCCATTGCAAGCTAGTACTTGAGCAAGAACTACTTCGAATAAACAGAATACATCACAATTTTTTAATTGCCTATTATGTATCTAGTAGTCTTCTGGTTTCTGGAGAAACATCCTCAATTAATAGAAGATCCTGACTCTTGTGGGAAATTTAGTGAAAAGAACAGAAATTAGCAAACAGTCATTTGCTGTGGAGGTCTAACACCTTGTTCCCTTGTTTGAAGTCTAAGTGTGTATGCAAGACATGAACAATTACTCTAGGCCAAGAAATTACTAAAATAACTGAATGACAAATCAATATCCTCTAATTTTATTTGTATGATAAATAGCTTTGAAGAAAAGCAATGTTAAAATTTGAGCTCTGCCATGTATTAGCTGTTATGATTTGGGGAGAATTATTTTAGCTTTCTAAGTTTCTGCACCTCTGAAATGAGGATGGTATCATGCATTGTGTATATTTTTTGAAAGAAGTATTTTAGAGGATACAATAAGCACATTATTTGACAACAGTTGTCATTAAATGCTGTTCTTAAACATTTGCTTTCCTTTTGTGCCCAACTACCTGTACCCCATTGGGCTGGAGCGATAGCACAGTGGGTAGGGCGTTCACCTTGCACGCTGGCAACATGGCTGACTGGAGTTCGATTCCTCTTCCCCTCTCGGAGAGCCCGGCAAGCTACTGGAGTATCTACTGAAACTAATTACTTAGAGTATCTCGCCCACACGGCAAAGCCTGGCAAACTACCCGACATGCCAAACACAGTAACAAGTCTCACAATGTTACTGGGCCCGCTCGAGCAAATCGATGAACAATGGGAGGACAGTGACAGTGATCTGCACCCCCTTATTAGACTGCCATGTAGTAAAAATAATTTTGTAAAATAAACAATTTTTATATTTTACTGTAGCTTGGTATTTGTATGAAAATGTTCATAGCCTATGGCAAAGTAAAAATGACTATTACTTCCATGCTTTATATTACACACTAAATTCTAGAGTTTTATTACACAGAAATTCTTATGTCCCAGGCAAATTGCAATGATGCTGTCACTTTGTTTCACCCAGAGTAAAATAATCCAAGTAGATATTTTCTAAAACAATAAACTATAGTAAATAGATTTTTTTTCCAAAATAGCTTTTTGAGCATATTCTTAACCCTACCTAATAATATGTGCTGCATATTTGAACTCTTATGGATTTGCCCTTGTAAGAATAGGTCTCGTGGTTAATCTGAAATTGATTTTGGAGGACAGTTTCTGGGGATCTAATACAGAGTGCCATATATGTGAGGCATGTGCTCTATCACTGAACCACACACCTGCCCCTGAAACTATTCTTCACCATCTTTGAAACTGCTCATATCTATATAATGATTACATTGATCTTGTTTCAGTTTTTCTTCAAGTTTATTTTGCTTTCTAAATGAGAAATGATACAGGAAGGGTGTCAAGCTAAGCAAAGTGAGGCAGAAAGAGAAAGATAGATATTGGATGATCCTGTTTATACATAAGGACAGTGTAAAGAAACAAAGCGAGAGAACATACAATGGCCAGTGAAAACAAGATAGGCAGAGAGAACTGAGAATTGCCAAGGGGAAGAAGGGAACCTGTATAAGTGAAGGAATGTTAACGATGTAGAATTGGCATGGCGCAATTGTGTAGGAACATTTTATGCAGAAAGCAGTGAGGCTATATATACTTGTAAGAGAGTATTAACACCATTGTTTTCTGCTTATGCTTTGCTTGACTCCTCAATAAAAATTTGGAAGAGCCGGAGTGTATTGGAAGGAAGATTCTAACACTACAAGTGGATAGTCCTAGTTCAATCCTTGGCACTGCATGTGGACCCCTGAGCTCTCCTAGGGGTCACTCCTGAGCATCATAGGATGTGTTCCATCCACCAACCAGACTTATTTTTTGAAGAAAAAAAATCCAAAAGTGATCCAGATAGAAAAAGGCTAAAATAGATACTTGTGGGGAGATGCTTAAAAACAAATTATTCTATCCTGTGATAAAGAACGGAACACAAGTTCAGAGGACTGATCAGCATTTATGAAAACAGTAGCATTTCTTAATCTAGATTTGTTTTAGATTCAATGAATGGTGTGAGGCTAACAAAATTAAACATAATTTTCCTGCCACTTCCAGATAGCAGTGGCATACCATCTGCATCAATTAACATCAGTAATATTCAGTAATGTACTTCTTTCTACTGGAAATTATCATATGGGCAAAAATATTTCTTCTTAACTAGAAGTATCTTGTTGACAATGAAAGTTACCGCCAAAGATGCCTGATGTTAGACTGCATTTTCATTATGACACAAACCATATTGCAAATTTTAACAAGACTGGAGTTTTAAATCATAACTTTCTTGATTTGCATTACCCACATATTTATGAAGTAGTATAATGATCGTGATTATATTAAAGGCATGTTT
This sequence comes from Sorex fumeus, assembly GCF_029834395.1. Taxonomy (NCBI): domain Eukaryota; kingdom Metazoa; phylum Chordata; class Mammalia; order Eulipotyphla; family Soricidae; genus Sorex; species Sorex fumeus. The sequence continues at coordinate 2,545,969 of NW_026606186.1, forward strand.
TGAAATTATTTGATTTGTGACTTTTTGCAACTGTGAAAAAAATAATTGATTATCCAGGAATAGGATGTTCGATTACCATTGAGTAACAGTGAGCAAAACACAGGGGTGACTTCTCATGACTTGGAAATCTACGTAAAAATCTAAGTAAAAATGAAATAAAATTGCTTATTTTGCACATAATTACATGCTCTCTGTGTTTTTGGTTTACTACACAAAATCTTTTTGCAGATATTTTAAATCATGCCTTACATTTAAATCAGCACATATTTATGTGACTTTTAAAATTAAGTTATTCAGAGTGTGAAGCATTGCTCTAAGGGTTTTATATGTGTCAATTCATTTAATCTTCAGATCACCCTTTGTGGTGACTACAATTACCAGTTCAATTTTACAGGTAAAATTACCATTGTGATGAAAGTTTAAGCAACTTATCCAGGACAGATGTGAACAATAGTTAAATGGGGCTTGAATCCAGGAATTATGGCTCCGAATCTGCATGCTTGACTTTCTTGGTTACCTCCAAATAATAACTGTCTCTATTAGTCATTTGGAGAGAGAGAGGAATTCCCTTAAATCTCCAAGCCTCACCTTAGAAACACAATCCTGGGGAGGCATTATAGACTGTGTTGCTCTTAACAACCTTCTTTTCTTGCTGAGTTCTAGGATTTTAATTAAAAGTGCTTATTTATTGATTTTATTAGTATAATTTTATTGTTCTACTCTTATTAGCATATTTTATTAGCATTTCTAACTGTGTTAGAATTTATGGTATCAAGGTACAAAATTACTGTACCTAACCACCTCCAATGTGCTCACGAACCTGTATCAGAAAGGTGCCCCTACGTCACTTCTAGTGAGAAATTCCTCCCCCCACACCACTCTCCACTGCCTCTTAATAAGTTTTTTTAAACTAAGGTTAAGGGGTTCGTCATTTTTTAGTACTGCTATTCTCTTATTTTATCTCTTTTAATGACATGTAATAATGGACTCAGGAAATATGTGTTAAAATAACTAACTGGGAAAATTTCTACATTTTGCATTCCCTAGCTCCTAAACAGCAGGTTGGGGTCATGATTTTAAGGTTCCTTTACAAATGAGTTTTATTTTATTTTAACTTTAATTTTTATTAGTGAAACACCATGAGGTACAGTTGTAGACTTACAAATTTTTGTGTTTGGGTTTCAGTTATACAATGATCCAGTACCCAATGAATTTTATTTTAAATCATCTTATTATTTTTGTAAGCAAGTAATCAAACTTTTAAAGACTCCATTCTGTTTTTGTTTTCTTTTTTTTGAGTAAGAACTAGTATTTCTCAGGGCTTACTCCTGTCTCTGTTTTCAAAGTTCACTCCTGAAGGTACTCAAGGGACCATTTGTGGTGCCAGAATTCAAATAAGGATTAGCTGAATGCAAGCAAGAGCTTTGCCCCCAATACTATCTCTCCAGCTCCTCAAATATTCATCTTATAACCTCTTATTCCCCCTTGACTCTTGCTTTGCTCCAATTTTTTTTCTTTTTGCGTCACACCTGGTGATGCACAGGGGTTACTCCTGGCTTTGCAGTCAGGAATTACTCCTAGCGGTGCTCAGGGAACCATATGGGATGCTGTGAATCGGACCCGGGTCAGCTGTGTGCAAGGCAAATGCACTACCCACTGTACTATCACTCCAGCCCCATCTTAAAACATGTATACTGTGTATTTGATGCTGATCTATGTCCAGCTATGAATGGAGGTGTGAGAGATAAGAAATAGAGAAAAAAAAACAGGTCCTTTGAAATGACCCCTGAGTTGGGAGAATTAACATTGTCAAAAGGGCAATACTTCCCAAAGCATTGTACAAATTCAATGCAATCCCTATAAGAATACCCATGACATTCTTCAAAGAAATGGAGCAAACACTCCTGAAATTAATATGGGACAATAAGCCCCCACGAATAGCTAAAGCAATTCTTGGAAAAAAGAAAACGGGAGGAATCAACCTCCTTAATTTCAAACTCTACTACAAAGCAGTAATAATTAAAACAGCATGGTACTGGAACAAAGGCAGAGCCGTAGACCAATGGAACAGGGTTGAATATACTGACATCTCCTCTCAAGCATATGATCATCGAATCTTTGATAAAGGAGCAAGAAATGTGAAGTGGAGTAAGGAAAGCCTCTTTAACAAATTGTGCTGGCAAAATTGAATGGCTACATGCAAAAAAAATGGGCTCAGATCTCTGCCTAACACCACGTACAAAAGTAAGATCAAAATGGATTAAAGACCTCAACATTAGACCAGAATCCATAAGGTACATTAAAGACAAAATTGGCAAAACTCTCCATAACATTGAAGCTAATGGTATCTTCAAAGACGTCACGCCACTGGCTGAGCAAGTGAAAACAGAGATAGATAAATGGGACTATCTTAAACAAAGAAGCTTCTGCACCTCAAAAGAAACAGTGACCAAAATACAGAGACAGTCTACAGAATGGGAAAGGATATTCGCCGAATACACATCTGACAAGGGGTTGATATCAAGGATATATCAAGTACTGGTTGAACTCCACAAGAAGAAAACATCCAACCCCATCAAAAAATGGGGAGATGAAATGAACAGAAATTTTCTCAAAGAAGAAATCTGAATGGCAAAAAAGCACATGAGAAAATGCTCTACATCTTTAATCATCAGGGAGATGCAGATCAAAACCACAATGAGATACCATCTCACACCTCAGAGACTGGCCCACATCGAAAAGAACAAAAGCAACCGGTGCTGGCGCAGATGTGGTGTGAAAGGGACCCTCCTTCACTGCTGGTGGGAATGCCGACTGGTTCAGCCCTTTTGGAAAACAGTATGGACGATTCTCAAAAAATTAGAAGTTGAGCTCCCATTTGACCCAGCAATACCACTTCTGGGAATATATCCCAGAGAGGCAAAAATTTATAGTCGAAGTGACATCTGCATTTGTTTGTTCACTGCAGCACTCTTTACAGTAGCCAGAATCTGGAAAAAACCAGAGTGCCTGAGAACAGATGACTGGTTAAAGAAACTTTGGTACATTTACACAATGGAGTACTATGTAGCTGTTAGAAAAGATAGAGGAAAGGGCTGTTCAGATAGAGAAGGGAGCACCAAATAAAGGATGTTTGGAGGATCCTCCCAGGAGGGGAGATGCATGTCGAAAGTAGACTATGGACTGAACATGTTTGCCACTCAATGCCTCTTTTGCAGACCACAACACCCAAAAGGAGAGAGAGAACACAGGGGATTTCCCTGCCACAGAGACAGGGGGGATGGGGGGATGGGGGTGGGAGGGATATTATCCATGGTGGTGGAAAATGGGCACTGGTGGAGGGATGGGTATCTGATCATTGTATAATTGAAACCAAAGCACAAAAAATTGTAAATCTACAACTTTAAAAAAAATAAAATAAAATAAAGGGAAAAAAAAAAAGAAAAGATGAAGTCATGAAATTTACATACAAGTGGTACTACATGGAAAGTATCATGTTAAGTGATATGAGTCAGAAAGAGCGGGATAGACACAGAAAGATTGCATTCATCTGGGGAACATAAAGTAATATAATGGTAGACTAACACCCAGGAGTGAACGATATTAGCACCAGGAATTTTGCTCCATGACTTGGAGGCCAGCCACGAGTGCTAGGGGAAAAGGAAGCTCAGATAGAGAAGGGAGCACCAAATAAAGGGTGTTGGGAGGATCCTCCCAGGATGGGAGAAGCATGCTGAAAGTAGACTATAAACATGATTGCCACTCAGTGCCTATCCTGCAAACCACAGAACCTAAAAGGAAAGAGAGAGAACAAAAGGGAATGCCCTGCCACAGAGGCAGGGTGGGATGGGGGGGGGGGGGATGGGGGATGGGAGGGATGCTGGGACCCGTGGTGGTGGAGGATGGGCACTGGTGGAGGGATGGGTACTTGATCATTGTATAAGTGAAACCCAAGCACAAAAATTTATAAGTCTATAATTGTACCTCGTGGTGTTTCACTAATAAAAAAAATAAAATAAAATAAATGAAAAAAATAAAAAAGGTGCTAAAAATTAAAAAAAAAAAGGAACTTACATACAAAGAAATTCCCGTAAGAATCACAATAGCCTTACAAATAAACTCAGGCCATTTGGGAAGGTGGAGTTTAGTAAAAACAAAACAAAAGGTCAATGAACACCTCACCAAGAATATCTATCAAGCTAGATTATTATTCAGATTTGAAGAAACCTTAGTAACAGAGTAATAGCATCTGAGGTAGAAACTTTAAAAGCATCTGAGTAGAAACTTTAAACTTTGAAAGGAAACTTTAAAAGGAAACTTTAAAAGGAACAATGTAAGAATAATAGGAATCTTAAGAGAATTGATAAAGAATTGATTCATGAAAAATTAACACCTTAGGGGATTTTGCAAGACATACTAGAAGGTACAGGTGTTTCATTGTATGACAGAGACTTAAACCCGAAAGCTTTGTAACTGCTCTCACAGTGATTCAATAAATAAAATTATAAAAACAAAAAAAAAGTAATGTGGAGTTCATGCCCAATTCAATCAGGTAATCAGTGGCTGAATAAATAGCAGTACTCCTACATTTAAAAAAAAGAAAGAAATGACCCCTGAAGCTTATCTAGCTTATCTATTCCATCCTCCCTCAGGCTCACTTTATCCTAATTTACTTTTCCAATCAGCTCTAGATAAGTCACTAAACCAACCTGGAGAGTCAAAAAGGTTTTTGTTTTTTTTTTTCTAAATTATTAAGTGGACTTTCTTCTTGGATTGTTATCAACTGGATAAACCTGTGTTTTCTGTGTGTATATTGGACTTCAAGTGGCAAGCAACTGAAATTGGATTTGGCAACATTTTCACATAAAGATTAAAAGGACAAAAGTTTTAGTAGGCAAAAATCTTAGTTGTAAGTGTACATAACTAGAATATTTAAGAACACCAGTAAGACATGGTTTTGCACAAGAGAAGACATTGGGGAAACTATTAGCACATTCTGAATGTTTTAAGAAAGAGCTCTGTAGTTTTGGGAGGCAAGTTATCAATCATATTTACCAGTAGCATTTCAGATGCTGGCTTCAAATGTGTATTATAATTATCTAGTTGATCAAATATTCGAGATATTCAGGTTTAAGGTCAATTGAATCATTCATTAATAAAATTAAAATTAACAGAAAAATTAAAATCAAACCTATACATAGGGTATACTTAATGAATACTAACTACAGACATTATTTATGGTGAGACTTAAATTATAATAGAGAAAACATTTGCTAAATGAATTAAACATATGGCACAAACCAACAACTTCATTTGTTGTTTTCCTCCTAAGAAAGTCACTACTTGTTTAACCTTTTATGCAACAAATTTTTTTTTTTTTGCTTTTTTGGGTCACACCCGGCTATGCACAGGGGTTACTCCTGGCTCTGCACACAGGAGTTACTCCTGGCAGTGCTCAGGGGACCATATGGGATGCCGGGGATCAAATCCGGGTGGACCGCGTGCAAGGCAAATGCCCTACCTGCTGCGCTATCTCTCCGGCCCCCATGCAATGATTTTTTTTTTTGTAAGTTGAGCTGTTTATTTTATGTATCACTGAGAAATAAAAGCACTTATTTTTGCAAGACACTATCAATTGTAAAAAATATATTTTTATCAAAGGTATATGTTTTTAAAATGTGCATTTAGAGTTGGCAAATGCAAACTCCACATGATACTAGATTGTGTTGTACAAAACAGAAGCAGTCTCCTTGTCCTCATGATGGGAGCTTCAAATGTTTATAATTTATTTCTTAATCTGCAGTATATGTGTAATGAGTAATTTAGACAGATCTGATTGGCTCAGAAGTACAAGATGGTGCAGATAAATGACAAGGAAGTCCTTTTAATGCAGAAGGACAATAAAATTTAGATTAAAAGGTATGATCTCTCAGGATTCAGTGTTTATATAATGTAGATAAAATGACATCTTATTCATTGACTTTTTTTTTTCTACTGCCATGGTATAGACCATGGTATAGACCAGTGTTTGACAGAGAATGTTCTTAAACATGCTATTTTTATTTAAACTCTTCTTTCCTTTTCACTTATTTTTGACAAGTTTTTTTTTCCATGTTAGAATATGTCTAACTTCTACTTTAATTTTCTGTGCCTACAAGAGCATAACATACTGGGTATAATTAAGAAACTATAGGACCACAGCAAAGAGTAAAAGAGCAGCGTGGAAGGCACCTTCCCCAGACAATTTTAAGCAAGTTCTAAGGGTTCCATCAATTTTCCAGATAAGAGTCAATTTTAGGAATTAGAAGTGAAAGAACCTGTGCATCTTTCCTGCAATACTTACTACAGGTTTTATTTTAAAAAGTGTTTGACTCTGCTAATACATTCTGTTAGATTACTGTTGAATAGAACTTTGAAAATCCAGCACCAAGCTACAGAGCAAGTTCCTCTGTGCTTTATCCTACAGGTGAAAGAATGAACACTGACATGAGACGTGTTTTATAACAGGGTTACCCATCCCTATCTAATTTATGTTCCGAAGTTTCTTAGTAGCCTGCAAATACATATTTGCTATTCTATTGGAATCAATGTGGCACCCTGGAGAGAAAGAGGCATTTTGAGAAGCTTGGTTTTCTTCTCATTTCCAATGATGGTGAAAATACATAGACATAACAATCCCAAATAATACATGGATTAGATATTGATCCACAGGGAGGCTCAGTTAATTTAGCAAGTTGTGTAAAGTTTCTCAGAATTTTTCTTTGTAAGAAGAAAATGAATCTTAGATAAATCATTTGAAGTACTGATAACTTATCTGAATGAAACCAAAATCAATGGCACAATTTGTAATAAGATAAAATAAAGAACAAAACATGAAGATCACCAGGGAATTGGTATGCTCTTAATGGAGAATTTAAATTCATGTAATCTATGTGTATATATGGCATTGACTTTTCAAAATTCAGACTTATCCAATTGATATTAAGATGAAAGAATTCATGCTAATAATAAGGCATAGCCAAGGCATAGGTGAGGGCAAAGGCTAAAACTATTTAAAGATTCTGAATATAGTGAGAAAGATCTAGTGAAAAATATGGAAATTACTTAAAGAACTTTAATAGATTTTTTATGTATTTTTGGCATGAAGAAATGGAAATTCTTTTTGTAAATGTTCAAGAGCTTGATATCAAATGTATTCTGAAGCTATTATTTTTTTTGATGCAGTTATTCTTACATAAAAGCAGTGGAGCTCAATTGTGTCAGTCAAACATAACTTTATATATAAAACACTTGGGTTCTCAAGAACCAGGAATTCTTTATTTATGGATTTCAGGATGGTCACTGACCTCCTAAAATTATAGGCAAACAATAACATATTATCAAATATACATTTTATTCAGGAAGAAAACCTGTTATTTTTAGGCAACACAAATTGTAGTCAAAAAAGGAATCCGAGTCAAAGAACTGTATCAGGATCAACTTTCCAAGGAGGTTTCAAACTAATAAACTCTGCAGTTGATTAAAGACTTCATAATCTGAATGTCGTCTGAAGCTTTAAGTTACATCTTCAATTTTGTATATCTTTATATACTGACTTTTCTTGTTCCTTGTGCTAGCTTCAAGCTATCTTTCTTCAGTTTTTAATCATTTTCTAACTTTCTGTGTACTTTCTTCAAAAAAGTCAAAGAACCAAAGGATGATATGCAGGCTATGTGGAACCCACTAACTTAAGCAGTAAATTGATTAAAAACCTTATTAACCTTACTCACTAAAAACCTTATTTAGTTTATCTCTCTTATACTAGTTTTTGAGAGTATCTTATATCCCTAAGGGTAGTTTTACCTAATCTTCTAGCCTAGAGCTGTTTTGCAAAAATTTTAAAGAAATTTTTTTGTGTTATAGGTCTAGTTGGGCTGGAGCGATAGCACAGCGCGTAGGGCGTCCGCCTTACAAGCGGCCAACATGGCCGACCCGAGTTCGATTCCTCCGCCCCTCTCGGAGAGCCCGGCAAGCTACCGAGAGTATTCGATATGCCAGACACAGTAACAACAAAGTCTCCAATGGAGACGTTACTGGGCCCGCTCGAGCAAATCGACGATCAACGGGAGGGCCTTTAACCTTTAACCTTTAATAGGTCTAGTTATCAATCATGCTATCTTCTCTGGCTTTTGTTGGTTAGGTGTATTATCTTTGTTTCTTTATCAGAGACTCCTGCTTCATATGTATCTGCTCTGTCCTGAATTGAAATAATCTTGGTCTCCTGCCCAGTTCTGCCTCAAAGTCTCCATGCAGTCTTTAAATAATTTCTGTTCTGAAGGGTTTTCGTCTGAAGGCTGCAGCTGCATAAACTTTAGAGAGGTCCTCTTTAGAGAGAATCATGCATATGGGTGTTGAGGACCCACTGGGGTTTGAAATATAGCGGATAGCAGGGAGTAGAGAAGCCAGGAATGAAGAAACTAGGCAGAAGTATTTTTAAAGCATAGTTTATATTTTCAATCATTTACTTTGGTACTTACTTGGTACATTTACCTATTTTATAATTATCTTTTAGTTGAAATAGTTACAACACCTACTCTCACACATCTATCAAGGGTAACTGAAAACAGCCTCACCTTCAAAGACATACAAAATGTGTACCTTTCGAGTAGGAAAAAATTTCCTCTTGAAGATTTTTTAAAAATTGAACCAGTCTCTGATCTTTCATCTATGTTGCAAAAGTTTTTTTGGTTTATGATTAATTTAGGCAAATAGAAAATCATCATTCTTAGAATGACTATGATCAATAAAAATAATTTTGAAATTTGAAATGCCAAATTGAAACGAAGTGATTTTTTTTAGAATGCTGATTTCTTTAAAAAAATTTTCTATTTTAAAATTCCAAATACTGCCTATTTCCCGCAATCTTTTCTAGACCTTTTTTTTCCCCTTAAATTTTTATTAGTGAAACACCATGAGGTACAGTTGTAGACTTACAAATTTTTGTGCTTGGGTTTCAGTTATACAGTGATTGAATACCCATCCCTCCACCAGTGCCCATTCTCCACCACCACCAGTCCCAGTATCCCTCCCACCCCCACCCCCCCCCATCCCACCCTGCCTCTGTGGCAGGGCATTCCCTTTTGTTATCTCTCTCCTTTTGAGTGCTGTGGTTTGCAAAAGAGACATTGAATGTCAATCTTGTTCGGACTATAGTCTACTCTCGCATTTCCCATCCTGAGAGGAACCTCCCAACACCCTTTATTTGGTGCTCCCTTCTCTATCTGAGCTGCCTTTTCCCCTAGCGTGTGTGGCTGTTCTCAAAGCCATGGAGTAATCCTCCTGGTACTTATCTCGGTTATTTTTGGGCATTAGTCTCCTATTTTGACCTTTTTTTTTTAATTGAAGGGGGGTAGACTTCGAAGAAGTGAGCCTGGAATATGGGGCCATATTCCATGAGACTTTCCCAGATGTGCAAGGCAGACACTTAAATGCTTGTGTCTGGCAATGCAGTGTTGTTTGGGTCCAGTGGTCTGTGGCTCACTGAGGGGCCAGGGGCCAGGGGCCACCAGGCTTTATCACCAGGGCTCAGGGGACATATAATTTTGTGGATTCAACTTGGGGCCCGCACATGCCAGGTGATGCTCTTTGAGCTTTCTTGCTAGTTTCTCACAGACACATTTTTAGAAAGTATAATTGACAATGTCTATTAATTTAAGGCATACAGAGGAGTTCAATATAAAATCCAGATCTCTATGTACAAGTTCAGTCACAAGAAAAATTCTCAATTTCTTTACAATAGAAAACTGAAAAAATATGAAAGTTAGAAATTTTGTTGATGAAGCATATTCAACCTAAGATACTATTTTCAAGATTATTACATAACAGTTATGCCTTTACATGTATAATCTCAACCACTTATAAATAAAATTTTTGAGCGATAGCACAGCAGTAGGGCTTTGCCTTGCACGCAGCCAACATGGCTGACCCGAGTTTGATTCCTCCACCCCTCTCGGAGAGCCCGGCAAGCTACCGAGAGTATCTCGCCCACACGGCAGAGCCTGGCAAGCCACCCGTGATGTATTCGATATGCCAAACACAGTAACAACAAAGTCTCCAATGGAGACGTTACTGGGCCCACTCGAGCAAATCGATGAACAACGGGAGGGCCTTTACCTTTACCTTTACCTTTACCTTTACAAATAAAACTGGCTTATAAAACATTTTATATTTTGATCTGATATCAATATATGGCATGATATCAAATAGTTAATGCCCTGAAGTGAGAGAGAAGACTGAATCAAGGAAACATCCTTTTTACTACTATATTGTCATTGCATAATTTTCATTTTCAATGACTTTCTGACTCTGCTGCTTTTTGCATGATAATCATATGGAACTGATGAAAGTACAAAGGATCTGAGGAAAGGTAGAGTCTTATAGTACAAGACCCCCTCTGTGTATATCAGCACTCAAAAGCAATGGTTCTCATCCTTTTTGTGACTGGTCCCTCTGTCTGACTGTGTTGCTTTCCTGTGTTTTCCCATCTCACTATGGGCTCTTCTTCTTACTGTTTTCACTGGTGCCCCTCTTGAAGTATTCTGGGATCCCACGGGCGGGGGGGCATGTGGCCATTGGTTGAGAAACTGCTCTCAGGCATGTATATAAAAAGTTCAGTCCCTCTTTCAAATACTGTTTTACGTATAGAACTTCATCCCAAAATAACAAGATGGAGTAAATGAAGCAAATGTATTGTTATCTGAGAGTATAGTATATACCTGATAAATATTTAGAAGAGGGACATTAATTATTTTCAATGATAAAATTTGATTTTAACAGATAAAAAATAGAGGGTAAATAATGGGTATCATTTTAAGCCATTTTGATTTCTCCTTTCATTTCCCATCCTCTTTTAACACCATTCCTCTTTCCTTTCCTTCTCTATTTTGATTTTTTTACTTCAGTAGGGTGACTAGCACGTGAAAGACATTATATATAAGTATGTTTATAACTGACTTTCAGTCAGAAACTTCCTGGTGTTTTTCTTGTTTTAAACTAATAATAATAAAAATAGCCCTTTGGTCATTCTAGAAATGAGAGAGGTAATATAAACCAATCGAAAATGGTTACATAAACACAGATCTCTAGGTTATTTGCTTTCTGGGCCTCAGGATTTAATGATTCCCTTATTATTGTAGTCAGCATAAAAATACTGCTCTAACACTAGTCTTATGTGAATGTAAAGAAATAATTTCCTATAAGTCTCTGTCACATATATCACTTAAATTTGCTTAATATAAGTAATTGGGAACAAATAATTTAAATGATTCCTTGAATGGCATAGGAAATATCTCATGACACATTCAAAATACTATGACCTGGTCCAATGCTAAAAAAAAATTAATAGCTGCCCTGTGGGCATGGACCTTTGGCCAACTATTTGAAGGGTCATGGTACTGGGCAAAGGAGAAACTGCTTCCTGTTCTCAAATTGAAAGCCCATACCTGGAGCAGCTATTAGATAACAAGAAAACTTTTTCAGTTTTTTTTAAATATATGAAACAATGAAACCCCACAATATCATTCTTCTTTATAAAAATCCTAGAGGAAATTATTGCTAAATATGCTATACTTGAATAGAAGTCAAAATGACCTTTGGAATCATATTAATCATTACTGTACAATAATAGAAAAAGTATACGGGGATCACTTATCAATGTGTATGAGCCAGAAAAAGCAAGTTAAGTTCAGTTTGAGGAAACGTGTACAAATTTAGATCCATACATTTGTATAGCAATTTTGTTACACCTGATTTGCATGTTAGTTATGGAAAATGAACCAAGTTTTCTCTTTTATGTGAGAGAAATTTGGCATACCACCTAGGGTGGTGGGTTACAGTGTCCTTTTAGATCCCTCTGGAAAGTTTCCGTGTATGTATTATAGAAACATAATCTTGATTCTGTCATTCTTAGTAGCTAAATGATAAAAGCTTTTTTTAACAGTGAAAGCCAAATCACTACTTAACTTTGTAATGCAATTTTTACTAAGTCATACCTAATCCACCAAGAATTGTCATTGAGATCTAATAATTAATCCATTAATCTATAAGTCATTCTGTTCAATCTTTTGATTCCACCTACTATGATATTAATATTACATACAGAAATTACATTCTTATATTTGCAATAAATTCAGTCAATATAGCTTATGTAGATTTTGATTCCCAATTCTTTGCAACAAAAATGACAAAACTTTTGTGCTATTGCTGTTTTGTTTGGGGGTCACACCTGACTCTGCTCATCACTTATTCCTGTTTTTGTACTCAGAGGTGACCCCTGGCAGGCTCAGGGGACAGAATGTGATGTTAGGAGTCCAACCCAGGTTGGCTATGTGTAAGGCCTGCTGCTTTATCCATTGTGCACCCAGCACCTGGATAACCATTTAGTTTTTAGGAAGAAAAAATGTGACAAAATTCATTAGAATTAATAGTACTAATTCTCAATTTACATAATTTTGTTTCCTCTGTTGGTGTAATTGTTTGCCACAAAACCTCCAATCAGTTCAGTAATTAGTGATAAAAACTAAATGATACTAAAGCATATTTATTACCTGTTACTTTTTCTATGTTTTAATTATTTAGGTAAGGTTAATTGAAGACTGAAAAATGTTAAATTAATCACTTTAGGCTTTGTTGGCATAATTTGCTAAGAAAACCAAGAAATGTGTTTTCTTGGATTTTGTTTTAATTGAATTTCCCAAGCTGTTAAAAATGTTCCCACTACATTGCTGACTGGGTTAGCCCTTTGAATATGTTGTTGTTAGCATAATTTATAGCATAATTAGTAATTATGATCAAACCCCCCCAGAAGAATTATAATTTTAAAAACTCCAAGAAATAAGCACCCTAATTCTAGTTTGTTAAGACACATATAAAATGTAATATGGCTTTTCTGTCTTCCCTAGGGAGAAATAAAGGTGTATGTTTTACAAAATAACAGAAAGAACAATTTGTGATTCATCATGGATAATCTATAAAACAATTTACTAAGCTTTGAAACTACATTTTCAAATATTGAATAGACTATATTTTGTTCTCAATGATAAAATACGGCTTTGGTCAGATTGGTAGTTTTATGGAAAACAGGGCATTAATTTTCTTTTTCAAAATTGTCTTCCAAATTTGCTACTTTCTGGCTTTTCATCAAATCATTTTCTGTTAGTGAAATGGAACTTTAATTAAATCTCTATGAACTCACCCAGATATGGAAATGCTCTTTCTGCTAATAACATTTAGTTTTTAATTCTCTTTTCTGGCAAATTTTAAGTGGTAAAGTGGCTTACATCCATCCTCGTTTTGTTCTTGAGTTACAAATTTAGGATATGAACCTCTTAGTACTTATTTGTATAACAACTTCCCCAGAAGAGGCTATTCTATGCTGACTTGCTACTCAGGTTAAAGAGTTTTCTTTAACTTCACTTATGCAATTTTCATAGCATTTTCATAGCACTAGGCATCACAAATATGTTTCCCTCACTGAAAATTCATTTGCAGTTTTTGCAACCATGTATATTAGAAATCTTTATTTTCGCGTTATGGTTCTATCAACTATCATAGTCCTACTTCTGTAAATCATGACAAAGAAATTCACCTGAAATACCTACCAGCAGGAATCCTGGGGGGTAAAGATCCTCCCCCTGGCACTGGATTTGGGGCCTGGATGCTATTTAAAAATCCTGCCCGCAGGAAGCTCGGGCAAAACGCCTCCACTCCAATGGCTGAGAAGGATCCTTTTAAGAGAGTGAAAAAAAATCAGTCAAAGTTTGCTTTGTGGAAAAAAATTGCTATTTAATTGGAATATATATAGTCCACAAAAGCATTCAAGCCTTACAAAGAAGCTATGAAATGAAAAGAAATGCAATGCATTTCCATATACCACCAATCAAAACCAGTCTAGTCCTTAACTAGTCACAATCAAAGAGGGTTGAGAAGCATCAGTATACAAAGATAAAAATTTATAAAACCCTACATTTGACAAACTAGTCATGTATATAAGACATCAATAGGCTTATTTGCAGAATTCTTGTACAGATGCAGTTTAAACAGAAAATAGTCTCAGTAGTATCTGATATGTTACATTAGAAGGAACAGAACTTTCATATAATTTATTAGGCCTTAAAATGAAGCACTGATATCTCTATATCTCATCTCATAGCCATTTTCTGTTTTTAAAATAGTAACCCCATCAATGGCCAAGATCCAGAGACTATAAAACCAAGCTTCTGGAAGTGCGCGCCCGTGAATGCAGCCTTATTATCTAGTTCTAACTCTCAGAGAACCCGGCAGGCTACCGAGAGTATCCTGCCCACATATATGCCTGACTGGGAACACATGTAGATGTGATTAGAGGCTTCCCCAAAAGCCTCCATCCCTCTTGGAGAGCCAAGCAAACTACTGAGAGTATCCCGCCCGCACGGCAGAGCCTGGCAAGCTACCCATGGAATACTCAATATGCCAAAAGCAGCAACAATGATGGTCCTCATTCCCCTGACCCTGACAGAGCCCCCAATATGCCATTGGGCTATACTAGCATGTGACAGGGATGAATGGAGACATTAATGGCACCCACTCAAGCAAATTGACAAACAATGGGGTGATAGTGATAGTGATAGTGATAGTGATAGTGAAGAAAATCAACATATACAAGTGTAGCAAGTCATTGCACTTCACTGTTTGGGACAAAGCATCAAAGTTTGCAATGGTAAAACCAAACCACATGCTTCTTTATTCTTAAAATGAATCCTGTGGAACAAAAATAAGATTACATTTATGCAAAAATTTACTTAATGGATCAGAGAATAAAACAATAACAGAGTCGAAAGAACATTAGAGAAAATCTAGGCAAAAAAAAATCTTGATTTTTTTTAGACTAGCACACTGAGGCCTTGAATGTACATGTCAGATGTGCATGACAAAATATTTCACTGTAGCTTAAATTAAGTAGTAACTAATGATTCCCTAGCTGTTGAGGAGATGGCTAGCCTCTGAATATGAATGACAAATCCTGCACCTTGGTGGCAGCATTACAATTCAGCATCTCAGTGGCCTGGAAAACACTCAAATCACTCAGAAGAAAATGTAATGTATGTGCAATGTCAATGCATTGGCAGTACAGGTACAGGGCATGCCTAAATTTAAACTACAATATTCTAAAAGCAAGTCATTTTGGTGATCCTAAGAAATTCAGCGCATCAAGCCCTGCAAAACCTCCATAAGGTTGAGAAGTTTTCAAATGTAGAGACCTAGGACTGCATCTCCCATGTGCAGTTCTGAAGAACCTTCATTCATCCACCTTGACAGTCTTCATCCCAGAAATAAATGAAAACTTGAAATTTCTTCAAACTTTCACTAGGATTAAAGGGACTTGGTATATCCTACTCTATATATTTTGTTTCTATAGAAAAAGTTGTTGCTGAAGAAAAGTCTTTTTAAATCTTTATAGATGTTTTATGAAAGAACAAAGTTACAATGCAATTTATTCCAGCTGAGAACTATACATTACACACCATTAAAGAAATAACAGAAAGACAATCATATATACTACTAATAACTTGGCTTTTTGTTTGGCTTTATGAGACTTGAGTAAAATTAATTAGCAGAGTTGGATAAGTGGTCTCTTGCACATTAAGAAATGTGGCACCTGGCCACCGTCTACTTAAATTCCCACACGGCCAGGATTCAGAGACACACAAATGAACATCGGTTCCAAGTAACTTGCTGCAGCGACATCTTCAGACCCTAATTATCAAAATTTTAGAACTCCTAAAGCCAAATATATTGCATCCATAACAAACAATACAAAACACATTGTCTAGCATTGCCTTTTCAGGAGTATTGAGTGGTGGTGGGTCTGGTCTCGAAATATCTAAGGTAACTAAAGTAGAGAAAGAGAGTATTGTGCAAGTTGTCTCCCACACAGGCGGTCGGGGGGGCGGGGCGGTGTAAAATGGGTGGGGGGGTTACTTGGGATTTTGGTGGTGGATAATGTGCACTGGTGAAGGGATGGTTGTTGGATTACTGTATGATCAAAACTCCAACATGAAAGCTTTGTTGCTGCAGTTCATGGTGAATCAATAAAAAAATAAATAAATAAATTCATACATTTGTCAAAATGCATAGAAATATACAGAAGGGGAACAAAGAGTAAGCCCTAATTTAATGTAAATTTAATAAATAGTAAGATATCATTAATTATTTATAAATTAACTTCTAAAATAAAACTATTTGAACATAAAAAAAAGGTGTGGAAAAAGTATCAAGTGGAGGTCAGAATGGGAAACTGTTTTCTCCTTTGTTACTGTAGGGAATATTTTTCACTGAGCACAAAACTAATATCTGCTCATAGGCAATGCTTCCCACATAGGCCATTTTCCACATCACAATGTTGTATCACAGTCTGAAAAAAAAACTAATAATGAAGGAACTGCATTGAATACCAGGTGGAGATAATTCAATAACACATTTATAGAACAATATTATTTAAAGTTAAAAAAGAAACAGTGATTTTTCACAACAGTGGAAATATTGCAAGAAGTTCAGATTTGTGTTTTTAAGAACAAAAATAATGCAATTTTGGTTGATTACAAATTAATTGCTGCCAAGGAATAGGAAGCCTGGTTCAAGAATATCAGATAATAAAAATAAAGTAAAAACATAATCATGCACAGGGAAGTAGGGAGTAGGAACGTAATTACTTAAAAGAAACTTGAGTAAAACAAAAATATGTAGATAAATAACTAAATGGCGTTAATAACCTTCACATGTAGAGATTTTTATTTTAGTTTTTGCTATTTTTCAACATTATTTAAAGCTATTAACTTAGGAAAGATACCCATTATTTTAACTCCTTGAAGGAAATGGAATACAAATAATACTTTCTTTAAAAAAATTTTTTATTAGTGAGACATCATGAGGTACAGTTTTAGACTTAAAATTTTTTGTGCTTGGGTTTCAATTGTCACCCATTGCCTCTTTTGCAAAACTTTGTTTTTTTTTTATGATTCAGTTGACTACTGTTTTATTGCTGTCATTTTATAGCAGCTTTCTTTATCTTCAAATTGCTGCATCATTCATATATTTCTATATTTTTTTTAACCAGGGCTTAAAAGTCTTCTATTTACTTGGCATCTTTTTCTTAAGGAGCTGTAAATTTTTAATATCAGAAATAGAAAACCTGGTATAGTCAAATATATATTTAGTGGAAATATTATGCTGTGATAATGACACTTTGCTATTTTTTCCTTCTGGCTAATCAAGTAAATGAGAGTACATGAAATACTACAGCTTTATGATTCATAATTCAATCAGGAAAAATGAAATTATTCTTCATATAATCTCCTTATCTCATAATCCACAAAAAATTAAAGTTCATGAACCTTTTGGAACTTATATTAAATATTTTTTGCCTGTACCACCCTATTTCTAAGTTGCTACTCCGTCTGAGTAGCTATAACAAAGAGTAGCTATTAATTTGTTAATAATTTCATATTACATACAGAATAACTAATCTAATACATAAATCAAGGGAAATGTAAATTTTTATTACTATTTCACTTTAAAATATATTCAATAGACTATGTCTCAATATAAATTAGATTTTATGTCATTATATATATGAAATATAATGTGCCACTACAAGTTTGAAAGATAACATGTCACCACACACACTTTTATAAATCTCAAATACTTACTTTTCCAATTTTTTACTGACCTTGAGTTGACAGACTAATGAGAAATCTGAATATGCCATCAGCATAGTATTGCTTCCATTACAGAGTTTCCATGTAACTGGGTATTTTTATTTGCTAAGTGTGGTAATCTTCCTTATAATGTAACTTTAAGTACATATATCAAATATATGAGAAATACTATTAGCTACTGGAGGAAGGTAAATTATTAAAGTCACTGGCTGTAGAGGTCAAAGAGATCTGTTTTTAATTGACCCAGTGACTCACAATGTTTCATATTGAGTATTTCAAATTATGACTGAGAAACAATATTACTGGTGTTTAGTGTATATGTATATATATATGTATCATATATATAGTTTTGGGGATATACTGATTGTGCTCAAACATCACTCGAAGAGGTTCTCAAAGATCATATCTGGCACCAAGGATCAAACCAAGCTCATACAGGTGTCAGGTAAATGCCTCAAGCCTTGAACTATCTCTCCAGCCCCAGTCTAAGATATTCCAAAAATTATAATTATGAATTATATTATAATTTATGAATAATTTAAATATCAAAAATTCTTTTAGAAAATGGGTTTCTTATATCTTAATAAGATTATATCTTATATCTTAATAAGATTACATATTACTGAAAGAGCTATATTTTATAATAAAGAATTGATAACATCAACATAAAAATTAAAAATGAGCTATATTTCATAAACCAGTATATAGATAAAATGACAGTTAAAAATTTCTCACATATTAAAACGTTTTACTTTCATGTTTGTGTAATTTATTTGTGACTAATGTGTGATTGGAGAAGTTTAGAAATTACCTGTCTAATAGATAAAGCAGGAAAAAGTTACCAAACTACTCATAAAATAAAATGATTTACTTCAAGTGCATGAACAATTGGCACAGGGTCTTCCTATCATCTTCCCTAAGGCAAAGATCCTAGAATTCCATGTTTATAGTTCTTTTTAGTTTTCAAAATTAAAAAAAGTATTGAGATTCTGTGATTTACGAAATTGTTAACTATGGTTTCCTTGTATATAATTCCAACAGCATACCCTTCACCACTGTACTCATTTCCTCTTCCAAGAACCCGGATGCCCCTGTCTTTCAAACTCTCCTGCAACCAATTCAAGTGTATGAATTAGTTTTCCCATTGTGTTTCCTTTGACTCTTCATTGCTAACTTGAAGTATATCTTTAAATCCCACATATGAGATAGATCTATGTCTAACGTTCATTGATTTAAAGAAGGCCTTTGATTCTGTTGAGACGGAAGCAGTCATAGAAGCCCTAGCCAATCAGGGCGTACAAACTCAATACATCAGGATCCTTCGTGAGCTCTATTGCGGATTCACTACCAAGATCTCACCATTCTACAAAGAAGTAATCATCCATATCAAGAGAGGGGTTCGGCAGAGTGATACCATTTCACCAAAACTCTTCAGTGCCACCCTCGAGAATATCATGCGACGACTAGAATGGGAAAACATGGGAGTGAAGATAGATGGTCGGCAACTACACCACCTCCGCTTTGCTGATGACATCGTTCTAATAACACCAAACATCAGCCAAGCGGCACGAATGCTGAACGACTTTGACCGTGAATGTGGAAAGGTCGGACTACAGCTGAATCTTACGAAGACAATGTTTATGAGAAACAGCCTTGTTCCTGACGCTCCATTCGCTCTCAACGGAACCACCATCTCTGAATGCAACAGTTATATATACCTAGGTCGAGAAATCAACACGATGAATGACCTGGCACCAGAGTTGCGCAGGAGGAAGAGAGCGGCTTGGAATGCCTTCAAGAGCATTGAAGAAATAACTCAAAGGACAAAGAACCTCCAGCTACGAGCACATCTCTTTGATTCCACTATTCTTCCTGCATTAACATATGCCTCAGAGACCTGGACCCTACGAAAACAGGATGAGAACGCTATTCGGGTCTCTCAAAGAGGAATCGAAAGAACTATGCTTGGAATATCACGATTCACTCAAATGAGAGATAGAATCCGGAGTTCTGATCTTTGTCAACGCTCAAGAATCAGGGACGCTGTCTCATTTGCCAAGACATCAAAAATCAGATGGGCTGGACACGTAATGAGGTTTACAGACAACCGCTGGACTAGAGCCATTACTGATTGGATTCCACGGGACATCAAAAGATCACGTGGACGCCCACCTATAAGATGGTCAGACTTCTTCGTCAAGACCCTAAATGATCGGTTTGAGGCTCTGCATGTTCCTAGAACGAACAGATACCATTGGGCTATGCTAGCACGCAACCGGGATGAATGGAGACGTTACTGGCACCCGCTCGAATAAATCGATGAATAACGGGGATTAAGTGATTAAGTGATGAGATAGATCATTCTGTACATTCTGTATCTATCCCTTTTTTTTTCACTGATTTCACTCAGCATGATATCCTCTAGTTCCATTCATATTGTTGCAAATTGTGTGATTTTCTTTCTTATGACTTCATAGTACTCCATTGGATATATACATAATATATATATATATATATATATATATATATATATATATAATCTTGATTCATTCATCTGCATTAGGATTGTTTCCAAACCTTGGTTATTGTGAAGAAAGGTGTGCAAACATCTTTTGAAATTGATGCTATTTTGTGTGTTTGGGGGTGGATGCCAAGAACTGGTATCAATAGTAGATGATGTTTCTTTTCTCACCACAACTCTGCCAATACTGGCTGTTCCCAGACTGTATTATGTGCCATTTACACTAGCATGAAATTATATCTCAATGCCGTTTTGATTTGCATTTCATTTCATGATGAGTGGTGAGACTTTTTCATATGCGTTGACTATCTCTGTCTTCTTTGGGAAAATATCTGTTCATCTCTTCATTCCATTTGTGAACGGGGTTATTGGATATTTTGTTGTTGAGTTTTGTGAGAGCTTTATATGTGGGGCATGGAGATGGGCACTGGAGCAGATAAGACTCGATCTTGCAAATTGGCGCAGAAACAAAGCCTCTCAAGAGAGAGGTGTCTGGGCAGAGTTGACAAGAACAGGGTGTCAGCACAGGCTGTTTGGCCTTGAGCCTCACTCAACCTCCTAGTCACTGCCAAAGACACAGAAATTGTCATGTCCATTTAGCAGGTCATTCTAACTGTAGCATCTAGACTTGATTTAGATTGGACTAGGGCAAAGCAGAAAAGAAAAGGTGATAGGCCAATAATGCTGAACTTTATGTGACTGACCTTGTAAGCTGAGACCCTCTATAAAATATGTGTATGTATTTGGCAATAAAGTAAACAACCATTGACTGCTCCCAGAAGGAAAGTGTCTCTCCGTTCACCTGTCATCCTTCACCCCCCCCATCTGCCCAGGCACATTGTGAAAAACTGTCCCCCAAGACTTATAGATCTTAAATATTAATGCTTTATCTAAAGTGCTGTGTACAAATATTTTCTCCCATTCAGTAGGTTATCTTTTATAAAATTATAGCTTGAAGTTCTTTTGCCATGCAGAAGCTTTATAATTTGATGAAGACACATTTGTGTATTAGTTTTGTCTGCTACTATTGTCATTTCATCAAAGATTACTCTGTGGACAATTTCTTGGAGAGCTTTGCAATGTTTTCTTCCGTGTATTCTATGGATTATTGCCTAATCTTGAGATCTTTAATCTCCTTTGAATTTACTTTTGTAAATGGTGTGAAGTATGGTTCTAATTTAATTTTTTCTTTAAAATCTAAGATATATATTAGAAAATACATAATAAAGGTATTTTATATGGTATAAAATAAAGGTTACAGGGAATTCATACAGTAAGGAAAATCTTTATTTTTCAGCTCCTAAAATGAGTGTTAGTTATAACAGAACTCCTTAACCTTTTTCCACTTTGACCTCTTTTCACCGGAAATATTTTTGCACATCCTTGGTTACATAGCTATATAAAACAGGCAAAGCAGTCAACCATTTATTGATAATAAATTATAAAATGGGCTGGAGTGATAGCACTATGGTAGGGCATTTGCCTTGCAAGGAGCCAACATGGCCTTCCAGAGTTCGATTCCTCCGCCCCTCTCGGAGAGCCCAGTAAGCTACCAAGAGTATCTCACCCGCACGGCAGAGCCTGGCAAGCTACCCGTGATGTATTGGATATGCCAAACACAGTAACAACAAAGTCTCCAATGGAGATGTTACTGGGCCTTCTCGAGCAAATCGATGAACAATGGGAGGACAGTGACAGTGAAATTATAAAATAAATAAGTTTTAAAAATGCTTTTTAAAAATTACTGCATTATTGGATCATGACCAAAACTTTTAAGAAGCTGGAATTACACTAGAAAACCCAGGAATATACTAATCTGATTTAAAAAGATTTCAGAGTCTTTGGGAGAATTTTTGTTTGTTTATTTTGGGGTCACACCTGTCAGTGCTCAAGAATTACTCCTGGCTCTGTGCTCAGGGATCACTCTTCGTTATCCTCAGGGGACCATATATGCAAAGCCAGGTTGACTGCATGCAAAGCTAGAGCATTACCCTCTGTCCTATCTCTCTGTCTCTAGCACAACTTTAAAAAACAGATTTACATAGTACTCCATTGTGTAAATGTACCAAAGTTTCTTTAACCAGTCATCTGTTCTCGGGCACTCAGGTTTTTTCCAGATTCTTGCTATTGTAAAGAGTGCTGCATTGAACAAACAAGTGCAGACGCCACTTCGACTATACTTTTTTACCTCTCTGGGATATATTCCCAGGAGTGGTATTGCTGGGACTCGTGGTGGTGGAAAATGGGCACTGGTGGAGGGATGGGTACTTGATCAATGTATAACTGAAACCCAAGCACAAAAATTTGTAAGTCTACAACTGTACCTCATGGTGTTTCACTAATAAAAATTAAAAAAAAAATAAAAACAAGGTAATGCTTACCAGCATTGCCTATAGAGCACTGAAAAAAAAAAACAACACAGAGATTTACACTTGAATCATAACAGACCTAGCTCTCAACATACAACACTTTATGTATTATGCTTGTGTATATTATGATTATTATACTGTTTAATAAACAAACTTACAAAGTCTTAATTGATAAATGCTTTTTATCAATATATAAGATGAACGTAATCTAACATTATCTGTCCTGTAGCACTGTCCTCCCGTTGTTCATCAATTTGCTAGAGCAGGCACCAGTAACATTTCCATTGTGAGACTTGTTACTGCTTTTGGCATATCGAATACATCACGGGGAGCTTGCCAGGCTCTGCTGTGCAGGCTGAAAACTCTAGGTAGCTTGCTGGGCTCTCCAAGAGGGACTGAAGAATCGAACCAGGATCGACTGTGTGCAAGGTAAATGCCCTAGATTTTAATTTTGTACTCTTTATTTTTTATTTTGTTGTTTTATAATATAAAAATATATTATGTACAGTAAAATGATACATTTATATGACAAATTATTCATGTAGTAGAGAGTTCACTCAAAATATATTCACTGGTAGGGGAATAGCTACAATTTGGGGGATCGAGGGAGGCAAAGTAATAGTACAGCAAATATGGCACTTGCCCTGCATACACTGATCTTGGTTCCATCTCTGGAGTCTCATATGGTCCCTAAGGCCTTCCAGGAGTGATTTCTGAGCGCTGTGTCACAAGTAAGCCCTGAGCATTGCTGGGTATGACTCCCCCACAATCCTCAAAAGATCTAGACTTGAGTACATATGTATTCAGTGATTTTTTTTCTTCATCATTAGGTATCTGGCATTCTATAACTGACATACAGTTGTCAGCCCATACAGCAATTTTGAGATTAATGATGGTGTCTTTTAGCAACATTTGAATAATTTCAGTACTCTTTGGTAAACAAGCCATTAACAACAAATACTATGCCAAAGGCTATTTTCCCTAAGAGCTTCTCACTTCTGAATCTTCAGAGATTCTGACTATTTTATATTTTTCTTTTCTCTCTTTCTCTCTTAACTCTCTCACTGATCCTTCCTCTGTTGTCCTGTCTATCTCATGTTTTCATCTTATGTGACTTTCTGTTACAGTAATTTATAGCAACATATATTCCTCTACTAAGAGAAGTAAAGAAGAAAAGTCTAAGGCAATATATTTTAGTATATGCTTCCCTGTTTCTTGTGGTGGGGTATTAAGTCTCAGTTACATCATCACCAATAAGAATGGCAACAGTAAGGAGAGTCATTTCTATATGAGGCATTGGAGGAATTCATCTTTCACTCAATGGTGAGTTTTCTTTGGTGACTCATTAGATGATGTGTGTAACTCAGGGAAAATTTAGCTGCTTTACCTTTTTGGTTAGAGAAAAGATTCCTGTTTTCAATAGCAGTGCATGGGTGGGCCAGTTGGAAGCCCAACATTCATTGTCAACTCTGTTACAATCAGAAGATGCACAGGGTAGGATTTCAATAAATGCATGTTGAATGCGATCAAGCAAAAGGTGACAAATTACTCCTTAAGTAAATATCTTGCTAGGTTCTATAATAGTACTCTCCTATGCAGTGACTTACTAGAGCAACGGCAAATTCAATGAGTAGAAGAGAGCTAGACATCACTTAAATTTAGTATAGAAATATAGGTTTATTTTATTCATGGGAACTCATTTATTTACCCCTTTATTTATTTCTGAACTTATTCATTGATTCAGTAAACATTCACCTATTTGTCACTAGTACTATGACCAAAATTTCTAATCTAAAATCAGGAATTTAAATTAGTTTTGATGTAAAACTGCTATTTTCCAAAAATAATTATAATTGAGCTAAACCCAAGATTCAATTATAATGCTTTGTTCATTTCCCAATTCTTAAAAATGGAAATATGCCTATAATTAAATTAGTCTTTTCTTCTTCAGTTACCTGAGCAGCTAATCTTCATGCAGATTATGTAGCACCAAATAACAATTAAAGATCATGCAACCATTACTGTTTTGTTTTTAACTATTTTTTTATCCTTCAGGTCACTGCAATATGAATTTTATAGATTTTTCATCCTTTTGTCACTCAATAGGTCACAATAAAAGTATTGAAGTAAAAAGGGCAGCTTTCTGGCTGAGTTTTATGAGTTATTTCTTATCAATGCTTTTAAAGAGCTTTTCCCAAGTTATTTTTAAATTTGTGGAACTTGTAAGGTGTATAAAAAAATTTTGGTCCTATAAATTATTTCTTAAAACTATGGTATTGTAGTAAAACTATTGTATAGTAAAACATTTATAATATTTTGAAGTTACTTGGGACTAAATATTTTAAGATGAATTTAAATTTATTAAAATTGGGCTATAGAGACAGCTGTACACACTGGAGCACATGCTTCCCACATGGGAAGCCCAGTTAATTCCTAGCACAACAGGGTCCCCTGTGAGGAACCAGAAGTAGACCATAACATGGAATCAGGAGTAGCCCTTGAGTACGACTGGGCATGAGCTCAATATTTTTAATGTTAAATATAAGTTCTTTGATTTTTAAAAATAAATGTTTTAAATACTTGAGAAACTACACACTGAAGAATTTGGACTGGAAGTTTTATAATTTTTCTTTAATTTTTTAACCTGTTTAGATAATTTTATTCCATTTGTTATATTTTAATTTTCTGGTTTGGGTCCACAGCTGGTTGTACTCATGGGTTATTCCTGGTTCTGAATTCATAACTCACTCCTGGCAGTCCTTAGGGGACCATATGAGATGCCAGAGATCGAATCTGGGCTGGCCACATGCAAGGCAAACAACCTACCGGCTGTACTATTGTTTCATCCCCCATTTATTATATTTTAAAATAGTTTATATTTTCTCCAAATTTGGCTGTAGTAATTTTTATTGCATTATATTCTGTGGGACTTAGACTAGTGATTACCCAAAAAAGTTCATAAAAGATATACATTTCCATATCTCCATCAGTTTTAATACTGAAAATGCCTAAGGTTGAGGTCAGGCAGAAATTTGAATTCTGACTTTATCAATCTCAGCTAATAAACCTTTAATAAGATATTTACTTCATCTCATACTCAATTCTATTCATTAGAAAAATGGAGTTAATAATAAACTACTACATCAGTTTATTGTGTATCATATGGGAAGTGTCTACTGACGCTAACAATTAAGTGTTCAATAAATGACGGATAAATATTTCTCCTCCATCTCTTTAAACTCCCTTTATTTCACCTGCTATTTCATGTCTCTTCCTTCCATAAAACTTTCTCCTTTAATATGGCCTTTCTTGCCTTCTGGGTTCTGTCAAAAAATGCTTGGCATATAAAGGGAGAATGTGCTATTTCTTCCTCTGTGGCTCTGTAGAGTCTTAGCTACTATAGCACAGGTAGAATGAGATCATAGATGTGTTATTTATTTGCTTAAGTTTTGTGATACCAAACTCAAATGCCTTTAGGGATCTGTCGAGTATAATAAAAAGTATACTGGTGACAAAGACTTTGAGTTGAACCAAAGGGTGAAAGTTCTGGCTAAGGACAACAAATTCAGATGTTTTAAAGAACACTACAGAAATAAAACACAACATTCCTCTTAGCTGACTTCAGTCTGTAGCTGCATGCTAGAGACTTCCCACTTAGATGTATTGGTTTCCACCAGGGCAGAAATGCCTGCATGCCTTTTTCTCTCGATTGCCCACCCCAGAGCTTGAGCATGGTAGGAGCTCAGTGTAATATTTACCAAGCTGGTTTTAATGATCTCTCTATGAATAGTTCAAAGAAAGCCTGACTTTGAGAAATAGGACTAAGTTTTTTTGTTTCTTTGGTGCCAGGACTTTTAAAACCACAAATATGCTAATAATATAAGTATCCTGAAGAGGAATATAATTATTAAAATTTGATAGACTTATTGAGTTTCTTCTTTAAATGCTTATTTAGGACCAACATTTAGGAATATGTTATTGCACACAATAGTATTCTAAACAAATTCTAAATTTCCTTTATCTAAGAAGTGGTAAAGGGATGAACCGAACTTGAAAAGCTTGTCTGACACACTGAGGCACCAAAGAGTCCTTGATCAGTGGATTTCTTTCCTATGTTATGGTTCAATTATATGTTCATAGACAAATACACTTAATTCCTTAAGTTCTCTACAGAGCTGTTAAATAGCACTTACCAATGTGTATAGAAAAGTGATCTCTTTAGTTTCAAAACCAAAATGTGCTATATCTTTATGAACTCTGAGTAGAACTGCCACAATATTAAGGAGAGGTTTTTACCATTAATGCATTGATAAAAAGGTTATTAGGCAGGTTGAAATCCACTTCTTTGAAATTTTTTCCAAGGCTGCCCCCACAAACCAGACTCGCAATTGGTTGTGAGCATATATCCTCTGATCAAGTATGTATCAAGTTGCTCTTTCACCAAATGTGAATGTTCTGACTAAATTTTATTTCTAGACATTAAGTATTATATCATTTGGCAGTATTCTGTATAAGCAAATGTGTGCATATCCACCAAACATCCCTTATTTTAAGTTAGAGATCATTAAAATCCTTTGATGTTTTATTACATTTTGAAGGTTATCTCCCATCTTGCAGATTATATGGCAGAAAAACATGTCATAATAATTGCCATTTTGAAGATATGGTGTTGAAAATAGTTCAGGAATTCAATTTGTCTTGAAAATAATTAGAAACAGCCAAATGATGAACAAAACTAGTCAAAACTAATTTTTTTGTCAATTCTGATACTACATTCCTTTTCAATGTGGGGCAACAGAATGTGGTGGAGGCAAGTTAGGGTAGCAAAAAATATCCCCTTTTTAATCCAGACATATTTGTACTTGAGAAGAGTTAGAATTTTCTCTCTTGTTCCTATCTATCTACAACCATGTGTGGTATAAACTCTTACGTGGATACCCCACTAGGTTCTTGCAGATTAAATCACGCCAGTCCTTAGTTGATATGTTCCAAATCAGGACAGAAGGGTGAAGTACATTAGTGGGGTAAGGTACTTGTCTTTCATGTGGCCATACTGAGGTCAATAGTAGGCACTACAAATGGTCCCCTGAGTAGTGTCAGGAGTGATTCCTGAGTACAGAGACTAGAGTAAGCCATTGGTACCATTGCCTGTAGCCCTAAAAACCAAAAACAAACCAACCAAACAACCAACAAAACAACCTCTCCCCCAAATGTGAAGTATTTGTTCTGCATGCATGAGTTTGAACTCTATCGTCACATGGCTCCATTAGTACCTCTGGGTAGAGTGTAAGGGTGAAACTGACCCCATGACAGGCAGCAGAAATCAAGAAAACCAGGTAGGTCTTAGGTTCAGTTCCTGGGACTGAAACAGTCTCCATTTCCCAGCAATGAAACAACGTGTAACTAGCCAACCTGAACACACCTGGGAAAGTTCCTGGGCTCAGCAAGAGGGCTCAATCCATTAATCACAATGCCCCAGAAATTGTCTTTTATTAACCCTAAAAGAATGAGTAGTTTATGTAACCATAAACTGTTACTGGAAATTATTGTTTAACTATTGCCTGACCATATTACCCTAGACACTTGCCAAAACACCTTTGTTTGGTAACTAAGTAAGATTTTTTTCCTGAAACAATAAGTCATGCACTGCTTATGTAATCAAATCCTATATAAACTGCTTGCGCTTGAAGGTTGGGGTCACTATCAAGAGACCACTCTGTGGGTGAGATAGTTGACCACAGTTGACTGGAATAAAACTGCTTCTGCTTTTGCGTTATTGGTTTATGTCTCTCTGTCTGGTCACTTGGGAACCCATAGTCCCTGGTTTAACAATAGCCCTGCTGAACCCCAGCATCTCTCTTTCTGAGCAGTACTGTATCACTGGGTCAAGTTTTTGAATCGTCAGGTCTGTACTGCCTGGATGTCTATGTCTGGAACTAACTCCACGGACCCCGGTACTGCTGAAAAGAACCCTATAAAATAAGTAGAAGATCAGCCTACCATTCAGTAAACACTCAAGGCATCAGAAAGTTTTGTAAATACCTAACTTTTTGTTCCAAGCACAATATAATATGCAATTATTTGAGGGTGTGGCTAATAGCTTTCAGCACAATGTGAGAGTAACTTATCTTGGTCTGACCTAGTCTAAATTCCCTGCTCAAGTGATTCTCCACTCCCCTGATGATGAAATAATCTCGGTCTACTCTTTCTCCCTTTGGAAGGCAGAATAGCTGCCATGGAAACACAAAGGGGAGGTAGTCATATTCATACTCAAACTTTTGCTGTGCCACAGCTCTCTGAGAGTCACTCCAACCCCTGAGAACTAGTTCTAATTTTGGGGCCCTGTAGAAAAAAGCCTTTTAAGACAATATCTATACAAGGTAGTGCATAAAACAATTAATTGACAAAGTTGTCACTCCAATACCTCCAAATCCTCATTGATTTATTCCTTTACGTATTTTATTTATAAAAATCATTACATTTTCCTTGTAATATATGAGTCTTTCTGTTAATATCTTTGCTTATATTTTTCATTTATGCTTTTAGCAGAACTTGTGTTCATTAATTACAATTGATGGGAGTCAATCAGAAAGATAATAACAGAAACTATTAAAGTATTATTGCCTTCTTTATTCGTGACCACACTACTGATGGTTTTGGTAGCAACTTTTTTTTTAATATAATTTTTCTTTTTTTTTAGGTCACACCCGGTGATGCACAGTGGTTATTCCTGGCTCATGCACTCAGGACTTACTTCTGGCCATGCTCAGGGAACCATATGGGATCCTGGGAATTGAACCTGGGTCAGCTGCGTGCAAGGCAAATGCCCTACCCGGCGTACTATCACTTCAGACCCTGGTAGCAACTTCTAAAGGTGAAGTGAATAGAAAATTTATGAAATTAATTTCACTAGTCAAAACACCAGGATTAGGGCAGGGCATGAGGCCCCCACAAACATCATTTCATTCATTTCTTTTAGTTCTGCACATGTGACTTTTTGTTTAAGTAATTAAGGGACCAAGAGAAAGGTGATTTTGAGGAAAAGTAATCTTAAGTTAAAATCCAAGATTGAGGCACCAAGTTAGAGAAAACAGTCTGAAGGATGAGACTGAACCAGCGTTGGTCTCTATGCACCTATTTCTGCTAGACAGGAAGTAACATATTCAACTATGCTTGAATAAGCAACAGTATGTTGAGGACTGCTTTCCATTAAAAAAATAAATGTCAAATGAGCCTGAAAAGAATTTGTCATTATTCAGTTTAATCTTTTAATTTTTATTGCTTTTCCTAAGTCTGATACCTTTGAGGCCTATATTAATTTAACTTTTGGGTCTGATTTTATGTAACTCCTATTCTCAATAATAAGGAGGAAAACAAAAATAGACTCAAATAACCACAATCTTGTTATTCTTAAAAAATATGAACAAGACCTGTCAAAATTACCTGAAACAGTACCTGCATTGGGAATCATTGCATTCCCTCACTGCACCACAGTTTTCATCACTGTTTACCATTAGGCTCTATCTTTAGACAGTCCATTAGATTGAGTTATAAATGAGAATCCAAGTACAACCTCTTTTGGAGAACCAATAGTATTTCTCACAGGGAGAGAGAATTAAAGGTACTGTTCTGCTCCTACTAATACATTATTCTTTAGAGCTAGAACTAAGACAATTTTAGACTCTTGTATCATTATGTTGATGGTTCAATTTACATACATGTTTTTTAAAATTGAATTTTAAATATTGACTGGGGTATAAATTTGGATAGTTTACTAAAATGTTCTGCTAGAGGTGGTGAGTGATTATAACTTCTTGGATATAGTGACAGCATGAAAGAAATGGCAGTTTCTGACATGATCTATGTAGGGGAAAAACATTAGGGAGCAGTTTGAGTGCATTTTATTTCTGCCTGGACTCTTCAGGACCCCAGTCATTTTCAAAACATTATTTAGTGAATCATGGCAGCAGAAAAAAAGTATTTTATGCTCTGGATGTTAGTTTTTTTAAGAAAGGAAACAATAAATATCTGGAGCTAATCTTTAAAAGGAAAAACAGAACTGAGTTCAAACTAAAAGAACATTTATGTGTTCAAATGAAAAGTAAAAACAGCTTCTGGGGTATCATATTAAATTTTACTGTGATTTCAATAGACCCATTCTGTGTACGATTTGTTGTGTTAAAAAAAGTGTATCTGTTTATAGATACTTCCAAGGTGCTAAAATGTTTTTACTTTATGGTGGTGAATTTATCACTACATTTTACTATTGCAGAGATTAGGGATCAGTGACACATTTTTCATTCATAAAATAGTCCAAAAATAGAGAAATTTACCCTAAATAATGGCATATGTAGTTAAATGAAGATGGCCATTGTGATACTGTTAAAGGCTGTGGGTACACAGAGTGTCATATCAATCACCCTTTAGCATCAATAAGGTTGGACCAGCAGAGAACTGGGGTGATGAAACTACTCCCTGGAAGAAAGCTGTTCACCCATGTGAGGCAAATGGAGTGTGCTGGATGAGGTAATTTACTAAATGGTACCCTGGTGCCCTAGAAGACTTAATTTACCTCAGCTGAGTGAGCAGTTGGATCAAACTCAATCATTGAGAGTTACCCATTCATACTCAAAGGCATATAGATCTCAAATTGGATGTTCTTTAATTGGATACATATAACTCCAGGGTAACCTGGGTACAGGGTTGGGAAAATATAAATGAGTGTGGTCTAATTAGAAAACCCAACTTAAACTTGCTTTTCAAATCACATTTTCACAACATTAAATGGCAGTGATCTAAGTAGATGAAGTATTTTCAGGGAAGACAAGAAGGCAAGAGCCAATATCATTGCTTAACTGTAATCACAAACTCTGAGTTTGGAGACAATCCCAGAAAGTTTGTATTTAAGAATAGATTTAACCATAATTTAGCAAACTGTATTCCTATAAAAGAAGGGCTGGCAAAGAGAAAATACAGGATAGTGAAATAGGCTTGTCAAAAAAGTGAAAAAGAAGAGATAGATTTTTTGGTAAAATGACATACAGCGATAAAAGAAAATGATAGCATAAAGCTGTGTTTGTATATGTTTATAAAGTATTGATCGACTCAACTTTTAACACAATGATATACAATGAGCAAATGTATAAGACTTTTTCAAACATTTGTCTGGAATAAAACAAAACATTATATTTTCCTGACATTTTTCTCTTTGTTTTACAGTGAGTTTCTTATATAAAGCACAGACGCAAGAAAAAAGAATCACCACAAGAGCAATCTTCACTGTGTGAAAAGGTTCCACCTGCAATACGTTTTAAGGACTAAGGCAGCCCTTTTCAGCACATGCTGTGCATCCGTCTCACAACAGGAACGAGTTCAGGTCACACTTGCTAACTGAGAAAGTCCTGGATCTCTGGTCACGATCTGACCTCATGAGGCCAGAGACTGGCAGTGGTTTTTCAAACTCTATTTTCTTCTTTCTAGTCGTAGAATTCTTGATTTGGAACTGCTACCTCGCTGGTCCTAATTATGATCATATCTTTGCAACTTCCTTTTGCATCCAGATGAATTCTATGATTAAGTTTTGAACAATGGGTGTAAGAAGAAAAGTCTGCAGAAGTAGACCTATCAATTCTTAATTTCTTACCTCTGGGTGTTGTTTATGTGTAAAGGAAATAGCTTTAATCTATTAACTCACTGTTATTTGGAGTTTTCTGCCATGTTAAAGCTGCTCTAACATAGTAGTAGTTCTCTCTCTCTCTCTCTCTTTTTTTTTTTTTTGGTTTTTGTTTTTGGGTCACACCCACTGGTGCTCAGGTTACTCCTGGCTCTGCACTTGGGAATTAATCCTGGCAGTGCTCGGGGTACCATATGGAATGCTGGGACTCGAACTCGTGTTGGCCACATGGAAGGCAAACGCTCTACCCGCTGTGCTATTGCTCCGGTCCCTAGTTCTCTTGTCCTATCTTAATATTCCTTACCTTTGAATTAACTACGTCATGTCTTACAATGATTTTATCTCATACTTTGCTTACTGTTTCCCTAGCATAAAAACTGATGGATGAACAAAAGATTCTATTTTCCTAACTTTTTCTCTTTGCTTTATTATGTACATCTTATTTTTAAAACGTTAAGAATAATCTTCCAATATATATGCATACCATTGAATAATTATAACAGCATACTTTAATAAAAGTTATGTAAATGTGTTCTCTCCATCTCCTCCACCCTATCTCTCTCACCATTATTTTTCAACATTCGCTCTTTGGCCACATTTTCCAAACTGGGTTTAATACATCTATTTCTTCCATAGTAAAAATGTGCTTATAGTTTTATAAATATAATAACCTGTATCATATAATAACCTCTAGCTTCCTTCCCCATGCTTTTTTTTTGCTAATAAATATCCTTTCTTTGTTTTCTTAGCAACCTCTAATTTATTCTTCAAGAGAAAGATTAGTTCCTCTAGGAAAAGTTTATTTCTTTCCTTCTCATTCTTTAGATCTAGCATGCTACCTGGAAGCTCCTTTACTCATCATACTACTCTGCCTCATCTAATGAACTTATATAGGCTTAGGAATAGAGACTGAGCCCTTATCTGTATTAGGGTTTCAGCTGCTCACTGTGGGTCTGTTGATTAAATGTCCAATATATTCACCCTTTAGGACTGATTATTTGAACTATTCCTTTATTTGATAAGAAATTTGGATTTCTCTAAAAATCACTTGTATCACTTGTCCTCCCATTGCTCCTCAATTTGCTTGAGTGAGCGCCAGTAACGTCTTCATTTGTCTCTGTCACGTGCTCATGTAGCCCAGTGGCATCTGCTCACTCCAGGAACACGAAGAGCATCAAATCGTTCATTCAGGGTCTTGACAAAGAAGTCCGACCATCTCGTAGGTGGGCGGTCAGGCGTTCTTTTGACGTCCCGTGGAGTCCAGTCGATAACAGTGCTGGTCCAGCAGTCAACCCCAAATTGCATTACGACGTGTCTGGCCCATCTGATTTTCAACGCTCTGGCAAACAAGGTAGCATCCCTGATCCTCCATCAGCAACAGAGGATGGAATTCCAAATTCTTTCTCTCACTTGAGTGAAACGTGATACTCCAGACATAGCTCTTTTCATTCCTCTTTGGGAGACCCGAATAGTGTTCTCATCCTGTTTTTGTAGGGTCCAGGTCTCTGAGATGTATGTTAGTGCTCTAAATATATGCTATCTCTAAAAATAATGCAAATAAATACTTTTCTTCTAGAATAGTTAAATAAAAAGTGGGTTCAAAGTGGTGTGATGCCATCAGAAAGAAAAGTATTGGTGAGGAATGAGGAAGAATGAGTTTCACCCACTACTAGTGGGAAAAATGAGCCTCACCCACTACTGTTGGGAATTTGCCTGATTCAACCCTTTTGAAAAAAAAAACAGGAAGTTCCTCAAAAAATTAAGAACTAGGCTTCAGTATGACCCAGAAATCCCACATCTTGGTATCTACCCCGAGGAGCCAAAAACACTGTTCAGAGAAGATATTTGTTCTCCTGTGTTCATTGAAATACTATTCACAATAACTAAGATCCATAAAAAACTCGAGTGAACAAGAACAGATTATTGCATAAAAAAACTGTGGCATATACACAAAGGAATACCACTCAGTATAAAAAATAAAATCATGCAATTTCTTCTATGGGGATGGAACTAGAGTGAAATTAGCCAGAAGGAGAAGGGCAGTTACAGAATGACTTCTCTCATATCTGGAATATAAAGAAGCATGTTAGAAGAACAATAGGTGACCCAACATAACAGAATCTGTGAACTAATCCACAGAACAGAGAGCTCACCATGATGTGGAGATAGAAGGAGGGGCTTTAGGGGGTACCCTGAAATAATGGTTAGAGGGCAAATGGACAGTCTGGGGGGATGTACCATTGGAATATTATATATATGAAACCCTGTCACTGAAAGTATTGTGAATCACAATGACTAAAACAATTTGTTTTATAAGTGGTGTGGTTTAATAGGAATATGAAAATGAACTCATCATCACTTATTATTAGGGAAATGCAAATTAAAACAACAATGATATATCATGCACTGTCAGTGAGAATGGCACACATCCAAAAATTTGAAAACAGGGGCTGGAGTGATAGCACAGCAGGTAGGGTATTTGCCTTGCACACGCCCGACCAGGTTCAATTCCCAGCATCCCATGTCGTCCCCTGAGCACAGCCAGGAGTAATTCCTGAGTGCATAAACCAGGAGTAACCCCTGTGCATTGCTGGGTATGACGCAAAAAGAAAATTAAGTTTGAAAACGGCCAGTGTTGGCAGGGTAGTGGTGAGTAAGGAACCTTCATCCATTGTTGGTGGGAATGTCATCTGGTTCAGCCTTCATGGAAAACATGTGAAAATCCATCAAAATAATAATAATAATAATAATAATAATAATAATAATAATAATAAAACCCCACACAACACAGGACTAGAACTACTTTACAATATTTTTTTTATTTTGGTTTTTGGGTCACACACGGCGATGCACAGGAGTCACACCTGGTTCATGCACTCAGGACTCAGGAATTACTCTTGGCGGTGCTCGGGGGATCATATGGGATGCTGGGAATTGAACCTAGGTCGGCTGCGTGCAAGGCAAACACCCTACCCGCTGTGCTTTGCTCCAGCCCCTACTATACAATCTTGTGATATCACATCTTGGTATTTATCTTCCAAACATAGAAGAATTAATTTGAAAGGATATATGCACATCTATGTTTATTGCCATACTTACTACAATAACCAAGATATTGAAACCACCCAAATGCTCAACTAAAGACAGTTAGATAAAAAAAATTGTAGTATATGTACCCAATGGAGTACTACAGAATAACAAAATTATACAATTTACAGCAACATGGATTGAACTAGATGATATCATGCCAAGTGAAGTCTATCAGAAGGAAAAGGTTATATACAGAATTATCTCTCTCACATGTGGGACTTAAAGATAGGTAGTAACAAAGGTTCAAAGGCAACATAACAGGAGAACTGAGCCACACAATTAAGTTGGAGTTGGGGGGGGGGATTGGAAGGGAGGGATGGGTCTTGGACTTCTTAGGTGAGAGAATGGATACACTGGTAATGGGTATGGGATTGGAATTACATGTGTGAAAGACCATTGTTAAAAGCACTGTAAACCATAGAATCTCAATCTATTGTTTTAAATAGTGTGGTAAAGAAACCATCCAATTTGCTGCAACATGGAAGCATGTTTAATAAAGTAACCCAGAATAAGAAGAACAGACACAGAATGACATCATTTATACATGATATTTAGAGTTACTAGATGAGGAAATGCAATGATTTAAATGGAGGATTGGTAGATCACTTTTGACCCTAGGATATAGGGAGGATAATGAAATAAATAGAGTTAAAGAAAGAGGAGACACAATAGAGGTAGGATCAGGGGGATTCAGGTATACTAGTGGCATTAAGGAATGATAGAACTAAATACCCAAACAGCAGTCAACAACACTGAAATCATGAGACCCAAACTTTAATAATCAAACATAAAAGATGCCTGTCAAGATGACTGGTTAAAGAAACTTTGGTACATGTACACAATGGAGTACTATGTAGCTGTTAGAAAAGATGAAGTCATGAAATTTACATACAAGTGGTACAATATGGAAAGTATCATGCTAAGCGAAATGAGTCAGAAAGAGAGGGATAGACATAGAGAGATTGCATTCATCTGGGGGATATAAAGTAACAAAGTATGAGATTAATACCCAAGAATAGCTGAGATCAGCACCAGGAGGAATACTCCATAACTTAGAGGCCAGCCGGGTATCCTAGAGGAAAGGGCAGTTCAGATAGAGAAGGGAGCACCAAATAAAGGGTGTTTGGAGGATCCTCCCAGGAGGGGAGATGCATGTCAAAAGTAGACTATGGACTGAACATGGTTGCCACTCAATGCCTCTTTTGCAGACCACAACACCCAAAAGGAGAGAGAGAACACAGGGGATTGCCCTGCCACAGAGACAGGGGGGATGGGGGGATGGGGGTGGGAGGGATATTATCCATGGTGGTGGAAAATGGGCACTGGTGGAGGGATGGGTATCTGATCATTGTATAATTGAAACCAAAGCACAAAAAATTGTAAATCTACAACTGTAAAAAAAAAAAAAATAAAATAAAGGGAAAAAAATAAAGATGCCTGTCAAGATGGCAGGCTGGGACTGGGGCAGGGGGCATAAGGAAGGGAAGGTGGCAGAACTGGTGGAGGGAAGTTGACACTGGTGGTGGGATCAGTGATGGAACATTGTATGTCAAAAATGAAACTATGAATATCTCATCCTCTCAGACATTCATTTTAAAATATCACCATTTGGGTGCCTTACCACTGGGAAAAATATACTTTGTGAAAGTTATTACTGACCACAGTATAAAAGATACAGACTATCAAAGGACTCTTTCATTCCTTAAAAATGGTTGTGTTTTCACAAAAAATGAAAGTTAAAATATAGACAGTTTTTCTGGTAAAAGCCATGTCATAATGTGATCTATTATCAAACTTGTGGCCAACCAAACCACAAGTTTTGTTATTTTTCAGTTGGCCTGCAATAAAGACCTACTGTACCTAACATAAACTTGAAAGTATATTGCTTTAATTTATTAAGCTTCTCCTGATTATTTATCTTTGATAATATATACTGAATTTCTTATACACATGAAGACTAAGAAGCTTATGAGCAATCTCTACTATCTAAATAGATAACAATTTAACAATTCCCAAGTCACGTCGTTGGGAGATCTATTTTATTCAATATACAAATGGTTGTTACTGAAAAGTTTTAATGGGTGTTTACCAATTTTATTTACTAAGACTTGTCTTTATTTGCTTTATATTTAATGTATCAGTGTTTCATATATATGCATACAAATTTATCTATATGACTTTTTGAAGCTATGGGAACAAAATATATTTAATCTAACCATGATAGAACATAAGTATTGAAGTCAGACAGATAGGGAGTCCATCTTGATTTTATTACCTACAAAATGTATAATATTTAACATATTATTAAATATTTATTAATAAATAGAAATTAAATGTTTATTTGTGAAGTAATATAATATAAGAATATAATAATGATTGACTTGGTAGTGTTTGTGAGGATTAGTAAAACTATAGATAAAAAGTAGCTCAGATAGTAACTGGTACATAAGAAACAAATGAAAAGGAAATCATATTAAGAAGATTTAACCTTCTTCAGCCATCTAAATAACAAAGAGGAATATTAAAACTAGTAAGGTTTTCACATTGATACTTTTCTAAAAAGATGTAAGAGACATGAGTCTAAGAACCAAGTTGCCAATAAAAATTCGCTATGATTATTCTTCATTACCTGGCAAAGTGAAACCCAATAGTTAAAAGGAACAACAAAAATTTAGCATTTAAGATTTATATATATGTATATATATGTAGAGAGAGAGAGAAATTGAGAACCTCACAGATTTTTGGTTCAATCAAACTTCTACTTTTAGACTGCCAATTTTAGAATAATAACTCGCATTTATGCATAAAATGTTGATATAAGGAGAGAAACTGAATCAAAATAACCTTAATTTTATGGACAGAAAGGGCAGCAGAAGCATACTCAAAAGCTTCCATATGTTGCAATGGGGGTTCTGAGTCCAGAACTCTCTTGCAAGCAAGTTTCCTTGACTTTCTACATTTCATATTGACCTTGATGCTTATAAATGCTTCAGGGCTCAGCAATTAGTCTTTTGTGAACTGAGAACTCACTTCTGTGTAGGTTCCTAATGTTCAATCTCAATTAAAATCATTTTAACACAAATTCATGGTGAGTCACAGTAACACAGAAACTGGGGTCTACTATGTAACTGTTGTGTAGTGTAAAAGAAAGGAAAGAACTCTATAATGAGTTTCAGGGAGAACTTTCTTTTAGTCTTGGGGAAATAAGATTTATGACTTACATGTTCTTTTTCTCCTTTGAAGGTTACATTATAGTGAAATAATTTTTTTAAATGGCATTTGAGATGATAACACAGTAACCAGGTCACCGAGAGAGTGACTTTTCTAAATGTACAAGAATTTAGCTTGCAAGTCAGTTTCTGAATCTATCAATTAGCACTTAAATTTTGGAGAAATTACCTGACATACGCAATTGCTTCAAAAGAAGCAAGTTTTTTTTTTTAACTTTAGAACTTAAAAGAGGAATGCTTTTCTCTTGAAACGTCTTTTTCATCAAATCCCTTTAATCCCATTTCTACCATTTTACCGCTGGCCTTAACTATGCTTAATTTTGACTACCACCAATAGTCTGCTAATTGGTCCCTCTGTTTCTACTCTTTCCTTATCAGCATTTATTGTATTCCCAAGTCACCCTGGAAACAAAACTTGATGGCAGGTGAGACTGTTGCCCCAAATGAAATCCCCTTCCTTTGAAATAGATTACATTTTTGTATGTGATAACTCTGACCTGTGCATGTCCCGAGAGTGTCCAATTCTGTCCATCTGAGTCTACTCCTATTCATGTTTCTTTCAGTTTCAAACTCTCATTGTCCCTGATACTACATGTGAATTATTTTAATATGACATTTTCTTTGCAGATTCTTCAGATCTTAACAGAATTCAAAGATGAGCTCTTTATTGACAAATGATGACTTCAAGATTATATAATTGCTGATAGGATATTATTTGCTTAAAAATCTGACCTAACTGTAACACCTAGTTTATCCAAAGAATTTTGCCTAGCATTCCGTCCAGGGAGACTTCTCTTCTCTCTATTCTTTAAGATATTTTAAGCTTCATTTTTTACCCCTAATCATAAAAACATACTATGTCTTAGGTAGGGTTAAATTATTGTTTAGTTTTGGTACTTATAATATGGTCTGGCACTTTTCCAATTTATGTCCTAAAATAAGTGTGAGGCTTTCTGGTATCTGGTATTACTACTTTTCTTGTACATTGCACGTGCAATGTGTGTGTGTGTGTGTGTGTGTGTGTGTGTGTGTGTGTGTGTGTGTACTTCTTTGTTTTCAGATGATCTACAATTATCTACTCCTATCTAGGAGTTTCTTTCAACATTTCTTCTGGGGAAGTCCTAGTTAAATAGAGGGAAAGTCCTTCATCTTCTGGTTGCCTCTGAAGGCCTTCATGCTCCCGCCCTCTCAACATCATTTGAAATAAGAATCTCACACGATATAGTATGGCTGTCAGTTTTTATATTTGAGTATTTTAAATATTTCATTCCACTTTCTCCTAGTGTGTAGTTTTTCTAAAAGTCTGACGAAAACCCATTGTAATTATTTTTATATGTTACTTACTTTACCCTGTAGTTTTTCTTTGACTTGAATTCTTGAGAGATTTGCTATTATATGTTTTGGTATAGGACTCTTTGTATTTAGATAGTAAAGGGTTGTATTAGTTTCTTGGAGTTGTCAATTCAGTTCTCCAGGCTTTGAAAATTTTTTTGAATTAGCTTTTGCCTTCTCAATAACTACCTTTTGAGGAATACCCATTTTCCTCATGTTGCCTTTCTTAATGGAATTTGAGTTTTTATGGTTTAATTTTTCACATCTAATTTCTCAATGAGTCTGAACAATTAGCATATTACTATCTTTAGATTTCACTGATTCAATCCCTGATTTGGTTTATTGTTTTCATAGCTCCCCCTAGTACTCAATATAATTTATTGATTTAATCAATTCTGAATCTGGTGTTCTTTTAGAGGGGGATTGAGTTTGGGGGTCATGCCCAGGGGTGCTCAGAGCTTACTTCTGCACTCAGAAATCACTCCTGGAAGACTTGGAGGGCCATATGAGATGTCAGAGATTGAATCTGGGTTGGTTACATGCAAAGCAAGCATGCTACCTGATATACGACTATTTCTCCCACCCAGAATCTGTTATTTTCTTGTTTAAAATTTTCATTTATTTCTTCTGTCCATTGATTTTATTTCTGAGTACATTTATTTATTTTTCTGACTTTTCTTGTCTTTTGAATTTTCTTCAGGGGTTGGAGAGAACACAGTGGGTAAGGCACTTGCAACTGGATGATCCAAGTTGGATCACTGGCACCATATATGATCTGAGAACAAAGCTAGGTGTAAGTCCTGAGCATGGCCAGGTGTGCCTCTCCTCAGCTCCCCCCTCCCCGAAATACTGAAGTTCCTTTTATCACTGTGTTTTTATTGTAGAAGTTTTGAATTCTCTGGCAAACAGATATCACCTTCTTCATTTGAGGCTGAATTCTAGAGAGTAGTTCTCCCTTTATAGTACCATATTCTCTTGAGGAGCTCTTGAGGAGCTAGGTGGGCATGTGTTATCTTTCTGGTCTAGTCATTTTGCTTCACTTAAATTTTCTTTGCTTACACATCAACTACCCTCAATTACATACATACAAATACATACAATTACAACTACCTATCAATTACATAGCCCTACGCCATACTTCAGGGAGCCCTGGAAGTCATGCCTACTTCCCATAGCCACTGCTATGTTATTCACCTACCGAGCCCTGCTCTACCAATTCACAATTCATGACTATGTCTTTGAGGACACGCAAGTCAAGCACCTTGAATCCATAGACACGCTGATCTCTTATACCCTCTGCTGAGAACTCTGGGGTGACCTTGGGAAGGAGTTGGGCTGAGTCCCCACCCTACAGAAACCATGGAAGCCGCACCTACAACCCACTGCTGTAGCCACATCAATGACTCAACTCCACTGTTTCGCTAACACACTGCAGAGTCACCAAACCATGAAAAATTTCAGGTACCCTGGTGTCCAGACTGAGAACTGAGATCTTTTCTACTCATTGACCCAGATCACAAGTCCTAAATGTTTTGACCACACAGTCATATATATGGCCATGTGACATCTCCAAATTTGTCAACACTTAAATTCCAGTAGTAGCACACCAAATTACATGGAAAAGTAGCATAGAAACTAACTAAACTCACCAAACAAAAACAGTAGTACTGAACGCTAAGTTAGCAAAAACAATTTAGTAAATCCTTAGACAAAGACTTAATAACCCTGGGGAGACATAACAATTTTCACATAATTTCTATTACCGAAGTATTTTTAAGAATTCCTGTAGCATTTAGTAGCAACAAGCAACATAAAACAAATTATCATGTGCCTGCGAAGGGGGCAGGCTTGGAGGGTATTTTGGTAAATGGAGACAGTAGTAGAGGAAAGGTGACTTTGGCAAGGGCATTTGTGCTCAAACATTGAAAGCCTGTAACAACTGCATTATGAACAATTTCGTAAACCACAGTGTTAAATAAAGTATTTTATTTACAAAAAAATTCTGTGCTTGAAGAAACATTTTTAATAAGATTCTGTGATTTACAAAACTGTTAATATGATTTACATGCACATAATTTAAATATAACACTTATCACCAGTGTGCCCACCTCCTCCCCCAAGGACCCCAACAGACCTCCCTTTCAAACTCCCTGAATTCTTACTTTAAAAATCTACATCAACAACTTAGAAGGTTGAGTTACTTTTTACTTTTCCAGGAAATGGTCTTATCCCTTCCTTCTTCCCTTCTTCTCTTCCTCTTTTCCTTCCTGCATCTCTTCCTCTTGTCCTCTCTCTTTCTCCTTCCTTCCTTCCTTCCTTCCTTCCTTCCTTCCTTCCTTCCTTCCTTTCTTCCTTCCTTCCTTCCTTCCTTCCTCTTTCCTGTGTCCCCTATTTTCTGAATATCTTAGGGTTATGGTGGTGCGGAGGGGTGGTTTGTTATTCTGGCTCTGCCAATTTTCTCTTCTCTGGGATCATCAATTTGAGATTAGGCAGTTTACCTGATGTCAGTGTATAGCATGAGTTTAGTATCAATATTAATCAGTATTAATGGGCAGGAGAAAGGGAGTATGCTATAAAGCATATTGTCTTCATTCACTGGCTCCAGCCTATGAGGATTACTCACTGGATTACTCACTCTCCTCTGAGGAGCACACTATCTTCCATGTGGGATTCCTATGGATGAAGGAATTTCCACTCTCCCTTTCCCAGTTTTCCTGGTGGGACTGGCATTCTTGTCCCCTGCACTCCCTTCTCTAAACAGCAGTCCTCAAGTATTTCTCTCCACTCTGAACTA
The DNA here is from genome assembly GCF_029834395.1 of Sorex fumeus. NCBI lineage: Eukaryota > Metazoa > Chordata > Mammalia > Eulipotyphla > Soricidae > Sorex > Sorex fumeus. The sequence goes on from NW_026606186.1 coordinate 2,588,710, forward strand.
TCCAGGAAAGTGTGAATTTTTACATTGTCCTCTAGAGTGAAGTTGTGTTTGCCTCTGAGTTAAAGGGAGTGCTTTACTCTCACCAGGAGTTGTAGGACTGTCTTAGTATTTTGTGCTTCTGGTAATTACTTGTTTTCCTGAGAGAAAAGCAAGAAAGCTCTTGTATAGCTATCTGTGTTAAATTGCTAATATTTCTATTTTTAACGGGAGGACAGTGACAGTGAGTTAGATAATTTATTTGGTTGATCGATTGATTAATTTTTCTTTTTGGGTTACACCCAGTGATGCTCAGGGGTTACTCCTGGCTCTGCACTCTGGAAATACTCCTGGAGGTGCTGGAGGGACCATATGGGATGCCGAGTATCGAAGCCGGGTCTGGCTCATGCAAGGCAAATGCCCTATCCACTGTACTATTGCTCTAGCCCTCACTTAGACAATTTAGGTAATATTACACTTAGACAGCATTGAGATAAAGTTCTTTCAAACTTACATATGGCTGACTTCAACGTGGTCAGATTAGTTTCCTAGAGTTGTGATTACAAAAAAAAAATGAACTTGGTGGCTTAAAATTACAGAAATTCAACCTCTTTCAGTCAAAGTTGCTAGAAATCCAGAACCAGGTTGTTGACAACCCTTCTGAGAACTCTGATGTAAAAACTTGTTGATTCCTCTCTCTAACCTTTTGCTAATAGATAGCTACTTTGGTGACACTTGGTTTATAAATATATCATTCCAATATTTACTTCCATCATAGGAGCCCAGCTCTTCTCTCTGTCTCTGTGTCATTGCATGGCATTCTTCTCTCTGTCTTTCTCTCCTTTTCTGTGACTAGTAGATCAAAGGTCAACCATACCTCAGAATGAGCTCAAAATAACTAAGGTCTTTTACAACCACTCTATTTCCAAATAAGGTCATATTTTGAGGTATTGGAAGAGAGGCAAATTTTGGGGGGACCAAAGTGATGCAGGGGTGGTTGAGGGGAACAACACAAATAATTTAATCCACAACAGTTTTCAACACTACACTGACACTTTCACACATTATAATATAAAATACTCATAGCACTCTGCAAATGTGTTATTAGCTTCATTTTACAGATAATGCTGTTGAATTACTTTTGTTATATTCTTTGTGCATGGCATCTTCTGAAGTTGTATAATAGAAGTAGTCTGGGTCTAGTTTTGGTTTTCTCTCTGCACACCATCCCTTGCCCACCCCGCCCCCCCGCAAAAGTTCTTTTCTCTTAAATCATTCATATTATGGCAGTGATGAATGTACTCTAAAAATATTTATATATGGAGAAAATAGATTCATACTGCTTGGCACCTTAATCAGGGTCATAAAATTAGATCTTCCTGACTCATTCCCAGATGACTTTCCTGAAAGAGTACAACATTGTGTGCCAGGTGTGATGCCATCCTCACGGTCACAGTCATGGTCCTCCCATTATTCATCGATTTGCTTGAGTGGGCCCAGTAATGTCTCCATCGTGAGACTTGTTGTTACTGTGTTTAGAATACTGAATACATCATGGATAGCTTGCCAGGCTTTGCCATGCGGGCAAGATGCTCTCAGTAGCTTGCCGGGCTCTCTGAGAGGGGCAGAGGAATCGAATCCAGCTCAGCTGGGCCAGCTGTGCACAAGGCAAATGCCCTACCACTGTGCTATCACCATCTTAAGAATAAAAAAATAAATCCAATTGAATATTGAAGATACCTCCTATTTTTACTAGTGTGCCATTTCTTATCATTTGTCTTTGAAAGAAAGCATTAATTTTCTTTAAATACCACCCTTGCCTTCTCTCAATTTATGTGGTTTCTAATTGACAGTGGTAGGGTTAAATCTACTCTATCCATGTTAAGCTTTGGAGATGAGCCTAGGGGATGTTAGGCCAACAAAACTCAGTTCCAGGAGCTTGTTCAAGTGTAGAGAACAAAGACCTTTATTCACTGGAATTAAACTAGATGAGGGTTAATTTCAAGATATAGAGGGCAATCATAGAGCAAGAGTTGATGCATAAAACCATGCAATAGTTGTAAAGCAACTATAAAACCCAGCATAGTCAAGAGAACAAAAGTAACTTAAAATGAAACAAAACTTAGACCCAACCATATCTATTGATATATGACCCTTAATTTTTAGTTATAAGAGTCAATACATTCTCTTTGTACTAAGACAATATGACTTAGTTTTCTGTGGCTTCTCATTAAAAGTGCTTACAAATACATTTTGAAACCAACTTGAACAATCAAGATATAAAATTGACTTTGTTATTGTTTTAAATTGGATTTCAAATCAATGTTATTGACTTGAATGCTATTGATAAATGCTAATTATGCAATGCCAGGTTAATCAGTAATTTATTATAGGATCTTTAGCTAAACATTTCTTTAGTATCTCAATATTCTCACTAAAATTGAGAGAATTTTGTTAGGTTTAATAGTCCAGTTTCTACTTCGTAAATTAGATAAGTATTCAATGTGATCTTCCAATGTCAAGAAGTTGAAAATTAAAAGAAGTCTCAATGAACACTTGTGATTTAAACATAGACATTAAAAAGATTAACAAACATGGAGTTACTTATAGTAAATTATAAACGGGTGAACGATTTACTTCACATTAAAAATATGAAATTTTGGAAAAGAAATGTTGCCAAATGGTGAGAGCTCATTTTATATCCTCTTGTGATGACAACAAATCTACAACAAAACTTGGATCAGCGTTTTCACAGAAAATGAAATAAAACCTACATTAACCAAACCTCTGCTTCTAGTACCTAGACAGACTGCAGAAAAAGGGATGCACTTGCACTCTCCACACCTGCCTCCCCTCTCTCTTTGCCCCCACTTCTTACTGCAAAGTAATAAGTTGCAACTAGGTAGAGATTTCTAGGGTACAGACCTTTACTCTGGAGGCATGGGGATTACATCTAACACTTGGCATCCTAACCCACAATCCTATACTAAAATGGAAACAGGAAATAAGAAACTACAGGGTATTTATAGAAGCTGCAGTTATTGGCTGATGCTTTCAGAACTTTGCTGATAGCACTGGTGGATTCCATTCTCTACTAAGCCAAACAACTAGCTAAGCAGACTGGGGTTGAGGGAAAATTATCAAGACTGCCTGCTTCTGACAAATAAAAATACCCCCAGCAGCCCACATCTGACCGCTAGCAAGCAGGCTGCACTACTGCAGACTAAAAGCACCCTGTGGACCTCCTAAAGCATAACCAGTGAGTAAGGTAGCTCCATTCCCTGCTGTGTTAGCCCTAGAGTATGCACTTTGTAAACTGCAGGAAATGCTACCTTTGATTCTTTAAAAATGCACCCAGGCATGAATTCCCTAGCTACTACCCAGGTCTCCACAACCATAGCAGAGCAGTGGCTGTAAACGCTTATAATCTGGAAATTCCTGTTTGCTATCCAGCTATTCAGGAACTTCTGAAATCAGCACAGAGTCACCAAAGCAAATAGTCAATTCTTATGCTATTTTTGTAGTGTCTGCAGTAACATCACTCCTTTCATTTCTGATTCTATTAGGGTTTTTTTTTCTTCCTTGTTGTACATCTAGCTAAAGTTTTGTCGATACATTTATTCTCTAAAAGAACTAACTCTTGGTTTCATTTAACTTTTGTAGTTAAAAAGATTACAAGACATTACTACAAATAATTTTGTGCTACCAAACTGGAGAATCTTAAACACAAAACAACCCCTGCTCCCCCACTCCCACCACACACAAATACTAATTTATTTTTACAGAGATGCAAGCATGGTTCAAAGTTTGTAAATGATTTAATATAATTTCCCTCATCAGTCAAAGATAAACATCATTTGATCATATCCACTGATGTATAAAAAGCTTTTTAATGATTTAACATCATTTATAATAAAACTCTCAGGAAAATTACATCGAAAAGTTCACATTCTGTTCCCACTTTGTTGAGTAGAAGGAACATCCCCCACAACAGTAAAAACCTTATACAAAAAAATCACTAATAGCATACTTAATAGTGAAAATATCAAAACTATTTCTTTAAGATAAGTTAAAAATAAGGATATCTGTTCCTATAATTATAATTTGATATATTACTGGAATTACGAGTCTCAACAGTTTGAAATATAGGGAATGAAATTGGAAAAGAAGTAAAACTATCACTATTTTAAGATCACATGATACTATACGGACAATTTCCTAAAGACTCGATTAAAAATCTATTAGAATTAACAAACCAATATATTACAGTGACAAGCTATAAAATGAATACCTCCAACTCTGTTTCATATCTATAAGAAAGCAATTTTCTAGAGGAAAGAAAATTTAAAAATCTCATTTATAGGACAATAGTAACTGGTAATAAACCTCGGATACTGAAAGACAGAACTGAGAGTGCCAGGCTTGGGAAGAGAGGGTGAGAAGAATGAATATCTTGACTGTAAGTAACACAGAAAGTTATGTGTGGGTCTTAAGCACATGAGTAGTGTTAAAGGAGGCAATGCTATGTACTAAAACCTGTTAATGTACTAAACACTGTTAATGAATAAAAGATGGGGGAGATCGGGAGTGGGGGAAAGAATGTTGGATTGGAGGTGATCTTGGGATGAGGGCCAAGTCATGGACACTCAAGTGACTGGATTGTATGGTACCTTTGTACACCAATATCATAAACTTGAACACTAACACTGTTTCCTGAACTATAAGGGACATAAATAAATCTCATTGAAAACCCAATCTAAGATAGGTATCCTATGTAGTGACAAAGGAGGAGAAAGACTTGCATATCAAAAAGCTTACGTCGCTATTACGAGGAACTGAAGAAGACACATGGAGATGCAAAAACATCCTATGCTCATAGAGTGAAAGCATAAGCATTGCAAAATGGATCTTTCTACCCAGATAATTATATAGATCCAATGCAAATCAACTCAAATCCCAAAACTGATTTCAAAAATATAGAATATTACTGAAATTTGTTTGGAACTACAATAGACTCCAGAGTGGAAACAATGCCACAATTAAAGTAGAACAGAGGCATCACACTACACAACTTCAAACTATGATAGAAAAAATTCTTTAAAAAAGTATGTTAGAGTTAAAGTAGAAGCACAGATATCACTATTATAGAATTGAGATCCCAGGCTCACATCCTCGTAACATGGGTAATTAATTTAAGTTAAATCTCCAGCAGCAAAAAATGTAGGGAGGAAAATATCTTCAATAAATGGTGTTAGGTAAACTGATTAGCACATATAGAAGAATGGCACTGGGTCACTATCTCATAAAAATTATCTCATGCATAAAAATTTTCAAGGGATTAAAAACATGGACACTAGACCTGAAACCATAAAAATGCCTTAAAGAAATCAGAGACAAAAATCATACCATGTCATTGCCTTCCTCATTTAGGGAAAAGACTCCAATATCAAGGAAAAAAAAAAGGTAAAATAAATAATGTGATTATATCAAATATAAATGCTTCTAGGGAGCAAAATAATATCATTAAAATATAACTGTTAAAATAAAGATGCACCACTGAATGGGAGCAAATATTTATTTACCACACATCTTGACAAAGAGCTAGTAATCCAAGATATATAAGGAATTCACAGCACCAAGTAACAAGGAAACAAATAACCCCTTCAGAAAATAGAGCAGAATTGAACATCACTGCTCCAAAGAAGATATGCAGCCGGTAAACAGGCACATGAAAAGAAATTCCAAAACACAAAAGAAAATGATGTTCATTATCTTTTATTTTTGGAGAAATGCACAAAAAACAGTAACATATCAAATTGAATCTGAGAACGGTTTACATCAAGAAAGCCTCAAACAACAGATTTTGGTGAGTGTGTGAAGAAAAAGGACCTCTCAAACACGGATAGTGGTAGTATAATGTGGCCTGTTGCTAGTGAAAACAGAATGTATATTTCTCAAAATATTCAAAACAGGTTTACCAAATTATTAAGCAATTCTACTCCTATATATCTATGCAAAAAGTATAATTATTGCAATACTATTTATAATAAGGATAAGGCCCTCCCATTGATCATTGATTTGCTCGAGCGGGCCCAGTAACATCTCCATTGGAGACTTTGTTGTTACTGTGTCTGGCATATCGAATACTCTCGGTAGCTTGCCGGGCTCTCCGAGAGGGGTGGAGGAATCGAACTCTGGTCGGCCATGTTGGCTGCGTGCAAGGCAAACGCCCTACCCGCTGTGCTATCGCTCCATGCCCAAATGTCCAGTGAATGCTGAGTGCATTAAGGTATGTGGTATATCGTCATATAAAATACACATGTATCTATCTATCTATCTATCTATCTGTCTGTCTGTCTGTCTGTCTGTCTATCTATCTATCTATCTATCTATCTATCTATCTATCTATCTAAAATGTTGAGCTGGAGCAATAGCACAGGAATAGGGTGTTAGCCTAGTTCAATTCCTCTGCCCCTCTCGGAGAGCTTGGCAAGCTACCGAGAGTATCTCGCCCACATGGCAAAGCCTGGCAAGCTACCTGTGGTGTATCCGATATGCCAAACACAGTAACAAGTCTCACAGTGTTACTGGGCCCGCTCGAGCAAATCGATGAACAATGGGAAGACAGTGACAGTGACATGTATAATGTTGTTTCAAAAGGTTCTAAAGATATGAGAATAAGATATGTTGTCTTTTGAAAAATGAAACTAGAATAAAGTAACTCAGAAGATGATCTCATATATATTATATAATATATATTATATACCATAAGGTAAGGTAAAGGTAAAGGTAAAGGCCCTCCCGTTGATCGTCGATTTGCTCGAGCGGGCCCAGTAACATCTCCATTGGAGACTTTGTTGTTACTGTGTCTGGCATATCGAATACTCTCGGTAGCTTGCCGAGCGATAGCACAGCGGGTAGGGCGTCCGCCTTACAAGCGGCCAACATGGCCGACCCGAGTTCGATTCCTCCGCCCCTCTCGGAGAGCCCGGCAAGCTACCGAGAGTATTCGATATGCCAGACACAGTAACAACAAAGTCTCCAATGGAGACGTTACTGGGCCCGCTCAAGCAAATTATATACCATATATAATATATATTCCACAATATATATATGGAATATTGTAATCCCATCAATGGCCAAGACCCAGAGACTTTAAAACCCAGCTCCCAGAAGAGAACAGCGCAGAGTCTCCTACCTCCGCGCCTAGCTGTTCTCACCAGAGTCCCTTCGAGGAGGGTGGGTTGAGTTTCCCTCCCCACCCCGAGCAGAGCCCTGGCAGCTGAATACCTCCAGTTCCAGTCACAGCCATGCTTAAGACCACTCTCCACACATTCGGATGAGCCTCATGCATGAAGGAACTGGCAGAGGAACCCAGGTGTGCAGGACCCTGGGCGTAGATCTCCAAGCCTGCTCAGATTGGAATTGGGCCTCCTCCACCCAGATCCCCCATCTTCCAGAATGTAGGCATTACACCCACCAACTGCACCTGGCACCGTGTAATCCCATCAACGGCCAAGACCCCAAGACTATAAAAGCCAGCTCCTGGAAGTGTGTGGCCGCTTTTGCAGTGGCATAACGTCTTATTATCTAGTTCTTACTCTGGAGAACATGGCAGGCTACCAGGAGTATCCTGCCCACAGGGCAGAGTCTGGCAAACTCCCCATGGCGTGTTCAGTACGCCAAAAACCAGTAACAATGATGGGACTCATTCTCCTGACCCTGAAAGAGCCTTGAATGTGGCACTTTCTAAAATCTCAGGGCTGGGACGAAGGAGACATTACTGGTGCCTGCTCGAGGAAATCAATGAACAACAGGATGACAGTGATACAGTGACAGAATACTGAGAAGTAAAATAATGGAACAAAGATAAATGTAAGCAAACTCATGGGTTCAAGCAGCAGACCAAGGCTGAGGTGGATGGGAGGGGGAAGCGGAAGGGTGAGGGAATTCAGTGGCTTGTATCGGAAGGATATCGGTGTATAGTAGTTGTGGTGTGGTAATATTGTTTTATAATATTGTTTTGAAGAACATTGAGATTATATCCTTGAAATAGACACAGCCGTATAAAGTGTTGGCTTAATAAAGTATAATTCTCTTAGTATTATCTAAGTCACTGTCACTGTCACTGTCCTCTCATTGTTCATTGATGTGCTCGAGTGGGCCCAGTAACATTGTGAGACTTGTTATTACTGTGTTTGGTATATCGAATACGTCACGGGTAGCTTGCCAGGTTTGCCAGGCAGGTGAGATACTCTCAGTAGCTTGCCGGGCTCTCTGAGAGGGGTGGAGGAATAGAAGGTAGAGGAATTAAACTTGGGTCAGCCAGGTCGGACATGTTCAAGGAAAACGCCCTACCCACTGTGCTATTGCTCCAGCCCATTACATATGGTCCTCCCATTGTTCATCGATTTGCTTGAGCGGGCCCAGTAACGTCTCCATCGTGAGACTTGTTGTTACTGTGTTTGGCATATCGAATACGTCACGGGTATCTTGCCAGGCTTTGCCGTGTGGGCGAGATACTCTCGGTAGCTTGCCGGGCTCTCTGAGAGGGGCGGAGGAATCAAACTCGGTCGGCCATATTGGCTGCATGCAAGGCAAATGCCCTACCGCTGTGCTATCGCTCCAGTCCATTACATAAGTAGCTTTAAATTTTATTAAAAAATTATGTATTATACTATATAATATTTTGCTACCATTAATATTATTATAGTGTTTTCTACTAATACCTGTTCTACGTGAGGTTTTTGTGATATTTAGTTACCATCAAAGCTTACTGATTATAGCTTGTCAAAATCACAATTATTTAGAAAGCAGGACTCCAAAAATTTCTCTTTGGAATTTGTAAATAAAGTACAGATTTATTGTAGGAGTTCTCTCTCTTTAAAATCTATAATTATTATAAGTTTTCTAGTAGTAATTGTAATATGCTGCTGTTAATTTTACTAAAGGCATCATTATTGGATTTTTTTAACCTAATTTTCCTTAAATATAATATGCACTTTATAAATCGAGGCATCTGGTTAACATAGGGCTATATGGAGTTTTCTTTGCTGCTCAAGTTCTTTTTGATGTTTATGTAATTCACTTTTCTATGAGTTTATGAAACAAAATTGTCCTATATTTTATGAATTTTGGCAGGAGAATCCTCAGGCTCAGTTTTGGTCTTCATTACTCTCTGTAAACCACTTCTCCCTTGGCATATAGATTGGATTTCATGGAAATCATCTCTATGCTGATGAGAGTCACCTCTATCCTTCATTTTCTACTCTGCTGACATTGAGAATGGTCTTTTTCAAGTATTTTCTGCCTCTAAGGTGCTGCCCATGCCAGACATTTCCTTGGAACATGTCTAAGATTTCATTCTCTTATGACCTCTGATTATGCAGCAGTTGGTCTTAAAGGGTATAATAGCTGCCGACAACTTTTTCAGATTTGACATTAGCCTCAGAGATTTTACGTACTTGATGGTAAATCTCTATATTGATCAAACCCAGCAAAATGTTCCTACATTATTCTCTTTTCTTCTTTCCCCCCCTGTACATGATCCATTATGTATGAATTATTTACTTTTGGGAAAAGAAAACGTTGGATGGCAATTTTTGTTATATCCTATGTATCATGGATTTTAATACTCCTCATGACTTGCAATTTTTATCTATTTATTCTTCCTTGAAAGGTCAACCATACACCTTGCTCCAATGTTCTGATCTTGAAGATGATGAGAACAATCTGAAAAGTTTGCTTTTGTAGTTCTGAACAGGTTTTATTCCTATATTCCTGAATTGCTATTTTTAATGTTTGTTGTGTTTGCTTATAGTAAATAAAGTGCATTTTAAAAGCTTGACCATTTACTTTGCATATATGTGTAAATTTTTCAGTCCATTGAACTTTCATGATAAAATTTTAATGCTATATATCATGATGCATCAGTTTTGTAAGGTTTTATATGGTACAGTGTAATGGAATTATTATTATGAAGCTGATAAACACAGTGAAAAATTAAAATATTTCAAAACACTGTAACAAGAGTCAACTAACCTTTCTTATAAAAAGGATGCTACTTTTACACATTTATATTTTGTTTTATAGGGTAATAAAATGATAATAAATAATATTTTACTACTATCTATTGATTTTTGTTACTTAAATTGTATTGTCTCCTAATATATTGCCTTTTTCCTGAACTTAAATATTTGTTATATATTTTCACATTTTCCCCCTAGTAATAAACTCATGCCACTGCACTAGTCTTCAAGTTTTATAACTGTTCATGTTTCTTTTACTTCTTGCTAAGTGTTTTATGACAACAAATACAACTTAAAATTTAGCCTGCTTACATAAATCATTTTTTTTCACCAAACGCATATTGCTATTTATTTGTAGAGGAGAGAGTATGACTCTCTCTTTATATCTGTCCATTGAAAGAAAATGTTTCAGATCTCATGATTAAATGAAGGTTTTATTTTTATTTTCTTTTGGGTCACCCTGACTATGCTCAGGCTGTGCTCAGGGTCCTGTGCCCAGGGATCACTCCTGGCAGGTCTTGGGGTTCAGGCGGGGCTTGAAGTGCTGGGGACTGAAGGCATTTTGCAAAGCTGTTCTCTTGGAATTTCTTTTCTTTGGACTCATATGACATTTTTTTAAAAGAAAATCCAACTCTTTATTTCTGGGTTCCTTTAAGAAATTTCAATAATAATTGTAGAAAAAAGATGTTTCTTCTTCCTCATGTGTTTAAATAATTCTTTGTGTTTAATCTTCACTCAAGAGAGCTCTGCGGGACTTATTTTATGGTAGATTGTCTTTTATGGATGCAATATCTGTTGTAATTTGGGAACATCAAATAGCCTTTAAAAAACTTTTATTTTATCTTTATGTTCCTGGAATACGTTTTATAATCATTAGTTGTTATTTATTTATATTTTTCACACACTATGACTTTTGTGCTTTTTTCTTAGTAGTTTGATAAACTTGAATATCATTCATCTCATTTTGTGAGCTGCTTCCTTAACTGAGGGAGCTTAGTGTCGTTAACATGCATTTTTAACTCTAGCATGCAATGGATTGATGATTAAAAGCCAAACCTATCCATGCTTGGGCCATGAAAAAAACAAGGGTGCTTTACTCTGGTGATGCGGTACCCATTATGTGATTTCTTGCATTTTGGCATTATGCTTTATTTCTGTAGAAATATACTTCCCCTTTGAATATGGAGTGTATTCTACCATGTACATTGAGCCTGAATATAGATAAGTAGGAAAGAGTAATAAGTAAAGCGAGAACCAGTGACTTGGCAGAAATATTTTCAATTATCCATTGTAGAGTTCTGAGTGCTTTCCTTCTTCCATTCACCTACTGATTCTGTAATTTCCATGTTATTTGCAGAGTAACACCCAAGAATGTGTGTGTGTGTGTGTGTGTGAATTTTTTTCAGAATTCCTTACCTACTCATTCATTTGAAGTCATATTTCTATTTGTAGTAATATTCATTAGAATGTCTGGAGATTGGGCCAATTATTCCAATGGTCTATTTTCATTTGTGCACTGTGACTATCATTGCAGTAAAATGTTGGGAGCAAGTAAAATTAATTCAAAAATCTTGCTCTTACTAATAGCCATGTGTGTTGTGTTATACTGGTGATATCGCTTTTTTTGTATTGTGAAATATTGATAATCTTGATAGCTTTTTAAAATTTACTGCTCTAATACAGTCTCTTTTATACTGTTTACTCTGAAGTTACTGAAGCCCCTATCTTTATGAATGCCAGGTATTAAGAATAAACCTTATTTTTCAGTATATTTTAGTTTAGAATATATTTTATCCCTAATTGATTATACAATGTCACATATATGGTGAATAATTTACTACCAATTTCTACAAGCTTCCCATTATAAGAACTGTTCTGTAAAATTTTGTTGATTTCTCAAGTGGGCCCAGAAATATTTCCATTGTGAGACTTGTTGTTACTGTGTTTGGCATATCGAATACGTCACGGGTAGCTTGCCAGGCTTTGCTGTGGTGGCGAGATACTCTTGGTAGTTTGCCGGGCTCTCAGAGAGGGACGAAGGAATTGAACCCGGCTCGGCTGGGCCGGCGGCTTGCAAGGCAAACGCCCTACGGCCGTGCATAATTACTATATTCTGTCCTGTGAATATATAGTAAAAGTTCAATATAACAGAAATATTCACACTTTAACATTTTGTATTCCTTTTGAGTCCAGAAACAAAATTAATCATGATACTTATTTTTACTTAATGTGTATAAGATATTACATTTGCCCAAAAATATTAAAGCCTGTGCTGATTCATATGATTCATAAAATAATTTGAGGTTAATGGCTTAAAAGTCACTGTCACTGTCACTGTCCTTCCGTTGTTCATCGATTTGCTCGAGCAGGCCCAGTAACATCTGCATTGTGAGACTTGTTGTTACTGTGTTTGGTATATCAAATACATCATGGGTAGCTTGTCAGGCTCTGCTCTGTGGGCAAGATACTCTCGGTATCAAAATATTTCAAGGTATTGTTTTACACCCATTTTCCTTCCTAAAATATATAAATAGTGCCTTGTAAATGTGTATGCTTGTGCCAGAGAAATAAATACTCCAAGGGTTAAGGCTTTTCCCTTGCATGCAGCCAACCCTGGCTGGATCACTAGCATATATATGGTACCAAGCAAAAGTCAGGGACAATGCATGTTTTCCTAAACTACTCTACTTTTACTGTTCTGTCATTTCAAGAATCATTTTGCAAATCTGATAGCACATCATTTTTATATAACAAAACACAGTTGTGCTTGCAGAAAATAAATTAATTTTCTAGAAAAATTCAAATCCCGTTTAGTGGATCATCAGTTACTTTTTTTAAATTTTCCTTTTGGAATTGGCCCCCTTGTTGATTTCAAGCCATAGACTATTTGACCCTACTTCCATAAAGGAAAATATGTGACAAAGCCTTACATCAATCTGTACACAATGATTTACACCAATGATGAGCGTGCGGCCCAACTAGAGACTATAGTAGTTAAATCTACAGGAAGCTATCTTTCTAAACCTGTGGAAAGACTCTACTGGAAGAGGAAACCAAGGGAGAATAAAGATAAAAATAGGCCAATTTATTCTGTGATGATTTCACTGTGATTTAAATCCCGAGATTAATCTGGTCTTAAACTATTGTTGGATGTTTAGTAATATGACCAAATAAATTACTTATGAGTGTGTGTGTGTGTGTGTGTGTGTGCATGTATGAATGTGTGTATAGGGCATGGAAGGACAAGGATTGACTTTGGTGCATACACACGTGAAGACAAATGATTTAACTCTGAAATACTTCCTCAGCTCTTCATTTTCTATAGTTTTAGTCAAATTCATACTATAGTCATTATCATCCCTTTACATACATAATTCCTCAACTATTTCAATGGTTAAAAAGTAAACTATCATGTTATACATAATATTCTAAGTTGGACATGTCACTTGAAGATGGAGGGCATTTAAATGGTCCTTCATAATCCAAAGGAAGAGCTATACAAAATGTGTTCCAAACTTCCTGTGTCCACATGCATGGAGCACTGCTACTCCTGCCAATCCTGGCAGTTCTGATCTCTGTGGTCTTGGTGTTGAAAGAGATTTCCAGCTGCAGTACAGTCAGGTGTGAGCGCTTTGAAGGAATTGAATTTAGCAAGTACCACAATTCAACTATTCGACTATATTCAACAATAATTGACTTGCAAAACTGGCAACTTCTTGTGAGCATTCAATGTAATATAAAAATATAAAGATAATTTTCTTTATGGTTTAGGAACAAAATAACAAAGCAATATTTCTTGATTGTGAAAACACACAATATGATGAATCACAAAGATGAAAAGAGGGAGTCTGTGCAATAGTATAGCAGACAGGGTGCTTCCATTGCATGTGGCTCACCTAGGTTTGATGCCCTGCACCCCTTATGGTCTCGAGAGCCTACCAGGAGTCATCCCTGAGTGTAGAGCCAGCAATAAGCCTCGAGGACAGCCAGATGCGGCCCCCAATCCATAAATATATATGTGTATATATGTGTATGTATATATGAACATATACACACACAAAAGTGAAAACAAATAGAATTATGCTTATTCCATGGCAGCATTTCACAGATAAACACTGTCATATTTTGCTTTATTTTCTCCTAAATAATAAATTTGGTTCAGAAAATAAATTTTATTGATAAACAACCATATAATTATGACACATTTGTCTTTGAGGGAACCCATTTAGTTAAAACAACTCATCTTGCTTTCCAAAAGCATACCTTTAAAATTAGCTAACTTAAAACAAGGTCCTGGTTTAAGATATTCTTTAAGTTTCATTTTATTATCTAACGAGTAAACAAGCTAATCAGGCTAAACTGAAAAATATTCTCTATATAATTCTAAGCATATGCACTGTAGCACTGTCCTCCCATTGTTTATTGATTTGCTTGAGTGGGCATCAGGAACGTCTTCATTGTGAGGCTATTTGTTACTATTTTTAGCATATCCAATATGCCATGGGGAGCTGCCAGGCTCTGCCATTGAGGGCGGGATACTCTCGGTAGCTTGCCAGGCTCTCCAAGAGAGATGGAGGAATCGAACCCCAGGTCGGCTGCATGCAAGGCAAATGTCCTGTCCACTGCGCTATCGCTCCAGCCTAAGAATATGCAATATCTGATAATTCCAATATTTAGTACCTAATACCAGTTTCAGAATATTAAATTACTTATGTTTTTTGTTTAGTTAAAATTTTTAAATGGTAATACTATTATATAATTTGATATATAATTACAAGTAAAATATTTAACACAAACGTATAGGGTTTTGGGCAACCCAGTGGTGCTCAGGGCTGATCCTGATAGTGCTCAGGGACAATATTTAGTGTCAGGATCAAACTGGAGTTCGTCATTCTCAAGGTAAGCACAAGCACCTAAATCCCCACTAAAAGAGATACGTTTTTAAACATAAAAATATTTAATTTTGCTATAATATCTTGCAGAAACACATATATCTACTCTTGTCTAGATTTAATTTAAACTTTTAAAACAAATAACTTATCTGATCTAAATAATCTATATCCGATGATGTGACACAATAAAAGCATGAGTCAAACTGGAAATTCCAGAACTGCAAATGTGGTACTGTTGTAAGGATGTCATTACTTAACTGTTTCATTCATTTATAAAACAACTTGCCATTAAGTGTTTAGCTCTTACACTCTAGTACTTGACTTAGTGCAGGGTATTCTGGCCACATAGGAATGTAGCACACGTCATTTCATGGTATTATTTATACAACAGGGACAAAAAAAAAAGAGCAGACATAGAGGATAGATTTTTGGGTTGAGGAGGAGGGGAAATTTAGATTTTAGGAAGGGATTTCAGAAGACTTTCTGAAATGCTATCTGGGGTGGCCATTGCAGTAAATGAGACAAGATGATACTCTGAGGCAGCAGTGATTTTGGTATATCCAAGAGACACTGCTGTCCTACAGCACGGTGGTAAAAGGAGCAGAAAACAACATCTGAGATAAAGCAGGGTTCAGATCATTACAGTCCTTATACGTCAAGACAAAGTCTCTTTTTCCCATTTAAGAGCAGCTTTTAACTTTTCTGGAATAAAGCTCTAGCTGAGTGTGAAGAACTGGTGGTGGTGGGGGTGAGAACAAAGACTGGAAGAACCATTAGGAAAAACTGCATTAGTCTAGGAAAGAATTCCCTGTTTTGATGTACTAAACACGCAAAGTAGATACGAACACGTTCTCTAGTGTATTGCTTTAACAGCATCTAATCCTTGCCCAGTGTGGGCAAGGATAAGACAAGGCTCAGTTTGGATCAGGAAAAAAACTTATGCAAATATTTAAAGAATTATTATTATATTTTAAAAACCAGAAGATAAGCCTAGATGAATTGGTCTGGGGCACAGAATGCGTAAGCTTGCGAGCATAAGCTAATATGTTCAAACGATCTGCATCCACATGTATGGAGCACAATCTTGGCAGCTCTGCTGTCTGTGATCTTGGTGCTGCAAGAGATTTCCAGCTGACTGCAGTCAGGTGTGAGCACTATGAAGAGATGCGACTCTAGGAAATACCACAACTCAAAAGATATGTGACTGTTGGGGGCAGGAAGTGCCTCCCGGTAAGCACATGTGTGACACCACAGCACCCTCTGGTAGACACCACAGACATACCATATATGCCTCATAGAGTTTTACGTATGGGAGCACAAGTCACTAATACTCTAATACTGCAACTATAAGAACTGCAACCTGTAATTAGCACCACAGTCTATAGTTCAAGCACTGCAGCCGAGTGTGCAACTTGGAATGAGCATCGTGGTTAAGCATGTGCAGACACTACAGTTTAGGCGGGTATGGGACCACCCTGTCATCATCCCAATGTCAACAACAACAAAGAAAGAGATAGGAAGAGGATAAAACATAAACCTTAAATAATAATATAATGATCATAATATATATTTTTGACTATGTATAGTCATAAGATATATAATAGTATATAATGTATAGTTAAAATATATAATATTTAATTATAAAACATGCAATAAAATAATCAATAACAACAATACAATATAGTAAAATCATATAAATATTTAATAAATTACTATATATAATTTATATAATATTTTAAATTATATATAAGTCATATAACATATAATTTATAGAAATATAATAAATCATATAATATATAAATTATATTTTATATAAATTTTATATTATTATATAAATAACATATAGTAATATACAATTAATATATAGTAGTATATATTTATGACTATGATAGTCATTATTTACATTATTTCAACATCAATACAAAGGACAAAAGTTAGAAGCTAAAACCCAGCACTGCCAAATTATCACTTCTAATGCTATCTACTCATACAAAACTAGTTTTAAGATACCTACTGAATTTAATATTTATTGATTTATATATTTTTCAGTTTTGGAGTCACATCCAACCATGTTCAGGGCTTACTCCTAGCTCTGTGCTCAGGGATCATTATTGGTGGGTTTGGTGGGGGGTGGCTAGGGGTGCCAGAGATCAAAACTGAGTTTGCCACATGCAAGGAAAATGCCTATTCTCTGTATTATTTCTCTGTCCAGCCCTGTCGTTAACATTTATAATAGGCTTATTTTGGTGTGTCTTTCCTTAGTTGACGTATCAAGATTCAAAATTGTATTGTGGCTTTTCTCATAATACCTTTGAGCTAATGTTATTGTTTAAAAGCAGTTTTGTTTTTCACCATTATAAAGAGACATTTTACACACAAGTAAAAATTCATCTCGGATTCCTATTTATCTTTACAAGTAGGTTTTTCATAATCAACTGAAGAGATCCAAATATAATTTAGAAAGGGTTTGTGCCATTCAAGTCAGCTTCTTTCTTTCTTCTTTCCCTGCCTGTTCTCGATTTCTTAATCACAAAGAAGAACAGGTTCTGTAATTAGATTGTAGGTTGGTCCTCCTAAGCAATTAAGAATGTCCCTGTAGTTAAAGTCTAGGGAATATATCAAAGGACTGGTAAGATGATTTTGGCTATAGAACTGATTTGTCCCAGTTTACAAAAGAAAGTAATTTAAATTTTACATATATAATTAAGGTTTTTATCATCTGAATAAATCTAGTTAGCCTTCTAAACTTTCTACTCAGGGGTAGAAAGTGTAACATTTTTTCTGAGTCTGTCAGGAATCAATTCTATGACCTAGGAACACTGCTTCACTCTAATGAGTCCACATAAGAAAAGCTTTTGCTTTCCTTTTAGTTAATTTGTTTAGGTAACAAGTATAAATCCCTTTTTCGGGAAACATCTTTGTCTTTCACTTCTTGAAACAAAAAAATCTCTCTTGGCTCATTTTATGTTTCTGTCCTCTACCACAGCCTTAAACGGCTCCAGTCCTGTTTTCCCCAGGGAATATCCTGATATTTCTTACAATGAGATATAACCCATATTAAAGAAATCATTAAATCACAGAAACCTGAGCTAATGGGAGGCATTTTGTATGCTTTCATTTCATTGTAGTGGAATATCTCAGTCATTAGGTCTGAAATAGTGACAAAGTCACAGAGGCGCTATGGCTTTTTGTATTTATGGATTGCTGTACCAAATTCAATGGCATGTTCCATATAATATATGGCTATGCCAAAGTGAAAACTGAAGTTGATTTCAAGAGAATGAGGCTATTAATGTTTAGGCGAAAGGTCACTGCATTATTTCCAGGGCTAAGAATCCTGAAACAGCCATTGCATCTAAATGAAAAGAAGTGAAAAAAAAATCACAGACACCATTAGCTGACATTTGTGATGAGTGGAAAATGAATAAATTCACTTGAAGTGATTGATGTAACCTAATAAAAATGTCAATAAATCCACATCGCTTTATTACTGTATTTCTGTCACTAAAAATGGGTTGACATGTGTCTACCTTTAGTTCTTAGGCTTAAGAAGCACCTACTGCATTTGTTCACTACTGAAATTATTCTAATGTGATATATGTAATTTTTCAGGTAAGAAAAAAATTAAGGTATAGTTACTGTTTATAGGAAGGAAAAGATTTAAAAATATCAAGAAGCACAACTATGAGAAAAGCTGTCAATTTTATATATTTGTGACTAACATTAGCACATTCAAATTTAGAAATTGAGCCTCAAGTTCTGGAAAAATTATGATCCTTCTTGCCTTTACTTTCTTTCCTCTTTCTCACCTCTCACCTCACTTTTCCTTTTCTACCATTTTTTCTCCATCCATGTGTCCTTGTTGTTTACTATGTGATCAATAATATGCTAAGATTTCCATGATGAATACAATAATGGCTTTTCTCAACACGTCATTGCCTACCCCCCATTCCATCACAGTGTAAATACAGGATTTCAACCTTCACTGAAATAAAACAAACTTGAAATACATAGTAGAGCATATGTTGGAGGTTTCGAACAGGAGATACTAAGGAACAGTGAGACGGAACTACAATGATAGGGAAAAAGGAAGGCTGGGGATATACCTCAGTCGTACACTATTTGACTTACATGTGTGAGGCCCTGGTTCACTTCCAGCACAACACAAATATAAGGCAAGGAAAGAAGGAAGGGAAGGATGGAGGGAGGGAGGAAGGAAGATTAATTGCAGAAATACTATATATTGTTTAGCTCTCTACGATGGAAATTTTGGTTACTGTAAACCTAATGAAACCATTTCTTGAGATTTAGGCTACTCAGTGTACCTGGGAGTAGTTCTGATATATAAATTAAAAATTGAAGTCTTAGATGGATACAGAAAACCTATCACTTTGCATTACTCAGCACAGGGTCCAGGAAAATTCAAGGAGCCCAGATAAACTCACAGTTTTCTGTTCTACTGTTGGGCAGTGGCTGGGCTAATGCAGCCTCTCAGGAAGCTGTGACAAGTTAGATACAGGTAAAAGGGAGCTCCAGCAGGTAGAAGAGTGTCTATGTTACATCACTGGTGGAATTATTCTAGAAAAACTCAGGGCACTGAGCAAGGTGTTTAGGTCCTAATTTGTGCTTGAAGGCTAAGAAAGCACACTCTGAGACCACATATGCAAAAGATAATTGTACAGGATTTAAAATGCAATGTAGAAACCTAACCCAGGTCAGAGATTAGGATATGACATTTTGGAGGCAAGAGAGATAGTACAGCCATTAGCACACTTGCCTTACACATGACAGACCCAGGTTCAGTCTTTGGCTTTTTTTATGCTCCCCCAGGCCCTGCCAGGAGTAATCCCTGAGTTCAGACCCAGGACTCAGTCCTGAGCACCACTGGATGTGCCCCCAAAACAAACAAACAAACAAAAAATCTCACAAAACAAACCCAAAACAAAAGAAATGTGATGTGTCATAAAAATTGGGTGATCTTTTATAAATGCAGTTTTCTGGCTGAATTAAAGATGATGGCTGTGGGAGAAAGAAGTTTTCCAAAATAGATGTGCAGAATGATCATATTTGTCAAGTAACAAACAGCATAACATGTCGTGCTTGTGGGAGCTATGAATGATTCACTGTTAGCAGAACATAAACTAGCAGGTAGAAATTCAAGAAATAAGACTAAAGATATATTGGAGGCATGAACCATACAGAACTTTAAATTCTATATCCTGCAGCATGGGTTTTTTACACAGGTAAAGGAAAACCACTTAAGGGTTTTAAGTGAAAAAAAATTACAAAAGAGTTTTATATTTAAAAAATCAATAAATGATATTCAAATTAACTGCACAAGTCTTGATCAATAGCATATATAAAAAATGTATTCCTGACCCCCCCCTCCATGACAAAACTAGGACTTCAGAAACTAAACATTTATAGTGGAGTACAAAAGAGAAAAATCTTTGTGAACTTAGGTGAGATAAAGAGTTTTTAGATATGATACCAAGAAGTTTAATCCATGAAAGAAAAAAAAATAATGCATTTGACTTCCAAAAATAAATCACTTATATATAAGGCACTTAATATTCTGAGAAATGATGTATTCATAAAATTCTTTAAAAACTCAGCATTAACAAAAGAAACCCACCACTTGGCAGCATTCATATCATAGGGGCAGAACACTTGTATTACATGTGGGCAGACCTGGCATTCAATCCTTGGCATAAAGAAAGAAAGGAAGGAAGAAAAAGATAGAAGTTAAGAAATAAAGGAAGGAAGGAAGGAAGAAAGGAAGGAAGGAAGGAAGGAAGGAAGGAAGGAAGGGAGGGAGGGAGGGAGGGAGGGAGGGAGGGAGGGAGAAAGGAAGAAATAAGCCACCAAAATGGGGGGAAATGTGAAATCACACTTTACCAATAGCAAGTGGACAATATATATACAGAAGGAAAAATGATTAAGGTAGAAGGGTAATAATGTCTGCTTTGTGGCCAACTGATTTGACCTCTGGGGTGACCAGAATAATTCCAGGCACTGCAGGGCCCACACAGTTCTTCATCCTTGGACCCTCACATTCGTCCCTGCCTTTTGGCTTCAGAATCTCTGCAGAGGCCTGGGGAGATCCATTTATTCCTCAAACACCCCAATTATCATCACCAATAACCATTAATGAAATACTAATTAAAATGCTGGTAAAAATTCATTCAGTGTCAAAATTTTAAGAACCTTATAACAAAGTTTGTTGATCATGCAGTTACTAAGTGGGAACACAAAATGGTGTCTATTTTGCAAATCAATTTGGCAGTTTTTTAAAAATATAATTAAGCATATATTGTTCAATTGAATTTGCTCTTCCCCAACTAAGGAGTAAAAACAAGTAAATGTAAATATGTACTTACATAAAAATCTACATGTGAGAGTTCACAGAAGTTGTATTAGTGGTCAGAAGGAGATAGATAAATGCTAGATGATCTCACTCATGTGTGGCATATAAAGAAACAAAGTGAGGAAATGAATAGTATCCAGTAAAAACAAAACCTACGGCTTTGACAACAGAGCTGAGCTTAGTAAATTGGGTACTGGTGCACAAAGGAGTGTCTGTGGGTGGGGAGTGAGGAGAGATTAGAAGAAACATAGCATCTGGAATAGAGAAGGGATCACCAAGTCAAAGATGGTTGGAGGGATAGTTCCAGATGGGAGATGTGTGCTGAAAGATGTGCTAACCAAATGTGATAGCCCCTCAATAACTGTATTGCAAACCATAATGCCCCAAAGTAATGAGAGAGTATGGGGGAAACTGTCCTGCTATAGAGGCAGGGGAAGAGGTGGGTGGGTGGGTAGGGGGGATACTGGGAACATTGGTGGTAGAAAGTGTGCACTGGTGGAGGGATGGGTGTATGATCATTGCATGATTGAAACTCAAACATGGAAGTTTTGTGATTGATATCACAGTGATTCAAAAAGGATAAGCGTAGGAACAGTGATGAAGGGTCTTTGGCACTTTGGTGATGGCGGAAGTACAGTATATTTTTATATACAAATCCTAAACATTAAAACTATTGAAATGTATTATCTCCATCACAAAAATATGTTTAAAATAACTCTAATGATGAAAAAAGTAAACAAATCAAGTGGCGATGTCTGCTATGGGAGAGACCCTTACTTCTTTCCCTAGCACCACATGGCACATTGTGATCCTGGTGGTTCCTGAGCACTACTAAGTCAGATCAACACAGCTGGATCACTCTGGGTATGGCCCTAGTAAACAAAAAGGAAAAAGGAAAAAAAAATCAAACATGGCCGTGCTGTAGTCCAACAGCAAAAAAAGCATTCACTATTCAACATGGGAACTGGTCTTCAGTAGGAAGCATATCACTTTGGGGGATTGAGTGGGCAATAGGAGTAGGTGGGCTCCTGGGGCTATGGTGGAGGTAAGTAGACATCCTGGGGCAGAGTGTGGTGCTGGAACATTTTATGCATGAAATCCTACCATTAACAGGATTGTAAATCTCAGTGCCTGAAATAAAATAAAACATGTATATTCGTAATGGAATGAAATAAGAGGCTTGCTAAATTTCTTTTCACTAACTTTATAGATACTTTTAAATAAGAAATTACATTAAAAGGGGATGGTATAATTACTTTCAGTGACTGAGACTTTTACTAGTCTTTATTCAGTACGATATCAATTGGGAACTGGTGAGGGTTCCCAAGTAATGACTGCCTTATTTTGCCTCCTAAAAAGTTGGCTCTTAGTCTCCTGAGTTCATGGATGCCAATTCAATTTGCAATATGGTTTTATCTTTAGTCTTTCAAAAATCCAGAGCCATTCATCTCTTTATAAGAACAAATTATATCATAACTCGGGAAACATCTAAAACTTTTTTTTTTAAGTAAGTAACATTTTGCCCTCTAGATGGCTCTGTTCAGTTTTACTTACAGGGATTAAAAGACAATACCATGTATACATACATCTGTGTTTATGTTCCCTTTTCTCTCCTCCTTCTTATCGTTTACAGTGTTAGCTTTATACTGAGTGTCTTGTTACTGGTGTTTTTTAGCTGTTGCTTCTTTACAGCAGTCTATCCTATAATTAGCAGACTGGATTGGGGAAAGAAGAGACATAAGGGAGGAGAGTGAGTTCGGGTGAGATTTGGCAGATCATTAGAGTGGATGACCTTGAGAAAACCCAGACACTCGAATTCTTGAAGGAACAAAAATAAATTCCCCCAGAACACAGAAGTCCACTCTGTCTTGTAAAGAGCATACTCTTTATTTGTACATTGGCAGAAAGAGAATAAGCTGGTGATCCCAATTAGCCCCAGCACTGCTTGAACAGAGTGAGATACACAGGGCCACCAGGATATATCATCTTATTACAGCTAGCTTCATTTCCTATCAATACGTATATTACATAAAAATTTCAAACTGCAAATACTTTGCATTAAATACTTTGAGAATGCATAGAAAGTGCAGAAATTAGATAAAAATAATTCATCACTATTGCTAGTAACAGTAAATAGTAAGTATTGATGATGGTGACGACAAAATATATAGAAAATCATAATTTCATATCTCTTCCTTTTGGGTTGAGGTTTTACCCTTCTTCCTGCTGTACATTTCCCCTCAATTGCCATGGTGCCATTTGAGGTCCGTAGTTTCTGTCTTTTAACCAGGTTGTCTTGTATCTTTGGTAATGCTCACAATCTTCCTAATCTTTCCTGATTACGTTTATACCTTTTGGGGAGTGACCTCAAACACTCAACCATACCCCGAACCTCCTAACTCTTTATCTCAGTAGATGATCTTTCCTTTTACAACAAGAGGGAAAAATAAGCTACTAATTCCAGCTTGCCTTTTATGTTCTGACATCTCTTTCATATCATAGTTATCTGTGCATCCATTTAGAGCAACTTGATACTTTTTCTGTAAGCTTTACAGGAATTCAGAAAGGAAAAAGATGTGTCTGAGAAATGACAGCTTAGATGCTTTTGTCATTTCACATGATTGCAATCTTTCATCCAAGAAGGAAGGTAAATAAGGAGAATCGAAGATACAGACCCAGAAACTTGAGCCAGAGGAGTGAGCATTTGGGTTACTTATTCACTGATAACTACCTAATGCTTAGGGAAGTGCCAGACCATGCAATTGTGACATACATTAAAAACATAAATACATGAACAAAACCTAAAGGATGCTAAATATTTGGAGTATAAATGATCACTCTGATTGAAGTTTGCATGTGTGTTACTCATTCTATAGTGTACTGCAATTCACCCTCACAGTAGTATACAATTTTATTACCATCCTAATTATTTTGTCCAATGAAGGCTTCTCAAATTATCTTTCTTGACTTACCATATTACTTATTCTATTGATGTCTAGCTCACTATTAGAAATCTGTCCTTTCTCGTCATGACTTCTGTCTCTTCCTGAGAACGTTGCTAAGACTAGTTCTTAACTGGTAACCTTATTCTTTTATGGCTTTCAACTAGCAAGTAGTAATCATCCAGTGAGTACTACTTAACTGGTACCTGCGCCCCAGATTCTTACCCAAGTTCTAGATTATTCTAGGAAGTGTTTGATATCTTAGGCATCTAAAACTTCTTATGTTCAAGAAAAAATTTCTAATTTTCCTTCCAAATGAGATATTCTTCAGAATTTCCTTGACTTTTGCCTATTTATTATAAACCCAAAACTTGAAAGTCATTTAAAACTATTCTTCTCTCATTTCTTGCATATAATCCTTTACTAAATTTGCTTAATTTAACCTCAAAATAGCTATTTGAATCTATTCATTTCTTAGCTTTCTGTAGATATATTTATACCCAGTGGTGCCCAGAACAGAATCCTGGCTCTGTGCTTAGGCATCGCTTCTGGTGATGCTCAGGGGACCATATTTGGTGCTGGGAAGTTGAATCAGGATAGTCCTCATGCAAGGCAAGCACTTTAACCCTTGTTTCATCTCTCCAGAAGGATGCATTTTCATGGTTTTGCTTCTGGACCACATATTTGTTTTAGTGGTACTCATTGCTTACTCCTTAGTCTCTATGTTCAGGGGACCTTATGGGGTTCCAGGAATGGGAATTGGGTTGGCCACGTGCAAGGCACGTACCTTACCTTTAGTACTATCTCTCTGGTCCCTGTATTTTCATCTTTTGAAAATGACAGTATGATTGTTGTATTTTCAAGATGTCATTTGGGAGTAAAAAGTAACCCTTGGATAATGTTTATTTAGTAAAACCAAGGAATCATTAAACTTTATATAAGTCAAATAAAAGTTTAAAATAAAATATAATATATAAAATATAATATATATTTATGTACACATATATGAAATGTGTGTTAACTATGAATATTACCTGCATAAATATATATATTCTATTAAGTGAAAGTTCTTTTACTACTATGCACTGTAGCACTGTAGTCCTGTTATTCATTGTTGTGCTTGAGTGGGCACCAGTAATGTCTCCATTTGTCCCTGTCGTGTGCTAGTGTAGCCCGATGGCATCTGTTCACTCCAGGAACACGAAGTGAGACTTGTTGTTACTGTTTTTGGCATATAGAATATGCCAAGGGTAGCTTGCCAGGCTCTGCCTTGTGGGAGGGACACTCTCGGTAGCTTGCTGTGCTCTCCGAGAAGGACGGAAGAATCAAACTCGGGTCAGCCACATGGAAGGCAAACACCTTACCTGCTGTGCTTTTACTACTCTATTACCAGTAATTAGAAGAATGGGTACACAAAACAGATTTGATGACTGAATAAAAGAATAAGTTACTAAAAGAATAAGTTACTAAATAATCATACCTCAATCAGCAAGTACCATAGCATGTTGGGAAATACTTGCCTGCTACTGGACTGTCTATGGTGAGAAACAAATGAGTGACTTCAAGGGCACCAAGGACTTTTGTCTCTAGGTTTTTAATCAGCAAAGCATACGAACCTTGTGATGCTCATTAAGTGTTTTTGGAAAACAAAACAAAATACTTAATCTTCCTTAGCTTGCAAAGAACCTAAACTCCAGAAAAGAACAATCATCTAATTCTTTCATGAAAACCACTTTGCAGACTATTTTAAGCCCTGCAATATGTATTCTCTATACCAATACCTCATATTGCTCAGAAGACAATATTTTCTAAGATATTCTAGTTTCCAGATTGTTAAGATATAAGCTTCACCTTCAGTGAGGCTTGTGCTTTTTTTTTTCTTTTTGGGTCACATCTGGCAATACGCAGGAGTTGCTCCTGGCTTTGTACTCATGAATTACTCCTGGCTGTGCTTGGGGGACCATACAGGTGCTGGGAACTGAAGTCAGGTCTGCCCCATGCGAGGCAAACGCCCTACCCGCTGTACTGCTGATCCAGCCCCAAGGCTTGTGTTTTAACAGTCTTTTTTCCCCTATTTGAACCTCTCTTTCCTTCTTGGAGTACTGACCTAAAGTGAAAAAGATGAGATTGATGATAAATTACCATTGGCACAGATTATCCTCACCAACATCTCTTCTTTTGCCAAAGTCATGAAATTAAAAAAAATGCTAGATTTGAACTTTTTTAAAAAAAATCCAGTTCAATTTATTCTTTCTGATCTTTCATATAGAAAATAAAATAGAGGTAAAGATGCTGAATGACTAATTCAAGCCCAGTTTGGGGACCAAGACTTAATTTGTTTCCATTTACTGTACCATGTATTTGACTGGCTTGAATTTATTCTTAACTTCCAGTACCTGGGAACCTGAACTGTACAGTATTTAAAGAGGGTTTGAAAACTTCAGCAATTTCTTTGAGAACTTCTATTTTTCATAGCATATTTTTAAATGACCTATAAAGAAATGAATTAAAAAATATTGACAGGACTATATCAAGCAGGTACTGGTGGAGATGCAATACTTATGTCAGGTGGCAAACTAAGGGTCTTGCATATGTCAAAGCATGAATTCTTCCACTTACTTGTACTACATCCTCAGTTCCAAATTAAATTATTTTGGTGATATATCTGCTGTTCTTATTAGCTTTTACTACTCAGTAAATAATTTATTTAAGACATGACATGTACGTTCACATTTAGTTGTTAACTATTAAGTTGGGTAACAGGCATTTCATTACTTAATCTTTTTCTTATTTCATTACTTCTACTTATTTAGTATTACTTTTATGTATTTAGTATTACTTATACTTATTTAGTATTACTTATTCAATCATCTTGAATTCAAACATTAGAGACTCAATTTCCTGGGATGTGGTCACTGCACTGTATTTAGTTATTATGAAGCTCCAATTATTTTTCTTTTCTATAGAAAAGTGGTAGTACTTTCACTTTAGAATTTGTAGATAGTGACACTGACATATGCGTTATCTGTTATAAATTGCGACTAGCTATCTTATTAAAGGTTAGAAATTTGTTCTCTATTGATAGTTTCTATTTGCTTCTTGAAATAATAGTACGTGCTAAGCATATGGCCCTTCTTGATTAATCTCCTTTTTACAAAGTTTATCTTAACAGGTTAATGAAATTGTGATGGGTATCTAAATCAAAAGCTCAACTTTTATCAGAAACATCTTGGGTATAATGCACCTTTTAATATTTTAACTTTCAAGTTTGAAAGTAGTTATATGCTCAAATACGAAAGAGCAAAGTATTTTCAAGAAGTTCATAATGTGTATCTCTCAGAGATGAAGCCTATACAATGAGATTAGAAATACGCATATTGCAGATTTATGAAAGGCACTGACAAAGATTTTGATCTATCATTTTGTATTACTTTCAACTAGGGTCTGAGCATTTATATCTTAGAACTCCAGGATACTCTGCTAACATGATTGTGCAAACCTACACTGCATTTTATCTTTGTCAGTATTATCTTTTATGCAATATGGTAGTCCTGAGGGAGCATTAATTGCCAGCTATCTCTTAGCTACTTAAGGGCAATCTTGGAACAATTATCATGTATTTATGGGAATGAGGCATTCATTTATTTAATGCCTTTCCCCTAAAAATCCCATAGCACTTGAGTCAGAAGATAACAGTATAAATATGTCCACTTCTGTTTTCTAGAATAATTATTTTCTCCTATCCCCACTAATCATCTGGGCAGTACTACACGTCTCTATTGGGGGATTTCTCTTACAAATGAATCTATAATGGTATTGCCACTCAGAAATATAAGAATCTATTTATTCTCTTCTTTGCTTACTCCTCTCCCTTTTTTAAATCCTGAAATGGAACAAAGAAGCTGATTTATGGATTATATAAATTTGGCTGCATAGAGGTCACTAGGTTTATGTAGAAATAATATTATTAGAGATGCAAAGCTGTTGCTTTGTTTATTGCTTAAAAGTTGGTAAAAATAATCACTAATATATCACAGGCTTTAGGTAACTTTCTTTTAAATATATGTATATATGTATATATTTCATATATATGATGATATGTGAAACACATCAGGATACATTTTAAAATTTACATAATATGAATTAGCAAAAGCAAGTAGGACCTGATACTTTCAAACCTTTGAATACTTTCAAACTTTTTCAAATATTTCAAACCTTTGCCAAATACTTATTTCTAGGTATTTCATACATGAATTTAAAAGATTTAAATATGTCTCAAGTTATTTTATAAATTTTTTACTACCAGACATATGACAGAAGGAATAATTTTAAATGCTGATGTAAATTAATGACAAGGAAGTAAAAATCAAAACAAAAAAATCAATGTTACTTCTATTATTCTTGATGTGTCCTTCTCTTAGATATTACTCTTAGCTAAATATTGTGACATCTTGGGTCACCTTCCTAATTTTATATTTTTTGGTGGGTGAGCACACTCTGCAGTTCTCAGGACTTACTCTTGGCTCTGTGATTTGGGATCACTCCTGGCAGTTCTTGGGTGACCTTAAGGGGTGCAGGGATCAAACCCTGGTTGGCTATATGCAAGGTAAGCACCCTGCCCATTGTATTATCCTCAAAAAACCCTCCGAATTCTATATCTTAAAGATACCTTCTTTCATCAACTTTAATATTTTCTTCATTTAAAAAGTAAGTTTTTAAAAAGTATGTTATTTTAAGTTATCTATTTAATATTAAGTAATCCAGATATGACATGAAATATAGAATGTTAACTTTGTCACTCTTATATGGCAAAAATAAAAGTCCACAGATTTTAGAGTTAGACTTTAGTTTGAACACCAGTTAGGTCACTTACTAGAGGTTAGAGGTCCTTATATAGGCAAAATATTTTGCCTGGGCTTATAATGATCATAAAATTTGTTTGGTTAATTGGAGTGGTGGCAATAAAACCACCACAAAGAGGTAAGATATTAAATCACTAAAAGGCCACAATATTATAAACCAATGATATTACCCAATAACAAATGAAAAAAGTTGTTGTTAAGAATGAAGTTGTAAACTATAGGTCTAATATTCTGGTACAGAATACCAATACAGTTTTCATGTGATATAGTATCATATATAACTATGCTACATGTTATACATATCTATACACATATATATCATATAGATGATATATATGCACAAATTTAATCCTAACATTAGATTAATGGAGTTAGAATTATTTGGGCCCCATTTCAGAGTCATGTCAAAACAGGATAGTGATGTTAAATAACCCAAAGCTATACAAGTTTTAAGTGCCAGTGGTAAATTTTCATTGGGTCCATCCATTTGGTTAATCTATTGCTGTGTAAACTATCCAAAATGTAGAGACTTAAAATAACCACCATTTAATGTTCTCCCATGATTTTGTGTCTGTATTAGAATAAGCTGGACACTTCCTTTCTTTCTCAAGATGTCGACTACAGCTGACTCCTGTAGATTTTGTAGAGGATTTTGCAGTAATTACTGAGATGGTTCACCACAAGGCTGGATTTGCTGCTGACTACTGGAAAGTCAGGTGGGCCTCAGTTCTCTTCCTTTCTATAGTATCATATCTGTTCTCCCCATAGGGATTGAGTTTGGTTAGTGTTGCAATTGGGTTAAAGTCAGGAGTATTGGGGACCTGAGCAACAGTACAGAGTTACAGAGGGTAGGGTGCTTGACTTATATGCAGCCAACCCAGATTTGATTCCTGGTAACCTGTATGATACTTTGACTTCATCAGGAGTGATCCCTGAACTCAGTGCAAGACCTGAGCACCTCCAAGTGTGTCTCCAAAGCAAACAAAAATCTCATGAGGTCAGAAGTGTTGTAAGAGGACAAGCTCTAAAGTGTAATCGTATTTAAAGTTCCATCACATTTGTTCATTTCCCATTTTCCCGAACTAGTCACAGGGACAAGTTGAGAGTCAATATGGCTCAGAACATAGCACTTGTAGTACTGTCCTCCCATTGTTCATTGATTTACTTGAGCCGGCACCAGTCACATCTCCATTGTGAGACTTGTTACTGTTTTTGGCATATCGAATACACCATGGGCAGCTTGCCAGGCACTGCCACGCAGGCGGGATACTCTTGGTAGCTTGCCAGGCTCTCTGAGAGGGATGCAGGAATTGAACCCCAGGTCGGATGCGTGCAAGGCAAATGCCCTACCTGCTGTGCTATGGCTCCAGCCCTGGTAACCATTACGAACTCTGCCAGTGCCATATCTGGTATCAAGACATTGAGGGGTGATATTTGAATAAATTGGTCTTTTACTGATGGTGATATTGTGATTAAGATTTTTTTAAAGTAGATGAAATATATAAAAGATATAATTGTGAAAATTACTTACTTTTTGTGACAACACCTTCTAGGCGAATGATATTGGGGTGGTCAAACTGACCCATGATACTAGCTTCTCGCAGAAAATCTTTTCTTTGCCGATCCATATGGCCTCCTTTCAAAGTTTTTATGGCAACTGGGATCTCCCTTTTCCCTGGTGTCTTCAAACGCCCACTACAGACTTCTCCAAATTCACCTTAAAAAAATAGAATAAGAGCAGTTACTTATTTAAAATGGACAAACATTCCAAAAGAATCAAGCAGTGGTTTGGTACCAATTCTTAGGTATTATTTTCACCCTCTCAAGAGTATCATTGTCACATGGAGATTTGTTTCTTAAAAATTAAATTTGTAATGACAATATGCCCAATCAGTATCATTTATAATTAATAATAATGCATTTTCATGTACTATACCACAGGAACTATCACTGATAAATATATGTCATGTGAGAAATTATTCCTAGCAAAATAGGTGATGCTAATGCAATTCTGTAGATAAGAAATCACTACATAACATTTCCCCTTCCTGTTTTTCATACTGATGTATGAACTAAATGCATGCTCAGTTCAGGGAACCCATCAGGCATGTGTAGCTGATTTGACCCCTAAAGCCATATAATTGGACTTCACTGCCATAGAAATCAATGCTTGGGTCAACTGATATAATTGACTTATAAACTTATTGAAAAAAGACACACTGAGCTCAATTATAAAATGTGATTTTACAGGGTTAATTTCAAATCACGTGATTAGAATATAAATATCATAAGATGATTAAGCAGTAGCTCCATTGAAAAATTAAATAAAAGTCAAATATTTATTAAGAATTTACTACACATATATATCCAATAATATATTGAGAGAAGTTTCAAAGAAGTATAAGATTTGGTATTTAAGAATTTTAGAGTCTAGTAAGAAAATTCAAACAAATATAAAAAGATTTATGATGCCTGAAACTATCATACTAGTTAAGGAAGCACAGTGAGAACTGGGAAACTTACTGAAGTAGGTGGATCTTTTGTCCATCTTTGATTTCTATGATGCCTATGGATGGGCTACAAAGACATGGGCATTTCAGAAGGGGGTGCATGGATGGAGTGAGGGAAGTCGAGATACAAAATCAAAGAACAGAAGCAGTAAGGAGAGTGATGTGGATGTAGGGAAGGAAGGACGCAATGCTGATTAGAAAGCTGATGGCCTTTTCAGTGAAATGCAAATAAATTCAGAAAGGTGGAAATTCCAGATAACTTTTTTAGGTGAGTTATTTTCATGTACTTAAGAGTAAGATGCCTTGGGCTGGAGCGATAGCACAGCAGGTAGGGTGTTTGCCTTGCATTCGGCCGACCCGGGTTTGATTCCCAGCATCCCATGTGGTCCCCTGAGCACCGCCAGGAGTAATTCCTGAGTGCAGAACCAGGAGTAACCCCTGTGCATCGCTGGGTGTGACCCAAAAATCAAAAAAAAAAAAAAGAGTAAGATGCCTTTTCCCCAATTTATTCATCTGCAAAATAAAAACAAAATAATGCAAACTTTTGAAATGGAATACTTTTTTCCCATGAGAATATGTTAAATATTATCATTACAGGGGAAAAATCATATACTTTCAGTGTTGTTTGGGATAATGTTTTTCATATTTTAAAGATTTTCTCTTAAGGCCAGGAATGCAACTTCAATGGATGAGCATATTGTCTTAGGCCTTGGGTTTGATCCCAGATATCACATGACTTTTTGAGCAATTCTGAGAGTGATTTATGGTCCTCAGCACTGCTAAATATGATCCTCATATTTTTTTAAAAAAGTATTTTCTCTTGAATATACAAATGAAAATTTACTGTAACTTTCAAAGGTTTTTTGTTTGTTTTGTTTTGTTTTGAAGCCACACCTGGTGGTGCTTAAGGTTTACTTGTGGCTCTGCACTCAGGTATTACTCATGTGGTGCTCAGGGGACCATATGGAATGCCAGGAATCGAA
Organism: Sorex fumeus; assembly: GCF_029834395.1. NCBI lineage: Eukaryota > Metazoa > Chordata > Mammalia > Eulipotyphla > Soricidae > Sorex > Sorex fumeus. The sequence continues at coordinate 2,621,270 of NW_026606186.1, forward strand.
GTTGGGTTGGCCATAGATAAGACAAGAACCCTACCTATTGTACTCTCTCCAGCTCTGTATAATTTTCAAAATTTTAAAATGAAGCTGTGTATCTTGAAATGAAAAGTAGGTGCATTTTTTAAAATGAATGTCTGATACATGTATGCCTCTAAAATAATTGAAATTTATTCTTATGTCATTGTTATAATAAAGATTCATAATAAAACAAATATTTTTCTCACTTTATTTTAAATTTTCCTTAATAAGTTTATTGATTCATATGCCACAGCAGTATTTAAAATCCCTCACCTGGTTAAGTTCATGCTCCCAAGCAATTTCTCTGTTAACATTCATAGTGATCCAAATAAAGTTTCATATGATGACACAAATAGAGAGCTCTGTTGGTATTTTAGCAAGACAGTCATTGTGGTAATTTTCTTTGGTTTTCTGTTGTCTGAAATTCATGTTTCTTATTAACACCAGGCAGGTGTTTTCTTCATGTAAAGCTTTGCATGATCAAGCTGTTATCACACTTATTTCACTGAGACTATTATGGTTCCCTCAATTAAAGATCTGAGACTCCTTTTGGCAAAGTCCAAAAATACTCAGTCATAAAGTGTACTAAAACTCTTATCATGCCAGGCCTGAACATATCAGACAGATCAGGTCAAGAGGAAGAAATATTTCAAATTAAATGCAAACTTCCAGATATTGACAAAGGCCGTCTTAGGAGGAAGAGCAGAGATTCTATATATAACCCTAAAAAGTTACAGAAACCATTGCTCAATAAGATCTTTGGTAGTTTATAGACACTGGTAAGTTCATCAATGACTCATTTACTGTAGGAATGTGAAGCTAACTCCTTTTGTGCACTGTCACCCATTCATTCATTCATTCATTCATTCATCATCCTGTTATTCGTCGATTGCCTCTAGCAGGCCCCAGTAACGTCTCTTTCATCCTAGCCCTGAGGTTATATTCAAGGCTCTTTAGGAGAATGAGACCCATCATTGTTACTGGTATTTGGCATATTTGGTACGCCACGGGGAGTTTGCCAGACTCTGCCCTGTGGGCAGGCTACATTCCATAGCCTGCAAGTTTGTCCAAAGTAGGAATGAGATAATAAGATGTCATAAAAAGATGTCCTGATAAGATGTCGCACGGCCACGTATGCAGCCGCGCGGTTCCGGGAGCTGGATTTTATAGTCTCTGAGTCTTGGCCGCTGATGGGATTACACGGCGCCAGGGGGCCAGGTGGTGGGTGTGACCCCCGCCTGCTGGAATTTGGAGGATCTGGATGGAAGATGCTCGAGTCCAATCCAAGTAGGCTTGGAGATCTCGGCCCCGGAACCTGCGTGGCTTTGTCCCTCTGCCAGTACCTTCATGTGTGCGGATAGTGGTCTCGGCATGGTGGTGGCTGGTCCTGGAGGTCTTCCGCTGCTGCCTATAATAAGTCAGGTCTAAAACCTATATATATTTTGATCTTAACTATCAGAGGTAGATTCAACTATTTTTCTCACTTTACAAACAGGAAACTGAGACACAGGAGATAATCAACTTTTCTACAGTAACCTAACTAGAAAGTATTAGAGTGCAAACAGTCAAGCTTTAGAGCCTATGCATATAACCATTATTCTGTGATGTCTGGTATATCTGGTATATCGTTAATAGTATGCTAAATTCTCAATTGGTAATAATAATTTCTTCAAGCAACTATTATATAGTGTCCAAACATGCTAGCTGTATGTGCACAAGTAGATGGATAAAATTTTATCTATTAGGAATTCTCTACAATAGAGATGGAAAACCAACTCAAATGTGTTGTATATTAGATGGTCTGGAAAAATCACTACAGTTTCAAGGGAGCAAAGAAAATTATAAATGGGATAATTGATCATCTGCCACTGACAGTCCATTCACTGACTAACAATCCCATCTATCTCTGAGTGGTGGTAAAATCTTTCTGGACAAGCAATTCTGGTGTGTAATATATAGGATCATATTAAAATAGCAATTAGTATTGGATTTTCCACAAAAAGGCTTTAGAATTGAACCAAGACTGTGAGAGGATGGTGGAGGCAGGGAGAGGCAATCTGTCCTGGAGGATTCTGCCATATCATAGTCCCATGGAGGAAGGCTCTCTGAATTTTACTCCCTGTGCTACAATATTCTGGTATTTCCTTAGTCTCAGTTCTTGAGTGTCATTGAAGCAAAGCTCCACATTTTTACTTCTTTTTTCTTTGAAAATATACCTTTCATCTTTTATGTGATGCTCCTGTTCTCATGATTGTTATTTTCTTCTCCTATAAATGCTTCCCTTTGCATCTGTCTCCACTCTCCTGCCATTTTTTTTTCTCAGTGGATGGCTCTTTGATAAGCAGCTAAGCCCAGGATTTGAAATCTCTCCTTCAGAAAAAATTTCTCAGATCATCTACATGAACCCTCATACAAATTCTTCCAAATGAGTAAGGATGGAAGAACAATTCAATAGCCAAAAGTGGGTCCAGAACAAAGAGCTGAGGTACTTGATTTTCCTATCAAATATTACACCAACCTGGTCAGTGTTACTCTGAGATCATGGTAACTGAGACAGGAGCAAGGTTACTGCATAATTTTGTTTAACATAGTTTAAGGCAAAGTCATGATACAAAAAATTTTAAACATCATCTCCTCTTATTAGACACTCTTTTTCTGGTTCCGCATCACCCCAGAAGATGAGGCATTAAGATATGATGTGATAGATGCTAAATTCAAGGCTCAATATGGAACCAGGAGGGAAATGGACGAGGAGAATAGCAAGTATTGTTCTCACATACTGCTGCAGATTAGTTTCTATAATCAAATAACCTTATCAAAGTCCAACCCAGCTCCTTCTTATTCCAACTTAGCACCTTTCATGTTTCTGTTTATCTGTGAAATAATTCAAATAGCCAGTCACAACCTTTTCAGGGACCTACTGATATTCCCCCCGCCACACACACACACTACAAAGCCTGTCTTCCACAGTCGCCGGTTGTTCACTTGGCTCCCAGGTATAAGGTTCATGAGGCACTTGCATGGTTTGCAACCAAATATAATTAATGAGAGTCAATCTTATAATAAGAGTTACTTCCTGTTCAATATTGGGTGTTGTATGTTTAGTCAAACCATACCCTAGAATGGTAATCCTTCCAAGTACGAATCCCTTCAAGCAGAAATCCCTTTCTCATCAGTATTGTGAATAGAAGAAAATGAGAACAGAAAAATCACAGAATGACCTCTGCTTTCTGAAAATACAGTTAAAAGATACTTCAATACCTTCTGTAGTAATTTAAAAAAATAAGTGTATCCATCCAATTCACTCTTTCTTCCTTGAAAATAAGCACAATATAAAGAATATAGAGGATGATGTCATAATGATGATAACCATGACTGGGGTGATCATTTTATGGGGGGCTCCCAAGTGATATTCTGGAAGCTCGAGGGCCACTCCCTGTGATACTTGACTAGACTATGTGGGCAATGGTTCAATACTTGGGTTCAGAGGACCTGGGGGACAGTAGGGCTATATTCGGCATTCCAATGATGGCCCTGCAGTACTAGAGGTCAAACTTGGGGCCTTGTACATGCCATGCATGTTCTCTACATTTTCTTAATTATACAACCTCCAGGGAGAACATATTTAAGTGTCATAAAGAAAAAATAGTAAAAAAAAGGCACAGAGAAAAAATACATTATTTTAGTTCAATTCTAGAGAAATATATTAGACATTTTGTTTTAAGTAAATTCCATTATTATTAATGCTATCAGGAGGGTCATCTACCCAATTTATTCACTGTCATTCAAAGATGAAACATCAGAATTCTTTTGATTAATTCTGTCTGACTTCTTGATATCTAGCACACCTCTACATATGAAAGAGAACTTTTTTTTAATCCTCAGAAAACTTACAAAATTCTACCAGTTGAAATGTTTTGGATACTGGCTCACCTTAACAGAAAAATTCAAAATGATGCAACATTTCTTATGCACAACAAGACCTGTATGTAGCAGAAGGTAGTAATGCATGGGAGGTAACAGAATCTTAGGCTTTCTAACTTCTATTTACTATGTCATCGTACATTTGTGGGCATTAATAGTTACATTACACTGTCCCACTTTTGTATGACTTTGGGTGGGTGAAAGATCTACCTTTCATTTACTTCTTCAGAGATAAGAATTAATGTGTACTTCCAAACACAGCCCCTGTCTGGGCCTGAGCAGTATCTCTGTGTCATCAGACTGAACCTTGAATAGTGCCTGGCAACATTTCATCAGAACTGAGAGGCCCACCACACACAAAAAGAATGACTGCATAAATATCTGAAAATCTGTTTGGATGTCAGTAAAACAGTATTCCATATAACTGCCGAGTCTCTAAAATCACAGAGAGACCCTAGAGGTTATCCTAAGTATGTTACTCAAGGATCCTTCTTAACTTTGTTCTAAAAGTCTACAACAGGAAGCACTATTTCCTTAAAAATCCTGATAATGAGAGGCCGGGGCGAAAGCACAGCAGGTAGGGCATTTGCCTTGCATGCGGCTGGCCCGGGTTTGATCCCCAGCATCCCATATGGTCCCCCAGCACCTCCAAGAGTAATTCCTGAGTGAAGAGACAGGATTAACCCCTGAGCATCACTGGGTGTGACCTAAAAAAAAAGAAAAGAAAAGAAAAGAAGAGAAAAAAGAAAGAAAGAAAAACAAAAGAAATCCTGATAACAAGTTTTTAAATTTCTTCATCAAACAAAGTATAAGTTATATGTAACTGAAAAACAAGAGATGCACAGGTCTGTTAACCCAAAAGTTGGGGCAAACAGGGCTGTAGCCTACATATCCAAATAGCTTGATGGTGTTGCCCAGGGTTGAACTAGATGTCTCCAAGCAGTGGTAGCAACTCCTCTACTTATAGTAGAGTTGTTCACAAAACTCACTCTAGTACAACTATGGGAAGTTCAGCCTTCCCATCAAGTTTAGAATGTGCTGGAAATAAAAAAAAAAAATTAAACAATGGCTGGCAGGTGGAAGACTGGCAAAGTGCCAAGACCTACTGGAATAAAACTCTTAGGACTTGTAGGCACTTTATCCAGCACTGCTTAATCCTCTGTCTGAGGAAATCTGATAAAGGAGAGATCACACATGTGAACGGGTGATCAAACAAGTATATTGTAATAGGTCTGATTTAAAAGATGAGTACCTTGCATAATTTAGATAAAAGTGGGTTTATAAATGGAAGTAGTCTAATTCATGAAGGGACTTGGAAAACTGCATATTCTGTTGTGAGTCTGACCAGGGCAGTGGAAGAGAAAATCTTGCAAGGGAGAGCTTCAGCTTTTTTGCTTCAGTTTTTTTTTCTTTTTGGGTCATGCCCAGCTATGCTCAGGGGTTACTCTTGGCTCTGTACTCAGGAATCGCTCCTAATGGTGTACAGGGAAACCATATGAAATGCTGGGAATTGAACCTAGATCAGCTATGTGCAAGACAAGTGCAAATGCCCTACCCGCTGTGCTATCACTCCAGCCCCCAGAACTTCAGCTTTAAAAAGCAAAATGAATTGCTCTCACCTGTGCCTGACAATTGGCTGAAGGACTTAGAATAATAGCACAGCAGTAGGGTGCTTGCCTTGCACATGGCCGGCCTGGCTGACTAGGCCGACTGGGGTTCGATTCCTCTGCCCCTCTCAGAGAGCCCGCAAGCTACCGAGAGAATGTCACCCACCTGGCAAAGCCTGGCAAGCTACCAGTGATGAATTCAATATGCCAAACTCAGTAACAACAAGTCTCACAATGGAGATGTTACTGGGCCCACTTGAGCAAATTGATGAACAACGGAGGACAGTACTACAGTGCTTCTGTTTCTAAATGTTCTTCCTTACATTCTCATGTGGCAACATGGAAGGAAGGGGGGGGGGATCTAACAGGTGAAAATTGTCCAAGAAAGCATGGTGAAGAAAGTTAAAACTATCAGAAACAGTATCACGGTCCTCCCATTGTTCATCGATTTGCTTGAGCAGGCCCAGTAACGTCTCCATCATGAGACTTGTTGTTACTGTGTTTGGCATATTGAATACGTCATGGGTAGCTTGCCAGGCTTTGCCATGCGGGCAAGATACTCTCGGTAGCTTGCCGGGCTCTCTGAGAGGGGCAGAGGAATTGAACTCGGGTCGACCATGTGCTTTGTGCACTTTTAATGAAGCTACTGGAAACCGAGGATCTTCGATCTGGTACCACCTGTTCATCACTGAGGAACCTAAAAAAGGGGGTGTAGGGGGGACTGGCAGTTTGATTACAGGCTACAAATATTGATTGGCTCCCACTGACACTTCAGTTGGGTGCGTGGACACTTTCTCCATCGATAATGGAAAGCCAGAGAAGTTTCTGAAGTGTAACTTAAGAAAACAGTTCCTAGATTTGGCTTCCCTAGTTCATTAGAGTGACACTGGTACTTCTTCCCCTTCAAAAGTCACCTAAGATTTAGCCTTTGCTTTAAAAATTACCATTGTACAGATCCTTAGACTCCCTAATTAACAGGAAGAGCAGAGATATTTAATCACGCCCTGAAAAAGATATTAGGGAAATGATGTCCAGAAACTTCTGAGTCTTCGCTCTCACTTTTGCCTCAAGCCCTTCTCAAATACAGAATAGCTCCTAGAGCAAAAGTTCAGTTTAGTGTCTTTGAATTATTGAGCGGCAGGCCACTTTTAAAGAACACAGTTCTTATTGGACTCAGGGAGTCTAAAATTAACTATTTAAATTAACTATGGTTTTAATTTAGGACACTGTCACTGTCCTCCTGTTGTTCATTGATTTGCTCGAGCAGACCCAGTAATGTCTCCATTGTGACAATTGTTACTGTTTGGCATATCAAGTACTTCACGGGTAGCTTGCCAGGCTTTGCAGTGCGGGCGAGGTACTCTCAGTAGCTTTCCAGGCTCTCTGAGAGGGGTGGAGGAATCTAACCTGGGTCCGCCAGGTCAGCTGCGTGCAAGGCAAACGCCTTACCTGCTGTGCTATTGCTCCAACCCTAGGACAGGTGCAGCAGGCAATTTAAGAATATGTTTCATCTCACCCAGAGAATTACCAACAACCAAAATTCAGCCTGGTAGTTTGGTCTTAAAAAAAAAACCTAGAAAAATGGATTCCCCTCCAATCAGTTTCTGTCTAAATGGAAGGGGCCTTATCAAGTTATCTTACACTCCTGCTGCTGTAAAACTTAATAGAATTTCTAGCTCGGTTCGTTTTTCTCAGATAAAAAAAGCTCCACCTGTGACTAGATTTAGACAGAGCGCAAATCAAACTGTTGCTGAGAACACATCGAGGACTGGAAACTTCTCTTTAAGAAAACTCAACACTAAAAGCTAAATCAAAGTCTGTTAACTTTGAACATGTCTTTACATGTGGTCAGTAAAGCAGAAATTAACAAAGTCATTTACAGCAGACTTATCAGAATGCAAAAAAAAAAAAAGAAAGAAAGGAACAAAGACTCATGCTATCACCATTATTTACTTGTTTCCTTAAGCACTTAGCCTTTTTTGGGCCAGGGGAAGATATTTTTATTCTATGGATCCTAATTAAAAAAATATATATAACCTAATCTATTTTTTTTCAAACTGACAACTCTGAACCCCAGTAAGCCTGGTTTCCTGGTTTTCACAGTAATATTGCAGGCAGATAGGTAGGGTGCTCCTGGTAATGTGCTTTTGTGAAATAATAAAGTTGGATAAAAGACTACCTGGACCTGAGGTAGTTCAAAGTCATGAAGACCGCCTCTCTTTGTCAAGAAAATCCTAACTGAGACACTGCCCAAATGTAGACACTGAAGACCCTCCCCAAATATGGATGGAATCCTCAGAAAAGGAGAAGAAGCTAAAGAAAAATCTGTGAGATTATGAAAAGGCCATCAACAGTGCAATGTTTCCCCTGGGAAAATTATCAGGTTAACTTCAATGTGTGCAGAGACTTAAGGGGGAAAAAACAATTGGAGGAATTGTATAAAACCTCCTAGCAGCCTCTTAGGGCTTGCTCTTTCATGCTCAGGTTCTCTCTGAGACACAGATATTCTTTTCCTTCTCCCCTCTCACATTTTTTTAAGTAAGTTTCATTCAATGAAAGTGATCTGGCTTCTGGGCTGGAGCAATAGCACAGTGGTAGGGCGTTTGCCTTGCACGCAGCCATCATGGCCGACTCGAGTTCGATTCCCCCGCCCCTCTCGGAGAGCCCGGCAAGCTACCGAGAGTATCTCGCCCGCCAGGCCAGAGCCTGGCAAGCTCCCCGTGACATATTCGATATGCCAGACACAGTAACAAAAAAGTCTCCAATGGAGACATTACTGGGCCCGCTCGAGCAAATCGATGAACAACAGGAGGACAGTGACAGTGACAGTGATCTGGCTTCACTATCTTGCTTCTTCTTTTGTTTAGGGAAAGACAACAGACCCAAGGCACCTGTGCTGAGGATAGGATTGAATTTCCTTCCTTGGAAAAAACAATTCCTCCCTCTCACCCCAGTCATGGCTTCCTGAGTAAAAGGTGGCAGAGATCATCTTCCATGAAGATCAAGTCATTCCAGAAGCAGCTTAAAGGCTGCCTTAAGGGGTAGTGGGACTTGAGCATCTGTGCCTGGAAATGCTCACAACAGACGTTATAAGTCTTAATCCAAGCCAGGCATTTCCCCAAGTAACTTTGTCGTAGGTGGGTTGAGCAGAGAGGTGAAAGCACTCTTGTCTCACACTCCCCACTTTACAAGTCACCAGAAACAAAACTAAATGAACATAACATTTCACACAGGGGTCTGTGCCCTACTGTCAGCATGAAACTACAGAAGAAAACCAAGTACTCCTTAAGGAATTAATAGGGGTGTGATTTCTAGGTTGCAGATAGAGAGGGAGGTCCAGGTTAATGAGATTTTGGGGGGAAAATTAAAAAACTGCTCAGCCCTGAAGTAGCCTAAAGGCATGAATATCACATTCCTTAGAGATGCAAAGTATCAGCTCCTTGGAGATGAAGAAACTGAAGCACCACCCAGATGCACCCCTCAGAAAAAGAGCAGTTATAGGAGAATCTGGGGGTAGTGATAAGAAAATGAAAGGATCATTAAGAGTCCAAGACTTTCCCTGGGAAATCACCTGGATTAGCTTTTCTGTATGCAGAAAGAGAACTCCAGGCTATAAAAATTTGGAAAAATTGTATATAACATTTTCCTAAAAGCTATTTTCTTCTTTTCCCCCTCTGAAGAAGCCTGTGTTTTCTCTTGAATCCTCACCCTCCATCCCACCCCTTTTCTTTAACATTTCTTTAAATTGCATTCAGCAAAAACTACTTTGCTTTAAAACAAACACAGGGTAAGTAAGACATTCTTAGTGAGTCACTAAGACTTTCTTGGCTCCAAATACTACATTATCAAATTATCTTCAAATATTAATCTGATCTTTTTCCTTTTGTGTGACTATTTTCTTCTTTTTCTCTCAAAATATGCTCTCAAACACAACACCATTCTCAAGAAGGTTAACGTTTTCCTCTTAGCTGTGAAGTCATAAAATCCAATATATTACCCACTTGTTGAATAAGTACTCTCTTCGTACTTTTGACTTTTAAACTCAAACTTATCTGACTTCTAGAACATATCTTTTATGTTTTATGGGAAGAAACTGCTTTATTTGCAACAAGTTGCAAAATAGGATTGTCACAAGACATTCAGGCACCATCTTTACCAGACGTTCTCACACCACCAGCTTCTGTCCTCCCATTGTTTATAGGTTTGCTCGATTGGGCACCATTAAAGTCTCCATTGTGAGGCTTGTAACTATTTTTGGCATATCACTGCCATGTGGGTGGGATACGCTGAGTAGCTTGCCGGGCTCTCTGAGAGGGACAGAGAATCGAACCCGAGTCAGCTGGTTGCATGCAAGACAAACACCCTACCTGCTGTGCTATTGCTCCAGCCCATGAGAGGTCCTCTAGGAAGGAAAAAATATGCATTTTCAAACTAGCTTTGCTTAATGCTCTATCAAAATCCATTCTCCATTCTGTCATTAGTGGAATCATATGAACAATCAATCTAATTTTAAAAATCCTCCAGACCCAGTTGAAGTCACTCAATGTCTAGAAGTCTCCATTGCTTTACTGTTAGAGCTGGCTGAGTGTTCGGCGGAGCTGTAAAGGTAACTAGCACTGCCTTGGCAGGGCAGCTCCTCTTATGATCATGCATTTCCAAATGGCTTTGTCTTTTGAAAATAAAAGTTAGGATTAATTCAACTGTTTGCCACCCTCTCCTGCCCCCTGATCCCGATCTGTCTGCTGAACTCTCAGCACTGTGAAGAAGTGTTACTAGAAATCGTGCTTCTTTTTTCAGCTATCTCCCTTTTTATATATACAGTTCTGGGTAGTGTCACCCAAAGTCTTTTGCAGTGAGCATTTTTGATGATAAGCATTTTGATGACCTTAAGTAACTTTGCCACAGAAAGAATCGTGAGGGAGAGCACCCCTGTGAGAACACAGACCTAGAATGTGGAAGGCCCTGGGTTTGATTTCTAGCTTCGTATTGCTCTGCTCTCCTCCACACCCACCGCAAGGACTGTTAGATCTGACCCTGGTGTCTCCCAAGCAAAGTGAGATGGAGAACTGCACCATCCAGCCCCAATCACTGAACCCTTAGGACCATACCTCAGGGCCAAACATTTCCAGGAATTTCCCTGGGCCTTCTGTCCACTCAACACCCTCCTCCCTCCACTCCCAGCATTGTTGGGTGTGGTCTCTAAAGAAAAGAGCATTAATTAAAAAGGACAGAGTAAAATGTTCTTACTAAAATTTCTATATTCATTAAGAAGGGCAACATTTTCCAAATACTAAGGTGCAAATACTAAGGGCAGCAAAAATCTTTGATACTGTTGTGGGCTGGAGAGATAGAACAGAAGGGAAGGTGACTGTCTTGCAAGTGGCCAATCCGGGTTTGAGTCAAGCCTAGAACTCCATAAAGTCTCCCAAGCCTCCTAGGAGTGATCCTTAAGCACTGAGCCTTGAGCACTGCAGGGTGTTGCCCTCCTCCAAAGACATACCCTAAAATGAAAACAAATAAACGAAACAAAACCAAACAACCAACAGAGAAACAGATATTCTACACTTTTATTCTATGCAGATATTTGTGAGCATTCTACGTAACATATATAACATAGCAGTACATAAATAGAATACATTTAAATGTTCATCACATGCCAGTTCTTCACCCAATAATTTAAACCTGACTAGAATTCAGATACGAAGTCATCAAGATGTTCAATCAACTCAATGAAACAGTCAGACAGACAGCCAGTAACACTACAGAAAAAATTGACAAATTACGAGAAGAAATGAGGGCAGAAATGTCACGATTAAAAGATTCCATAGATGAAATGAGAAACTCAGTTTCTTCTCTTAAAAATAGAATGACCACAGCTGAAGAGAGAATCAGTGACCTGGAAGATCAGCTGCAACAAGCCAACACGCAACAACAAACAGTGGCAAGGGACCTCAAAATGGCTCTACAGAGAATCAGAGTCCTAGCAGATGATTCCAAGAGGAACAATATTAGAATCATGGGACTACCTGAACCTCAGGGAAACAATCCCAACGAACAAAACACCGTCAAATAAATCATTGCTGAAAACTTCCCAGAGCTGCACAATGCAGCCATTCAGGTTCAAGGAGCCCGAAGGGTGCCAGCTAAAAGAGACCCCAACAAAAACACTCCAAGACATATCATAGTTAGAATGATCGATACTGCCGATAGAGACACAATACTGCAAGCAGCAAGACCAAAGAAGGAAATCAAATACAAAGGAGCATCCCTTAGATTCACAGCAGACCTATCAGAGGAAACCCTACAAGCCCGAAGGCAGTGGCGAGATATAGTCAAAAAACTCACGGAAATGAATGCTTCCCCAAGAATACTCTACCCGGCTAAACTCTCCCTCAAAATCGAAGGAACAGTACACTATTTTATAGATAAACAGCAGTTCAGGAACTTCATAGACTCAAAACCAAACCTAAAGCAAGGCCTAAAGGGGCTACTATAAGAAAAGACAAACCCTACAACCACAACACACCCGCACAGAAACATGACACAAAACCCCATAACCATTCTCTCTCTCAATGTCAACGGTCTAAATTCACCAGTTAAGAGACACAGAGTGGCAAAATGGGTACAGAGACAGAACCCAACATTCTGCTGCCTACAAGAAACTCACCTCAACAGCCAGAGCAAACACAGACTCAAAGTCAAAGGATGGAAAACAATCCTGCAAGCACACAACTCCCTCAAAAAAGCTGGGGTGGCCATACTAGTATCCGACAACATTAATTTCACCTTGAAAAAGATTAGAAGGGACAGTGAAGGCTATTTTCTCTTCATCAAGGGATACGTACAACTGGAAGAAATCACACTCTTAAATGTATACGCACCTAATGAGGGAACAGCTAAATATTTAAAACAACTGCTAACAGATTTTAAGGAGGACATTACTACCAACACAATAGTACTTGGAGATTTCAACATCGCCTTATCACCTCTGGATAGATCAACAAGAACAAAACCCAGCAAGGAATTATTGGCTTTGAAAGAAGTAATAGGAGAGAAAGGGCTTATGGACTTATACAGGGCTTTACACCCCAAAAAGAAAGAATACACATTCTTCTCCAGCGCGCACGGAACATTTTCCAAAATAGACCATGTGCTAGGACACAAAACATACCTCAACAGAATCAAGAAGATAGAAATAGTATCAGCCATCTTTTCAGACCATGATGCACTGAGGATAGAAGTGAATCACACACAGACACGGAGAACCAAATCAAACACCTGGAAATTAAACAACTCGATGCTGAACAATGAGTGGGTCAGGAACGAAGTCAAGGATGAAATCAAAAGATACCTGGAAACAAATGAGAATGAAGACACAAACTACCAGAACTTATGGGATGCAGCGAAAGCTGTATTAAGGGGAAAATTTATAGCTCTGCAAGCCTATCTTAAGTCGATAGAAACGATGCACATAAACAATTTGACCTCACAGCTCAAGACCTTAGAAAAGGATCAACAGAAAGAGCCTAAATCAGGCAGAAGGAAAGAGATCATAAAAGTTAGAGCAGAAATCAACGACATGGAAAACAAAGAAACAATCCGAAAGATCAATGAAACCAAGAGCTGGTTCTTCGAGAAAATAAATAAGATAGATAAACCACTAGCAACACTCACAAAGAAACAGAGAGAGAACCCTAATAAATCGAATCAGAAATAAGAATGGGGATATCACAACAGAAACTAAAGAAATTCAAGAGATCATCAGAGACTACTTTGAAAGTCTCTATGCCACGAAACACGAGAACCTGGAAGAAATGGATAAATTCCTGGATTCCTACCATCTCCCAAAGCTGAATCAAGAAGATAGTAAGTACCTGAATAGACCTATTCACATCAAGGAAATTGAAACTGTAATCAAAAGTATTCCCAAAAACAAAAGCCCAGGCCCAGATGGATTTACTAGCGAATTTTTCCAAACGTTTAAAGAGGACCTATTGCCAACTCTTCTCAAGCTTTTCCAGGAAATTGAAAAAACAGAAACTCTCCCAAACAGCTTCTATGAAGCCCATATCTCCCTAATACCAAAAGGAAACAAAGACACCACAAGAAAAGAAAACTACAGGCCAATATCCCTGATGAACACGGATGTGAAGATTCTCAACAAAATACTAGCCAATAGAATACAACAACTCATCAAAAAGATCATACATCATGACCAAGTGGGATTCATCCCAGGGATGCAAGGATGGTTCAACATTCGGAAATCAATCAACATAATCCATCATATCAACAAAAGAAAAGATAAAAATCATAAGATCATATCAATAGACGCAGAGAAAGCTTTTGACAAGATCCAGCACCCATTCATGATGAAAACCCTTGCCAAAATGGGGATAGAGGGGACTTTCCTCAATATAGTTAAAGCCATCTACCACAAACCTACAGCAAACATCATCCTCAATGGGGAAAAACTGAGACCCTTCCCCCTAAGGTCAGGGACGAGACAAGGACGCCCACTCTCTCCACTACTGTTCAATATAGTACTGGAAGTACTTGCAATAGCCATTAGGCAAGAAAAAGATATTAAGGGCATCCAGATAGGGAAAGAAGAAATTAAGCTCTCACTATTCACAGATGACATGATACTATACTTAGAGAACCCTAAAACCTCTACCAAGAAACTCCTAGAAACAATAGGCTTGTATAGTAAAATGGCAGGCTATAAAATCAATACCCAAAAATCCATGGCATTCCTATACGCAAATAGTGAAAGAGAAGCAAGTGACATCAAGAAAACAATCCCATCCACAATTGTGCCCCAGAAAATCAAGTATCTAGGAATCAGCTTAACTAAGGAAGTAAAGGACCTGTACAAAGAAAACTACAAAATGCTACTTCAGGAAATAAAAGAGGACACGAGGAAATGGAAAAATATCCCCTGTTCATGGATGGGGAGAATCAACATCATCAAAATGGCAATACTTCCCAAAGCACTGTACAAATTCAATGCAATCCCTATAAGGATACCCATGACATTCGTCAAAGAAATGGAGTAAACACTCCTGAAATTTATATGGAACAATAAGCCCCCACGAATAGCTAAAGCAATTCTTGGGAAAAAGAAAATGGGAGGAATCAACCTCCCTAACTTCAAACTCTACTACAAGGCAGTAATAATTAAAACAGCATGGTACTGGAACAAAAGCAGAGCTGCAGACCAATGGAACAGAGTTGAATATACTGACATTTCCTCCCAAACATATAATCATCTAATTTTTGATAGGGGGGCAAGAAAAGTGAAATGGAGCAGGGAAAGCCTCTTCAATAAACTGTGCTGGCAAAATTGGACGGCTACATGCAAAATTGTGGGCTCAGATCTCTGCCTAACACCATGCACAAAAGTAAGATCAAAATGGATTTATTACCTCAACATCAGACCAGAATCCATAATGTTTATTGAAGACAAAGTCAGCAAAACTCTCCATGATATTGAAGCTAATGGTATCTTCAAAGATGTCATGCCACTGGCCGAGCAAGTGAAAACAGAGCTAGACAAATGGGACTATCTTAAACTAAGAAGCTTCTGCACCTCAAAAGAAACAGTGACCAAAATACAAAGACAGCCTACAGAATGGGAAAGATATTCACCAAGTACACATCCGACAAGGGGTTGATATCAAGGATATACAAGGTACTGGTTAAACTCCACAAGAAGAAATCACCCAACCCCATCAAAAAATGGGGTGAGGAAATGAACAGAAACTTTCGCAAAGAAGAAATTCGAATGGCAAAAAGGCACATGAGAAAATGCTCTACATCACTAATCATCAGAGAGATGCAGATCAAAACCACAATGAGATATTTCACACCACAGAGTCTGGCCCACATCCACAAGAACAAAAGCAACCGGTGCTGGCGCGGATGTGGCGAGAAAGGGACCCTCCTTCACTGCTGGTGGGAATGCCGGCTGGTCCAACCCTTTTGGAAAACAGTATGGACGACTCTCAAAAAATTAGAATTTGATCTGCCATTTGACCCAGCTATAGCACTCCTGGGAATATATCCCAGAGAGGCAAAAAGGTATAGTCGAAGTGACATCTGCAATTGTTTGTTCATTGCAGCACTCTTTACAATAGCCAGAATCTGGAAAAAACCTGAGTGCCCAAGAACAGATGACTGGTTAAAGAAACTTTGGTACATTTACACAATGGAGTACTATGTAGCTGTTAGAAAAGATGAAGCTATGAAATTTACATACAAGTGGTACTACATGGAAAGTATCATGTTAAGCGAAATGAGTCAGAAAGAGCGGGATAGACACAGAAAGATTGCATTCATCTGGGGAACATAAAGCAACAAAAAGGGAGATTAACACCCACGAATGGCTGAGATTAGTACCAGGAATTTTGCTCCATCAATGGAAGGCCAGCCACAGGCTCTAGGTGAAAAGGAAGCTCAGATAGAGAAGAGAGTACCAAATGAAGGGTGTTGTGAGGGCCCTCCCAGGGTGGGAGAAGCATGCTAAAAGTAGTCGATAGACCAAACATGATTGCCACTCAAAGCCTCTCTTGCAAAACACAGTACCCCAAAGAAGAGAGAGAGAACAAGGGGGAATACCCTGCCACAGAGGCAGGATGGGACGGGGGGGGGGGGATGAGGGTTGTGGGGGGGATGCTGGGACCCGTGGGGATGGATGACGGGCACTGGTGGAGGGATGGGCACTTGATCATTGTATAACTGAAACCCAAGCACAAAATTTGTAAGCCTATAACTGTACCTCATGGTTTTTCACTAATAAAAAAAGAAAAAAAAACCTGACTTTTGCCGAAAATCACAATTGTGTCTCATAAAGTTTAGTATGATCAGATGCCAAACATTTTTGATCATCGTTGAAATTAGCAGAAAGGGAATTAAGATATGTTCTTAACAGCAATCACTTTTGTGCACAGGTAACCCTGCTGCGGCAAACACCAGACACAATAGGTAGATGGGGCTGCTTGACAAACTTATTTTCTTAGATACAGCCTGAAATACAGCCCACAATAGAAGGGTATTAAAGTTAGATCTGACCTAAATTTAATGTTGTAATTAGGAGCCCTTTTAGTTTATATAGGGCTCTAACTGAACATGACCAGAGGCAAAGATTATGAGCAGAAGGAAAGAATAAAAAAGATGAACAAATCTTATGAAGATATGACAGCTTCCCTTTATGTTAAATCCTCTACAAAAATGTGACCGAGAATTGTTTCTCCCACCATATCAACTTCCATTCCCAATTCATGATGACCTTGTTTAGCCGGAAACAACCAGACTAGATTTGACGCCCATACTTCTACAGAGATGGAAGAAGATATTGAGAGTGGGGACTTGTGAGTAAACATTAGATACTCCATTTTTTTTCTTTTTGGGTTGCACCTGGCAATTTACTGGGGTTACTCCTGGCTCATGCAGTCAGGAATTACTCCTGGCAGTGCTAAGGGAACAATATGGGATGCTGGGAATTGAACCTGGGTCGGCCATGTACAAGGCAAACACCCTACCCGCTGTGCTATCGTTCTAGCCCCATATACTCCATTTTGAACAGTGCCTATATTTCCAAATATTTCACATTGGGAGAGTTAGCGCTTCAAATATAAATTTGCTGAGAGATGGTAGTGATATAGTACAGCAGCACAATTTGTTCTGTGGCATGTTTTATTTTTTTTTATATTTTTAAAAATTTTTATTAGAGAAACACCATGAGGTATAGTTGTAGACTTACAAATTTTTGTGTTTGGGTTTCAGTTATACAATGATCCAGTACCCATCCCTCCACCAGTGCCCATTCTCCATCATTTACATTTTTTAAAAAATTTTTGTTAGTGAAAGACCATGAGGTACAGTTGTAGATTTACAAATTTCTGTGCTTGGGTTTCAATTGTCTGTAGCGTGTTTAAAATCCTACCTTCTAATCATCTTCATTTTTAAATTCATCAATTAGTTGTGGTTTGAATATTGGTTCACAAAAGCTACTGGACTCTCTGTCTATAGTACCTTATTTAGCAGAGGGGATTTTGCAGTTTTATTAAGTTAATGAACTTAAACTATGATTTTCCTTTTGATTTGATTGTGCCTAATGTAATTGCCAGGGTTCTTATTAAAGTGAGGCAGGAGAGACAGTCAGAAGGAGGTGGGATAATGGAACAAAGAGAGCCAGAGAAGATTTGAAGATGTTTTGCTTCTGCCTTAGAAGATGAAGAAGGGAAGTGCAGGTGTCTTTCAGAAGGTAGATAAATGAAAGAAATGGACTTCTTCCTTTAATTCCCAGAAAGCATCAGTATTGTAGACACCCTGACTTTAATGCAGTGAAACTAGTTTTGAACTTTTGACTTCCAGAACCATAAAATAATTTATGAAAATACACAGATGGTTTGAACACAAGACTTGGCACAGAGTGAGTCTGACACATCAGGTTCTTTGAGGCTACAGAATATCCTCTCTTAAAACATAATTTCTTATTAGTCTCGAATGCACCCTTTCACATTCTTCTATTAATAGCACTTTTCTCCTTACTTGTACATTTCTTTTCATTTATTTCTCCCATTGCCCTGTGAAAATTTTTAGCATAAGAATTTGTCTCCATTTTAATACCTTGTGTTTAAGATTAGTCAAAACCAGGGGTAACTGACATTTACTGAGGGATGACTGGACATAGTCTCGTAATAGATACTTTTATCCGTATTTAACTATCTTTGAGAAAGTATGCGCTTAAACCAGTGGTTCTTAGCCACTGGTCAGCAGACTGGTGTGGGCTTACAGGTGTAAAAAGGTTGAAAATCACTGCACTGAATATTTACAAGTGTTACTTGGGAAAGCAACCATTTACTGCTGTATATTTGAATTCCTGCACTAGTACAAATAAAACAGTCTGAAATTCAGTCAGGCAATAAAAATGATCAGTATTCACAGTGGAGGGCTTATGTTTAGACAAGCTTGACAAAGAGAAGCTTGTAGACTGAGAGCTCTAGCGATTAAAATTATTATTATTTTTTTTAAGTGGGAGAAAAAACATCTTTCAAAAAATACAGATAATTATTTTGATTAAAACGTCCAATCAGTGTCTTGAGTTACTATATAAAATTAGGCTATATAAAACTTTAATAACTATAAAGATTTTGCATAGGTTTAATATACAGAGTTTATAGATAAAGCCATAATATTAGATCATTTTATCTTAAAGAAAATATGCATAGATGATCACTCACACCTCTGTAAATTAAGCCATAATTAACATTTGTAGACGTTTTAATATGGTTTTATTTATTCCCAAAGGGTAGAAAAGGCAGATGTTCTTATAAAATAATAAACATTATCAAGGTTGTATTTATGTTGGAGCAATATTTTCACTAATATGAACCTTATTATTTTAGATATAATTTTATTCATTTTTGCATTTCAGAACATTTAACAAATTTTATCTTTTAAAAAGGTTCATGCTCTGGAACTGGAGGGATAGCACAATGGGTAAGGAGCTTGCCTTGCAGACATCCAAAAAGGGTTCAGTCCCAAGCACCCCGTATGGTCTTCTGAGGAGCACCAGGATTGATCTCTGAGCAAAGAGCCAGGACAAAGGCCAGATCATTGGTCCAAAACCAAAGAAAATGAAAGGACAGATTTTACAAGCTCAAGTTTCTCTTTTATTTATTTAAAAAAATAGGGTTTTTTTTTCAGTCCTAGATTACAATGCATATCATTATTATGTCCTTCTAGGAAGGAAATACTGACGACAACCTATAAACTCTTTCCACTTTGAGAATTAAACTAAGTTCACTCTTATGTGAGGCTCAGCCGGAGAGTGTGGGGAATGGCCATGAGTGTGGTGACGGTTGGGTTGTGGAAGTTTTTGGCTGCCAGGGCTGGGTCCCTTAGGGTGTGGAGGGCTCTCACCCACCCACCTCTGGGACACCCTGTGTGAAACAGCCTGGCAAAGAGTCTGGTGTAATGGCTATGGTGGGCGTCATATTGCTTCCTTCTGGGAGAAGCAGCTATGTGATCTGGATGGTGGCCGATGAGATTGTCTGGTGCCAGCAGGAGGTGGCTTATGGGCATGACCCCTGGGTCGCTGAAGACTGGGGGGAAAGGGGCAGAGGATCTCCACTCCTGGTCCTGTTGAACTCAGAGTCCAGGATCACAATGTTCCACATTACCTGGGTTTTGATCTGAGCTTGTGGGGAATGGGTCTTGAGTATTCTGTATTCTTCAACTCATTGATTTCTAGTTGGGTTTTTCTTATATTTTCTCTCTTATTTGTCCTTATTTTCATATTTTTTCATTCAATTGTTTTCCTTATTTCAATAAGGACTATTAGGACTATTGCTTTTATGTCTTCTTTGGGTAGCTTTTATATCTTTTTAGTATAAGGAGTTTTTTCTAGGCTGTTATCTTGATCCACTAATGTGGGTGAGTTCTTCCATCTATCCAACATACATGGTGCTCCACTGAGTCCTGGACCAGGGCCTGGTATCTCTGTTAGAGTGATCCAAGTCACATTTGTGGGAATTCACAGATATAGATAGCTAGCCCTAGTGGAAATGAAATTAAGTTCCAACCTAGTTGGAACTGTAAGGTCAAGGTCAAACAAATCTGCAGGCAACATCAGTTTCACAGTTGTAAGTGCTGGCTCTGCTACTGTGTGACCTCTGTCATCTCTGTCAAATAATTTCTGTTAGTTTGGGGGCTAAATCCTGTAATTCACGAGAATTACTCTTAGCAGTGGTTGGGAGAGTGTGGGATACTTGGATCAAACTTGGACTTCTAGAATATAAAGAATGTATTCTAATCCTATGACCCCATCTCACTACTGTCAATTTTTACTTTCTTCATTTGGAATTTTAAAAATTATATATACATATATTTTGTTGTTGTTTGTTTGTTTTTGAGGGTATACTTAGTGGTACTCAGGGCTTACTGCTGGTTCTCTGCTCCCAGTTACTCTTGGCTTTCTCTGCAAGTAGCCTAACTGCTGTATTATCGCTCCAGTCCTGAGATTTGTTTTTATTTATTTATTTATTTAAATTTTTATTTTATAAATTAGTTCACAATATTTGATTATATTTAATATTCAAACACCAATCCCACCACCATTACACCTTCCCACCACCGAATTCAGGATATTTCCATTCCAAGCCCCAATCCCTGTCCCAAAACACAAATGAAAGAATGTATTATGTATCGTCTATTATAAAGAACTGTTGAACATGCTTACAAAAAAGTGTTTATATAGGAAACAGCGTGTAGATTGTTCTATTTTGGCAGGAGTCATTTAAGACATTCTATGGGATATCACTAACATGCTGTTAAAGTTTGGGTGATGTGAGCTTTGGTATATCTATCTGAAAATAAGTATTTATGCATATACATATATATATATTTCCCTCTATGATTTGTTGCCTATGGTCTGAACACCATAAAATATGGTTGGTAATTATGGAGAATGGGTAGGGAGTGTCTTGTCTTTATGATGTGTCCAAGAATATGTTCACTCATGTGAGGCTTGGTTCGAGTGAAAACAGCTTGGCGCAGAGTTCAGTGGCATGGCTATGGGGGCCTCATGTTATGCTCCCTTCCAGGAGATGAAGTGTGTCATCTGGAGAGTGGCCGATGATGAGATTATCTGGCGCCAGCAGGAGGTGGCTTATGGCCATGACCCCTTGATCGCTGGAGACTGGGGAAAACAGGAAGAGGATCTCCACTCCTAGGTTCTGTTGAACCCAGAGTCCAAATTCACAAAGTTCCACATTACCTGGGTTCCATGGGACTTCACTCATGTGTGAAGATCAGCCTGAGCATGTGTGGAGTGGCCTGGAGCATGGCAGCAGTTGGGTTGTGAAGGTTGGCTGCTGGGGCTGGGTCCCTTGGGACGGGAAGGGCTATCAACCACCCCCTCTGGGGTGCCCTTAGTTAAAACAGCCTGGCACAGAGTCCTGTGGCATGGCTATGGGGGGGCCTCATTTTATGCTCCTGGGATTTGTTTTTTTTAAACATCTCATTGTTGTGACATGTAAACAACTAAAGCTTTTCAGGAGTGTTATTACTGAAAGTCAAAATTATAAAATTGTAATTTCATAATATTAGAATTATGAAAATATTGCTTATGAAATATTAGGACAACTAATCCTTGAGTTTGAGCACTAGAAAAAATAGTTATGTATTTATATTCACTGTTTCCTAAATAATAGTCAAATAGGTTCAAAGTGCTATTTGTTTTTTTTTTTTTTTGGAAGGAAAACTTTATTTAAATTCTGTGTCTTAAGCTGTTTATCTACAATGTAGTTACTAATAACTCTAAGAATAATAATGCATACATGAATATAATTTTTCCATTTCATGTGGTTTACATAGGAGGAAGAATAAAGAAAACATAATGAAAAATATGTATCACAGAACTAAAAAATAAGAATATAGATATCAATGAAATCTGGGCTATGTAGCAAGCAGCATAGTACAGTAAGTTATTTTTATTTATTTATTTATTTATTTATTGAATCACCGTGGGAAAGGTTACAAAGCTTTCAGGTTTAGGTCTCAGTCATGCAAATATCAAACACATTTCCCTTTACCAATACTTTTTTTTTACCATGAAGAACCCCAATAAAACCCCACCCCCCACCCCTCCCAGTCCCTGTGGGGCAGATGAATTCTAGTTAACACTCTATCTGCTTTGATTAGATTCATTGTTTCAATAAAAGATTCACCACTATTATTTAGAGTTTACCCCCCCCCCCCCCAAATCAGACATGCTGAAAAAGCATTGTTGCCCCAGTCGCCTTCTCCTCTCTGGAAAGAAAGGTGGCGGCCACATGGGAGCCTTGTGGACAGCAGGTATGAGCCGGGGGAGTGGGGGCGACTAAAACCTCATGGGAAGGGGGCGTTTCGGTCCGCCCTTCACGCCCTACCGAGGCCACCAGTTGCCCCCCACTAGCGGCTCTCCAGCACGGCCATGACTCCAGAGCACAGAAACCAATTTCTTAACTATCTGACTTTCAGTATAAATACTTCCAGGGTCAATAAGTAAAATAGCAGAAATCCAAAACCAACATTTAATTCAAAGTGCTATTTGAAGTATTTTATGTAATCTTTTAGATTTTTAAAATACACTAATAAGCTAATTATGGAAATTTTTAAAAAATCTAGGCTTTGTGCTTGTTAAATGAGTCACTGATGACAATACAACTAATTAATTTTAAACAAAAAACATTCAGAAAATATTCTTACAGTTAGAAATCTCAGTGAGAGTCAAAACATAATCTCCTTTACGTCTGTTTGTGCTGTTTTCACTGTTGCGGTTGATTATCATTCTTTTCTAGCAGCATAATTCTGCTATTTTCAAGGATATTGTAGCACTGGTAGCATTGTAGCACTGTCTCCCCATTGTTCATCGATTTGCTCGAGCAGGCACCAGTAACGTCTCCATTGTGAGACTTGTTACTGTTTTTGGCATATCGAATACACCACGTGGAGCTTGTCAGGCTTTGCTGTGCAGGCAGAATACTCTCAGTAGCTCACAGGGCTTCCGAGAGGGATGGAGAAATAGAACCTGGGTCGGTCATGTGCAAGGCAAATGCCCTACCCGCTGAACTATCGCTCCAGTTCAAGAATATAAATAGTATAAATTTAGATCTTTTAATCTAATATTCTAAGAACATTTTCCTTAAGCATATCCTTGGATTTTTAATCGATTAAAAATCTGTTCTTTTGATATCACAATTTCAAAATTAAACATTGCATTATATTTAGCATTCCAATTAGTCAGGAATACCAGTAGGAACCAAGATGAGATGGTACCATTTTCATGCTTGAAATAGAATATAATGATTTTGATTTAGGAGCTGGGCACGTAAACTCAGTGTAGTACATGACCTTGAATATATGAGATTATGGGTTTAATCCCACTACCCTAAGGGGAAACAATGGAACAGAAAAACTTCAGCTCTGCTCTTTGAACACTACACGAGTATCTTAAAATCACATAAATAATATTATCTAGCTTTATTTAGTAGAAAAAAAGTTCAAGAAATGACTGATGTAATAATACTATAAATTTTAAGTAATTTTCCTATGAATCTGTAGTATTTGATCACATTTATTTTGAAATTATAACTATCAAGGAAAAATAAAATAATTTTATTTTTCAATAGACCAATGAAAGATACAATTCTTAAATGTTTATATAATATGATATAACCCTTAAAATTGAGTTTTATTAAACAATTTCTAGAAACTTAAAACAATTTTAAATATAGTCATATAAGATAGCAGACAGGTCAAAGGAAGATGCTGAAGATGTTAAAAATCTATTGTTTTTGGTTTTTAATATTGATTTATTGATAGCTCTAGGGATTAAACGGCCTCATAAATGCAAGGCATGTATCTCTCAAGCACACACTCCAGTTATACTCTTTTTAAATTAAGGGTAGATCAGTCAATTTATTTGGTTTGCATTAAACACAAAAAGTCATGAGTTAGTGGAAATATGACAGCATTACATTATTCTAGTAAAATAAATGAAAGCTGTATGTCATTTTTCATAGATGCTATGATTAGTTTTATGATAAAAATAATTGAAAAGTCCATAAATAAAGAGTAGAATATATTGCATTGGAGTGTGTATATATAGAAAAATTTCATTTGAGATATATAACTAGTATTTCGATATACTAGCTGCTATTTTGAGGGAAAAGAGATAACTCTACTTATCTAATTTCCCCCAGCTTTTTAGACAAAAAACAGGCACATATCTTTTAAGAAAAATAGTGTGAATAATATATGTTAATTCAATTTTAATGCTAAAAGTTTATATAGGAATATACTTGTAAGCATTTTATGTATTAATTTCATATTCTAAAAATAACAATGAAAGGACTTAGAGTTAAAAATAAGGGAAAGATTCAAAAATCAATATGTTATACTCTGATATTGAACATCAAAAAAGGAAAAATGAGGAAGACAACTTTAAGGACAAAAAAGGCAAGAGATGTGATTCAATTGATGAGAGTTTAACAAATTTTGGAGATAGAAAATGGAATGCATTTATGAGTTTTATAAGGAATAAAATGAAAAGCAGGTTGCTTTTGTTGAGTGGAGATAGTCACATGGCCAAACCCCTAACTTAGATGCACTTATGTTGAAAAGGGTAGAAGTGAGATGGGAACCCCAAAGAGCAAAGATATTTAGCTTGAAGACTTTGCAAGGAGAGTTGATCACTGATTCCCATAAAATACCAAATGTTACTTACAAAAATATTTTTAGCGAAAATACAACCAAATATTTTTATATGAGTATTTCCAACAAAAGTCTATGGTCTATAGTCTTCAACTACCTAAAGTGGTTGGAGAGTTATAGGTCTCCACTATAGGTGGTTGAAGACTATAAATCTGCTGCCATGCTCAGTGACACTCCCTTCACTGCCTCTCTTATGAATATAAATGAAAACTTTGAATCATTAGACATATGAGAAGGGGCCTAATTTTAGAGAGCAAAAAACAATAAAGCAGAAAAAAGGAAACTAAAGGATACAATGAATATGTCTTATAAAATACTTCTATCATGAATGATTTGGATTCTAAATGAAATAATGAGAAAATGAGACAGGACACCTAGAAAAAAATGTAGGGAAAACTTCAGTTATATGTCATTATAGTTGAGAAAGTCTGCTAGTAAACAGAATAATCTTGCATTAAAAAAATTAGAAACCCAAAGAGAAAATATATGAATTTAATGCTTAAAATGGCAAAAACCAAATAAATGAAAGCAAACAAAACAGCAACACCAACAAAAGAACAATGAAAAAAAAATCTCAATTCGGGGATTTTATCGATGAAGTATAAGAATTCTAGAAAGAATAAAGAGAACTAAGATGAGGAAAAATCCCCAAAACACCTTCATAGAAATATTACTAAAGATTAAAAATAAGATCTCTAATGGGAAAATTCTTTATGTGTCAGCAACTTAATATGAATTGCAAAGTAGACTACTCCAGAGATGATATTAGTTAGCAGCAGTCACAATCACGATCATCCTGTTGTTTGTCGACTGCTTCGAGCAGGCCCCAGTAACGTCTCCTTCATCCTAGCCCTGAGATTTTAAAAAGTGCCATATTCAAGGCTCTTTCAGGGTTAAGAGAATGAGACCCATCATTGTTACTGGCATTAGGCATACTTGGTACGCCACGGAGATTTTGCTAGACTCTGCCATGTGGGCAGGTTACATACGGTAGCCTGCCAGGTTGTCCAAGGTAAGAATAAGATAATAAGATGTTGCTTGTGGGAGCTGGGTTTTATAGTTTTTGGGTCTTTGCCGTTGATGGGATTACACGGCACTAGGGGGGCCAGTTGGTGCGTGTGACCCCTGCCTACTGGAAGATGGAGGATCTGGGTGGAGAATGCTCAGCTCCAATCCGGGCAGGCTTGGAGATCTCAGCCCTGGAACCCGCATGCCTTTGTTTCTCTGCTGGTACCTTCATGTGTGTGGAGAGTGGTCTCAGCATGGTTGTGGCTGGTTCTGGAGGTCTTCGGCTGCTGGAGCTCTGGTAGGGGCAGGGAGGGAAACTCAACCCGCCCCCCTCCAAGGGGCCCCAATGAGGACAGCCAGGCGTGGGGGCAGGAGACTCTGTGCTGTTCTCTTCCGGGAGTTGGGTTTTATAGTCTCTGGGTCTTAGCAGCAGTATTTACACCAAAACACAGTAGAGCATCGCTTTTAAAATTTACAGGGAACAGTATTTTAAATTACTAATTTCATGTATAGATTACTTGTTTATTGTATTTATTGCAGAACCATTTTCAGATATAAAAGAATTGTGATTCCACTTCAAACTCACCTGTGGATTATTTGTTTTAGCAAAGTGAAGAGGGTAGATTGAGGGATAGATGGTAGGATACAAGAAAAGTGGCTCCAACTCAGCAGGAAAACAATGAGATCCTTGCACGAGTCTAAGTGCTAGCGCAAGACTAGGGGTTGGAGATGCAATTGTTTTTGTAGGAAAGTGAATCTACATTGAATTGTGCTCTAGTGTAGATTTAGCTTTTTCAATCCTAGATCATCACTCCATGTGGGGATGCATAATTCAAAGTGGGGTTTGTAAACAATTTGGCAGTAATAAAAAAACGTCTAAACATGAAATGACCTGTGGCAATCATATATTTTTGTTTTGGGGGGTCACTCCCTATGGAGCTCAAGGGCTACACTGAACTCTGTGCTTGGAAACCACTCCCAGTAGTACTTGGGGGGCAATGTCAAAGATCAAACCAGGCTTTCTGCATGCAAACCATGTATTCAATATTATTTTACTTTATAAAAGAAAACAACTAATTGTAGTTTATAATTGCAATGGTTACTTGTACATCCATTTACATTAGGTATTATATATTAATATCCTATAATCAAAAAGTAACTTACTTTTTTTGGTATAAAATGGGAAGAAGAAAAGCAAAGTAACGTAACATACTCCATACGTTACATTATGGAGTAACGTAAAAGGTGCCCCTGTTCAACGCTGTAAAAATTTGTTCCATTAATCATCAAAGGAGATTTAACAGGCTAAACATAAGACACCATATTCCACTTACAGTTTTTCTTTATTTAATTTTTTTAAATGAAATTTACTTCTCTTGAACTCCTTTTCTAAATGTTCTTCTGTCTTTTTCCAGGTATTGACTTTGCACTAACTGAGCTCACAACTCTTCAAGGAGTTTAGCAAGGCTTACAAAATATTTCCTACAATTTTGTCAAGGATGAAATGGCCCAGTTTTGTGATGTTCTGTTGCTATATGTAGAAGACATACCATAGAATGGAAAGAATGAAAGAAAGAAAAACAGGGGAGAAGTTGGTGAATTGACCCAGGGTTCTAGCTGTGATGTGGTAAAATATGGTTGAGATCTCTAAGAAACTCTAAAGGTAGAACTGACAGAGTTTGATGATTGACTGATGTGGCAGATTAGAGCATTTGAACCTGATTAATATGCTGAACATTTTTGGTTTTACTTTAAAGAAAGAACTTGTGACAAAAGTCAATATCCAAACTATGATTGGTCTTTGCTAAGGTACTTGTGTTTTTGAGGATCAAAACACTAAAAGTTGGGAAGTGACGGTTCTGACAATTCTTACAAATCATGGAAGCACATCAGCAATTAGGATGCAATTTTCACATAATGGACCAGAATAGATTGATGGATGGAATTAAAGCAAGTTAACACAGCCAAATTCACCTAAGGTGGGGAGAGATTTGGGTAATGAATCATGGCTTAAGAAATAGCAACTACACAAGTGTCAGGAGACTATATACTTATGGAGGAAATATAAATCATGAATAAAAAAGAAATTTTTAATAAAGTAGTGGGTAGTAAGACCATGGGTTCTAAAGCCAGACTACTCTGCATTGAATTTGGCTTCATTATTTATTTATAAGTGGGTTTGCTCTGACAAAATCATTTATCTCTCTATGTCTTAATTTCCTAGTCTGCAAAATGAATAAATGTATGTCTCATATTTTTAAATATGTGAAGAGGTGATAATATATGCAATTTACCTAAATATGCAAACATTTAATAACTCTTGGCTACTATTAATATTAACAAGATACTATCTTTCCTGTTAGACTGAAGCAAAATAAAAAGCCCCAGGAATGATTCTGGCAGACAAATTATCAGAGGTTCCTACAGGACAAGGGACTGCATTAAACTACTACTGAGGAAATTCACATGTTTTAAGCACTACACATTTTTATGGTGTTCTTTCACATATGCATTTACTCAATCCAGTATGAAATAAATAAATGGGAGGGTGTATATATGTGTTTATATCTATATCTATATCCTTGCTAATTGTTATTTCTACCTTCTAAAAAAGGAATTGTTATTTGAACTCAGTTCAGATTAAACATCTATGACAGAAACTTGGAAAATCTATTTTGATTTAAGAAATCTACCAGTCTCATAAAAGCATAAGAAATACTTTGAGGTATTAAACATAAGACTGCAATGTATTTATTATATACTTCATTATCAGGTTTTCTAGAAAGTTTAAGGAATGTAACTCTGTAAAACACAGAATTCCACTAATGCAAACATTTATCCCAAGAAGAAAATTGGAAAATGTCCTAAATATTTGCTTTACAGTAGACTCTGTTCATTATAATGAAGCCACAAAGTAAATTTACAAGAAAGAACAACTTATCAATGGCACTTTGAAGGGCATTTGTATTAGCTGATCTAATTGAGATAAGAAATAATAAACTTGGGACTGTTCAGGAAATTTTATGACATGCATAGGGTGAAATTTAATAGGAATATTTATAAAATGGGAAAATGAGAAAATATGTGATGATTTGTATTCAGGGACAATACATTATTTACATAGATATAAATGTGCATGTAACAAAATATAGTTTTGCATTCAGCATCATAAAGCCAAATGGACAACTTTAAAAACAGAACTTGCTACTAGTACCTCATCTGAGAAAGACAGTGGTAGATAAGCGGGTAGGAAGCCCTCCCTGTGCCAACAGCATGTGGCAGCTGTTCAGAAAGCAAATGTGAACTTGGACAGCATCATCTGAAGCACAGCAGGAGAGGTGTTAGCCCTGTGTTTTCTATATTGATTTGAAAATATTTGGAATACTGGGTTCAATTCTAAAAAGATTTACAGAAAAATTCAGTTCTCCAGAGGAAGGCTATCCAAATGATGGAGTATCCAGAACTCATGTCAGCTGGGAATGCTTGAAAGGTTTAAACAATTTACACTGGAAATGAAAGATTTATGAGGTTCACACGTTGTCTTCAAATTTGTGAAGGGTCATGGGGTAGTGGAGAAGAAGGATTAGGTTAACTTTGTATAAATTCAATTTTGCAGAACAAGTACCAGTGGCAGAGTTAGAAGATGATATACAGCACTATAAGAAGCACATTTTTACTCAAAAAAAGATTCTAAATTTATTGAAACTGTTCCCAGGGGAATGAATGAACTGCCTGGTGGGATCGTGAACATGTTGACTTGATAATGTTCCAGCAGAGGCTAAGGGGTCAGTTAGAATGCACTGTATCTCATTTGCTTCTCGCAACAATCGTGAAGTGGCAAAAATTATTTTTATTTCATAAGTAAGGCAATTAAGGTTCAGAAAGATAAAATAGCTAGGGCATGTTCTCAACACTTAAACTGGACAAAACTTTTGAAGGACAAATGAAAAGTGAATTTTAATTATCAGGGACACGATAAGAAATAAGACAGTACTGGGGTCAGAAGTATTGCTCACTTCTCAGGATGATTACCAGATTTTAAAGAGTAGATGGATCAGCTGTTTATGGAGAGGGAAAAGCAAGCTTTGGGAAGAACCCCCCCCCCTCTCTCTATATATACATATATATATATATAATTTAGATATTGTTTTCTGGTCAAATTAAGAATCAAAGAATCAAAGTAGAATCAAAGTAGTCACAATACAAAATTCAGTATCTTTCTCTATATTTATGGACATATACATATAGAAGATACATATATATATGTATAGAGCAACAATGGTAGCATATTCTGAAATTCATATATTTAAATTCTATAGTCTTATTCCTTGGGCTGGAGCTATAACACAGCGGGTAGGGCATTTGCCTTGCACGCGGCTGAAATGGCTGACCCAAGTTCAATTCCTCTGCCCCTCTCGAAGAGCCCGGAAAGCTATGGAGAGTATCTCGCCTGCACAGCCAAGCCTGGCAAGCTACCCATGACGTATTCGATATGCCAAACACAGTAACAAGTCTCACAATGTTACTGGGCCCGCTCGATGAACAACAGGAAAACTGTGACAGTGACAGTCTTATTCCCAATATAATGGTAATGATTATACGTACTAATGATTATACTAATAATTTACTGACTGATCCTTAGTAATGATTGTACTAATTATTGTAAACATTATTTATATTATTAATAATTATTATGCCAAAATTTTATTTTATTGATACTTTAAATGATTATTTATTGTTGAAAACTATTTATTGATATGGACTAATGTCTACCATTTGAAGAAAGTGAGAATATGGTCATCTATTAGGCAAGAAGTGCATTAAAACCTTATATAGAATCTTCCAGAACCATAGTCTGTACCTCTAGCTGAAACTGTAAAAATAAAAGTTTTTTGCTCATAAGCCAGCCTATAGCATAGCAACACGAACATATTAAAGTGTTAATTATATATATGTACATACATGCATATATATGTATACGTATCTATTGGATGAATTCTTACTCCCTCTTCACCCTAAAAATCACATACTGAAGGTTTAATCCCCAATGCATCTGGGGACTAGAATTTTAGAAGACAATTAAAATTAAATGAGAATATAATGATTGGACTGTTATAAGACTGTGGCCTAACAATAAGACGATATATCCTGCCCACCAACCGTTCCTCTTTTCCTCTTTGTTTCTGTTCTGTGTGAGGACACATTAATAAACTATGTTATCCGGGAAGAGAGTCGTCAAATCGGACCTTACCCATGAGGGTAATCTCAGACAAGTCTCTAGAACTGTCAAAAAAATTCTGTTGTTTAAGCTATCTGATTTTTTTGCTTGGCAAAATAAGAGAACCAATAACCACACAAACATATGTACACATATATGTATGCACATATGCATACAATAAAATCCATATTTTTCTTATTTCCTTTGACCAATAAATTTATTTTCTTTATAATTTACATTCGTTGTCATTATAAGCTAACATATTACCAAGTTAAAATAATAACTTTCATCACTAATTACAAATAAAACAAGGACAGAGTTATATTTGGAGAAGAAAGAGCCAACATTTTAGAGAGAAATTGGATATAAAACATGAGTCAGTGTCATCAAACTAATATCTCTTGATTTGTGTAAAACTCACGATCACCATACTTCTTATTCTACTTATTCTAGCTCACTTCTAATTCTACTTTTCTCTCCAAACTGCCTTTGTCTCCATTTTGAAATTCTTTGTCTTTCAGGGTTTGTTCAGTCTGATCACCTATTCAGCACTAATTTCTAAATTCTTCTTCTTCTTCTTCTTTTTTAACAGTGACTTGTAAGGCTATAGAGATAACACAGGAGTTAAGGCACTTATTTCACATGAGACCAATCCTGGTTAGATTTCTGACAGCATATATAGTGTCTTGTGCATTGTCAGGAGTAACTCCTCAGCACAGAGCCAGGGAGTAATCCCTGAGCACCACTGGGTGTTGCTACAAACAGAAAAAGGCAATTAATATATTATTTGTTTACTAATGATGCCTTTTTCTATGCTGTATTTTCTATTACCTTTTCTACATCTTTCATACTGTACATATTATAATTTTCTGAGCTTTTCTCTTGAACCTAGGCTCCTTTATTATTATATTTTGTGAACCACAGACAAATTACTAAGTGGTAAAAAAGGAGGAAAAATAGAATAACATTCCTTAGGAGTGTAAAGCAAAAACTTAAAAACAAAATAGTGGGCTGGAGTGATATCACAGCGGGTAGGGTGTTTGTCGTCTTGCATGTGGCTGACCCGGGTTTGATTCCTAGATCCCATTTGGTTCTCTGAGCACTGCTAGGAGTAATTCCTGAGTGCATGAGTCAGGAATAAACACTGTCATTACCAGGTGTGACTCAAAAAAAATCAATCAATAAAAAATAATAAATTCATAACATTTTATCCAATCTAATCACTGAAAAACAATTTCTTTTTAATGATTAAAATTATCAGATTTTAAAAAGATGAACAGAGTTAAATTTTTTTTTTCTGTTTGCCTACCCTTTGCAATGGACTTTGCTTCTGTGCTCACTAAAAGCTAGAACCTATTTCCAGTTTGCTAAATCTGAGCTGACTTTGTAAATTGTTTGACCAACATACTGTATCCATATTTGGCTATAGGAGTTTAAAGTGAAGTTCTCAAGAAGCCTTATAACTCATTTTCTTTCATATGTTCTGCACTCTCTTGAGATTGCCACATTTAGTTGTTGGTCAAAAAGTCAAATGAAGCATAGATAAATTATCCCTGCTAAAACCTTCCTAGATTAACCTGCTGACAGCAACAGTATCCAGTGAAGCCAAAATTCACAAGCATGGACCCCATAGGAAAGAGAAAGAGAAAACAACAGCTACCGCGACCCAAATTATTCATTCACCCACAGAATTATGAGTCCATGAAATTATTATTATTTGATGTCAGTTAGAAATTTTTTGTGTTACAGTAGATAACTGGGACAAGTTACAAGGCAAAAGTCATTAGTTAAATACATAGACAATTAGAATGTGAACACAAGTATAGCTATGGGAACAATCAACTACTTTATCTCATTGATGCCAGACAAACTATATAGTATGGCATAAGCAAATCATACAATCAGATTTATGGCCTTAATTCACACCTTCCTGCTTACCAATATAGAATACTTGCAGTTTTTCGGGCAGCATTATTGAATACGTGACATTATTAAACAATTATGGAAAATCAATTACCTTTACTTCTTTTTAAGACATTCAGAAATGTATTCAATATTTATTTTACTATATCCTCCAAACTTCATTTTGAATAAGTTTATATTAAACTTAAAAACCCAAATGAACTTTGAGTTTTTCATAGTGACTGGATAGTCACTATTGGTAGTTGGCTGATTGTTTAGATGACCTACAAGGATCACTACATTCTGATATTTCACTCTTGGGTCATCCAGACACCCTCAGTGTGTACTTCTAACCAAAAGAATAAGGCAGATGGGATATAAAGTCAATCCCATGATTAGGACATAAAATATTTGGCTTCTGTCTTGTTTGCTAATTCTCTTGCTGAATGACATGTTATCATTTGGAGGGATTCACATGGCAAAAATCCTGAGAGTGTTTTCCAGTCAATAGGCAGTAGTAATTTAAGACCTGCAGCAAGTAACACTCCAGAGACTGTATTATGACAGAAGCTATGTGAGCTGGAAAATGGATCCTGGACCATTTCAACTTTCAGATAAGACAATGACCCCATCTGATACACTGGTCACAACTTTCAGACTGCAGGACCATGTCTGAATTCCTGACCCACAGGAACTGTGATAGCAAATGTCTTATCTGTTTTAGTTTTAGAAAAATCTGAAACAGCAAAATGCAGCAACAAATGACTGTAGTTGCTCCCCTTTTATCTAGAGGTCATGCATTCCAAGTCCTATGGATAAAACTGAATCTATCATATTTTTATAGAAAAAATATATTTACACATATACACAGAGAATATACAAAAGTATTTATGTATATATTTATAAGGTATATGAATCTCTTACCTATATAGAAAATATTTATTGATTTACAATTATTTATCACTACTAAAATGTGGCTGGGAAAGGTAAAATTTCCCAAAAATGTAGTGTGATGAAATCTAAATAAAGAGAACACAAAATCTGATGGTACAAACTCCCATTTCTGAAAAATTAATGTCCTAATTTTTAGAAGTACCATGAATACATTGATAAAATTAGTTTACAATATTGTTATTGAGATATTAAAATCAGGTTTGAAATATTTTAGTTGTAGCATATCTGACTCTCATATTAGGATCCCATATTAGGATCTGGATATTATCCATGTTACCACACACACACACACACACACACACACACACACTAAGTAAAATACATAATAAAACACATTTCTTCAAATAATGTGTTAGGTTGAGAATAAAAATAAACATGCCTATAAAAATACAAATAGAACTTCAAAAGAATTTATTGATATGGGCATTTCTATTAATGCACTAACAAAAATAATGCTTGACTTTTTAAATGATTAACTTTTACCTAACTCTGAAATCACTATTGTTCCAGTTATCTAAATGTAAAGGTAAAGGTAAAGGGCCCTCCCATTGATTGTCGATTTGCTCGAGCGGGCCCAGTAATGTCTCCATTGGAGACTTTGTTGTTACTGTGTCTGGAATATCGAATACTCTCGGTAGCTTGCTGGGCTCTCCGAGAGGGGCGGAGGAATCGAACGCGGGTCGGCCATGTTGGCCGCTTGTAAGGCAAACTAAGACATGCATTTTTTAATTCTTCCTGGTAAATATTTTTCCCATAAATTATTTCGAGTATTGATCATGATAGATTATTCTTTATAGACATCTCAACTAAATATAGAAATAACTTATTTTTAACTTAGTTATAAGGACTTTACAATTTTATTTACTATTTGCTGTATAATATTGCCTCAACACATATCATTATACATGATCTAATCCTTCCATTAGTTCTGCAAGGTAGATATTATGAAACTCTATTTTAGTTTAGCAAACCAAATTACTAAAACATTATTAATTTGCTGAGGTTCGCAGGATGATTTAGTAGAAATGCTATGATTAATCTTCACATCTGTCTGACTTTGGACATTTTCTTATTCATCCAGAGAGAATGGATAAAGCTCATATTTTTCACTGGATCATTTGATTTAGAAAACTAAATTCTTTCTTAAAAAGTTGTCAGAATCTGTTGTTGATTCTATTTGTATTCTACTAGTTGAGTGAAGGAATTTTCAAGAATGAAAAAGAAAACATGACCTTTATCATAATTCTTTTTAATGATGCACAAAACAATTTGCATCTGATATGATCATCTAAATATAGAAGAAATTGACCATAAACCCAAATTTCTTCTTGTAGAAAATAAACTGTGAAACATAGGAAATGCTGCCTACACTTCTCATTGTTATGTCTCAAGATAGTATAATAAAGCTGTAGAAGAAGAAAAAATTGAGTGCATAATAAAATAATAAAGACTATTTAAGATAACTGAAAAAACAGATTTTAGAATAGAGGAAAGAGGCAAACTGGGGAGATGGCCATGAACTTAAGAGATGCACAAAGTGAAGGCATTTTGCCTTGCACATCAAGTGCAACAATGATTTCAAATGGGATGGCAATAATAGAACCAAATGTTAGGCTGAATAAATCACATGTGTAACACTTTTAATGTGTTACTTTGGCTGTCCTTTTGACTTTCTTTTGCCTGCAGATGATTGCTGAGAAACCAACAGTTAAAACTTCCTGAACTATTCTAAGAAAAGAAAACTATATAGTGACACTAAGCCAGAGGAAGGGAAGTCTGATAGTGGAGGCAATAATGAGTTTTATACAGATAAAGGGATAGAATATGAATGACAGGGAGATATTATGCATTCCCATTGAGACTAGGAGAAGAAGGAAGGTCAAAATAAGAAGGTGCTCTATAGGCTTAGAGACACAGAATGATTTTTTCAATGGAATAATGTTTCAAAATTATAGATACCCTGCTGGGCGAGTTTTTCTTATAATGGTTTAGGTTCAGTACTGCCCTGAAAAAAGGGATAGCCTTTCACTGACCTTTTTCATTCAATGATTAAAATTCAGTTTACCAGCTTTCTCATTATCTCTCAAGTTCTGTGTAAAATAATGATTCTACCCTAATCTGACTTGGCTCTTTTAGCCTGGGAATTTCTGTTTTACAGTCCCTTCACCACAGCTTTTCATTTTATGATGCAAAAAGTCAAAGGAGTTAGATGATCTTGATAGTCTCCTATGCAACAGAGCTTCTCCCTTCATTTAAATGGAAATGTGTATTTTCATGGAAATTCAGGTTTGTATTGATGAACAATGATAAAGAGTCATTACAAATAGAATAGTGATATACAAAAACAGCAGTAGAAAATAGTTTCTTAAGAAGTAAAACTTATAATAAAAAATTAGGAATATGCACAAAACATTGATATGGGTAAATACATTTTTATAAGAACAGAATGCATATTATTTGGACCATTACAAAGTTGAAAGTAGCAGGACAAAGGTTTTGGAAGACGGCTGAATACACATATCTTTGGTGAGAACAGTGACTTAATATGAGAAGACCAATTAGTATGGTGTCTTTCATAAATAGATATTATCTAGCTAATAAGCATTTTTCAGTGACATGCTAAAAATGTCATGATCTTAGGTGTGATATTATTTCCAATGCCCTTTGTTTGCTTAAAATTTTAACGTGACTATTTTGGGGCCCATTTTTAAAAAAAAATTTTATTCGTGAAACACCATGAGGTACAGTTGTAGACTTTCAAATTTTTGTGCTTGGGTTTCAATTATACAATGATCGAGTACCCATTCCTCCACCAGTGCCCATTTTCCACCACCACTGATCCCAGTAACCCTCCTACCCCCATCCCTCCCATCCAACCATGTCTCTGTGGCAGGGCATTCCCTTTTGTTCTCTCTCTCCTTTTGGGTGCTTTGGTTTGTATTGAATGGCAATCATGTTCAGTCTATAGTCTACTTTCAGCATGCATCTCCCATTTTTAATAATTAATTTACGAGACATTTAATGGTTAGAAACTGTCTCCAAACTGAAATCCATTATTAACTATTTCTCCACCAAAACCCCCACAAAAATGTGAAGGTCCTAAGGAATTTTTCTTCAGCAAGGAATTGTGAATCTGGATACCTTTCTCTATTGTTACTTTCATGTTTTAATTTGATTTAAGATCTCTAACCTGCTAATTACTATCAAGTAATGTCAGTCTCTTCCCATCTCAGCACCCTACCACACTTCATTATTCACACTTGCAGGTCACTTTAAGTCATTTAATTTACACTTTAAAGGAAATACTTGTTGACCCTGCTGATGAGGAAACAGAAGTGAAACAATGGGATGGGGCTGAGGGAGGTGGATATGAGGCAACTTAAATATTTACAGTTAAGAGTTGTGCAACTAGGTCACAGCTGTTACATAACAGATATAATTGATAGTTATATAACTATCATTTCTTGCTTAATTTGACTAAGCAATAAATTTTCCAAACTGCTGCTATATCCACACATTCACTTGGCTTGCTCTATACACAGAATGTCAGGGACATGACCTCACAGCACTAATTAACAGAACAATACTGGCCATGGGCACAAACAGAAAGTTATGCTACAATAGCATGTCTCATAAGTCATTTTTATTGTTATGATTTTTCTAAAGGTGGATAATAAAAATAATATATCACATATTGTTTGAGATAGAAATAGTA
Organism: Sorex fumeus; assembly: GCF_029834395.1. NCBI lineage: Eukaryota > Metazoa > Chordata > Mammalia > Eulipotyphla > Soricidae > Sorex > Sorex fumeus. The sequence continues at coordinate 2,658,873 of NW_026606186.1, forward strand.
AAAAAGGAATAGACATTTGAAAAAAAAAGATACTCCATGGACTGCATGGTTTAGATCAGTGGATTTCAACCTTTTTAAGTCTGTAGACCAGCACTCGTTTGTGGACCAAAGAAGAGATATTTAATCACAACTTAATAGAATTTAGACACAGCAGGGGAAATATTTTGAGATACTATCTAATAGCAATTGCTTACTTGGATAATATGTTAACTTTTGTTACATCAATGTGTATACTTTGATCGAAAAAAATCTTTCCTTATTAAAATAATTTGAAAAAGTAGAAAAATAAATAGAAAAAATAACATTGTTTTTTCAGATACTTCTCACTTGATACTATGACGCAGACACTGGCATTTAATTTATGAACCATGGGCTATAACAAAAAATAATCCACTGTACGTAAGTCTCTTTAATGCTGCAATATAAAAGGACAGGGGATATTTTTTTCCAGGACAGATGAAACAAGCTAAACGAAAAGTACACTGGAAAATTGGACCCCCTCTTTTCAGTATTTCCCAGCAATCTTAACAGTGAATCCCCAAACTAAATGTATACAATGAAATCATGCAATTTCAGTTATGCCTTTAATACCATTTTTTAAAAATGCATTGTGTTGTGCTTTATGTTCGGCACAAGTGGCCAGAGAACCCAATTTTATTACCAATCCTTTATTAATTTTTCTGATAATGCAACTTCTTTACTTAAAAGCATTAGGGTTAAGTATACAGAACCCTAAAGAGAATTTTCTTTTTCTTTTCTTTTTTTTCTTTTTTTTTTTTTTACAGTTGTAGACTTACAAATTTTTGTGCTTGGGTTTCAGTTATATAATGATCGAGTACCCATCCCTCCACCAATGCCCATTCTCCACCACCACGGGTCCCAGTATCCCCCTCACCCCCCATCCCCCCCATCTCACCCCACCTCAGTGGCAGGGCATTTCCTTTTGTTCTCTCTCTCCTTTGGGGCTGTGGTTTGCAAAAGAGGCATTGAGTGACAATCATGTTTGATCTATAGTCTACTTTCAGCACGCATCTCCCATCCTGGAAGTATCCTCCAACACCCTTTATTTGGTGTTCCCTTTTCTATCTGAGCTGCCTTTTCCCTTAGCATGTGTGGCGGGCCTCCAATCCATGGAGTAAACCTCCTGGTACTTATCTTGGCTATTCTTGAGTGTTAGTCTCCTATTTTGTTACTTTATGTTCCCCAGATGAATGCAATCTTTCTATGTATGTCCCTCTCTTTCTGACTCATCTCACTTAGCATGATACTTTCTATGTAGTACCACTTGTATGTAAATTTCATGCCTTCATCTTTTCTAACAGCTACATAGTACTCCATTATGTACCAAAGTTTCTTTAACCAGTCATCTGTTCTTGAGCACCCAGGTGTTTTTTTTTTTTTTTTTTTTTTTTTTTTACAAATTCTGGCTATTGTAAACAGTGCTGCAATGAACAAACAAGTGTAGATGACACTTCCACTGTACTTTTTTTTTGCCTCTCTGGAATATATTCCCAGGAGTGGTATTGCTAGGTCAAATGGGAACACAATTTCTAATTTTTTGAGAATCGTCCATACTGTTTTCCAAAAGGGATGAACCATTCGGTATTGCCACCGGCATTGAAGGAGGGTCCCTTTCTCGCCGCATTCGCACCAACACTGGTTGCTTTTGTTCTTTTGGATGTGAGTCAGTCTCTGTGGTGTTAGATGATATCTTATTGTTTTGATCTGCATCTCCCTGATGATTAATGATGTAGAGCACATTCTCATGTGCCTTTTTGCCATTTGGATTTCTTCTTTGAGACAGTTTCTGTTCATTTTGTCACCCCACTTTCTGATGGGGTTGGATGTTTTCTTTTTGTGGAGTTCAACCAGTACTTTGTATATCCTTGATACCAACCCCTTGTTGGATGAGTATTGGACGAATGTCCTTTCTCATTCTGTAGACTGTCTTTGTATTTTGGTCACTGTTTCTTTTGAGGTGGGCTAGAGTGATAGCACAGTGGGTAGGGCATTTGCCTTATACACAGTCAACATGGCCGACCCAAGTTCGATTACCCCATCCCTCTCGGAAAGCCCAGCAAGCTACCGAGAGTATCTCACCAGCATGGCAAAGCCTGGCAAGGTACCCATGGCGTATCTGATATGCCAGACACAGTAATAAGTCTCGAAATGCAGATGTTACTGGGCCTGCTTGAGAAAATTGATGAACAACGGGAGGACAGTGACAGTGACAGTTTCTTTTGAGGTTCAGAAGCTTCTTAGTTTAAGTTAGTCCCATTTGTCTATCTCTGTTTTCACTTGCTTGGCCAGTGGCATGACATCTTTGAAGATACCGTTAGGTTCAATGTTGTGGAGGTTTTTGCCAACCATGTCTTCAATGTAGCTTATGGATTCCAGACCGTAGTTTAGGTCTTTAATCCATTTTGATCTTACTTTTGTACATGGTGTTAGGTAGAGATCTGAGCCCATTTTTTGCATGTAGCTGTCCAGTTTTGCCAGCACAATTTGTTAAAGAGGCTTTCCTTACTCCACTTCACATTTCTTGCTCCTTTATCAAAGATTAGATGCTTAAGGCCCTCCCGTTGATCGTCGATTTGCTCGAGCGGGCCCAGTAACGTCTCCATTGGAGACTTTGTTGTTACTGTGTCTGGCATATCCAATACTCTCGGTAGCTTGCCGGGCTCTCCGAGAGGGGCGGAGGAATCGAACTCGGGTCGGCCATGTTGGCCGCTTGTAAGGTGAACACCCTACGGAGATGTCAGTATATTAAACCCTGTTCCATTGGTCTGCAGCTCTGCCTTTGTTGCAGTACCATGCTGTTTTAATTATTACTGCTTTGTAGTAGAGTTTGAGCTGGGAAGTTTGAGTCCTCCCATTTTCTTTTTCACAAGAATTGCTTTAGCTATTCGTGGGGTCTTATTGTTCTGTATGAATTTCAGGAGAATTTGCTCCATTTCTTTGAAGAATGTCATGGATATCCATATAGGGATCACATTGAATTTGTACAATGCTCTGGGAAGTATTGCCATTTTGACAATGTTAATTCTCCCGATCCATGAGTAGGGGATATCTTTCCAATTTATTGTGTCCTCTTTTATTTCCTGAAGAAGCATTTTGTAGTTTTCTTTGCACAGGTATTTTACTTCCTTAGTTAAGCTGATTCCTAGGTACATGATTTTCTGGGGCACAATTGTGAATGGGATTGTTCTTTTCATGTTATTTCTTCTCTCTTGCTGTTTGCGTATTGGAAAGCCATGGACTTTTGGGTTTTGATTTTATAACCTGCAACTTTACTATACAAATACATTGTTTCTAGGAGTTTCTTGGTAGACGTTTTAGGGTTCTCTAAGTATAGTGAGAGCTTGAGTTCTTCCTTTCCTATCTGAATGCCTTTAATATCTTTTTCTTGCCTAACCGCTCTTGCAAGTACTTCCATTACTGTATTGAACAGCAGTGGAGAGAGTGGGCAGCCTTATCTCATCCCTGATCTTAGAGGGAAGACTCTCAGTTTTTCCCCATTGAGGATGATGCTTGCTGAAGGCTTGTGGTAGATGGTTTTAACTATATTGAGGAAAGTCCCCTCTATACCCATGAACTGACCATGTAAGACATGAGATTACCTACCATGTTTAGGAAGTGGCCTGCTATCAAAAGACATTACAAAAGTTCTTCAAAGGAACTAGAATCACTTCAGTCCTCAGTTTTATCTGAAAAGCAGTTCAGTGAGCAAAAACCACACTGAACTTTGAGTGTATCAGGATTCTGCTGTTTATTTAATACTGAGTTGTCACTATCCTAAGATACATAATTGTATACACATTTATTTGTTTGACTTTGGGTCATTTCTAGAGGCCTTCACCTGGCTCTACATTCAGGATTCACCTCTGGTGATGATTTCGGGACCATGTGGAGTGACTAGGGACCATATGCGGGGCTGGGGATGGAACCTGGGTCCACATGCAGATACGTTATTAATTCACTGTAGCATCTCTTTAGGCCTAGATATTATGCATTTTAAAATATTTTTTTAAATTAGATCACTGTGAATTACAAAGTTACGAAGAGATTTATGCTTGCTTTTCAGGTGTATGTTGTTCCAAACCAATCCCTTCACCAGAGCTCACCTCCCTTCACCAATGTCCGCAATATCCCTCCTGTCCCCCAGCCTACCTCTCTGGCAGCCACTTTCCCCCTCCTCGTTGTCCTAATGTTTCCTTCATTAACTTGTCCCCCTCATGTGTCCCCTAGTCCCAAGTTTCCTACTAAAGCCCAGTTCTGCTCTTCATTTCTATTGCCATTGAGCATTTGATATTACCCTATAATGTTTCCTTATATCCCATATATGAGAGATCATTCTGAGACTCTTCCTCTCTCTCTGGTTGATTTCAAGGGACCGCATATTTTCATTATCCACTGGTCTCTGAAAATTATATAGGTAGTCCTTGGGTAAAATGGGTCTTTGAAAGGAGCAAAAAATTACCAGCCTGTCTTTAGTTTGTCTTTAGCAAAGACTAAGTGACCATCATGGTCAGTTCTTGATTGCCTTTGTTCTTGCTAGGGGATCACATTGAGCACCTCAGAGGAGATCAGCACCCGCACATCCAGTCTAGTATCATTTTTCTATTTAGTAATATATCCTCCTACCCTTATTTGGTAGTATTTAGTCTGGTTTTATTTTCAGAAGGTAAATTTTATTTTTTTTTGCTTTTTTGGGTCACACCCGGTGATGCTCAGGGGTTACTCCTGGCTCATGCACTCAGGAATTGCTCCTGGCGGCACTCGGGGGACCATATGGGACGCTGGGAATTGAACCTGGGTTGGCCACATTGGCTGCATGCAAGGCAAACGCCCTACCCACTGTGCTATCGCTCCAGTCCCTCAGAAGGTAAATTTTTAAATGCTTGCATAAGGTGTGTCAATATGATTGCTGATGTGAAGAGAAGAGTACACGATTTCTAGGTGGCTTCCTTATAAACTCAGAGGCTGAGCTCTTAGTTCTTCCTCACTAATTGGAGGACAAATGTATTGCTGACCTAGCTTTGACGATTCAGTTAGACCACATAATAGGGGAAGCTAGTGCAAAGAGTAGAAGGATCTCAGGGCCTTTTAAGACCTCCTGGATGAGAGCTACTCTGTCAGCATGGACTAATCACCTTGGGTCAAGAATTTGAAAGAGAAATAAATCTATATTCTGTGATCTCTCTGTTGCATTGTCTTAACCTGTAATACATATCCATATATATCCATCTATCTATCTATCTAACTATCTATCTATCTATCTACACACAGTTAATTCTTTTGAGATAATTTATGAGAGAATTGTAAAATCTATAAAGAATTGTTGAATGATATAGTCTTCTGAGTGTGTAAATGTTCTATATAGAGAAAACTAATAATCTGCATTAAAGTGATATAAAAAGTATTAACCCAAATTTTACTTATGATTCTTAGAACATTGCAAGATTGGTAGAGTCTGAAGGTCTTCAATATGAATACTAATTATAAATCTTTAATAACCCATTATGAAATCCTGAAGTTGCATTTTCAAAATAAACTCCCAAATCAGTCTAGTTTCATTGTAATTTATCTTCATACGAAAGAGGGACACAGCATATTATAAATAACTTCTGCAAAATTTCTCGTTGTTTGGAAACTGACTGCAGTATTTTTTTAAGTATGTACTATAGTTTCTTTTTAATATTTTATGTTAAAATTAAATAAATAAGTTTCATTTTTTATTTCTTACTTTTTTCAATTATTAAAATGACTAATGTTTAAAATATTACATGAATAAGTCAATTATAAAAACACAAAGAATCATTCTCAAAGTGTAGATTTTAAGTTTACCTGCTCCAATGACTCTCTCAATGCGAATTCTTGAGGGATCAATTTCTTTTGCAAATTCATGAACTGCTAGGGATGGGTCTTCATAAGTATCTGGATCTATGTAAGTTTTAATTCCTGGAAAACGCACTGCAACAACAACAAAAAGTTATTTCATTGGAGACTACATTAGCAAGTATAGAACTAGCGAATATTTAAAATGAAGAGTTGAATGCTACAGTACTCAGACATTTTATCCCAAATTTGATTTTTTCTCTTCTCTCTGCCTCTACACTGTTTTTCTCTAAACACAATGCATGTAGTGCAGAGTGAAAAATGAACAGTTCCGATTTAAAATTTCTGTTTACACATTTAACTTATTCATATCTTTTTAAAATGTAACTTTGTTATCTTTCTTCTATTTCCTTGGCTAATTCAGGTTATTTTCGTGGTTTCTTGCTGAGGCCATCTGGTTTGGTTTATGCTAACCCACTAGTTGGGAAACATAATAAATACCTCAGGAGAATTCTTTCTCTCTTCATTTTGTACTAAATGCCCAGTAGTGAATCCTAAGGCCCCTTGGTCTTAGTTATATGCCCTGTTGTCTCCATCCAGATTTCTGTATGTTTACAGTCTTTGCAGCACAGCCTATGCCTGCGATGGGCTTTGTATGCTCTCTCTACCCTGCTAGAACAATGAGCCTCAATTTACTGTTTAAAACTTGAGATTTGCTAAAAACGTATGCTCTATCCCTACCCTGTGTCTTGTGAGTCAGGTGAATGAGGGTGGAACATTTTGATGCAGATTAAAACCAATACATAAGAAATTCAGTGAGTTTTAGCAATCCCTCCAGATCATTCCTTTAGTTTATAATATTCCCAGTCAAAGTCTTTCCTTCTCTTGGGGTGGTATAGATGCCAAAGATCCTTATTCCTTCTGCTGAACTTGAAACAGAAGACTAAATAGTTAAACACCTTGCTCCATGTATTATCTTTATACTGTGGTTAATTAGAGAACTTCCCTTTCTTGTTAATTCAGTGTCTGACTACAGAGAAACCATCTTGACAAGGTAGTTTGCCATTTGGAGGTGGAGGTGGAGGTGGGTGTTGGGGAGAAGAGGGTGGCAATTATCAAACCAACTATAGTGGTAATTATAGCTTGCTTTGGAAGAGATCGTTCAAATGAATGTAACCTTGTAGTCAGTTCAAGGATTTCATACATATTCTAAGAGTTAAAGAGCTGATTTTCTTTTTCAGTGTTAATGAATTGTAAATTGATTTGTAATATGTTTAAATGACAGTCCCTACCAGAAGGAATAAGAATTTCTTAATATTTCTATGCCAAATACTCAATTAAATAAAACCAATTCAAGTACTGGAGCCATTGTGAGTGGTAAATAACTAGACACACAACTTGTATTTTTAGTGTATTCACTCTGTCATATTTCCCAGCAAGTAGAGTTAGGAAAAAAGTATTTTATTTTAATGGGAAGGAGGTGTAATTTCTACCAACACACCTAGAAGCAAAAATGGAAAGTCTTAATACTAGCAGACTGAAGTGACATCAACTCAGTGGATATAAGTCAAAAAGAACTCTTGACATGTTGGGATAATATAATGTAAGAATTACTGCTCTACTTACAATGTCCATTCTGCATGTGATTTCTCCTCTTCTCTTCTGATTTCATTTTTGCCTTTATGTACCATTGGCACCTTTAGAAAAGGCAAAGAGTCTTTTATTTTTGGAAATATATTTGATGAGAACCCCAACTATTCATTTAACCCACAGTAAAGTTCTTACCACAGAGACAATATTTTATAAAGTGAAAGTTGTTCAAAGATATTTTTTATTCACTTCTCAAAATTAGACTCAGATAAAAATAAAATACTCAAGGGAATTGATTGATTCATGTGATATTGATGCATTGAGAGTGGTAGGGCAAAGTGCCAGGTGGACTAATTAATTTAATTGGTCACTTGAAAACTTTTCTGAAAAAGTATCTAATCAAAGTAGAGAACGATATGACTGGGGGTAGGAGAACAGGGGCAGATAAAAGGAATCCTACCGCAAGGCAAGATTCTCTTGGACCCTTCATCTAGCCCAGACAGACAGCAGGAGTTCAAGGACCTCACCCAGGCACATGGCGCCCTGGTCAGAAAATAAAAAAGTCATGGCAACAGAGAGTGACTGGGTACATCAGGTCACAGAGCAGCAAGCCCCAGTTAGAGGACTAGTGACAGGGTTCTAGCTGAAAATTTCAGACTAAGAAAGTATACAGTTGATAGAGAATAGCTTAGGGATAAGACCAGGTCATTACACTGGAGATGAGGAGATGAGGAATATGACTTAGATGGTCATACATTGAGCTGGACATCAAGGCATAGTATGAGTGACATCACTCATGGGTAAAACGAGAGGCCTGGACAGTGGGACCCATCCACTGGACCCATCTACTTGTCTGGGTCCCTCCAGCTTAAGATGTTTCATCTTTACTTCTTAAGCTACTGAGATCTTAATGCAAATCTTTCATATAATTCTCAAAGATCCATGAGTTTAGGGGAAAAACCACTTATGCATAATCTACATGAATCCAAGGAAATATTTTATGATCAGCTACAATATACAGTCTTTTAATAGTCAAAATTGGGGAAAAGCGTTAAAAGCTAAAAATTTAAAAAAAAGTTTGAATTAGGACCTAAGAAATTTCACTGTCATTTTTAGTGGCATTCAAAAAGACTTTTAAATATTATGTATCAGAAATTCAGTAAAGGCATGTTCAGTTCTGTGTTGGGATATTCATGCTTCAAAGAATAGAGGTAGGCATTTATATCCCATGATTTCAATATGAATAAACTCATTAACAACCATATCATTTGACAGCTCATAAAATTGCTTATTCCACATGATTAAAACAAAATATATTTGTGGTGCACAATCCAATTTCTCAAGGTGAATTTTGCCTCAAATCTAATGGGAAATGGAGCATTTATTTAGGACTGATTTAGAGTCCTCACAGGATAATTTCCAATGGATGCACCCCTACCAAAGTGCGTAAGAGATACTTAAAAATGATCTTTTTAATTTTATATAATTAAAGTGGAATTGTATGTAGAATGCTAAAACAGCTTCTGGTGTCATATAAATTTTAAACATGAAGATTAGCACTTGAAATGATTTAGCTCAAATTTGTCTTCATCATTAAATTCTTTCTTAAAGGGGAATGCAAATTCTACTTCAGGGATCCTAATTAAAGGTACCACTTGATTTTATCTCTCAATTTCATTAGGTAAACTTATTTAGGATACAATGACTCCAATTTTTATGTTTATTATATTTGTGTTAAGATAAAGATTTTTGTTGTCTTAGTAAAACATTTTTATATGTGGATATGTCATACGTAAATCACACTCTGCTGAGGAAATAAATCCATAACTCTTATTCTAAAAATACCTATAATATACATATAAACTAGAAAATTGCTACGTTTTAATTCATTATTAAATAAAATTTATTTTAATCACCTACCACTATAAATTTAGAGGTATCCACTTAATTTGGAATAAATGACCTCCCTCTTTAAATACAATTATCCTCAGGACAGCATCAACAACTTTTGTAAAGAAACTTTCAAATTAGAAAATAAAAATCCTTCTGAATCAAATTAGTCATCATACCTAGATAGTCCCATTTTAGTTAGTACAATGTGTATCTTTTAGAGTTAAGATCACATTATAGATTCTTTTAGGACTTTAACAATTAAATAAGTAGGGGTGGGGATGTTCCACTCTTGTTGTCTCTAAGTTATTTGCAAATTCAAGATAAAAAATTCTGAGGGGTGGAGGAGAGTCACTCCCAGCAGTGTTTAGGTCAGCGTGCAGTGACAGCCATCAAACCCAAGGCATCTGCGTACAAAGCGTGCACAGGAGCTTATTGACTCATTTCCCCAACTCCAAAAGAGGAATTTTTAAGATAAATCTGAACGTTTCTAAATTCACAACACATGGGCAGCGCTTTACGTCATAAATGATAATGAATGAGTTTATTCCTCTACTTAACATTTTCTTAGCAACATTTACAGAGCTTCTCACAATCCATAACTGTTATTTTTCCTTTAACTCAAGCAAATTGCTAGTGTTTTGTGGTATGTTACATAAAAATGCCCTTTTCCTCCTCTTTTTTCCTTCTTTTCTCCTTACTGGTACCTTTAACCTCTGCCTCAAATAATTTTTCTCCATTTCCACTTTCCTAAATGTTGTTGTCTTCTAATCCCACATCTCTTAAAAAAGGAAATGGGATTAGAATTTTAACCCTTCTTAAAATTAATAAAAAATTAAGCTCATGTCTCTAACAGATAAAGAGTGCTGCTTTGCTTTCTTCCCCGATCATATTTAAAATGCCAACAATAGTACTGAAAATTTTGTTTTCAACCTAATACCTAGATGGTTTAGTGACTCCAGAATTTTTTTTCTGCCCATTCTAATAAATGGTTGCCTCAGCACTGTACTGAGGCCAAGGGGCAAGAAATCAAAATTGCTGCACAACAGTGTCTAATGGTGGGGTGAATGAGGAAGCCTTCCTCTTTCCTGACGCGCTGCTGTAAGCAGCTCGGTTCTAGCCGGTTCTAGCCGGTTCCATTCTACTTATTTATTTATTTATTTATTTACTTACTTACTTACTTACTTACTTACTTACTTTGCTTTATGAATCACAGCCTGCGATACATAGGGGTTACTCCTGACTTTGCACTCAGGAATTACTCCTGGCGGTGTTGTGGGGACCATTTGGGATGCTAGGAATCAAACCCCAGTAGGCCACGTGCAAGGCAAACGCCCTATCCGCTGTATTATCAATCCAGCCCATCCATTCTACATTTTAAACATTCCAAAAGTTCCTGGGCGCTCTGTAAAATTGGGGAAGTTTACAGTTTCCCCAAGACCATAAATTCTGACAGAGACCTTACCCTCACAGGAGACTAGAAGGCAGTACCTGTGCATAAGTGAAACATACAAAGGTCCTAAGTAAAGGTCCTAACTAAACAGACAGTCCCCATCAATTAATGAGATATTATTTTAAAACAAATGGGAATCCTCTGACACTGTTAGATAAGAAACATAAAGACCCAGTTTTCCTATGAAAATGTCCACCCAAGAATGGGCACTGGTGGAGGGATGGGTATTCGATTATTGTATAACTGAAACCTAAGCACAAAAATTTGTAAATCTACAACTGTACTTCATGGTGTTTCACTAATTTTAAAATCTAAATAAAAAAATTAAAAAAATAAAATGAACTTAGATTAAAATGGCAAAAAAAACGTCCATCCAAAACTGAATCATACTTAACCTATACTAAGTTTCTCCCAGCTAGGCAAAGTGCTTTCTTTTCTTTCTTTTTTTTCTCTCTCTTTTTTTTTCTGCAGGGGTGTGGGGGGTAGGCGTTGAGAAAGACTTGGTAACCAGTAATGCCCAGGGGTCACTTCTGGTGGTGTTTGGGGGACCACCTGGGAAACTGGGGACTGAACTCAGGTCATCTACGTGCTAGGCAAGTGCCCTAAACCCTGTACTATCTCCCTGGCTCCTGGGGGAACGTTTCTCCTCTACTTTCAAATAAACTTCTATTTCCAACTCTGAGTTTGAGCATTTTTTATTACTGAATGTTTTCAAAATAAAAATAAGAAAACATGCACAAACACAGACACCCACAATTATTTTGCCTGCATCAACACATGTTATGCCCACATACTTATTTTTTTAGGATTAATTTATCATTCTTTCCTGCTTATTGTCAAATGTTCCTCCCCCTTGTTACTATATCTAGTATTCTAGTAATTAATCAGTTTTGCAAAGCAGGAGATTCTGACCAAAGTGCTACTAAAACAGCATCAGTGTTATGTCTATTTTTAACTCAAAATTTTATGTAACCAAAAAAAATTGTCAACATGACCCTTTCCAATTAATTTCATAAGGAGTTAGCATTTCAATTCAAGCACATTAGAATATTCATTTGCTTCTTTGTTTTTTTTTTGATAAATTCTGTAAGAGCTGGTTTGTTACCACTAAATCCATTACACCTTTAACATGTGGCGATTACTTTTTGTCAGGGACTGGTGCTTCGTAAGTGCATTCTAAATATATGTCAATTTATTGACCTACATCTTTAGTTGACTGTCAAAATTATAGATAAATATTTTTCATATGTGCACATTCCTGTAATATTTTATAAATTTTAATAAACTATTAAATATAGGTAGTTTTAAAAATGAATAAAACAACTGGGGTTTACAGTTCACTGAGTTATTGCCCCTGAAGGTAACTATTTGTTATTTTTGCTCATTATCATATATCATGATTTTCCAGTAGTGATGAAATATTTTAGCTGGAGTCAGCATGAATGGGCATTGCTTGGGCATTCTTATTGCTGTTTTAAATCATAACACTGGCATTTTGCAGTATGTGTGTGTTTAGATTATCAAGAATATACTCCAGTTATTCTTCTGTGCTCCTATCAATAACCTGAAGGAATAATTTTCATATATAATATTTAAAACTATGATAATAATGTATATCCAGAATAAAATAGGAAAGTCACTTAAAGAATTCATACATATTTTTCACTCATTTCTCTGTTTTGAAAATACTGGGTTCACAGTAACAATTCAATATATTTAGAAACGTACAATTTTAATACACTGTCATCCCAAATCTGCATGAAAATAGCAATGCATGGAAAAAGGTGAAGCATTTTACCACCTAACAAGATTTTAAAGCTAGGTTTTTCTTCTATGTTATTTATTTTTACTTTAAATCTCTAAATTATTAAAAAATAGAAACACTTAGATGAATAAAACTAATTACATGATACTAATGTAGATACTTTCAATATTTAGTGAATAAAAACAAATGCTGATATAGCACTACATCCCTAAAGAACTTTTAAGTAAGTTCTTCAGTTATCCCAAGAATAGTTTCGTTTATAGTGTAATTTAACCTAGTTAATGGAAAAATCTCAGAACTAACTCATTTAATAGGAGTTTATCATTCATAGCTTCCTGTGTGTTTTTCTAATCAGCTCCTTGGTTGCTTCATTGTAAAGAAGCAGCTGAGAGAGAATTGGCCATCTTTCCACCCTGACCCCTATCTCTGAGGCATGTGTTATTACATTTAAAGACATTTGAATACAGAGTGAAATGGTCATTTGAAGATGTTGGAAAGAATCTTATACACTTCAGTTACCTCCCAGTGATTAAGAAGAACAAAGTAAGGATGACGAGGAGAGTGAATCCCCCAACAGCTGCCGTAGCTATCACGAGAATCTGTCCCTGTTCTGCTGCCATGTCAGAAGCTGAAACACAAATACAATATTGAAATTTCCCTTGGTGACATTTCACTACTAACATTATTATACAACTTAGTATATACATGAGAGTATGATAATGGAGATAATTTTTCCATACTTTCCTTTTGTCTCATATGTAGGATGTGAACTCACCAGAGAGCTAAAGAAGTGAATGTAACGTAGAATTAAAACTTATCTGCTTAAAAAACACTCAATAAAGCAAATGGATTTTTATAGTTCCCTGAATTTTTAGGTTAAGAGTGTGATGCCCACAATGCTATACTATACAGCTAGGAAAAATGAAGTTATAAAATTTGCTTATAAATGGATGGACATGGAGAGTATCATGCCTAGAGTCAGAGTCAAGAAACAGACATAGAGTGACTGCACTAATTTGTGGGATATGAAAAACACAGTATGAAACTATTACCCAAGGACAATAGAAATGAGGGACAGGAGGATGGGATCACAGTTGGAAGATTGTCACAAATGGGGAGGTGGGTAGGGTAGTTAGGAGAGAGAGGGCACCAATAAGAAAATCACAGAAATAATCACTCTTGAAATAACTGATTGGTGAGTATATGTAAAGGGATATATGTGAAACATTTACATTACTTGTACTTCAAACCATAATGATCAAAAGGAGAGAGACAGAAAGAGAGAGAGCGAATGAGAGCGAGAGTGAGAATGAGAGTATGTGCACGAGAGAGAGAGAGAGAGAGAGAGAGAGAGAGAGAGAGAGGTAAAGAGAGGGAAGGAGAGAGAAGAAAAGTGCCTGCCTTAGAGGCAGATTGGGAGTGGGAAGGTGGAAGGAGAAACTGGGGACATTGGTGGTGGGAAATGTACACTTATGAAGGGACAGTGTTGGAACATTGTATGATTGAAACACAATCATGGACAACTTTGTAACTCTGTGTCTCTTGCAATGAGTAATTTGACAACGTAAAAATTTGCATTGCCTAAGATCCAATTATCAATAGTTTTGCAAATCATGGTTCTTTAATTAAATAAAAATATTTACAAAATGAATATGAGACCCTGAGAATGGTCTACAGAACTGACCTTGGAGAGTGGTGCATGTACTTACTTGGGGAGGGAACTAGGCTTAGGGAGAGCGAGCTGTGTGGGGGCACTCTGGAGGAGGGTAGGGTATTAACCATAAAATCCCACAGTAATATTATTGGAAAGCATGGTGCTTAAAATAAATAAATAAGTAGAAATTAAAAATGTATTGCTGTATTAAAACAGCAGATGGGCTCAAAAATTTTGCTAATATAATTTCATTTTCTTAGATACTTTGGTCAAAGTTTTACACACATTTTCTTGTCTGTTTCCACAGAGTGGGTTGTTTTTATATTACTACTGTGTAAATCACTTTAAGATTGACTTTATTAGAGTACATTACACCCAAAATAAAAGCCTACATGACCTATGACTACAATGTATCCTATCATTCACAAAATCAAATCTAAAAACTATATAGGCTACATGTTTCACTAACCTTCTAGCAACTTTCAAAATACATTAACTTATTAAGATTTCTTGTTCTCTTTATTACTAAAATATTAATAAGATGGAATTTATATTGGATGTACTACAATTAATTGCTTAATACTAGAAAGAAACCAATTCTTCTTAAAAAGAAAGAACTTGTCTGAGCTAGAGTTTCCTTTTTTATTTGATAAGAAATATAGAGAAAATATAGAAAGAACAAAGAGCGAGAGGGGGGAAAAGGAAAGAGGGGAAAAGGGAGAGGGAAAGAAGAGGAAGGAGTAAAAGAGAAAAAGGGAAAGCGAAAGAATGATATGGAGAAGAAAGAAAGTAGGAAATAACTGAAGGTAGTAAGGAAAGTGGAAAGGAAAGAAGAAGGAAGGGTGGAAGGATGGAAGGAAGGAAGGAAGGAAGGAAGGAAGGAAGGAAGGAAGGAAGGAAGGAAGGGAAGGAAGAAGGAAGAAAGGAGAGTAGGAAGGAAAGAAGGAAAGAAGGAAGGAAGGAAAAAGATATTCTTGTCATAATAAAAGCAATATAGACATGGAGGCAGCATTACACATTCCTTAAGTATGCTCAGGTTTACCTAGACACACTCACCTCAAAGAAAGAACTAAATAAAACTAGACAGCTCAGGATTGAAAATCAACCAATCTCTTACATTTTTAACTATTCACCAAAGTTCTTTTTAATTGTACTAAGTAAAACTTGGCTGACATCTAGCCTTAACTTACACAGCACACCTTAATGTGAAGGATGCTTCCATTTCTTTTTGTATACATACCCTCATCATCCCCAGGTAATTCAAACTATGATTCAAGGACTTCTTGGATCTGTGTATTCTGGTCTGTTATCCTGGGATCCATCTTTGTTCCAGCTACATGAGATCACTCTCAAGGATTATTTCGTTGTTTAACACCTGCCTCTGATGACTACCTTCCCGGGACATATGTTGCATTAATGATTAAGTTGATGAGGATATCTAAACTTTTAAATTAGTCAGACTCTAGCATTTTGTAAACTTGAAGAGAATTGGTTTTCACTTTGATTTTTCTAAGAATCTATTTTTTTTAAAAAAACAGTTTAGGTAACATGTTTTAAAGTTTATGGAACTAATGGACAAAGTTACAGCACATCCCAACATCAAAGAGCCTGGGACTTGCAACCATTGTCCTTATGTGTAATCTCTTACTATCAAAGTCTATTGATTATAACATATATAAGGAGTAAATTGAATCAAAGACAGAATATAACGGGAAAATTAGAAAGCTGTTCTACCTCAGTGAGTTATTAAACTTCAATGCTCTAAATATTTCCACAGAAGTGATTTATTTCTGGGAATCTGAATATACTACATTAAAAATTTTATCCAGAGTAATAGCTATCTCATAAAAGTTTACAGAGAATCTCAGAATCATAAAAACTGTTGAGTCAGCAATAAACCAATCAGCATTAAAGAGACCTTAAAAGAGATCTAAATGTAAATAAAAATAAGTGACATGTTCAATTCTTTGCAATAAAGTTATTAAAACTTGAAATTATATTTTAAGTACTATGATTTAATCAAGATGTTTTTAAGCATTTAATTAGTTGAGTGCTAGTTCATAATCTGTGTTAAATAGTAGTGTCAAATCCTATAAATAACACAGTGAAGATTATTTATTAGGTCCTCACAGAATTCTCTCATTTCTGTCCCCTCCCCACACACCTTATTTAAACATCATGGTTTGCAAAGTTGTTCATGATTTGTTACAGGCATACAATATTCTAATTCTAATCCCACCTCCACTGTCACCTACTGTCCATCATTGTCCCAATTTTCTCAACCACTCCTTAAGCTTGACCCTGTAGCACATCCACAGTAATTTATTTTGTATTACTTATTATGAATAAATGGCTTTAGGAATTTAGAATAAATGGCTAAAGGAATGGTCAAAATATATTTCCTTAGAAGAAAATTAGTAAAAATTGTTGTACCTCACCATAGGGACATTAAGTCTTAACTAGGGAATTGGTTTTAATTTAAGCCTTCGGTGTTCATGATTTTGTTCAGAGATTGGTTGGCTTACACATTACATCCCATCCCATCTGCAATGCTATGACTGGATTGTCAGTGTTAAAAAGTTTGGAGATGTTGCTCCAGAAAATCCAGAATTTTTAACTGGGAAGTCCAGCTGTGGTAAATTTTTAACTGGGCTGTGTCCAAGAAATTTTTGCAGCTAGTTGATTTTTTGTTTTTGAGATTTATTTGTAAGTCTCTGGAACAAGGCTGGTAGATTGAGGTTACATATGGTAGAGTGGTAAGGATGGGAGGAGGTAGCTTATCCCTACATGGAGAAGTCCTAGAGCTTTCAACCACTGTGGCCCATGAACCTGAGTTTTTTTCTGGGCAGGTTTAGTTCTCCGTAAATCTCAGCCTTGAGGTGATGGAGTCTGGCTGGAGGCATGGCTGTGGTTTCGGGGTATGGGGTCCAGTGCCTGCCCAGGAACTGGTCCACTCGCTCTGAGAATGCCTTGGATATCTCAGCAGTGAACAGGTATCTGAGAAACTTTTGCAGCTCATTGATCTCTTTCAAGATTTAATTATGAAAATCTGGAACAAGCTTGTAGGCGAGCTTACAGTTGGCAGAGGTGGTTTGTGGGCATGATTACCAGGGCTTCTGGAAGTACAGGGAAGGGGGTACCTGAGAAGGCTGGAGTTTTCACCCACAGGGACCTGTATACCTGAGTTTTTTGGCAGGTTTGAATTCTCTCTTTTTTTTAGCATGATGCCATCAGGAAAATCATTTTGTGCTCTAAAAAATTCACATTTTCTTATCAATGAATATTACTGAATAACATAATTCCTGGCAGTATTTCCTGGCCCTCGATGAGCAAATCGATGAACAATGAGATGACAAGTGAAAAGTGACAACATAATTTAAAAAAAAAACAGGTATTATCAAAAATAACATTAACTTTTTTTACACAGGGTCACCCAAGTGATATTCAGGGGGCTAGGAGTCACTCTACATGATACTTTGCCACCAAGACCAGTGATTTAGTGCTGAGGCCAGAGGATGAGGTGCTGCTCCTGACTTGCAGTGCTGGAAACCACATGAGCCACTTCAGTGGTGCATGAGAGATGCTCTTGGGGCTATGTGGTACCAGAAAAGAACCAGGTTGGATGTATTATCTACCTGCCTTATAAATTCTCTGCCCAATATTTACTTGTTAAAATTTAAAAATAAATTAAAGCATTATTATAACAGGGACTGCTTATTTATAAAATATAATATAGATCAAGAATTTTAAACCTGAAACATATCTTTTCTTAACGGCTAAGTAACAAGAAATTTATTTATTGATACATGCTTCCAAGTTAAGATGAAGTAGATTTTGTAAATAGATACCTTCTGAAAATAAAATTACCTTGATATAGAAAACTGTGCTGTTTGACTTAAATTGTGTGCTGTCACATTTTCTTATCACTGAATAATAGTAAGTAACTAGCAAACTACTATTTATACTCTCTTTTTTAAACTTAAAATCACATATTTCAATAAATTTATTTAATCCCATCAAAAGACACAAAAACTTACATTGATCAAAAAGCTAAACCAAACCTTCTGCTCTTTACTTTTATTATTATTACTTGATTATTTTATTTTTTTTTTATCACAGTCAGCTCTGCTCATGACTTACTCCTGGTTCTGCACTTAGGAATTATTTTTGTCATACTCAGGAGAAAAAATCTGGTTTTCTAGGCACTGGCCAGGGTCAGAGGCATGGAAAGGAAAGCACTCTCCCCACTATAATAATATCTCTCCCTCCCCCATCTCCTATTTATAATATACTAATGTAAACTGTCATGATCAAAACAGGATCAAAGAAAAAGGCTGGGGAACAACCATGTAAGCAAACTGTAGTCTATAAAAGGCTGGGGTGGTCTTATTGCCACCAGACAAAAAAGACTTCTGACTATAAAAGGTAATAAAAGACAGAGGCTGACATTATATCATGATCAAAGGATTTGTATACCAAGAATACTTAATACTCATTAGTATATTTGCACTAAATGTAAGAACATCAAAATATGTAAAATAACTACTAAAAGGCTTGGAGGAAAATATCAATAATAATATATTATATCTATGTTTTAGAAAATATCATTAATCAGAGTATATCAATAATAATCCTATAGTAATGGGAGATTAAGTATTATATTCTCAATATTTAGCTAGGCCTACCAGACAGAAAAGTATATCAAATAGTGGTTTAAAGGAAGAAATAGAATAGCAATACTCCTACATTAAAAAAAGGAAGAAATAGAAGATATTAGCTTAAAAACATTTATAAGGGTCACCATCTCCAAAACTTGAGTACATATTCTTGGTGCCCATGGACAGATTTTTAGGATAGACCACATGGAGACCAACAAAAAAGTCTCTATAAAATTGAGAAAATTGAAAGCATATCAAGTATTCTCTCAGATCACAGTGTAAATAACAAAACTCAGGTGCTGAGAAAACTTCAAACAGCAGAAAGCAGGACAACATGCAACGGGATAACAACTTGGTCAAAGAAGTCAAAGAATAAATAAAGAATAAATAAGAATAAATAAAGAGATTCTTGTGCATTATTCTCATTATTGAGAATAAGGACATGAGTCAACCAAAAAGTATGCTGCATTGGGTAAGTTCATAGTAATACAGGAGGTGTTCCTCTGGAAACAAGTTCAGGCATGGATAAATAACCTAATCCCACACCTCTAGAAACTAGAAAATGGGGTGGAGTGATAGTACAGTAGGTAGGGCCTTGTATGCGGCCGACCAGGGTTTCAATACCTGGATTATCACAAGCTGCTGTGAGCACTGCCAGGAGTGATTCTTGAGTGAAGAGTCATTAGTAAACCCTAAACACTACTGGGTATGCCCCCAAAGGGCTAGATAAAATAATAACAAAGGGGGCTTATGGTAAGTAGAAGTTCAATGGTACAGTTTTTAATAAACCTAACACTGGAACAAGGGCTATAACGATAGTAGGGCACAATTCCCATCAAAATACCCAAAGAACTCTTCAAGGACATAGACAAAATATTTCTAAAATTTGTATTAAAACCATAAACCTCCCAGAACAGCCAAAACTATTCTGAGCAAAAAGAAAATGGGAGACATTGAAGTCCCAGATGTTAAAATATACTGTATAACTATGGTAATCAAAACTATATGGTACTAGAATAAAGAGAGCCAATGTTCTTGGGCTAATGGAACAGTATGAATATATAGATACAAAACCTAAAACATCAGACAGTGATTTTTATCACAAAGGGCTAGGTGCATAAAGTGAAGCAAGGTAAACCACCCATTAAATGGTGCTGGAAAAACTTGTCAGAATCATGCAAAAAATGAAACTAGACTCCTATCTCATGCCATATACAAAAATTAATTGAAATGATTAAATGCTTTGGTTAGTAGACTTATAGCTATAAAATATACTGAGAACAAAACGTAGGCAGAACATCCTATGATATCATCTCAGAGGTGTTTTCAATGAGTCAATACACTGGCAAAGAAAACAGAAGCAGAAATAAACAAATGGGACTACATAAAACATATACGCTTCTGCACTGTGAAACAAATGAGGCCTAAAATAAATCAATGACCTTAGATTTGGAGAAAATATTTGCAGTCGGTAAACAGATTAATATCAGTCTCATCATTTGATCACTTGACATAAGTTAGTCATCGATTTGTTTGAATGGGTGCCAGTAATGTCTCCATCTGTCTCTGTCATGTGCTAGTGTAGTCCAATGGCATCTGCTCGCTCCAGGAACACTAAGAGACTCAAACCATTCATACAGTGTCATAATGAAGAAGTCCAACCATCTTGTAGGTGGGCGGCCATGTGTCCTTTTTTACGTCCCGTGGAATCCAGTCAGTAATGGCTCTAGTCCAGCAGTTGTCTCCAAGTCACATTATGTGTCCAATCCATCTGATTTTCGACGCCTTGGCAAACGAGAGAGCGTTCCTGATTCTTGATCATCAACAGTTTGGAACTCCAGTTTCCTCCTCTTACTTGACCGAAGCGTGATACTCCAAGCATAGCTCTTTAGATTTCTCTTTGAGAGACCCGAATAGCGTTCTTATCCTGATTTTGTAGGGCCCAGGTCTCTGATGTGTATGTTAGCGCAGGAAAAAAGGTGGAGTTGAAGAGATGTGCCCAGAGCCAGAGGTTCTTTGTCCTCTTAGCTATTTCTTCAACGTTCCTGAAGATGTTCCCAGCTGCTCTCTTCCTCCTGAGCAACTCAGGTGCCAGATCATTCGTCATGTTGACTTCTAAACCTAGGTACACATAACTGCTGCATTAGGAGATGTTCATTTTCTTAGAGGGAATGGAATGTCAGGAATGAGTCCAATTCTCATAAACATTGTCTCAGTGAGATTCAGCTGCAGTCAGAACTTTCCACACTCATGGTAGAAGTCGGCCAGCATTTGTGCCATTTGGCTAATGTTTGGTGTTATTAGAACAATGTCATCAGCGAAGCAGAGTCGCTGTCTATCTTCACTGCCGACTGTCTATCTTCACTCCCATTCCTTTCCATTCTAGTTGTCACAAGACATTCTTTTTTTCTTAATATTTTTTTTATTAGTGAAACACAATAAGGTACAGTTGTAGATTTACAATTTTTGTGCTTGGGTTTCGATTATACAATGATCAGATACCCATCCCTCCACCAGTGCCCATTTTCCACCACCATGGATAATATCCCCCCCACCCCCATGCCCCCATCCCCCCCTGCTTCTGTGGCAGGGCAATCCCCTGTGTTCTCTCTCTCCTTTTGGGTGTTGTGGTCTGCAAAAGAGGCATTGAGTGGCAAACATGTTCAGTCCATAGTCTACTTTCGACATGCATCTCCCCTCCTGGGAGGATCCTCCAAACACCCTTTATTTGGTGCTCCCTTCTCTATCTGAGCTGCCCTTTCCTCTAGAATGCCTGGCTGGCCACTAAGCTATGGAGTAATCCTCCTGGTGCTGATCTCAGCTATTCTTCTGTATTAATCTCATATTTTGTTACTTTATATCCCCCAAATGAATGCAAGCTTTCTATGTCTATCCCTCTGTTTCTGACTCATTTCGCTTAGCATGATACTTTCCATGTTGTACCACTTGTATGTAAATTTCATGACTTCATCTTTTCTAACAGCTACATAGTACTCCATTGTGTAGATGGACCAAAGTTTCTTTAACCAGTCATCTGTTCTTGGGCATTCAGGTTTCTTCCAGTTTCTGGCTATTGTAAAGAAGGCTGCAATGAACAAACAAGTGCAGATGTCACTTCGACTATACATTTTTGCCTCTCTGGGATATATTCCCAGGAGTGGTATTGCTGGGTCAAATGGGAGCTCAATTTCTAATTTTTTGAGAATCGTCCATACTGTTTTCCAGAAGGGCTGAACCAGTGGACATTCCCACCAACCGTGAAGGAGTGTCCCTTTCTCACCACATCCGCGCCAGCATCGGTTGTTTTGTTCTTCTGAATGTGGGCCAGTCTCTGAGGTGTGATATGGTATCTCATTATGGTTTTGATCTGCATCTCCCTGATGACTAATGATGTAGAGCATTTTCTCATGTGCTTTTTTGCCATTCACATTTCTTCTTTGAGAAAGTTTCTGTTCATTTCATTGCCCCATTTTTGGATGGGGTTGGATGTTTTCTTCTTGTGGAGTTCAAACAGTATTTTGTATATCCTGGATATCAACCCATTGTCAGATGTGTATGCGGCAAATATCCTTTCCCATTTTGTACACTGTCTTTGTATTTTGGTCATTGTTTCTTTGGAGGTGCAGAAGCTTCTTAGTTTAAGATAGTCCCATTTATCTATCTCTGTTTTCACTTGCTCGGCCAGTGGCTTGGCATCTTTGAAGATACCATTAGCTTCAATGTCATGAAGGGTTTTGCCAACTTTGTCTTCAATGTACCTTATGGTTTCTGGTCTGATGTTGAGGTCTTTAATCCATTTTGATCTTACTTTTGTACATGGTGTTAGGCAGAGTTCTGAGCCCATTTTTTTGCATGTAGCCGTCCAGTGATGCCAGCACAATTTGTTAAAGAGGCTTTCCTTACTCCACTTCACATTACTTGCACCTTTATCAAAGATTAGATGATCATATGATTGAGGGGAGATGTCAGTGTATTCAACCCTGTTCCATTGGTCTGCAGTTCTGCCTTTGTTCCAGTACCATGCTGTTTTAATTATTACTGCTTTGTAGTACAGTTTGAAGTTCGGGAGGTTGATTCCTCCCATTTTCTTTTTCCCAAGAATTGCTTTAGCTATTCGTGGGGGCTTATTGTTCCATATAAATTTCAGGAGTGTTTGCTCCATTTCTTTGAAGAATGTCATGGGTATCCTTATAGGGATTGCATTGAATTTATACAATGCTTTCGGTAGTATTGCCATTTTGACAATGTTAAGCCTCCCGACCCATGAGCAGGGGATATCTTTCCATTTCCTCATGTCCTCTTTTATTTCCTGAAGTAGCGTTTTGTAGTTTTCTTTGTACAGGTCCTTTACTTCCTTAGTTAAGCTGATTCCTAGGTACTTGATTTTCTGGGGCACAATTGTGAACGGGATTGTTTTTTTCATGTTGCTTTCTTCTCTCTCACTGTTTGCGTATAGGAAAGCCTTGGACTTTTGGGTATTGATTTTATAACCTGCAACTTTACTATACGAGTCTATTGTTTCTAGGAGTTTTTTGGTGGAGGTTATTGGGTTCTCAAGGTACAGTATCACATCATCTGCGAATAGTGAGAGCTTGATTTCTTCCTTTCCTAACTGAATGCCCTTAATATCTTTTTCTTGCCTAATCGCTATTGCAAGTACTTCCAGTACTATATTGAACAGCAGTGGAGAGAGTGGGCATCCTTGTCTCGTTCCTGATCTTAGAGGGAAGGCTCTCAGTTTTTCCCCATTGAGGATGATGCTTGCTGTAGGCTTGTGGTAGATGGCTTTAATTATGTTGAGGAAGGTCCCCTCTATACCCATTTTGGCTAGGGTTTTCATCATAAAGGGGTGCTGGATCTTGTCAAATGCTTTCTCTGCATCTATTGATATAATCATAAGCTTTTTATCTTTTCTTTTGTTTATATGATGGATTATGTTGATTGATTTCCGAATGTTAAATCATCCTTCCATCCCTGGTATGAATCCTACTTGGTCATGGTGTATGATCTTTTTGATGAGTAGTTGGATTCTATTTGCTCATAGTTTGTTGAGGATCTTTGCATCTGTGTTCATCAGGGATATCGGTCTGTAATTCTCTTTCTTTGTGGTATCTCTGTCTGCTTTTGGTATCTGTGTGATATTTGCTTCCTAGAAACTGTTCAGAAGTGTTTTTGATATTTCAATTTCGTGGAAAAGTTTAAAGAGGATTGGGAGTAAGTCTTCTTTAAAGATTTGGAAGGATTCACTAGTGAATCCATCCGGGCCAGGACTTTTGTGCTTGGGGAGACTTTTTATTACCATTTCAATTTCCTTGATGGTGATAGGTCTGTTCAGGTATTCCAGGTCTTCTTGGTTCAGCCTTGGGACTCTGTAGGAGTCTAGGAATTTATCCATTTCCTCGAGGTTTTGATGTTCCATGGCATAAAGCTTCTCAAAGTACTCCCTGAGAATCCTTTGAATTTCTGTAGTTTCTGTTGTAATGACCCCCTTTTCATTTCTGATTCGGTTTATTAGGGTTTTCTCTCTCCCTTTCTTTGTGAGTTTTGTTAGAGGCTTATCAATCTTGTTAATTTTCTCAAAGAACCAGCTTTTGGTTTCATTGATCTTTCGGATTGTTTTTTGGGTTTCCATCTCGTTAATCTCTGCTCTGAGTTTTATTATTTCCTTTCTCCTGTTCGGGTTGTGCTCCTTTTTTTGGTCCTTCTCCAAGCTCTTAAGCTGTGAGGTTAGGTTACTTATGTGTGCTCGCTCCTCCTTCCTGAGGAATGCTTGTAGAGCTATAAACTTTCCTCTTAAGACAGCTTTTGTTGTGTCCCATAAGTTTTGGTATCTCGTGTTCTCATTTTCATTCGTTTCTAGGAATCTTTTGATTTCCTCTTTGATTTCCTGTCTAATCTACTTGTTGTTCAATAGCGCACTGTTTAATTTCCAGGTGTTTGATTTAGTTTTCTGTTTTTGTGTGTGATTTACTTCTAATTTCAGCACATTATGGTCTGAGAAGATTGTTGATACAATCTCTATCAACAATTAATCTCTTCTTAATTTTATGGAGGTATGTTTTGTGGCTCAGCATGTGGTCTATCTTGGAGAATGTTCCATGTATGCTTGAGAAGAATGTGTATTCAGCTTTTTGTGGATGAGGTGTCCTGTATATATCTATTAAGTCCCTTTATTCCATTGTTTCCCTCAGATGAAGTATGTCCTTGATAAGCTTGTGTTTGCTTGATCTATCAAGAGGTGATAAAGCGGTGTTGAAGTCTCCCACTAGTATTGTGTTGCTATTGATGCCTTTTTCCAAATCTATGAGTAGTTGTTTTAAGTACTTTGCTGGTCTCTCATTAGGTGCATATACATTTATTATTGTAAGTTCTTCCTGTTGTACAGATCCTTTGATCACTAAGAAATGGCCTTCACTGTCTCTTATGACCTTCTTCACTCTGAAATCGATGTGGTCTGATATTAGGATGGCTACCCCAGCTTTTTTATAGGAGCTGTTTGCCTATAGGATTGTTTTCCAGCCTTTGACTCTGAGTCTGTGTTTGCTTTGACTATTGAGATGTGTTTCTTGCAGGCAGCAGAATGTTGGGTTCAATTTTCTAATCCATCCTGCCACTCTATGTCTTTTAATTGGTGCGTTTAGCCCATTGACATTGAGAGAGATTATTGTTATGGGATTTTGTCCCATTGTTCTGTTGAAATTTGGTGTATTTGAGGGGCCTTTCTTGCCTTAAAGTAGCCCATTTAGTTGTTCTTGTAACCATGGTTTTGAGTCTATGAAGTTCCTGAGCTGTTGTTTGTCTGTGAAACTGTGTGTTGTTCTTTCTATTATGAATGAGAGTCTCGCTGGGTAAAGTATTTTTGGAGAGGCATTTATTTCATTGAGTTTTTTCACTATGTCCCACCACTGTTTTCGGGACCTGAGGGTTTCATCAGAAAAATCAGCTGTGAATTTTAAGGATGCTCCTTTGTAAGAGATTTCTTTCTTCGATCTTGCTGCTTTCAGAATTTTGTCTCTGTCTAAGGTTTGGTCATTTTGATCAGAATGTGTCTTGGGGTATTTTTATTCGGATTTCTTCTAGCTGATACCCTTTGGGCCTCCTGAATGTGGTCACAAGTTTTCTTCAGCTCTGGAAACGTTGTAGCAATGATGTCTTTGACAGTTTCTTCTTCATCAAGGTTTTCTTCCTGTGCCTCTGGGACTCCAATAATTCTTATGTCACCCCTCTTGGCTTCATCACAATCTTCTCGCCATCTGTTCCCGAATTGTGAGTCTCTTTTCCATTTTCTGCTCTTTTCTGGAGAGTCTCTGAACTTCATCTTCAAGCTCACTGATTCTGTTCTCAGCAGCTCTTACTCTGCTGCTGAGGCCTTCCACTGAGTTTTTCAATTTGCCTAAGAGATTTTTCAGGTCTGACATTTCCGATTGCATTTTCCTCATTTCTGCCTTCAAATCCTCTTGTCTTCTATTGGCGTTGCTTTCCATTGTTTCTTTTAGTTCCCTAAGCATCCTAAGTAACTCCCTTCTGAATTCCTTGTCAGAGAGGTTGTCTAACACTACAGTACTGTTGGTGTCATCTGGGCTAGACTCTTCAATAAGAAAGTTTGGTGGGCTTTTGCGTTGCTTTACCATTCACAAGACATTCTTGAAGGTGGCACTGAAGAGTTTCGTTGAAATGACATCACCTGCCAAACCCCTCTCTTGACGTTGATGATCACTTGCTTGTAGAATGATGATATCCTGGTGGTGAATCTGTAATACAGATCATGGAAGATCCTGATGTATTGAGTTTTAATGCCCTATTTAGCTAGGGCTTCAATGACCGCTTCAGTCTCAACAGAATCAAAGGCCTTCTTTAAATCAATGAACGTTAGACAGAGTGGCATCTTGAACTCTGGAGAAACCTCAATGAGCTTGGTTATTGTGTGAATATCGTCAATTGTGCTGAATCCTTTTTGGAACCCAGCTTGCTTGCATGATTGTCCTTCATCTAGTGTTCTGCCAATGCTAGTCAGGATGACTTGAGTGAACAGCGTGTAGACGATGGGCAACAGGCAGATCAAGCAATAGTTGCCAATGTCGTGGATGATTCCCTTCTTGTACAGTAAGTAATGCAGTTGTGCTAGTTTTCCATTAGCGTGGAATCTTGCATTCAGACAGGTAATGTGTGAAGAGCCGAGACAGTGTATTGATGAGTACTGATGGCAGATTCTTCAGGTGTTCGGGTCTGACCTTGTCTGGGCCGGTTGCTGTTCCCTTCTTTACCAATGAAATGTCATGTTGGATTTCGGAAGGGAGAATGTTGGGAAAGACATATCCATCCTGCGTAATTTGGTATGTGGGCAGGAGGACATGATTATCAAAGAGATCCGAGTAGAAGTCATGGATAATCTTCTCTATTGCCCTTCTGGAAGATATGATAGATCCATCAGGATGTCAGAGGGAAATCATCTTGGTTTTGTAGTTGGCAAAGGACAGGGAGGTGTTGCAAATGCTTTTCTTGGCTTCTGTTGCATCGGCCAGCACTGCTGCTTTTCTCTCTTTGAAGTCTTCCTTGATCGCTTCTCTGCACTGCTTTGCGAGCTCGGATGTTCGCTTCTGGTTGCCTGAGGCTCACGCCCAGCCATTTTGGCGAATGAGCTCAAGAGTTTTTGAAGACAGGCATCTTTTTGTGGCTTTCTCTCCCTTGACATTCTCACACAATCATAGAGGTGCTGAACCAGTCAATCATATTCATCAATGTCATTAATGACGGTATCTTCCCATATTGCCTCAATAGTGCCAGAGTTCCCCATTGATGGTTGTTCTTTGGAGTTCTCTTCTTAAACTTTGCAGCCCTTTCTCCCTGCTCTGTGAAGTAGAATTTTGCACAAAGGAGATGGTGATCCGATCTAGTTTGGAATTTGGGGACAACAGCAATATTGGTCAGGCAAAACCATCAATTGAATATGATGTGGTCAATTTCATTGTGGAACTGTCCACCGGGAAACTCCCATGTCCAACGTTTAGATTCAGCCTTCTGGAACTCTGAGTTACCATGGGTGGTCTTGGTTGACATGATGACTTGGTCGATATCAGGCTCATGTGTGATATATATATATATATATATATATATATATATATATATATATAGTGCTCACATAGCTCAACAATAACAAATTGAATAGGGGCCAGAGAGACTTGTAAGGCACTTCCCTTCCATGTTTTAGCCCCAGGGTTTGATTCCCAGCACTCTATATTGTCCCATGAGCCTGCCAGCAGTGATCCCTGAGAGCAGAGCTAGGAGTGAGTCTAGAGCACATCTGGGTGTGACTCCAAAGAAAAACAAACAAATGGACAAACAAAAACAATCCATTAAGCAATGAAAAAAAGAGTATATATAGACAATTCCTCAAAGAAGACAAAAAGACGGATTGTGATCAGTGACTTCAACACTTAGTATTGAGGAAACAAATGTCAATACAATATCACCAAACACCAATTCTTACAACTTGTTTATTATTAAACAGTCTAGAAACACTAAGTGCTGGTGGGAACAATATTTGATATGATACAAAAAGGGAACTCTTATTCATTAAGGGGGTGTCAGGGCTACAGTCAGCCTTTATGGAAATGACTTTGAGACCTGTCAATAAATATAAGTTTAGAGTTTATATATCCTCAATATTTTCATTCCTGGACATCTACCTCAAGAATATTAAGACAGTAATTTGAAAGGATCTATGCACAGCTATATCCACAGCAGCATTTTTTTTTACCATCACCAATACCTGAAAACAACCCAAGTCACCAACGATGAGTAGATAAAGATCTTGGGGTAAACAAGTCTAGCTTCATATCCTTACAAGATGCACGTTAGGGTTGACAATTTGAGCTTAAAAATCAAAATGCTTTGAAACTAAAAATATATTGTTTTGTATATACACAAGGAACACTACTCAGCTATGAGAAAACATGACATTTTGCAGTTTACTATGATTTGTATGAAATTAGAGGGTCACACTCAAAGGAGTCAGAAGGGAAAAAACCCCAAATACCAAATTATTTTGTTCACATGCAAAGTATTGCAAGGGATTAGATGACAATCCTTAGTGGAAATAAATTCTGAGGTAATTTTCAGCAGGATTGCAAAATAAAGATGCAAGGGGACAGGAGAGAGAAGAGATCTTGAGATGATGGTGGATGCATATATACTGATACTCTGCTGGTGAGGTAATATAGAATCCATTGTAAGAATAAACAATAATGATGATTCTACTGTAAACCACAACATCTCAATAAAAATAATACTATACAATTTTAAACAAAATAATGAAAGTAAATATTTTAATAAGTCAGACGGATAGATTAAATTTAGCAATGTGTGTTCAAGGTAAAATCTTACTTATTAATTCCATGAAATTTCACTGAGCATCTATTACAGGCAGTCATGAGGCAGACACTGGTGATGAACTAATGATCAAAAAAGACAATTACTGAGTCACTGAATTTACAGTTCAGAGTGTGGTGGAATATAGATTACAAGCAAATAATTTAAGTATAATTGTAATTTTATAACTGTATTAAAGTGTGGGGGTGGAGCGATAGCACAGCGGTACGGTGTTTGCCTTGTTCACAGCCAACCTGGCCTAGCGGGTTTCAATTCCTCTGCCCCTCTCAGAGAGCCTGGCAAGCTATCAGGAGTATCTCACCCGCACGGCAAAGCCTGGCAAGCTCCCCGCAACGTATTCAATATGCCAAACAAAGTAACAACAAGTCTCAAAATGGAGACGTTACTGGGCCTGCTCCAGCAAATCAATGAACAATGGGAGGACAGTGTGGATTAAAGTGTGACTGTAGGGTGTTCCTGCAGAGAATGAGCAGCTACTGGCTGTGAGTCAGCAGAGTATGAGTTTAAAAATATAATGTATTGGAAGAAGGAGAAGAAAAAATAAGAAAGAGTAATTAATATGATTACTTGGTTAAAATTCCCAAGGACTTATTTAATTTAAGCAGGAAAAAAAATAAGCAGAAAAAAAAACCAAAAACAAACTGAAAACCTCCACAAAAACCTGTCTAATAAATTTCATAATAATGCAGTACAATTACAAATTTCTCTGATGTAAAAACTTATCTACAGTAGCACTTTTTCTGAATTAATTTCAAATTACTGTTGTTAGAGAAAAATGTATCTAATTTACTCATGAGTAACATCAAGGAGAGTAAAACTGCCCTTAAAAAGGAGCACAATAAATCCATGGTAAAAAGGAAATGTATTGGTAACGGGTTGAATAGAAATTCTCTTTCACTTAATGGAGTGAGGTTGTAGTCTTAGAAAAGAATAAGTGTATTAAAATGATATATTTCTGTCAATGGTTTGGAAAGGAGTACACTTCCTTAAGAGGAAGCAATTATCTGAGAAGAGCTGCAAGACTGGTACTGAGCAGGGATTTAGCACCTCACCTATTCTAGGGATAAATCTAGATGCTGTTATTAAGTGAGGTTTGCTTTAGTTGTTTCTATTTAAGGAGAAAGAAAAGTGTTTTTCACTTGGGATCCAGATACTTTAAAAATAATACATTTTATATCTCGTGAAAAGTATGAAAAAGGCAATTTGGCTGTTTCCAACCTAAGAATTTTCTATAGATACATATAATTTTGTCTCTGTAATCAAGATTATTCTAGTTTATACTTACATTTCAAAGTTAAATCTGCTATTTGGTAATCTGTTATTTTATATTCCTTGTCATTTTCTGTAGACTGGCTTTTATGAGGTAATTTTTTTCAGTTACTAACATCTCTTTAAAATTATCAAAAGAGGAAAGTTATATATTTTTAAAAATCAATTATTTCTCAAAATTCTGCCCAGTAAAATCAATGAGGTGCATATTTGTTTTGAATTCACATTTTAAGTATTTGAAGATTAATTCTTGGTGAAAGCCAAAATTTTTAATAATATTATTACATTTTTTTCACCAAAATGATGTTTGAAAGTATAGTAGAATCACAACAGAATAATGCATTGGCAATATCGAGTAAATTAAAATTATGGTCTACTGAAAACTAACAACGAAAATCCTTAGCACTTTAGTTTTCAGGGAAAAGTTCCCCTCTGAGGTTATACATTGAAATCAAGATTGGTTTAATCTTAGAACATGAATCACACATACCAAAATGAAACAATATCCACATAACAGAGAAAATCAACCTGTAAACATCTCAACACTGTTCAGACATATAGACATGAACTTGAGATCTGGATAAAATTTGAGGAAATAATTCTGGATGAACATAAATATTGTGGTTTTGTAGATAATGTTATTTGCTCATTCATCTGCACCTTATCCATGAGGTCACCATGGATTTTACGTTTTTTACAACTCCACATTTAGAGTCAAACCTTATCATGCCTTCTTTTATCCTGTATTTAGTACAGTGGGCACGGCCTCACTTCAGATTTCAGTCTCACATGAGTAAACTAAACTCATTTACAATTTTCTACTAGATTTACTTTACATTCTGTCTCTCCCCAATCCATTCCACATTATGCAGCCAAATAACTATTCTTCAAAATAGTATGTTAAAATATTCAATCTCCTCCAATCTCCAAATGGTAAAGTTGACCCTGGCTGTAGGCCCACCATTGTCAGGGGCAACCAGGGTTCGAAAAGTGGACTCATCCCCCACAAAATTCTCTTCTTAGCCTTCCAGGATCATCAGTCCTGTCGTTCCAACATTTTAAACAGGTCTCAGGCTTATTTTCATTCTTCATATCCCCACAGCTATTTTCTTACTTATTTCAGATACTCATCTTATCACACATATTTCAATTCAGCTAGATTACTTCAATTATGTGGAGTGCAGTGGAGCAGTGGCAAACAAGGCTGAATAAAAATGCCTCAGAAGAGACATCTGACAGATGTTCACATACTAAGAAACGCATAGTTTACTCCATAAAACAGCTTCTTAGCGTGGATGACACACACACTTTCTTCAGACACGGTTGTACATTTTTAAGTTCAAAATCAGTATAAAAGTAAATTTAGTAATTTAAAGTCAAAGGTGAGATATCTAAAAAGAGGAAGTACGCTGTTAAACTGATTGACAGCATAACTGAGAATACTAAAAATATGCTATAAGTTCCAAAATAAACCTCCTCAAAGGCCAGGAGTTAAGGATCTAACAACCCTTATAACAACCTTTTATAAAATCAAAGGAGCACGTTAGGAATTACAATAGTTGAATACAAAATATTAATATGATCATCCAAAGTCAATTAAAAAATGCTGAGAAAAAGCCCACAATTTTTTTACATTAAAGGTCAGGAGTTTGTTGGTATAAGAAAAAAATTATTTCTCTCTGAATTATTTTAATTTATTAAGTATATACTTTATGATAAAGCACCTATATATGATGAAGCACTTATGTAATGTACTACCAAATAGATTTTTCCGAGGATCTCAGTTTTGGCATATTTCAACTACATTTAAATTTAACATGTTATCTTTGTAAAATATTGGAATTAACAAGTATATATTTTTGTGAAGAAGCAGTAAGTAATTCATTCTAGACACAAGGATTACATGACCCTTTTGAAAGATTTTTTTTAAAAAAATATGGCTTTGTTGGTAATATTAATGCTTGAAAATATCTTCATTTCATAAATGCTTACTCACAACTTTGCATTTTGGTACACAGGTTGTACAACGATAAATCGAGAACAGTGTGTTAATTTTTAAGTTTGAATATCTCTGCCGAGTCTTTAAATGAACTGGATATTTAGAGAATGAGATAGTGATGGGGATTCTATGAACATCCTTATTTTATATGAAATCAATATTTGATGCCATCTACCAACAGGAAAAGTACCTCTTACATCGGAAAATAGATTGAAAGAGACTGGCAAGATATTATTTGTTCCACTCAAGTTAGCCAGTTGCTGATTCTCAGTTGAATGGAAACAAATCTCATAAATCTTTCTGTTGAAGTAGAGAGCCCTAGCTGGGAGAACGCTTTCCCAGAGAGTGATTTCACAGTGTCTCTGTTGTGCTGCTGCTCTTTCAGACACAATGCAATTCAGTACATCACACTGTGGTCTGAGTGAGACACGGAGGATTTCAATATTCACTCTTCTTGATGACCTTAATCTACTTGTCAGACAAAAATGCCAAATGACACTTGGATAATTGGAAAATTTGAGTTATCTACAACTTGATGGAGAGGCAGAAGCAAATACAGGTAGTGCGGCACAATGAAACACTTTTTGTCTTATATTAAAAAAGGGTTTTTATGTACTTTATTAAATGGTCAAAGTGGATTGCTCCAGGTAGGTTTGTGACAAATAAATATCAAGTGACAAATATTAAATGACAAAGAATAGAGATTGAGTCATCTAAACATCTAAAACTATTGTTAACATTTAAAGGTCAAGGATTTTATCTGTTGCAGTCTATAATTCATATTGCTGTGAGTGGAACTAAGTCTTTGGTAACACTATTTTTTTTTAACTATTTAAATACATTCATACATAAAGTTGTCTTTTTATTCTGTTTAAAGATCCAGTGTAGAAAAATGCCTGCCATAGAGGCAGGTTGGGAAGGAGGAGAGGAAGGAACATTGGTGGTGGGAAACATCTTGTGGAGGGATGGGTAGTGGAACACTGTATGACTGGAACCCAACCATGAACAGCTTTGTCATTTTGTATCTCATGGTGACTTAAAAAATCAAACAAACGAACAAACAAAATTCGGTACAGAACAGAATTTCCCTGCACATACCACCAAGGCTGTGGATCAGTGACATGGAGCCAAGGTTTATAAGGTTTCAAAACTAAAAATTCCTGAAAAATTTACATTTCAGAATTTTTTAAAGAAATTAATCTGAATTAAAACATGCTAATTTGTTTAGAAAAAGTTTTATAAAATTTACTGAGAAAATGTTAAGTCATATTAAATTAATTAAAATTGATTCAATCAATTAAAATTAAACTCTACTAAAAAGTGAGATATAGGTATTATAGAGGCAAAGACAATAAAGCATGGTTTTCTGTTCTTATTTTAGTTTCATATAAGAAATACTGTTTCATAAATTCTGATTAAGTATAGTAAACTTGTGACTGAAATGGAGATGGGGATTGACCTTCGTAGGAAGTGAAGGAAGGGTGATAGAGGAAGTGATTCCTAAACTATGTTTAGTATTGAGGAAATGGCTATAGAGTCCATATTTAGTCTTAAAAATCACAGGGCTTCTTGAGATTTCTGTTACATAAGATGACATGTAAAGCCTCACTCTTTTATTAGGCCAGTTGTGCTTCATCACTCAAATCTGAGAGTACAATTTAAAAAATTGAAGAGAAAAGAATTACTTGACTATGTTTATCCATAGGCATATCTTTAAACCAAGGGAAGGGAATTCAAAACTAGCTACTAGTAAACTCTCATTATTTTTTTTTACTTGGGGTGTGTATTTACTTTTCACATTTATTTTTTAAAAATAATTTTTCATATTGAGTGTTTTGAATCTTTCCCCACTACTGGATAGATGGGCTTGGAAGAATAAGTAAAGAGGGTCAGGGGAAGTTTATATCTATTTAAAAAATTTATTCTACATGGAATATCAAGTATTCTATCTGGAGAAACATCACTTTTCTTCTTCTTTAAAAGGAAGACTGATAGGTTCAAGGTGAAAAAAATACTCAGTTGTGCTGTAAGAAGACCTTGTATGAATGTAAAAAGAAACAAAATAGAGATAAAACAAATGCACATATTTCTGACCATTTAAAAAAGAAAGCATGAAAAATCAGATTGTAAAAGAATCTACTTTATTTAAACCATCTGATCACACCAAACCTGTGCAGCTAAACAAATTTATGTTAAAGATCTTTCTTTCCTTAATTTAGTTAATTTGGAGGATGCTGCTGCATCTATTTCAGAGCTTTAAAAGAAGCATTTGTGGGACCACATATAACGAACAATATCTGAAGCAGAGATAGGCAAGCATTCTCTTAGATCTGAAGACCAACCCTAATGCACTAAGTAACTCAGATCTGAGTACCCAACATGAACTTGCCTCTCTGCCAATACTCAGTTAATCATTTCCCGAAAGTGAAAAAGCTATAAGGAAAGTTTTTAGATGACTGAAACTTTTTGAAGCCTGTTCTGAAAAACAATGAAGTATTTACTAAATCTTTAAATCACTACAATTGATTGTGGAAATATTTAAGGCAAGAATACTTTGTTTTAAGGAGGGCCAATTTTCTAGTCTCAGAACACTGTGGATCAATCAATTTTCTTAGTGACACCTCAATTATTTATGCTATATTTTTTCCTTAAACCACATGTGATTCTCCAAATGAAATATTTTGTATTAGAAGGGAATTTTAGGCATATTATTATCCTGTTACTTACTACTATTATTTTCAAGAAAATAAGATTGTCTGCTTTCCATATTGATTTTTTACTAAACTTGGACTTTGATGTCTAGGGAATCAACTTAAATCAAAAGTGAGGCTTAGTGTTATTACTCTAAAAGTGTGATCAAAAAACTGTCTGTAAATGAAGTAAAGGTGAAAAATTCATGTCATGTAAAATTGTATTGTACTTTATTTATTCTTACTTTAAACAAATATCTTCATGGTATGCTGCTGATTATAGTAAAATGGAGTATGTGCCAACTTGCTAGAAGGAGACATATGCCTCCTTCTTTATGCTGATGATAAGGATTTAATTTTCAACAACTAGAACTGATTCCTGGATACAAATAATTCTGTCATCCTACTGCTGCCAGAAAGAATTGCATGCCATCAACTTTATCAAAACTAAAATCATTTTCTTTGGCAGACAAAGGCAATTGATCAAAACTACAAAACAAGACAACCTATTCCATTTTGTGAAAGCATACTTTTCCCATAGCTTATCCTGGAAAGCATATTGCAGAACTATGCAACTCAATATAACTTTTTTTCATGGGCACATTACTCTTTGGATTTCTTTTTTGATGACTTAGAATACTCAATTTGACAATTTTTCAAATGAAATCACCTTTTTATTTTTCCTCAGAGTATTCTGCAAGGAATTTCCCTCAGAGAACTGTTTTCAATAAAGAGGTTATCTAATTATAGGAATAGATTCAAATTTGCATCTTAAAGACAATGTTTGCTTTGTCTGTAGTCATTTTAGCACATATATGGTAGGTCTATTTTTTTTCAGGATCAAAAATATTGGTTGAGCATGTTGGGTTTATCTATTTTATTTTTTACTGTTTTGGATCACACTCACCCGTGCACAAGGCCTGCTCCTGGTTCTGTGCTCAGGGATCTCTCGTGGTGAGCTTGGACGACCATATAGGATACTGATGACCAAATATGCAAGATGAAGACCCTACTTGCTCTACCCTCACCCTGGCATGAACATGTTGGCCTTAATAGTAGAAATATTTCTATATCTATATCACCTATTTTAAAAGCATGTGTACCATTTCTCAACACAAAACCAATTTACACTTTAAGCTTTTAATGCGTAGTTCAAAATGCTTAATAAGGATCCTGTGGAATATCTTCTCAGTACTGTCTCTAAAAACTGCTTTGGCCCTGTCCTTGGAACAAGGCTTAAGGTATTATTTTCTCTCTCTCTCTCTCTTTCTCTCTCTCTCTCTCTCTCTCTCTCTCTCTCTCTCTCTGACTCCCAGGTATATGATTAGAGAATAAGACATGACTTGAACTGGACAAAACATATGCTGGATTCTAAATATCTAAGGACTAGGGCTGAGGCTCAGCAAATGCTCAAGCCTTGCGGGCATGGGTAGATTTAACACCTAGCAACACAACCCCCCCACCCCCAACAAAACTAAACATAAAGAATCGAGGATATAGTTCAATAGTCCAGAAGGCATGCAAGAGGTCTGTGTTTGATCCCTTGTATCTCATGGATCTTCCTGATCACAGAGCCAGGAAGACCCAGCATTGCCCCCAACATTGCCAGACTCCCTGCAAACAGGAATCTGGGATTAGAATTCACAGTTCTTTTTCCAGTTTTGAAGCATGGTTGAAATAAAAGGGTAAGGTGAGTTTGCAAGCCATAGAGCAGATAAGCTTTTTTCTTTTCAAATGAACATAGTAAAAAAATAGTCCTGAGAGAGTAAAACACAGGTGAGTATTTATGTAGACCAAGAAAAAAAATCTGACTTTTATTTCCAGATCTTCCTGGGGATTTTTGCTTCTTTCTGCTCTTTCCCCCACCCATGTTTTCTCTGGAGAGGTGTTTGATACATTTTTGGGGGGGATCTTTTCTGTCTTTTTCCCTTAGCCTTGCTGATGTTTGATAAGACATTTTCATGTCTTGTTCCTGATGTATATTACTTAGAACAAAAATTGAATTTTTTCTTTTGGATGGGGGTGGTCACACCTGACAGTACTCATGGCTTGCTCCTGACTCTGCAATGAGGGATCAGTACTGGCAGGACTCAGGGGACCAGATGGAGTGACTGAGATCAAACCATGGTTGGCCGCTTGCAAGGCAAGCACCATACCCACTGCTCTATCTCTCTGGCTCAAGAATTTAAAGAAGTAATAATTTTATTATGGTTTTAGGTAACATGGTTACAATAGTGTCATTGTTTATAGTGTTCATGAAAAAGCGATATTTTTTATTTCTAGGTATAGTTTCTCTTCTAAAATCTACTTGTAGGAAATGTGACTATCTACTAACGCTTACATGAAAAAAATCATCTTCAATCAGGGTCACTTTTCCTTGGGTCAGCTTATGTCAAAGTTTGTGGTTAGAAAATATACAAACAATGAATATCTGAATTTTTGCAGGCACAGTTTCAGAAGCTTTGCTTGTGGCTGTCATCCATAGTGGCTTCTGTGGGCTTTTCCTGCAGCATTTGTGCTTCGTGTTACAGCAACCTGATCATTTCTTTATATTCTGGCTTCTGTCAGCTATCTCAGAGGTAGAGACGGTACATAAGTAGAACAACAGTAGTAATGATTATCAAAATAAGAACCTGTCCCTTCTTGTGTTTTGCAGTCTGGTTTCTAAATGTCAAGTTCTAATTTATTAAACATTTTCTATTTGTGCTTAAAATTACTTCAAGTATTTCTAGAGAGTAGAAGAAATAAATAAAAGTCATCATTCCTCTGTTTAGTTGATTAAGCTTTCTAAGGGTATTGTGGTGAAAGAACAATGGAAAAACTCCATTCTTGTGCCTTCTTTCTTTTCTTTGTTTCATCACTGCTATCATAGTCAGAAAAACTATAAAAAGCTCTCTGTATCCCTGCTCTGGGCCTCAATTTCAGGTGATTGTCTAATTGCGGTTCATCTTGATGTTAAATAATTAAATCTTCTTGCGCTCTCCCCTAAAAATGTTCTCAGTGTGGCTGATTAAGCAAATTCTGTTACAACAATGTAAGTTATAAGTACTGTGATGCCTCAAGAGGTTTCCAATCAGCACCCAGGGAGAAACACCTGCACGGATTTCCCAGGCTACTTTTTGACTTCCTCTTTTGTCAAGTAGTTTCCTGCTTATCTTCAGCAGAAAGAACACTGGGAATAATGTTGACAAACTTTTTCATGTGTCAGAATATCTTTAATAAAAATTCATTTTTTTTCTTAGCCACTTTTACCAGAATCCCAAGGGTAGGGTTAAATACGATCCTGAATGATACACTATTTTTTGGGCTTTTTGGGTCACACCTGGTGATGCACAGGGGTTACTCTTGGCTCTCACTAAGGAATTACCCCTGACGGTGCTAGGGGACCATATGGGATGCTGGGAATCGAACCTGGGTTGGCCGCGTGCATGGCAAACGCCCTACCTGCTATTGCTCCAGCCCTCTGAATGATACACTTTTACAATCCTTAAAAATAGTGCTAAATTCAAGCAAGATACAATTGTAAAGGCATATACCTTAAAAATCACTGTGGGTATTAATTTGGGTATTTTATATGTATTTTCTTTTAATGAAATTAAAACGGATCATTTAGTGGAAGTTTATACAGAATTAAAAAATTATAGTCAGCTATTTATAAAAGGTGTCACTCTCCTATGATGAATAAACACGAACACTGCAAAATGGATCTTGAGTAGTTAAGAATAATCTGTCAATGATTTTGAAGAATTTCAAAAGCATTTAAGCAGAAGTATAGAATGAGAGAAAGCACTGCTATGCTAAAGGTAACTGAATAATCCCAGATCTTCTGGGGATGTTCCCATTTAGCCCTTTGTTTGTTTGATTAGCCACTTGGAATAATTTAGAAAAGAAAGGAACAGCTTTTTCCCTAGCCATTATGCAAAATAAAAACGGGACTTTATAAAAGTTCAAATATTGACAAACCTGTATCGAACCCATACTTTGGAAACGTGAAATTCTTCCTCAAGCAAGGTAGTCTATGCATATTAATTTTACAATAACAGTAGAAAAAAATAAAAGAAGGAATAGTATAACTAATACAAGTTTGAGCCAAATGAGAGTCTTCAATATATAACTAAGTTAAATTTCTTTTGATTGCTTATTCCTGTGCAAGAAAATCAGTTGGTTACCTATTTAAGTTTTTAAAATTTACGATATGTTATATGGTTATGGATTCTCATGTTTTTTTTTCATTTCTACTTGAAAACTAAAGCACAAGCCTCAAAGGGTGCCTGCCCTAAAAAAGATTTCTTGTTCAATTTTATTCTTTTTTACCTTTTAGATTAAAACCTTTTTTCCCCTTTATGGAGATGAGAAGAAAATGTTCACAGCCTAGACTACTACAGAATATCATAGTGGACTTGATGAAGGATTTTTCCTAAGAAGTAGAGTAATTATTACAACAATGAGCCTCTTTAGTTAACTTACATATGCAACTGCAATTCTAAACACTTCACATGTATTATCTATTCTATATTCATAACAATCATATAAGATGGTGCCATTATTATCTCTACTTACATATGATAAAAGGGATATGGTGAGGTTAGATAACTTACTATAATTATGCAGGCAGCAGTAGCGCAAACAGATGATGTCACTACTGATTGTCTCATTCCAGAGTTTGAAACTAATCATTATACTATATTGTCTGTCTACATTGGATCCTTTTATGATTTAAGCATTTAAAAGAAATAGTGGCCTAACCCTTAAATAATACAATTATTATAGAAACAGTTGGGGTAGTGGGTCTACGTATGAAGGTGACTTGTTGGGATGTGACTGGTGTCCCTAAATTGCTTATTGTGATGGCTAAGACCTGACATACAGGAATTTCCAGTGAAACTTTGGCTCACTCTACTTTTCAAGTGCTTAACACCTTAGATAATTACATTCAACTTCATGTTATTTATAAAAATATAATAATGCAGCCAGGAGATAGCTCATAGCTCAAGTTGTAGAGCACATGCCTACTATGTGTGAATTACTGTGTTCCAGTCACAGTTCTACACCTCTCTCCACCCCAGCACCACTGGAATGGCCCCAGTGGTCTTTAAAACACCAAATATAAAATCAGCAGGTCAACATTTAAGGCCAACTATTTCAAGGAGTGGTTTCAGCCCCCCTAAGTCCCATGGGAAGTGACCCTGTTAAAAAATTAACAAACACCAACACCAAGATAAATCAATATTAATTACTCAGAGGTAAGTCAACAAGTATGAACAACAAAAGGTGCTCTTGCCAGACAAAGACTTCATTACTACTCTAGGGTATCTATATGTAGTAGATAATAAACATATTATTTTGTTTTAATACAACTTTAAGTTAGAATGCAATTTAAGTTTCAATTTAGTATGAATAATTTCATTGCCAATACTCAACAGTAACTGAGCTCTAACCACATACTTAATCTTAATAGCAGACTTGATAATCTGTATTTAGGTTAAAATTTTTATATTCAGAACACCAGAGAAAGTATATGCTCTTTTTATCCCTGTGTTCCAGATGTAGAGATTAAGACATGGACTGGTTAATTGATTCAACCAAAGTAAAACTTATGTAGGCAGTTAAAGTGAATATCTAAATCCAAGATCAAGCCAAAACTTAAGTTTAGAACCCAATTTTTTTTCACTAATTCTCTTATCTACTTATCTATGCTATTGCTGCCAAATTGAATTTTCGGAATTAACTGCTATCAAAACTTTTTTTCTTTTTTCTTCTCTGCTTATATATTCCCTTCCTTTATCCAAGACTAAGGTTAAGTCCCTCATCTAGGGAGTTTTATTCCAGTTGCCTTACTTGAAGTAGTGATAGTGAACATTTAGTAATCACGTTAGCAGGTATATACTCCTTAACCTGCTTGTTAGCTATGCTCTTCTCCAGAGTGTGCCCATCATCTCTGTCAGACAGCTTCCTGAGGCACACACAGGGTCTGCAGTGGAGATCGGTATGCAGAAGGCTCTCACAAGGTTAACCCAGTAGGGACACATATGTATAGCGAGGGAAGCAGAAATGAGAAAACAAAGCAGTTAAATTGCAGTTGGGCAGTTACAGTAACCTCAAGTGAGTTCGGGAGGTGAGTTGGTCCTTCAGAGCTGTCTTAACGTAAAACATGGATTAATCTTTGGCCTTTGTATTGACCTATCATGTACGCTGACTGACCCCCGGAAAATAGAGTGATTCTGTGGGCTAGCCACCTTCTCGTACACAGAAGCAATGCCTAGAAAGAAATTTGATGAAATCACTGAATGTTTTACTTACTATTTGTTATTGTTTCTCTCTTCTCTGAAATATAAGTTTCAGGATAGAAGAGCTTATTTCTGCTCTATTGACAGCATATAGATCATCAATTAGTATATAGCTACTTCTCACAAGTAATTATTGAAGAATCAACGTACAAAGGAAAGCATTGCTAATAAAGTTAGACTATCTTTCCTAAGAAGAAAACAAAGCATACATAGATTAAACTACTCTCATTAGGTACTTTTACCTAAGGACTGGCAAAGTCTGGCTGATGTGGAGGTCGGATCACTTGGAGGTTTCCCATTTTTAAAACAAGAAAAGGCAATGTAACATTTCTCTTTATTATTTCATAAAGAATTACAGCTGGGGGGATTCCTTGTGTTTCAAGATGACTAATTTAATATATCAGTGTGCTGAAAACAAATATAATTTATATCCAAGTAACCTAGCTTGAGACAAGTCTGTGACATCTTGTGTGACATACAAGTTGTGGTGTCTAATTTGGCCTTGTATTTGCTTATTGCATTCCTTTCTATAATATCTCGAATCACAGTTTCCCAAGTAACTTAATTTTCAGGACTGTGCAACTGACCAATTTTTACTGAAGATTTGGCATAGGATGGCTCAGCTCCAGCTTTCTTGAGAGGCTCTGGTGAACAGGTCATAATTTACTGTGTCTTGAGAAGTCCAGAGACCAAATATGAACTGTCAAGGAGAAATATGCGGGCTTACATTTTGGCAGTGAGTGAGCATGTGTTAGAATTTAAATTGATAATTCCCAAGGTTCCAGTACCGTTAGTAGGTGAATTCTTAAGGCTAAAATAGACTCTACGGAATTTGGAAGTTATGACAGCTATAAGTGTGACAATGAAGGTGATATTTGGAAGACTATTTTTAGCAGGGATAAAATGAAGGTGAGGAAATAATTAGATGTGCTAGCAAAGTTCCAGAGAAGTGAGTTATGGGAAGCTCATTTTGATTACCCCCAAAATCAGTTTGCCTGTGTGAAACTACAGATATCTGGAAAAAAAGCAAAAATTCAAGGAAGTTTCATGTCACTAAGAGAAGGAAACTGCCCTGCATGGTCCTGGCCTATGACTCCAGTCACAATTTTTTGTTCATCTCCTGCTCTGAGGTCATGGCCCCCATTACTCTTACACAGCTAGCCTATGATTAAACTGCTGGTTCTTCAACTTATAGTGAACATCAAAATCACTTGGAGGGCTTGTAAAAACAGAATTCTGAATCCTATTCCAGAACTTCTGACCTGGTACTTATAGAGTATTTCTAACATGTTCCCAGGCATTGCTGATAATTCTGGTATAGGGCCTTGAAACCACTGTCCCAGCCATCTGAAATTCTTTCCATTATTAGAAAGTTCTATACTTTCTTTCATTTCTACACTTGCACACAAAGAAAACAAATGCTCCAAAATCCTCTGTTCTATCCCCTACCTCACCCTCTGATCCCTTCATTTACTTAGTCAATTACCATTTAACTTTATAAGTTTTTAAGAATATATATTGATTTTGAGTACAGAGAGATAGTACATGAGTAAGACATTAGACTCACATGTGGCTGATTCCAATTCCATTGTATACCAACCCCTCCTCCTTTTCTAGATCCACCAAAGGTCACTCCTGAGCACAGAATTAGGAAGAGCTCCTGAATACTGCTGGCTCAAACCTCTAATTCCTCACAAAATAATTAATGTTTAGAATTTCCTTTTCATGTAAGTTAAGTCTATCTAGG
The DNA here is from genome assembly GCF_029834395.1 of Sorex fumeus. Taxonomy (NCBI): domain Eukaryota; kingdom Metazoa; phylum Chordata; class Mammalia; order Eulipotyphla; family Soricidae; genus Sorex; species Sorex fumeus. The sequence goes on from NW_026606186.1 coordinate 2,702,102, forward strand.
TTTTTCAATTGCCCTCAAATAAATGCCGGATGTAATCTTGTATTGTAAACTTGTTTAGTTTTCTGAACTTCTGAGTTGCTTTTGGAAAAGCAGAAAACAGTTTTATTCTTTTCATTTGTGCCTTTTTCTATACATTGCCCATTTATTAATTTTTAGATTGATTTAAGGAGAGAATGAATAATTTGAACAGTTAAACAATACTCTTCATGTTAGCTTTTGTTTCCTTTCAAGGACCCTTCACCTTTTCTCTCACTATGTCAAATTTAACAAAACTTTTTATCAAATGTGGAAATCAAGTTTTCTTTATTTGCAATGAAAAGAGGTAGGCAATAATAATAAAAGCATTGTCAATCCATCTCATTTTTCTCAAATTCCAATAAATACAGAATGCATGTACTTTGTATATGCATATATTATATATATTTATGCTAGCTTCAGTAACATCACAGTGTTTACTGTTTACAGAAATGCTAAAATTTATTACTGCAAAAGTTATTCTGCTCTCTGTTTTTTTTTTAAACAGAAAAACTTATTGGAAAGTAGAAAAGAAAGGAAAGAAACTCTCCAGGTGGGGAGGATTAGAGTATAGGACTAAGTTCAGCTCTCTGATTTGGTATCCAGTATATATCATGGACAATCATGGTCCTCCCGTTGTTTATTGATTTGCTCGAGCGGGCCCAGTAACGTCTCCATTGGAGACTTTGTTGTTACTGTGTTTGGCATACCAAATACGTCACGAGTAGCATGCCAGGCTCTGCCATGCGGGCGAGATACTCTTGGTAGCTTGCCGGGCTCTCCGAGAGGGGCGGAGGAATCGAACTCGGGTTGGCCATGTTGGCTGCATACAAGGCAAACGCCCTACCCACTGTGCTATCGCTCCAGCCCTCCAGTATATATAATGCATTTAAATGAAAAATAGTTATAATGTAAGAGCTTCATAAAGAGATGATTAGCTTTCTGAAAACATAAGAGAATACGGAATTCAGCTCTAACTAAAAAGTTATGTTGCATCTGGCAATCAGGTGGCATAAGTGTTACTTCCTCCACTTTACAGAGAGGTAATATGTTAACCTGGCCCTGCTCATCTTTGCATACACAGCTACATTGTTTACAGGGCTTCACTTCAGCTCTTTTCCCCAAAATTCTTTTAACTGAACTTAAATCACTGAACTTGTTTCTCTTGGAACAGGAAAACACCGTGTAAATACATAAACTACTTCTTAAATCATCATACAGACCTTGGTAGAACTGGTTAGGCTTCTTTAATAAATATTTGTCTATTGACAGTACTATGAAGGATTGTGCCGTCTCAGAGAGATACAGCAAGAAGTGATGACTTATGCGGGGTCGATATACACTTAAGAAATATGACAATTGAGATTTAAAAATGATCCTTGTTATATACTGGCATTATAACATGTTACAAACTGTCTATGCTTTGACATGGACAGATAATATTTAGTATATAAATATGTATCTATTTAATATATAACATTTCTCACCTGACTTGACATTTTGAAAACACTTTTTATCCAAATCCAAAAATTTTCAGTTCTGAAAAAATAATCAAGAATTGCTATGTAGAGAGAATTTGGAGGGAACTGGAGAATAGAGCTAGAAAAGGGGAAAAGATCCTGTGCTATGTCATCCTTATTGTCTGTTACTTCCCAACAGCTATGTTCATCCCAATATCCTGGTTCCACTCTTTTCCAGTATGAATTGCATCTATGTATTATGCCTATTAATCATTCTACAGCTATCTTCAATCCTTGATCACTTTAAAACACCATCTTAGAAGCAACTCACTGAAAGCACAATATTCTTATTTCAGTGTTGAGCTAAATAGGTGATCAGTTGTAATGATAAGTGTGAGAGGTCAGCATAATTAAGATTCATACTAGCAGTTCTGAACTGGACTCCATATAGTTCTATTGAGAGCCTAGGTTTCGGCACTTTGTCCTTAAAGTCTTTCTGAACAACCAAAAATGACAATAAAAGCCACTTAAAAATATCAATAAAGTTGATTTGCATAGCCTGAAGGAAAGTTTTAAATTTTCAAGTATTATACAGAGAACGTATTTTTCACCAAATTTGGGACAATATTAAATGTTCAAGAAACATTTTTGTTCTCTAGATGAATTCAAAGTTCTAAAGTCAAACAGCTTAATGGAAAAAATGTAGGCAATTCGTATGACAGCTTATTGAAAAAAATTCATTTCATCTGTAATCAAGTCACATTAAAATCAGACTTGCGGATGGCATAAGTAAGGAACTATTACAAAACTCACTAGTGTGGTTTAGTGATAAGTTTACTAAAGACAGAGAAAATATTATTTTTCTTTGTTTTTTTCTATACTAAGGTAAATACAAAAATTAAATTACATATAAAATATCCATAATATTCATAGTATAAAACATGGTGTTTTGAATATGAGTACACATTATAAAATGATTATCACAATCATTCCAACCAATACTTGTTACCTTAGTAGCTATTGTGAGTGTTATAAGAATATTCAAGATCTACACTTGGAAAATTTCAAATATAAAGTAAAATGACCATGCCCTAAAGCAAAATTCTAGAAAGTATCTTACATAAATTAAGTTTTGTAGTCTTTGAACAACATGCTCCATACAAACAATATAAACATGTAAACAAGAGCACTGCACTGTCCTCCTGTTGTTCATCGATTTGCTTGAGCAAGCACCAATAACGTCTCCACTGTGAGACTTGTTACTGTTTTTGGCATATAAAATATGCCACACGGAGCTTGCCAGCCTCTGCCGTGTGTATGGGATACTCTTGGTAGCTTGCTGGGCTCTCCGAGAGGGATGGAGGAATTGAACCTCAGTCAGCTACATGCAAGACAAATGCCCTACCCGCTGTGCTATATACTTGAAATATATCAACAGAGAAATAAAATAATCGTCATTTATTTGGAATAAGATGTATGTGAGTTCTCTGAGAATTTTCTGGATAACATTAACCCATTTGCTATTTCCTGAATGCTTTGTACTTGCTAGGCATGGTGGCTTATAAATAATGTTAATGCTGTGAAAATCATAATATATACACAGAGAGATATTTATATATGAACATGCATTATTCTAAGGGAAATATAGATGAGAGAGGGTGACAAATTGGAGGTAAGAAAAAAATCATGGAGAAAATTAGATAAAATGACTAAACTTAGAAGAAAAGTAAAAGCATTAAATGGATATAAAAAGAGCTCTTCTGATCCTGTGCATTAGTATGAAAGTTGTATGATGCTATAATATCCCTATTCCGACACTTTCTAGCTGTGGGAAGCTGGCAAGCTTTAAGCTTCTTTGTTTTTCAGTGTTTTAACCCACAAAATGGACATAGTAACAATATCTAATTCACAGGCTATAAGTGTATTAGTAGTTTTAATGGACAGAACAGTGCTTGAAGCATAATTAGAACTCAATAAATAATATTGATTGTTACAGAATCTCAATGTTAGGATTTACATAAAATGTCCATCACAACTTCCTTCATTGTTCAACACAGGAATTTCCTTTATCGCACGCTGAATAAGTTAACAGCTGACGCACATTATTTCTTTTTATGAGGGGCCTTCATTATTTCATAAGGTAGGACAATTTGCATTCAGAGAATATAACTGCAGGAAAATTCTTCTTTACTATGGATCTTCATATTCAGATTGCTACAGCTGCTGACACTGGAAGTATGCTATCGATTGAGGATTACTTCAAATTCACGTCTTACAGACTAGAATTCATCTTCCTCTGGGTAGACTCATAAATATGAATTCTGCCTCCTGCTTGATTAATTAACTTTTTTATTACTCCACAAGGGTCAACTGGTTCTCTTTCTGCTTCATGTTTCACCATTAATAATTATCCCCAAATTTCTAGCTGTTGTTAATAATGATGTGGTTAATTTTATCCAAAGTAATTGAAGCAGTACAGATTGTGTTTCAACCAATAGACTGGATCAAACGTAATAGATTATTTTTAAAAGGAGTTTAGGAAGAAAACATGTTAGAACAACAATATGTTGAAAAATAAAATCAGTTAAGTCTACCAAAAAATCCTCCAAATTTTGTATTTAACAATTTATTGGCACTTAAAATCAAATATATCATTTTCTTTCCTTTTTTAAAAAAATTGAATCACCGTGAGATACAGTTACAAAGCTTTCATGTTTGAGTTTCAATCATACAATGATCGAACACCCATCCCTCCACCAGTGTACATTTTCCACCACCAATGTTCCAATACCCCCTCCCCACCATCTCAACCCTCTCCTTGTCCCTATTGCAGACAATTTCCCCCATATTCTTTCTCTACTTTTAGGCATTATGACTTGCAATACAGACACTAAAAGGTTATCATGTTTGTTCCTTTATCTACTTTCAGCACACATCTCTCTTTTTCTCTTTAGACTGAGAGGCAACAAACTATTGTCAGATATTAGCTATTTGAAAATGATATGTTTAGTATATTAGAGAAATGGTATGTTGAAACTATGTGCAAGATACTTGATGAGACACAAATACTACATTTCTTAACTACAAAGAGTTAATGATTTGGTAAAGAATTAACAATTGTATAAGAGTTATTGTCCTTATACAATAAAATATTGTAGGGGTGGGGACCTTCTAACTTCCAAAGGATCTTTAGTAATTTATGACATAATTAGACCATAGAGAATAGGCAAATGGGACTACAAACAGCCAATGAGAAACACAGAATCTGTTTCTCATATACCAGGGCAAGACCACACAATTTCATGGGCTTAATATGGCCCAGTAGACAAGATGTTCCTTATCCCTAAGGAAAGAATGATGATTTATTGTTGGACTGGTTATGAACAACTCAAGAATATGACCTAGTTTCCTCCTTCTCACAGTTGTCATTGACAGGTATATTATTATTCTTGATGAATTATTAATTGTCATAAACAAAGCTTAGATATGATAAAGATCATAAAATTGTGTTTATGAAGCATCCATCTATTTTTCCAAAGTGTATTTTAATTAGCAGGAGGTGGTACAGAAATTACTTTAATATGCTTAGATGGTAAGCATATTTGAAAGTATTGTGTAATTCAAATTTTATTTAGTATAAAATATAAAATGTATTTTTTCAGTGTACACAGCAGTGTGTAGAAAAATCGGTCAAATGAAAGCAGATAATAGGTTAAGAAAGAAAGGACTACAGACACAGTCTTTCATTTTAATTTTCAGGATCATTTTTTATCTATAAATTATTAAAATTAAACAAGTAATTTTAAGGTAAAATCATGCTGAATAGTTAAACATTATAGATATCAAAATAATAAGTGACTGAATTAATTCATTTGTAGGTATATAACTTTTGTATAAATGTATAAAACATGACAAGATTCTATCTTGAAATATTCACCGTGGTTCAGTAATTAGTAGTTTGTTTAATGTTGATCATGATAATTTCTGTGTGGTTATATTATGTGATATAACTTTAGTCTATCATTAGAACTTTTTGTAAATAATACATTATAAAATGTTGACAGATACAATTATTGCTACAAAAGAGCTTATATAGACTATGGGTGAACAACATAATGTACATATTGTTAAATTTTAAGGCATAGTCAGTCTTTTAAGGAAAAGGAATGTGTTATTCACATATTGGCAAGGTATTAATTCTCCTGGGACATTTGGATAAGGATGAAGGCAACACAAGAGATAAAATGCTTATTACTGTATGTAAAAAAACATTGTTTTAAAAAAATTTCATTTGAGCTATGCATTGCGCTCCCTGATATCATCACAAGCTTTTTGGTATTTAAGTAAAAAGTTCAACTTGGCTGCATTTTAGTATGGCATATGATTTTTGGCTTTAAAAATGCATGTACAAATTGTCTTGTGTTACTCATAAATACATCTATTGTATTACTCCTAGAGTATAAATGAAGACAGATATTTGACTTTTTTATCTTTATATAAGTGTGCTTTTAACATATTATCATTAAAATGATTAAAATATTTTTAAGGACATGAAATATTAGTATCCATAATTACAATATAACTGATATTTATATATTTTGTCAATGAATTAATTTTTAATGCTCATTTAATCAATTAGAAAAAATATTCTTTAGAAAATATACAGAAATAACAAACATGAAGGTATTAAAATTTTATTTTTTATCTCTATAACTCAGAAAATAATGAACTTAACCTACTGTTGTATGTGAACTTGACATGTTAAGGCATGGTATAATTTTTATTTCTATCTTGAGAAAATTCTTAGTCTTTAACACCCATCTATCTTTCAAGAAGATGTACATGGAGTGATAGCACAGAGGGTAGGGCATTTGCCTTGCAAGTGGCCGAACTGGTCGACCTGAGTTCGATTCCTTCATCCCTCTTGGAGAGCCCAGCAAGCTACCAAAAGAATCCAAGCTACCAAAAGAATCTCGCCTGCACAGCAAAGCCTGGCAAGCTACCCGTAATGTATTGGACATGCCAAACACAGTAACAACTAATCTCACAATGGAGAAGTTACCAGGCCTGCTCAAGCAAATAGATGAATAACCAGAAGACAGTGCTACAGACAGCACACAGTGCTACAGATATTCTAAAATACATTTAATAGCACAGCCGGTAGGGCATTTGACTTGCACACTGCCGATCTGGGTTCAATTCCTCCGTCCCTCTCGAATATTCTGGCAAGCTACCAAGAGTATCCTGCCTGCATGGCAGAGCCTGGCAAGCTCTCTGTGGTACATTCAATATGCCAAACACAGTAACAAAAAGTCTCACAATGGAGATGTTAGTGGTGCCAGCTCAAGCAAATTGATGAACAATGGAGGACAGTGCTACATTTAAAGGGGGGGTTCAATTATACTGCCCAATTAAAAATACCAATATAGAACACACACTCTCAGTAAATGATGTTAATGGCTATAACATCCAGTTCTACTTTCTTAGGTTTATTCGTAGGCATATGAGATGTCAGCATAAAAACATAAGAGGGGCAGAGTCAAGAAGTCAAATAAGTAGAACTGTGTTTACTTACTCCCAGGACCACTGGAAAGTTCCACAAATCTATACACTTAATGTTCACTGCATGATATTTACAATAACAAAAATATGCAACATCTCAAATGTCCAATTACAGATGGTAGATATAGAAAACTTCACACTGAAATAAAAATGTTTCCCATGAATCCCAGTATCTTTAAAAAGTTGAATATCCATAAAGTGTGTCTTTCTTGGCCCCTATCTAATATTCTGCCTTCAGTTCTCACAAGTTTTATCTGCTGAGCCTTTTGTTTTAAGTCAATCAAATTCACTGCTGTTTTATGCTAGCTCAGGCATCAGAGCTTTTTCTATTCCTTTACAGCACCTCTTTCAAGAATGAGTCCCAGTCCCTCATCCTCTAGCAGTCACGATCCTTTTGTGCTGAATCAGGGTCTCTGTTCTCACAATGGTTTCTGAATGTCTTTATGCTAGTACACACAATGCAATCTTTCAAGTTCTAAATTTTCAATTTCCTCTTACAAATCTATATTATTAATGATGTGCAGGTAAAGGATGTAGCTCTTATTATAACTTATTTCGTTTCCAAAGCCCCACATAGAATAGGCATATGCTAGCATGTTAACAGTATACTACTGTTCAATGAATATTGCATTGCATCACTGGTGAACAGAATACCTTACTTTGAAGGGAATCAGACTACATACACATAACTTCTGAGAGAAATTTAGTTCTGCGAGTCTAATGGCTTGAAAATTAGACTTAAACCCAAGTAAAGTTTTTTTTATTATTATTTGGTTCAAAACTTATTTTTTAGATTATGCTCACTTATCTAGAAATTCCAGATGAACACAAATAAGTTACCTAGATTTACCTATTTCACCATAAGAGTTTGTAGGAGAGTGTGTTTCTAACTAAACAATGTCATATTAAAAATATATGTGTCAACTAAAAAATTTAGATACTTTTTCTATGAAGTAAAAAGAACGAGACACAGAGATGGAAGATCCACAATTCAGACAAGACAATGACAGACTTCTTCCCTTGTTCAAAATTTCCTTGAATTACATCCTGGGCTTTGTACCTATGCTGTATCTTGACAAATGTACAAAGAAATAATAGTCAGCAGGAGGCTTAGTTGAATATTTTTATGTTTTTTTTATTATATTTATGTTCTATAATAAGGAATATTCTATTCTCAATTATCTCATCTCTAACTTGAGAAGCCAACAGTCTTCATAGAATTATAAATATTGATCACTGATCTAATACATCAAGCCATAAGTATTCTTTTTATTTATTTATTTATTTCTCCTTAAGCTGTATGCTTTCTTAATTATGTTAGTGATTACATACTATATATTCAGATAAAATTTCAATAAAGAATATATTATAGATGACTATCGTTCATCAGTGAAATACCAGCAACAAGATCCTTTCAGAAGTAAAATTCTGGAGCAGAGACATAACACAGTGGGTAAGGTGTTTGTTTCCATGTGACTTATCAGGCAGCTCAAATGATCCCCCAAAGTAACCAGGAGTGATCTCAGAGCACAGTGTAAGCCCTAATACCACTGGAAGTGCCCACCCCACCTAAAAAAAGTGAAAATCCAAGTAATTTCACTTTGAGTGACTTAGCCATGCGCATTCAGAGAGCTATGTTACTTTTTTACTTACCAGTAGTAATTTAAAAATTCAGATGAGAGAATTATGCAGTAGTTCTGAGTGTAGGCTTTAGTAGAAGATAGCCCTTAGTTTTAATTTTAACGTAGCTCCTTGCCAGTTATACTGATCTGGCTGGCTAAAATGCTTAAATTTTCATGGTTTCAGATTTACCGTAATCAAAATTAGGGAAATAATATGCATCTCATTCAGTATGAACTATTTAAACAGGGCAATCATTGTAAAATACTTCATATGATGTCTGGCATTAATTAGAGGCTGAACAAATGTAGCTACTATTATCGAACTAAATTCACTATTTTTTTCTGTTTGGGGATAATACTGGAATGTCTCCAGGGCTTTGTCCTAGCTCCGTGCTCAGGGATCACACCCAGCATATATGGGGTGCCTGGGAAGTAAATCAGTTCAGCCATATTTAAGGCAAAGCCTTCCTCACTGTGCTATCTATGTGGTCCCAAGATTCCTATTAATAAATTCTTATATGTATTTTATAATGATTTAACAAACTTTTATTATACTTATATATTTGAAAATTTTTTTGCACAAACGTATATCAAACTCCACTCTTATTATCCTACAAAGACAGCATTTACATAGTTTTCTAAAAGTGTAAAAGGAATTTGATGTCAAAGTTGGCCTTGGAATGAATATTACTTAATGCCTCAGTTACATAAGATTGGGACACCTCGTTCCTTCATCTGCCATTTAAAAAATATATGTGACTATGAAATCAATTTTAGCTTCTAATTAAGCCCAAGTATCCATATTAAAACTTGTAAGTACCTTTTATTCCAGTTTGTCTCCTGACCACTGGTTTTATTGATCTGAGATAACAAGCCAAAGCTGCATAATTTTGAACTAGCTGCTAAAATTACTTAATCATAGCTTCATGCTCTTCCAGGTTTTCATTAGTATTACATCACAGTGCCAAGACTGGCAAACAATTACACTTACATGACCCACTGAGAACTTCCTACATTATAGCACTAGTAATGAATTCTTCATAAAGAGACATATTAGATCACATCATACTTGTGTTGGATCAAGGCATTTCATGGAAATATTTAATGACAATACCAAACAGTAACTGAAATGACTAAGTATACCCAAAGGACAGAAAACTTCCTATTTGATGAGTCTATATTAAAATTTGGGAACAGTGCAATTTGAGTTTTTTAAAATTGAAATGGTACAGAATGGATATCTTAGGTCTTTGGAAGAAACTTACTTTCATCCCCTGTTTCAAATTCAAACTTCTGACTGTAGCCACTGTATCCGGTTGCAGTCCTCACTCGTATATGAAATACGTACTTGGTGGCTGGCTTGAGACCTGTGATGATGACACTTGGGGCCTTGGACCTCGTAGAGGAATAGGTGAGCTGATCATGTTCCTGAGGATAGAAAAGAGGAAAAGAGAAGCAGGATTATTATTATATTTCTCTCTGACAGGTAGTCCAAAGTTAAGTTGAGAAATTAGGCTATGAATATCCATGTTTCGATTACAAAGAGGTATAAAAGCATGTTTTCAAAATTTAGCATTCATTCATTTATCTTTATGATGTATATGGTATGATCTTGATTTGAAAATTTATTATGCTCAATCATCTATGAACTACACTTGTATTTTTTTTGTGATTTGGAGCTTTGATCCAATGCTAAGAAATGGTGGTGGTGTAAGAAGGGCATTTAGAAAGAATGGCAGCTGTTTCCAGAGCAAAATGGGTACATCATATTGGACACAGCAGTGGAGCGCAAGGAGCAGGAGTAGGAGAATTCAAATGCCCGCTACTCACTTCTACCCGCAGGTAGTGCCCAAATGCCGGCGCTATCCGTGGGTAGGCCTGTGGGTGAGAGGAAACAAAAATTAATGGCATTTTAAAGTTTGAAAGCTTTTTATACAGAATCCATGACTTTCTTCCAGAACTTAGCGACTACCCAATATTAATCATTTAAATGGTGTCATATTAATTAAGGCATTAAATGAAAATTTTCACTCAAGGGAAAATTGACACCTTTCCTAAATAGTCCAGTTAATTTGTGAGCTAGATTTTAAACTATGCTGCCCAAGAAAGAGTTTCAAAGACACATGAAGGTATGACAGACTTGCTACACCTGAGGAAGCAGAGGCAGGCCTAGAGGCCTGGTTCCCAGTGGCCTGCAATTCACTGCCAAACTCCCTCTCCTCACTAACAGGAAATAGAGTTGTTGGTGTGTGTGTTTGTGTGTGTGTGTGTGAGAGAGAGAGAGAGAGAGAAACAGAGACAGAGAGAGAGAAAGAGAAAGAGAGAGAGAGAGAGAGAGAGAGAGAGAGAGAGAGAGAGAGAGAGAGAGAGAGAGAGATTTTGAACAGTTTAGTAAGCCAGGCTCTTTGCAGTGGAACATCTTACCTCCAACTCAGAACGGAATCATTTATTTCACTTGTGTGCACAAGTGACCCTCCACACTAGACTGGTAGAGGTTGATTGCTGTTTTATATTATTATTCAGTAATTTTATAAAGATACTTTACCAAGGTGTCTGTGAAAATGTGTTCCTATTAACCATTGTTTTAAATTCATAGCTGACATTAGGCCAGCAGCTCTTTAATTGTCCACTCTAACGTACCAATGGAAAGGTGGAGAGGCCAAGTACCAATGGAAAGGTGGAGTGCCCACCCAACCATTTCCATTTCAAGGTCATTCACTGAATCACTCATTTGATGCAAAAGTTCTTTCTATAGTGTTTGAATAAGAGTTCATTTAGCCTCCAATTGAAAACTTCTGTTGATCAAGAGACATTCCAGACTCACAAATGAAGTTATAAATATAAATATAAATATAAATGTGGAATATGCCAAACTGCATTTATTTGGTGGGGTTGCCTTAAGATTTAGAACTATGAAAATCATTTCCCTTAAGCTATTTTTGAGGAAAACGATCTTTATTTTAAAGATCATTTTTAAACTTTATGGCCTTATTTGTCAGAACTTTATATGCTACATGGTTATTCTGTGTCTAGGTGAAGAATTGAATTTGCCATCTCTACCCTAAATAGAACTGTTTATTAAACATGAAGCACAAGGGAAAAATGAGTCAACAATGCCAGTTTAAATAAAAAAGACAAAACAGAAGAATTTCAACTTCATATCTATTTTCAAGTAATCTGCGATTAGAAAGTACACATTCATCTAGTATAAAAACCTAAAGAAATAAAGTCTATATAATCATTGGTGGTGGCTAATCATCTGCCAAAGCCTAAATCAAGATGCATTCAAAGATGAAAACCTTTATAATTAAAGGCTTGAGACACATCCCGTGGAGAAAAAGACGTTTACAGGCAGAAGAAATGATATTGTTTCAGGTAGAAATTTGCAAAATACTGGATTGTTCCATCTCCCTATTTATAGAATTTTCAGCAATATAAGAATTTTTCTGTATTTTATGTGGCATTTTAAAATATGTAATGATAACTTAGAAGAATTTTAAGACTAGGGAAAAAAGAGTTTAGCACTATGTTAAGGAGGAAATTTACCAAAATTTACTCTGAGAATGGTCATAGAATAATCCCTCATCATATCTTCATTGCTTCAGTAAAAACTCATAAATAGAAAATTTCTGTCAGCAAAATTACAGTGGTAAATAAAGGGCACCTTTTGCAAACAGCCTTCATTTCTGCTGCATATGTAAGGCATGTATCTGTAGCTATATGTAGTTAAAGTAATAATATGCAGATATGATGTGCAAATATAATGGGTCAATATCTTACTATAGAATTCTGATTATTTATAATCTGGATTTTATTTTTTTTTGCTTTGATTAGATTCATTGTTTCAATAAAAGATTCACCACTATTATTTAGAGTTTACCCCCCCCCCCCAAATCAGACATGCTGAAAAAGCATTGTGAAGTGATTTGCTTTCTACAGCTGGGTTCAAGAATTAAATGTTGGTTTTGGATTTCTGCTATTTTACTTATTGACCCTGGAAGTATTTCTACTGAAAGTCAGATAGTTAAGAAATTGGTTTCTATTTGACCCAGCTATAGCACTCCTGGGAATATATCCCAGAGAGGCAAAAATGTATAGTCGAAGTGACATCTGCACTTGTTTGTTCATTGCAGCACTCTTTACAATAGCCAGAAACTGGAAAAAACCTGAGTGCCCGAGAACAGATGACTGGTTAAAAAAGCTTTGGTACATTTACACAATGGAGTACTATGTAGCTGTTAGAAAAGATGAAGTTATGAAATTTACATACAAGTGGTACTACATGGAAAGTATCATGTTAAGCGAAATGAGTCAGAAAGAGCGGGATAGACACAGAAAGATTGCATTCATCTGGGGAACATAAAGCAACAAAACGGGAGACTAACACCCAGGAAGGGCTCAGATTAGTACCAGGAATTTTGCTCCATGACTTGAAGGCCAGCCACATGTGCTAGGTGAGAAGGAAGCTCAGATAGAGAAGAGAGCACCAAATAAAGGGTGTTGTGAAGACCCTCCCAGGGTGGGAGAGACATGCTAAAAGTGGTCTATAGACCAAACATGACTGCCACTCAATGCCTCTCTGGCAAAACACAGTACCCAAAAGAAGAGAGAGAGAACAGGGAGGAATGCCCTGCCACAGCGGCAGGGTGGGACGGGGGGGTGGGAGGGATGCTAGGACCCGTGGTGGGGGAGGATGGGCACTGGTGGAGGGATGGGTACTTGATCATTGTATAACTGAAACCCAAGCACAAAAATTTATAAGTCTATAAGTGTACTTCATGGTGTTTCACTAATAAAAAAAATGATAAAAAAAAAATTGGTTTCTGTACTCTGGAGTCGTGGCCGTGCTGGAGAGCCGCTAGTGGGGGGCAACTGGTGGCCTCGGTAGGGCGTGAAGGGCGGACCAAAACGCCCCCCTTCCCATGAGGTTTTAGTCGCCCCCACTCCCCCAGCTCATACCTGCTGTCCACAAGGCTCCCATGTGGCCGCCATCTTTCTTTCCAGAGAGGAGAAGGCGACTGGGGCAACACCCTTTCCCCTCCAGGACAGACATGATGGCCTGGATTAACGCATAGTCCGTTCACTTTTCTGCTCCAAGTTGCCGGGTTCTGCATTAAGTCCTTGTGCTTCTGGGGCCGTGGCCGTGCTGGAGAGCTGCTCGCAGGGGGCAACTGGTGACCTCGGTAGGGCGTGAAGGACGGACCGGAACGCCCCCCTTCCCATGAGGTTTTAGTCGCCCCCACACCCCCGGCTCATACCTGCTGTCCACAAGGCTCCCATGTGGCCACCATCCTTCTTTCCAGAGAGGAGAGGGCGAATGGGGCAACACCCTTTCCCCTCTGGCAGACTTGATGGCCTGGATTAACGCATTGTCCTTTCACTTTTCTGCTCCAAGCTGCTGGGTTCTGCATTAAGTCCTTGTGCTTCTGGGGCTGTGGCCGTGCTGGAGAGCCGCTCATGGGGGGCAACTGGTGACCTCAGTAGGACGTGAAGGACGGACTGGAACGCCCCCCTTCCCATGAGGTTTTAGTCGCGCCCACACCCCCGGCTCATACCTGCTGTCCACAAGGCTCCCATGCGGCCGCCATCCTTCTTTCCAGAGAAGAGAGGGCGAATGGGGCAACACCCTTTCCCCTCTGGCAGACTTGATGGTCTGGATTAACGCATAGTCCTTTCACTTTTCTGCTCCAAGCTGCTGGGTTCTGCATTAAGTCCTTGTGCTTCTGGGGCTGTGGCCGTGCTGGAGAGCCGCTCGTGGCGGGCAACTGGTGACCTCGGTAGGGCGTGAAGGACGGACCGGAACGCCCCTCTACCCATGAGGTTTTAGTCGCCCCCACACCCCCGGCTCATGCCTGCTGTCCACAAGGCTCCCATGTGGCCGCCATCTTTCTTTCCAGAGAGGAGAGGGCGAATGGAGCAACACCCTTTCCCCACCAGCAGACTTATGGCATGAATTAACGCATAGTCCTTTCACTTTTCTGCTCCAAGCTGCTGGGTTCTGCATTAAATCCTTGTGTTTCTGGGGCTGTGGCCATGCTGGAGAGCCGCTCGTGGGGGGCAACTGGTGGTCTCGGTAGGGCGTGAAGGACGGACCGGAACGCCCCCCTACCCATGAGGTTTTAGTCACCCCCACACCCCCGGCTCATACCTGCTGTCCACATGGCCCCCATGCGGCCGCCATCCTTCTTTCCAGAGAAGAGAGGGCAAATGGGGCAACAACCTTTCCCCTACGGACAGACATGATGGCCTGGATTAACGCATAGCCCATTCACTTTTCTGCTCGAAGCTGCTGGGTTATGCATTAAGTCCTTGTGTTTCTGGGCTGTGGCCATGCTCCAAACTTAACTATGATTTTCAGAGAGGAACGTTGGGTGGTTTACTTCCCATGGTTCACTTTGTATATAGAGAGATATCGCGCGGCCACGCAAGCGGCCGCGTGGTTTTGAGGAAAAGTTCTAGTTCCCGCATACTCGAGCTGTGCTTGTAGAGGCTTCTGGTCACCGGGGTTCCATCTGGGGGAGGCGGGATGCGGTACCTACCCCATCTGGGACTTCCCGATGATCTCGGCTCTTTTAGGAACCTGTTTTTTTTTTTTTTTCCTTCGGGATCTGTGGATCCCGCCCTCCATGTAGTCCTTCTCTTCGGCTGAATGCTTTAAAGATCTATAATCTGGATTTTAAACTGTCAAGATAGAAATGATTTTACATAAGGAAAATTCTTTCCTTGTCTAAAGTGCAACAGTGTGGTACTGTTGGTTTTTCTTCTATTTTGCCACCTCTGAGCATGTCAAGGAAGAAAGTACAGAAAATAGTCATGAGAATTTAGCCCTCTCTCCTCCTGATACCTCATTCTCTTGAGATACTAAGTTAGAACTTACCCATGATAAGTATAGGGCACTACTGTCCCAGAACTCTGGCTAATTGCCTGTCTACTGACACATCAACTATCAATTCAAATTAGCTGTCTTCAGGTGAAACTCTGCTTAGCTACAGAGCCATGGAGGTCTTCTTATTAGACATTCTGGCAAGCTGAAGTCTGAACATGCTTGAATAGGGTATATGCAGAAGTCTGGAATTTTGTACAGAGTAGAATTGCACCCCCCCACACACACATACTACAGCTATGTTAAAGTATTCTATTATTAATAAAACTCTCATATGCTTTTTATCTTTGCCAAATTATTAGTTATGCTTCTCATTCTTAAGATTGCTTATTTTACATTTTCTTTATAAAAGACTCCAAAGATTTGAACCAGCTTTTTATTTCATTTACTTGTTTGTCTTTTATTTCATTTAGTATTTGATTTTAGAGTACATTGTTTCCTTTCATATATATTCTTGTGTTAATTATTGTCTTCTAACTTCTTGAATGTCATGCTTAATTCATTCAGTCATACGATCTTTTACAAATATATGGTTCATGTTTATTCTAGGTACTATGCCACTTATACAAGTTTTTATATGATATATCATGCATTAAAGATATTACTTTCAAGATATGTGATTTTTAGATTATTTGTGGTTGATATTGGATTAATAGGGCTGGAGAGATAGCACAGCGGGTAGGGCGTTTGCCTTGCAGGCAGCCAACATGGCCAACGCGAGTTCGATTCCTCCACCCATCTTGGAGAGCCCGGCAAGCTACTGAGAGTATCTCGCCCTCAACGGCAGAACCTGGCAAGCTACCCGTGATGTATTCGATATGCCAAACACAGTAACAACAAGTCTCATGATAGAGTCGTTACTGGGCCCGCTCGAGCAAATCGATGAACAACGGGAGGACCGTGACATTGGATTAATATTTGTATACTTTTATAGGCCTTGACAGGCTGTCAGAAAATAAAAAGAGCATAAAATATCCAAAAGCATAAACACATTGGTTGCAAAGCACACACGACTCTGAATAGTACAATGGCCACACATTCCTGATGACATTGGTCATCTTCATTAATGTCTGTTGACTGAAAGAGAAATTGCTCATTTCATTACCTTTCAATAAGCAAAGCACAAAAAACAGCACAAAATATGATTAAAAACCATTTATTCACAGTGATTTAGTATATTGTTATGGATAGTATTTCCTAAAATAAACAATTATATATGCAATTTCTATATGATAGATTCATATCCATAGACATTAAAATATATCTCAGAGCCAAATATGTACACACGGTACATTATCAAATTGAATATGCACATGTTACTCATTAGCAATATTGATCTTTACTTATAGTTCTTTTTCTTTAGACAATTCCTACAGCTTAAATTGAGTCATTGTTCCTCCCTGCTGTTGAGGATCAGGGTTTTCTGAGTATACCTTTATTTCTATAGTGCCAACACCTCAGAGTAATTAAAACAGATGTTCTTCCTATGGTTGAGACTATTTACTTTTAATCTGTAAACTTCAATGTTGTAAAACGCTATAATAGGCTTAGGTGCTCGGTTCGTATGTAGAAGTTTCAGCTTCTACAATCCAAGGCAACATACCCTAAAATAAAAGAACCAGAATAGAGTGAATTCTGGATCGAAATTCTCTTATTTTGTGCTTGATCTGATCCCATTCCTGTGATGAATATTAGTAAATGCACGTTTAAAACTAAATTTTTTTACAAAGAGAATTCATTCTATAGTCATTTATTGAATTGCCACTTTGTGTAAAAGGTCTAGGGCACTCATATATCAAACTTACATAATCAACATAATTATACCCTAGGCAATTTATAATTAATATTATGTAAATTATAAGTCTCCATTTCCCTGTGAATCATTTTTCATCACTTCATCTCATTTTTGACTTTTCCATTCACACTGATGGAAGTATATTCAACAGAGCCACAAAGCGGTTAGTCTGTTAGCTGGTTTGCTATTTCTCAATAGCAATAGGGATCAGAGATATAGTACAGTAGGCAGGGTGGTTGCATTGGATGTAGCAGATCTGGTTTTCATCCCCAGCACCCCATATGCTTCCCTGGGCACCTCCAGGAGTGACCCCTAAATGCACAGCGAGGAATAAGACCTGAGAATATCTTGGTGTGACCTAAACACAAACCCCCACCAAAAAAACATTCTATGGGTCTAGTGAGATTTCTATACAATGTTATCTTGGTTTTTAAAATTTTTTAATTAATTGGATTATATAGTTATATATTGATTGAAATTATGTAGTGAACTATTTTTAGAGGATAACTAGTTCATGCAATGCCTTCACATGTATTCTAATGTGACTCTCATAATAATATGATGATACAAGATGAACAGTTAATATCTTTTTCACTTAGCATGTGATTAAACTGGCCCCCAAAATAAATAACTTACTAAATAAAGTCACATAGCTAGTCAGTTGCTATTTTGAAGCTGTGCTAGTTCATTGTACCCAGCTTAGGCAAATATGTAGCCAACAACTGTATTTATAGATCAGAGTTTGACCCAAAGTGCTCCTGATAAGCTAATCATTGGAAATAGCTTTAAATTTAAGACTGCCTGTGAGCTAGAGAACAATGATTTAATGATATTAAAATAGTTTTGTATGAATAGTTCCTCAATGGCAGAAACAATTCTCATCACTGACAATTTTAGCTAGTATTTCTAAGATAAATTTATTTTCTAATAAGGTTAGCATGCACATGAATTCTGACTTTATTTTCATTCTCTTCTAATATTATGTTATATAGACAGATTCCAGGAAAGACAGGAGGTTTATAACTCACCCAGTCTTGCAGGAACATAAAATATTCTTGTTCAGGGTTGGGAATAAAATTTCCTTGATAAGGTCTAAGAGATTTTTTTTCTAAAATTTTTGATGTATGAACTTACCCTGAATAGTTTTATTCACAGAACAGTAATAAAGAATTGTTGGATTTCCTTTTATCTTTGTAAGTCATACAAAGTTAAAATCATCAGGAATAACTTAAAAATTAGCACTGTGATACTACAATAATTTATTAGGTTCTAAAATGAATTCTAAAGCTCTTATTCTTATTCTATCACTGAAGTTATAGAATCCAGAAAAAAGTGTGTTAAATGTGGATGTTAATGGCTGTGTTAGTAATTTTTATCCATTGTCTTTCTTCTATGTGTTTCTCAATCTGCCTCTCTGTCATTTATGTAAGCACACACACAAATAAACATTCATCAAGGATAATAATTCTACATGAAGGTATTATCACAGGAATCTTAAAACCAAACTAATTAAGAGAACACTTAGAATGAATTTTATTACATACAGAGAGTTATTTTTTTTTCTGACAAATCAAGAGTAGTATAGCCTAGAATTGCTGAAAGGTTGAAGTTTATCTTGTTGCCTAAACAATATTGTTTATAAAAATATTCATTGAAATATTTATAAAATATTTTACTTGGAAAAAAGAAGTATTTCACCTGATCCCAGGGAAGGAACAGTTGAATATTAGGTCTTGAAAGTCACTGTCACTGTCAGTGTCCTCCTGTTGTTCATCAGTTTGCTCCAGCGGGCCCAGTAACGTCTCCATTGTGACACTTGTTACTGTGTTTGGCATATCAATCACGGGTAGCTTGCCAGGCTTTGCCGTGCAAGCAAGATACTCTCGGTATTTTGCCCGGCTCTCCAAGAGGGGCAGAGGAATGGAAGTGGAGAAATCGAACTTGGATCAGCTGGGTTAGCCACGTACAAGGCAAACGCCCTATCTGCTGTGGTATCGCTCCAGCCCAGGTCTTGAAAGTATTAAACAACCATTTCTCAAAATAGAGAGACACTAAATCTGGTGGACTTTATTTCATATGACATATAAGAATATGCTCTGCCTGGAAAGTGATATTTATCTCCTTCCTGGTTAAAAAATTTCCAAGATTTTTCACAGCCTTATTTTCACATTTAAATACTCTGATTACTAATGTGAACATATAAATCTGTTTCTCTGTAAAATTTGCAAATATATTTTTTAGGACTGTGATGAAGAATTTGCATTCTTTTATTCTTTCATTTTACTCTATGATATTTTGTAGAATGCTGCAGGGATGCTATAGTTTTATATGTTCTAAACATGTCCCTATTCCAGTGTGTGTCAATATGTATTTTCAAGAAAACTGCACTCTCCCTAAAAAAATGTGATTTAGTGTTGGAGAGGTAGTACAGCAGCGAGGGTACTTGCCTAGCATACAGGTGACCTAGGTTTTATCCCTGGCATCTCATTTGGACCTCTATCCCCCAAATAAGTCAGTCCTGAGTGCAGTGTCAGGAGTAATTTCTAAGCACTGTCAGGTGAGACCCAAAAGCACAAAATATATGATCTATATTTCTCTCAAAGTAAAAGATCAAAGGAGAGCTAGATATTTTATAATCATCTATTAGTTTATATGCACAAAGTCTTATGCAAATCATGTAACATAGTGAGTGTCGGGTGCAGCTTGGCTCACATATGACCAGATACTAGAATGTTGCTCTACTGTAGGACACCAACAAGAAGGTTTCCAGCTCATACTAAGTAACTTCTTTTTTGGTAGGAATGGGTATTTGGGAGGTCTCCCACATGGAGGGTGATTGGAGGAGGACTCCCAACCAATGGTCAGGATATCTAGAGACCATATGTCGCCAGGAATCAAACTGAGGTCTGCTGCATGTAATGCAAGCACTGTAAACCTTGTACAATTTCTCTATGCCATTTTATGTGACTGGAATTAAGATTACCACACCAAAAGGGCAAAATGAAGCTGGCATCTAACAGGGTTCTTTCCCTACATATAAAAGCAATCTGGAACAACCGAACTGATAAAAAAGTTCTACTCCAGGAGATACAAAAAAAGAAACAGAATTGAAGTTGAATATATTTAGCATTTCTGATTGCCACTTTCCTGAGTCTGGGCTGTTCTGCTGTCTGATTTTTTTGGAGGGGGAGGGGGGCGGTTACTCCTGGTGCTGCTCAGGAATTATTCCTGGATCTGTGCTTAGGTATAACTCCTGATGGTAGCCAGCGAGGGTTGGGCGGCACTGCTCAGGAACGATATATTGTGGACCATATGTGGTTCTGGAGATCAAACTCAGTTTGGCTATGTGTACAGCATGAGATCTACCTATTGTATTATTGATCCAGTCTCTATCTGCTGTCTTGACTAGCACATCGTAAAATCCTTCCACAATCACTAGAGTTGGATTATGCAGCTGGTAACCAAGAAAGTTTATTATATTACTTTCATTGATGCACACTGATTTTGAAATTTAGAAAGAGAGGGGTTAATAAGCTAGTTGGCAGGATGTTCCTAGCTAGTGGATAAGATGTTCCGTAGTATTTTAGGTAATAACTGATGAAATGATAAATTATGCATAAGTAAGAAAAATGTGGATGTAGATATTCTAAGTACACAACTACTTTCTGACTGCATTCTTGAGAAGTATCATTTAGTACACCATGGCTATAATTTACTACAATCAACTCTTGATTATCCCAAGTAATCCAAAATAGAAGACAGCCCCAAATCATTTCAAAATGCTTTTATGACTTTTTTCTTCTTATATTCTTTTCAATGTGAATCTTGTTTCACTTAAAATGAAAATTAAATTCAGCTCTTGAACATTCAATGTTCAATAGTAATAGAGGATGGCATAGAAATATACTTACTGGTAAGAGAGTATTGATCTAAAGTTAAACATTCACAAAGGATTGTCCCCAAATGGATGACTTACATATAGATAATTAACTACTTGAAACAGTGCTACATTTACTGTTATGAGAAATTATTATAGTGAAACTTATAAAAAAAAATACTGGTCCTAGAATGAGGCCAGCCTATGGAATCTTAGCTGTTAGTTCATCTATGAAAACCAGGAAGTTTATAACATTTCACAGGGTCAGAATTATAAGGTTGAAGCAGAATAACATGTGAAAGCATTTTACAGGCTATAGAAGCTGTATAATATATAGCATTATTTGTTTCATTTAGGAGTTATTGTCAATAGGTGGTACATTTTATTCACAGTTATAATAGTCTGGTGCCTCAAAGTAACACTACAGATGCTGTGAGAAGTCCTGTCAGTCTCTTTATACCCACTGTTAATGCAATGTCCCCAGTATATTATGGACTCTCATGATATCCAAATGACTGAAAATAAAAAAATAATAAAATCATTGCTTTATAAGTTTTGCTTTTGAAATTCTATTTTTTAATTCTCTATATTTTTAAGCAATTCAAAATTAGTTTGTATAGTTAATGACAATTCAAATGTGATATGAGAAAAATATTTTGATAGTTTATAGCACTTCCCTAATCAAAATGCAAAGCCACAATGCAAATATATGTCAGTATAGCTTGTTTTCTTAGGAACAACATGAACATCCAAGATTTTGCTTATACCAAAATTTAAAACAGCATGCTTTAAGTAAAATAATATAGATCTGTGCCTAAATATATTTTAATGTATGACTTAATATTTATGATGCTTTACCTCACCCATATGGCTTTGTGTAATCTTTCTTTGTTTTTTTCTATGCTCAATTATTCTAAAGATATTAATAAGGATTTTCAAGTAAATATAGCACTGTAGCACTGTCCTCCCATTGTTCATCAATTTGCTCTAGCAGGCACCAGTAACGTCTCCATTGTGAGACTTGTTACTCTTTTTGACATATCGAATATGCCACAGGAAGCTTGCCAGGCTCTGCCGTGCAGGAGGGATACTCTCGGTAGCTTGCCAGGCTCTGTGAGAGGGGAGGAGGAATCGAACCCGGGTTTGCTGCCTGCAAGGCAAACGCCCTACTTGCTGTTTAAAGCTTGATATCTAACCCAGAAAAAACATCTCCACTTGAAAACTAATGATTTTTGTAAAAATACATCATGTACAAATGACAACTTGGAATTTGTCATTAATCTTTAAAACTTTTGACGTTTTATAAAAATTTAACTCACATGTAAACTTGGTTATAAGAATAATACTTTATATATGTGGGAGAAAATATACATACTTAAAAAGAATATGTTTAAGAACACTTTTATTTTAATATGTGGAATGGATAAAGCGATTTTATCCTGGATATTTCAAGATTATACCTAGTTCAAACCAAACATTTAAAAAAATGTCAGGTAATCACTAAAATAGCTGCATAAAAGTAGATTAAAGGCAATTTTATAATAAAAATTAGGACGTTAGTAATCAATGTCACTGAGAGGAAAAAAAACACCTGAAACATCTTTGGGGACATTGAAATGCATATGTTGACTTTTTAAAAATAAATGGTATTGTAGGTTTCAAATTGAACATTTCCAATGCTAAATCATTAGAACATTACTGAATAAAATGACATAAAAAGAGAAAGGCAATTCATGAATGGTGCTTTTATTATTTCTACCTTATTATAAGATGAAATTTAACAAATTTTAGAAACAAAAAAAACAATTTAAAGTTAAAACAGCAGTTTAATAAAAGGCCCTCCCATTGATCGTCGATTTTGCTCGAGCGGGCCCAGTAACGTCTCCATTGGAGACTTTGTTGTTACTGTGTCTGGCTTATTGAATACTCTCGGTAGCTTGCCGGGCTCTCCGAGAGGGGCAGAGGAATCAAACTCGGGTCGACCATGTTGGCCGCTTGTAAGGCGAACGCCCTACCCGCTGTGCTATCGCTCCAGCCCAGCAGTTTAATAGTGCCACTGATTTTGAAATAGGTAGAAAAAAGAAATGATAATAAATATGCACTGTAGCACTGTTCTCCCGTTCTTCATCAATTTGCTCGAACAGGCACCAGTACTGTCTTCGTTATGAGACTTGTTGTTGCTGTTTTTGGCATATCGAATATTCCATAGGAAGCTTGCCAGAATCTGCCTGTGTGAGCAGGATACTCTTGGTAGCTTGCTGGGCTCTCCGAGAGGGTTGGAGGAATCGAACCTGGGTCGGCCACATGCAAGGCAAATGCCCTCCCTGCTGTGCTATTGCTCCAGCCCTGCTATCACTCCAGCCCATAATAAAAATGATTCACTGAAAATGAAATAACAGAGTAGATGCAAGAGACTGCGTATCGAACTGTCTCTGGACTTAAAAATGTTCATCAGACTTAGTGAATACTGAGAGAGGTAAATGAGTAGAGTCTCACTTAGAATAAGAATACAGTAGGAGGTGAGAATATTTTTATAGAAAAATATCCCTGGATAAATAGTATCATTGTTGACTACGAGTGCTATATTTTTCCAAGTATGGACAAAATATGTTAAGAACCACTCCTAGGATTGAAAAAAAAGAAAAATCTAAATACACAGAAGCCAGAGAGTTTCTTAGTTTTATTTAAAAAAAAGAAAACAATTTCTGAAAATTTACTTTCATTTCTGTCTTTCTCATTTAAATGACTTCTGTGACCAAATTTGACCTTGAATATTTTATTATTTGTTTATGTGTGTTAACTGTGATTTGATGACAGAAACACTTGTGTTGTATAAAACAGAAACAAAGATAGTTCAATCGATCTACAAAGATACAAGTTTAATTTTGGATACAAGTAACAAAATTCCCACGTTCTGAAATAAAGATCTAAACCTTCTTTAGAAGTGATATCATCTTGACTTGAAAAGCATTCCATTATGACATAAGTAACTCAATATTTTCAGTTAATGATTAATGCATTCATCGATTTTGAGTTTCCTCAGAAGACTGGTAATATTAAAATAAGCATCAAGCGAATACCTCAAGCTTTACAATAAAATACAATAAAATAGATTTGTCAAAATACTGTGACTAGAAACTGGGCAACATTTCATCACAGAGAAAATTAATATGCTACTAAATGTATTTTATTAATTGATAGCTTCCTGAAGATAGTAAAGATACATGTGTGTATGCACACAGACAAATCTTCTGTGGTGTTCTGAAATCAAAGGAATTTTTAAATGCGTAAATGAAGACAGAAAGTGCTAAAATAGAAGTTGAAAGGCATCAAGGAAAAGCAAGCTCATTTCCCAGAAACAGCATTTAAGCCTGCTCATTACCAAATAGTTGGTGTATTATTTATTTAATTATTACACATATAACCTTACTTTATAACCTTACTTTAAAATCAAATTTTAAAAGAAAGTTACCTATAATTAAGCAGCAAATTAAGTTAAGGGTAAATGGAAAATAACCCCACCACAGTTAAGAAGTCTGTTTGGACCACAATCAGAAAGGTAGCTCATGCAAACTGACTACAAAGAGTTCATACAAGTTGTACTTGAAAGAGCTGGTGGTCATAGCAATTTTATTTTTCATCTGGAACATGCCAAAGTCTCCTTATTTTTACACTTGATAAAAATATTCTGATTTATATTATTCTATTTTATTTATTTATTTACTTATTTGCATTTTGGCCACACCCAGGGATGCTCAGGGATTACTTCTGGGTCTTCACTCAGGAATTACTCCTGGAGGTGCTGGGGGACCTTATGGGATGCCAGAGATAGAACTTGTGTCGGCCATGTGCAAGGCAAATGTCCTACCCACTATGGTATCACTACGGTCCCTAATTAGTACTTTACGTATTATAAATATACTTGCACAACCCAGAGTCTGATCAGGCTGGAAAAAAAAAAAACTGGAAGAAGGTTTTTGTTTAAGTTTTTTCATTTTGTTTATTACTTTCATTGTTTTGTAATCATCTTTATCCTAAAATGTTTCCCATAAATAATTAATTAGGATTGGAATACTTGGAATATCACACATATTCAAATTGACATATTTGATTATTTCCTCTACTGAAAAATATGTAGATATAATACAGTTAGGGTCACACCAATTGTGATGCTTGGGGTACAAACAATGCTCAGGAGATCACTCAATTCCAGAGATCAGATGCAAAGCATATATTCCAGTCTTTTGAGCTACTTCCCTGATCCCCCAAAATAATTCATTTAAAATGATTAGGAACAGAAGAAACAAAGTACATAATAATATTATCCGGGTCTAAGTCAAGAAGTCTGGGAAATTAAAGGTAGCCGTAAACTCCTGTATATACTCTCATTTAAAAGTGGGGTCTGAAAAAAATATAAATAAATAAAAGTTGGGTCTGTTCTTTCCCTACAATATGATTTGAACTATGACCCATTTGACCAATGAAGTAGGAACTTGAAATAAAGTTGGGGAATAAATTAGGAAAATTGGATAAAATAGGAACATAAAAAAAATTGGCAGTTTCTACTTTTTCTTAGCCTTTGTGTTAGAATCTAAGAAGTATGACTAATTTGAAATAATGTGGCAGTCCAAGATAGTCAGGTAAAAGAGCGTTGGAGATTGAGGTGCTAGGAGAGATGATGATGTTGCGTAGGGGAGAGAAGGATGAATGGGAATTAGTGAGACAGGAACATGGAGATGATGATGATGAGATGATGCATTGCCAGTTCCAATTCTCCCAGTCTTTAATCTATGTTTTATTACCCCAGTCAAGGTCTTTGAAACTGTGGATCAGAGATGCATAGCTCCTGAAGTGTGCTATTTAACTGTCAGAACACATATCTTAGTGATATAATATTTATAAATCAAACTTTCAAGTCACCACATTTTGGTGGTTGTTTTTTTATGCAATAATAGGTAACTGGAATAAGCAGACAAAACATTAGTCTCATTTTAATCCCATGTATGATATGGAATAGATAATTGATCCAATTTTTGGCCACTAGATTGCTTTATGATATCTGAACAAATCTTTCTTCACACATAGAACTTAATCATCTTAAATACCTAATAATTAGGTTCTTTGGAAAAATTTATGAATTCTTGATCTGAATTTCATGACAGTTTTGTCAAGAAAGTAGCAAAAGCACAAGTAAAACATAATGTGGTTAAAAACAGCTATTCTGGCTAAAAGACACATGAGAAAATGCTCTACATCATTAATCATCAGGGAGATACAGATCAAAACAACAATGAGATATCATTTCACACCACAGAGACTGGACCACATCCAAAAGAACAAAAGCAACCGGTGCTGGCGCAGGTGTGGCGAGAAAGGGACCCTCTTTCACTGCTGTTGGGAATGTTGACTGGTTCAGCCCTTCTGGAAAACAGTATGGACGATTCTCAAAAAGCTAGAAATTGAGCTCCCATTTGACTCAGCAATTCCACTCCTGGGAATATACCCTGGAGAGGCAAAAAAGGATAGTCGAAGCAACATCTGCAGTTGTCTGTTCATTGCAGCACTGTTTACAATAGCTAGAATCTGGAAAAAACCTGAGTGCCCAAGAACAGATGACTGGTTAAAGAAGCTTTGGTACATCTACACAATGGAATAGTATGTAGCTGTCAGAAAGGATGAAGTCATGAAATTTACATACAAGTGATACTACATGGAAAGTATCATGCTAAGTGAAATGAGTCAGAAAGAGAGGGCTAGACATAGAAAGATTGCATACATCTGGGGAACATAAAGTAACAAAATAGGAGACTACCACCCAAGAATAGCCGAGATAAGTACCAGGAGGATTACTCCATGGCTTTGAGGACAGCCGCTAGGGGAAAAGGCAGCTCAGATAGAGAAGGGAGCACCAAATAAAGGGTGTTGAGAGGTCCTCTCAGGATGGGAAATGCGTGATGAGAGTAGACTATAGTCCTAACAAGATTGCCACTCAATGTTTCTTTTGCAAACCACAGCACTCAAAAGGAGAGAGATAACGAAGGGGAATGTCCTGCCACAGTGGTAGGGTGGGATGGGGGGATGGGGGGGTGGGAGAGATACTGGGACTGGTGGTGGTGGAGAATGGGCCCTGGTGGAGGGATGGGTACTCGATCATTGTATAACTGAAACCCAAGTACAAAAATTTGTAAGTCAACAACTGTACCTCATGGTGTTTCACTAATAAAAATTAAAAAAAAACAGCTATTCTGTTTTGTTTGGGAGCCACCACACAGGTACTCAGGGTTTACTCCTGCCTCTGTGCTCAAGAATCACTCTTGACAGTGCTCAGGGAACTATATAGGAATGAAACTTGGATAAGCCACATACAAGGCAACTAATTAGCTTTAGCTTCTGTACTATCTTTCTGATATCTTTTTTTAAAAAATTTTAATTGAAAGTTTTCTATCATAATGTGTTTAGGAGAGTATGTACTCTTCAAGGATTTTTTTTGGGGGGGGAGTGGGGGTAGTGTCTGTGTGTGTGTTGGGGGGCGGTTGTAGCTCACTCAACTGTGCTCAGGGATCATTCCTAGCATTGTCTACATACAAAGCAAGTGCCTTCGCCACTAAACCATTTCTCTGATTCTACTTCTTTGAAGATTTTCACGGCGATGTCAAATTTTGGTAAATTTAAATAAGATCTTCTATATTTACTGATTAACTAAATAGCATTACTATTCAAAGCAATGGATTAGAATTTTGAGAAACAGGAACACCTTTTTGTGATGATGTATGATTATCTTTGGCATATAAAATTACTGACTCACACAACACTCAGACGAAAAATTTAGAAAAAAATTCTCAGTTCTTATAATTTCACAAAAATAGCTGTGATGGATCAAATAATAATATTTGTAAAAATATTGTACATTTTAATATTCAGCAAAAGAAACACTATTTTCAAATGTTAGAGATAAATCATTCGTTATTGTTGCTAGTAATGTTATTATAGTTAGGTCTATCAGTTGGGCATTTTAGTATCATAGTATTAGTACTTAATAATAAACTATTTTAAGCTACTGGCTAATTAGTGAGGCATCTAGAATTTTAACTTCAAATTCTATGTCAAAACTTTTTGTAAGAATTGTCAACCAAACAGCCAGGAGTCTGGCATTAGATGTGCTTTGTGTACATTTGAAATGTATATACATAAAACAGCATAAGCTTCCAGATATCTCTTTAGATGATAGATTTTCCTTTGAGTATATTACTTTGGGCCTCAAGTCAGTTACTTGCATTTTAGGGCATGCTCAGTTGAGTGAATATATCTTTCTTGATATAACAGCACCATTCTGAGATTAAAATGATGATTTATAATATCTTTGAACGTGATTTGTTTCAGGTGATAAGAGTATATGTCTGCCAACTACCTCTCTCTGTCAGTTTGTCACGCTTCGGTAGATGGTAACGATAAAAATAAATGCTACTGAACTAACAAACAAATGAAGTAAGTTTTCTAAAGGACTTCATGGTTTTCTTTATAAGATATGATGGTGTTAAAGATGCTCAGATTAGAAAATATGAATTAAAAAATAATTCTCTAACAAGGAATAAAATTCTATATGAGTACTTGATAGGGAAAAGTCACACATCTTTGTGCATAACTAAATTATAAAGGAAAGACATATTTCATCTATTCAACTACTGTGATTTACCCACTGAATCAAGATGAAGGGGCATATGGAAGTATTTATTGCATTAATTGCTGTCTTTAAATGTCCTTGTGTGAACTCAAAGGATCAAAGACAGGATCTGAGAGCAATTTCCCTTTGCCAACTGAAACTTATCCAAAAAACAATTAATTTATATTGCATTCAACCATGAAGGCTACAGAATACTTCCTCAGCTAAAACTGCATTTTGTCACTGTGGATATATATTTACTTCTACTAAAAGCAAAAGAATGACCTAAATTAATTAATATTCTTGTTCTTTTGATCATCCTGTGAAAAGATTATTTCCAACAATAAAAATAGTTCCAATATTCACCAATTTCTATTTAAAATATGCACATACATATGAATGTAAACTGTCTTCATCCAAACATAAAACTTTTCAAGAATAAAAATATGAACAAATAAAATGCTATTAAAATTATCAAGAAAGTTATAACTATCAAAGGAAAACTTTAAAAATATTACATTCCTTATAATAAAAATTATTATAGAATTTCTCAATGATATACTCATATAAAAGAATAGATATTAAACCTTTTCTCCCCTAAAATATCAAATCAGTATGGTTTTCACAAGGTCACTGCAAAAGCATGATATTAAAACACAGCCAAATTCTGTAGCAACATAAATGTTTTTATGAGCAGCAGGTGTATTCTTTGAAAGACTGTAAAGCTATTAACAGCTCAGTAAGGAGTACACAATAATAGGCTGTTAACTCTTCATCCCTTACAAGAGTACCAAAAAAGGACATTTTGAAACCATTAAGACAAATGCATTTTTAAACATATCCAGTATGAATGCTTTATGAGGAGAGAATCATTTAAACTTTATCTCATTAAAGTAATGAATTTAGTCTCCTTGATTTGAATGTAGCCATCCAAAAGAATTATTTAATTACCTGAATAAAAATAAACCATAATTTTGAAGCTAAATACAGTCTTGTCATGACTAGCTCTTGAAAATAAATCTTAAGCTTCATTGTTTTCTGCAAGTTCCAGAATTTTAGGTTTAGACCAAGCAAAAAAAACATTTACAATATCTAACCTCTGTATCTCCCCTCTAAGTACTTGATAAACCTATTAGAATGAATGAACAAATGAATGCATACATTTCAAATACATTTCAAAGACACTTTATGTATTGCCAACGTAACATTTAGTGACTCAACTTGTGATATAACTCCCATGTGGTCATATCTTGGTATCTGATTCAAAGTTAAAAGGAATTCTGTTTATAAGTTTAACAGGACTACTTTTTCCTAGATTTATTACATTTAATATCTTTTCTGTAACTATAAAGGTAATGAGGCTAGGGTCCAGAAAAATAGTTTATAGTACCTGTCATGGAAAGTGTATGGTGACAAGCTAAAATCCCTGATGTCCAATAATGTCCTCAACTGTAGCACCAAGAGCTGTCCCTAACCAACACATGGGACAGTCCCTAACTCTTCATGGGTGACCCATCTAAAAGTGAGGCTAACAAAAGTCTTTACAATTATAAGTTATTTACAAAATAAAAAATGCTTTGTAATATCTAACTAGTTTGCATAGAAACTTTATAATAAATTAATTTAATTTGTATATAAAATATGTTATATTTAAAGACCTTAAGTAAAATAAGATATATTTACTTTTAACTTTTTCTTTCTGGTGCCTTTGCTTTAAATTCACATATACATGCATAAAATTACACATTGGAATGGCAAAGTTATTTAATCAAACGATTAAAGGGATTAGCTGTGGCTATGGATATTACTTTTCCATAGTCCACATTTTGAAAGTAAGGAATAAAGGGTAGATAGAAAAAAAACTGCACTTTTGCATTTACAAAAGCATAAAGTGACACATATTTAATTTAAAATAACATTTTTACTATAAAATATGAATGTTATGCAGGTCAGAGAGATAGATAATTAGAGTGAGTAGGTCACTTGCCTTTCAAGTGGTTTGGTATCTGATATTGCTAGGTACCCCAAGCATTGCCAATAGTGATACATAAGCACGGAGTAAGCAGTAAGCCTCAAGTACCACTAGGTATGGCCCTAAACTCTATCATCTATCTATCTATCTATCTTTCTATCTATCTATCTATCTATCTATCTATCTATCTATCTATCTCTGTATATGTGTGTATGTATATACACATATGTGTGTATACACATATATATATGCATATATGGATATATACATACACATATATATCTGTTTTCATAATTTCTTCATTTGGCAGCAATAAAGTTTGTCTTAAGATGACTTAATACATCATCTTCCTAGGAGTTTCAGTCTCATAGCATCCCAAGAGAATATCTGTTATAATGTTTTAAAATGCTGTATAGTTTTGCAAGTCTGGGTTTTCTCTGTCTCATATTCTAAAGCAATGTTTAAAGTTAAAATATTTATGTGAACAAAATATACCTAATGAAAATGGAAAAAGACCAAGTAGGTAGAGACCATTTAAGTCTTTTTATAGTGCAGATGAGATGAGAGAAATGAATAAAGATGATTGGGGGCGAAAATGCCCTAGATAACAGTGACACTAAAATTTTTGGTGAGGTATTCAAATGCCTACTGAAGATACTGTTATGAAAGGTCTGGCATGAAAGGTCTGACTCTAGTATCAGGACTTGGGAGGACTGGAGCTGATCTCCATGCCAAAGTGGACCCTAACAGCATAGCGCATGAACTTTCTCCTTGCAGCAGGTTCTCTCTTGGAGGAAAATCTAAATAAAGCACTTTCATGACTGTCACCAAGGTCAAATAAATTCAGAAAATGCTTTACAATAATGTTAATTAGTTTACCATTTTTTCTGAATTTTTAATTTCCTATTGCAATTCAGTAAACTACAGAACTATAGCACAAAGAAATCACCTTAACACCTTTGAGAATCACTATTATCCAATAGAATAGAGCATCATGTTTTGTAGATGAGGTGGGGAGAAGGAAACTACTGAATGCTGTTGATGATGAAAATAGATAGTAAGTCATTATGTGAAGGAGTATACATGTTCATAAAAAATTAAAAATAAAAATCCCAAATGATTCAGTTACATCACTTCTGGATGTTTACCCCAAATTACCCACAAGCATACCCCCTAATATTTTTTTGGTTTGCTTTTGTTTAGGGGCCATATCTACAACACCCAGGACTTTCTCTTTACTCTGAGCTCAGTGATCATTCCTGGTGGAGTGGGTGCTACTATATGGGGTGTTGGGGATTTAATTGAGGTGGTCTGCTGCCTTCGAGGCAAGTGTATTACCCACTGTACAATATCTGTAGCCCCAAAACTGCTAATTTTAAGAGATAAATGCAATTCATATTTTTACAGCATTATTTACAACAGCAAGCGGCCAACCTGGCCGACCCGAGTTCAATTCCTGCACCCCTCTCGGAGAGCCCAGCAAGCTACCGAGAGTATTTAGCCTACACAGCAAAGCCTGGCAAGCTACCCGTGACATATTCGATATGCCAAACATAGTAACAGGTGTCATAATGGAGACATTACTGTGCTCACTCGAGCAAATCGCTGAACAATGGGAGGACAGTGACAGTGATTTACAACAGCTGAAAACAAGAAACAATATAAGTATCCATTAAAAATTAACTGAATAAAAAAGATATGGTATATATATTAAAATAATCATATACCATGACCAGCAGTAAGATTTATTCTAGATATGTGAGGATGGTTTAATACATACAAATCAATCAGCGAACATACCATATCAGTACAATGAAAGATAAAAATCATATCAATGATCATATCGACATTTGAAGATAAAACATTTGAGTGAATCCAATATGTA
The DNA here is from genome assembly GCF_029834395.1 of Sorex fumeus. NCBI lineage: Eukaryota > Metazoa > Chordata > Mammalia > Eulipotyphla > Soricidae > Sorex > Sorex fumeus. The sequence continues at coordinate 2,734,833 of NW_026606186.1, forward strand.
TTCATGATAAAAATTCTCAATAAAAATGGGATTGGAAAGAAACTCCTCAATATAACTAAAATCATTTACCACTAACACACAGATAATATCACACTCAAAGTTGAAAAACCAAAAGCTTTTACTCTAAGATTCAGTGCAAAACAAAGTTGTTCACTTTCACCACTGTTCACTAAACACAGTATTGGGTTTCCGTGTCATAACAATTAAACAAATAAGATATAAAAGTGATCCAAATTGGAAAATAAGTAATTTTATCACTATTCACAGATGCCATAATACTAAAAGAATTCTAATGATGCTACAAAATAATTCCTAGAAACAACAAACTTCTATACAAAATAAATAGTAGCAGACTACAAAATCAACACACACAAATTCATGGCATTTATATATGCAAACAATGAAGTAGAGAGAAGATCTCTCATTCACAACTTTGCCCCAGAAAAATCAAGTTACTAGGAATCAACAAAAGAGGTAAAAGGACTTATAAAAGAAAACTATTTCTTTTAATATATGTCACTATTAAAAGAAATGGAAGACAAAACAGGGAATGGAAACACATATTCTGTTCACAGATGAGGAGAATTAACTTTGTTAAAATGACCATTCTGAAAACCACTGGAGAGCCTAAGAATAGATGGCTGAATAAACAAAATGTGGTACATATGCACAGAAGAATACTATTGTATTATAAGATGAAATCATGCAATTTGCTGCTATGCAGATGGAATTAGAGATCATAAGCTTGGTGAAGTCAGGAGAGAGAGAAAAAAATGATCTCTCTCATATGTACAATCTGAAAAAACAATAGGGGCGAACAAATGGCAAAAGTCAAGAGAACTTGTGAACTGGCCAATATACTGAAGAAGGTGGGGGTTGGGGGTGGATGGGAGGAACCCTGGAGAAAGGGCAGGGAAACAAACGTTCTAGTGGAGGGTGTTGGAACCCTGTATGCACAAAATTCTGTTATTAGCAGTATCATAAATCACAGTACTTCAGTTATACTTTAAAAAGATAAAATGACCAACCTACCAAAGCGCTAAAAAGATTCAGTGAAGTATCTATAGAAATTTCCCTGCAGGGGGCTGGAGAGATGGTACAGTGTGTAAGGCATTTGCCTTGCGTGTGCTGACCAGTGTTTTATATCCAGCACCCTATGTAGTCCCCTGAGCGTGGCCAGGTGTGATCTCTGAGTAGAGAGCTGGGAGGAAGCCCTGAACATTATGAGCATCATCACCCAGTGTGATCTAGTCCCTGTACTCCCCTCACCCAACGTTTATTCTGGCATTTATTTAGGAACATGGAATACCCTCCCGTTGATCGTCGATTTGCTCTAGCGGGCCCAGTAACGTCTCCATTGGAGACTGTTGTTACTGTGTCTGGCATATCGATGCTGCCAAATTTTATATTGAGTAATAAAACTTCTGGAATAACTGAAAATCCTAGGAAAAACCCAAGATGTGGGAGTTTTTCTTTCCCCAGCTTTAAATTATACTACATATCTATATTAATTAAGACTGCAGTACTGGAATAAAACTCAGACCAATGAAAAAGAAAGAATTTTCTTTGAGACAGGTATAATACAATGCTATCCACTGTCTCTACTTTTGTTTATAGTATTAAAACTCCTAGCAATAGCAATAAGGCAAGATAAAGAAATCAAAGAGATACAAATTGAAAGGAAGAAGTGAAAGTATCACTATTTGCAGAGTCTCCAATGGAGACGTTACTGGGCCCGCTCGAGCAAATCGATGATCAATGGGAGGGCCTTTACTTTACTTTTTACTTACATCTCCTATAAAGAATAAACCTATACAGCAAAGTTTCTCAGCTACAAGTCACCACATGAAAATCTGTCACATTGCTACATGCAAACAATGAATAGGAAGAGAAAGAGATCAAGATGTCTATTTTATTAAAAATGATATCAAAACATCCATTACTTTGGAATCAAGAAAGACATGAGAGATCTGTAGCACTATCCTCCCATTATTCATTAATTTGCTCAAGCGGGCACCAGTAACATCTCACAACAAATTGTGAGACTTCTTGTTATTGTTTCTGGCATATTGAATATGTCATGGGTAGCTTGCCAGGCTTTGCCGTGCGGGCGAGACACTCTCGATAGCTTGCAGGGCTCTCTGAGAGGGGCGGAGGAATCAAACTCGGGTCAGCAATGTTGACTGTGTGCAAGGCAAATGCCCTACCCGCTGTGCTATCACTCCAGCCCATTTGCACATGCTACGAAAAAGAAACCAAACCAAAACAAAACAATGAAGTAACCAAAACAAAAATGAACTTTTAGTTGACAGGATCAAATTGTTAGATAGGGAGATCTATTTATTTTTTACCTTTAAATACAGATTTTTGAGAGCCATATAATGAATATCATACTTACCTTAAAGGCATACAATAATGTCTTTAAATATATTTAATATCTATATATTTATATTCTTAACTTGGATCTGTGCTATGATGTTTTGGTCAAGTAGAAATAGTCTGCAGCAATATCACTCAGTTCTATTGACAATACTTCGATGGATCTATTGTTTTATAGTTGTTTTCCTATATTGAAAAATAGTTTATTATAAAATACCTATTGCAATGCTACTGAAAATGAAATTTATTTGTAAATAGTATTTTGTATTTACTACTTGTGTGTAGAAATATACTGAAATTTTATAGCCTGCCAATCTGTTACAACATTACTATTTAAATACTGCTTACATAAACTTGGTGGTACTTTATAGGTAGTGTTCTGTAATCTAGGACTATGTCAATTTTAATTTTGAAACTCATATACTTCTATTATTCTATTTATTATTTTACTTTAACTAAATTGAAAGGTCTAGGTCCAACAATATTTAGTAAAAGCAGTATAATAATCAATTTTCAAGTTTTTATTTTTAGGAAGTTTAGTTTAATATTTCCCAAGGGATATATGCTCAATTTTCATTCATTTAAAGTTCGATTCCTTGTTTCTAACATATATAAATGTGCCTAACATTAAGTACTTTTTAATGAATCTATTTAGGGTCTTTTGTTTTAATCTGCTAACAGAATAAATTACATTTATAAAATTTATCTGTGCATAAATGCACTTAATCTTAGGATAATATATAAAATATTATAAATAACCATATATATTGCATACAAACATACATATTTTAAGTAAAGAATGCTTTGAAGAAACTGTAATAGGACATTGAAAATTACTGCAAATCATTCATTAATCATTCTTGTCTCCCAGTGTTAGGCTTTCAGTACACTTAGAGTTACACCTGATGATTCTTTTTAGCTCAGAAACTGTACTTTGCTGGATATAATCTAATCCTTCTACAACAATTGAAGAATAGGAACTTTTATGAATGAGTTAATTCTTTCACTAAACATTCACTTTCCTTTTTCTATTTTTTTCTAATAAAAAAGAGTATGTAACTAGCATTTGAGTCGAAAAAACAATGTTATGTAATATGGTTTACTGGCTTTTAGGTTAAAGTTAAACTAGATATGCTAAAGGACTCCTCCTTCACAAAATAAGTTGGTATAAGTAAAATGTATCCTCTGTGGCAATTTTAGTCCACAAAACCTTAAGAGTTCAAGGCAAAATAAGTCTCTCTGAGTATAAAAGAAAAAAACATAGCTATCAGTATGGGACAGGTGGAATTTTTTCTAAAAGTTTATTTCTCAGTACTTTGAAAGAACCAAGGTGTGTGTGTGTGTGTGTGTGTATTTGTGTGTTTGTGGGTGTGTGTGTTGTGTGAGTGGGTATTAGTGTGCCTATATGGAAAGAGGAAATATATTATATTAATCTAATATATAGATGTTTAAAATAAAGTTGCAATGAAAAGCCATGGGAATTATACTTGTTTAAGATATATATATCTGATTACAAACATACATTTCCTAATTTTTTTCTATTTTTAGATAATGCCATATTTTGGATCAAAGAAAGAATACAGCCGGTATTTGCCTTGCATGCAGCTGACCCAGGTTCAGTCCATGGCACCAGATATAATCCTTGCAGCACATACGGGAATGATCCCTGAATCCAGAGCCAGGTGTAAGTTCTGAGAAATGCAGTTGTAGGCCCCAAATACCCCCCAAAATAATAAGGAAAAATGTTATATTTATTTTAAATTCATTCCAAGATACTTTTAGAAATCAAATTAATGAGTCAAAAATACTATATTATGCTCACAATTGCATTTGTGCTTGCAAACAGTTTAAAGAAAGAAATTTATAAATACCTATTGATTGTTAAAAACAACGATCACTCCTCTGGATAATAACTGCTCACTGAAAGTAGGTAAAGAACTAACCACGATAACCTTTCAGTATCTTTATTGCAAACCATGATGCCCTAAAAGGAGAGGGAGAGAGAGAGGTGGGGAGAGGGAAAGGGAGAGGGAGAGGGAGAGGGAGAGGGAGAGGGAGAGGGAGAGGGAGAGGGAGAGGGAGAGGGAGAGGGAGAGGGAGAGGGAGAGAGAGAGAGAGAGAGAGAGAGAGAGAGAGAGAGACTGGTGGTGGTGGGATGGATGATGGAGCACTGTATGACTGAAACCTAATCACGAACAGCTTTTTAACTGTGTATCTCATGGTGATTCAATTTTTTTTTTTAAGAAGGATGTGAGTGGCAGGTATAAGACTGATTAGTTTGCTGATTGGTGGATTATGCAAAAATAATTTGAAATTTAAAATGGTATTAAAAAGAAACATTTCATCTTCAGTGATTCCTTGACTGAATAACACTTTCAGAGTAATACATGACATATGTATAAATGGAAAAGGTAAATTTTCTTCCTGCCACATACTGACAATTATAAATGATTCTTTAAAAACAAAACAAAAATGGCACTGGCGAGAGATGGAGGGTGTTCAATAAACATGAAACATAAAGGCATTCTAAGAACTAATTCTACTATAGGCATATTTATTCGAATACAAGAAAGAATGACTTAGATTTTTGATATAATCACTAACACAAATCTGCAGTGCTAAAAGAGTTCTTATCTTGACATTCAATGATACTGAGTAAGGGAAGGTAGAAAAGGCAGGCAGGCAGGGAAAAGCGAACGAGGAGGAAGGACTTACTTATACAGCCTTCCACACATTTCAGTCTCATACCTTCCCTTGCTACATGTACAAACAGAGTAAACTGTTATGCTTTCTTTGTTTTGCCAAAGTCATTAATATTAAGTATATCCTTTGTGAGCTAATATCTAAGCCAAAGAGTAAAAATGATTTGTTATCTTTATGTATCCACGAAGAAACTTTATTATAGGAGTTTTTTCAATTCTAGGGCTGGAGCGATAGCACAGCAGGTAAGGCGTTTGCCTTGCACACAGCCAACATGGCCGACCCGAGTTCGATTCCTCCGCCCCTCTCGGAGAGCCCAGCAAGCTACCGAGAGTATCTAGCCCGCAGGGCAGAGCCTGGCAAGCTCCCCGTGACGTATTCGATATGCCAAACACAGTAACAACAAAGTCTCACGATGGAGACGTTACTGGGCCCACTCAAGAAAATCGCTGAACAACGGGAGGACAGTGACAGTGACAGTTTAATTCTAACTGGAAATGCAACTTTATTCCAAAACAATCTTGTATTTAATTTACTAGTGACAGGATGGTGTGAAAAAAAGAATTTTGGATATGTTGTCAAAAAGAAAAAATAATTTATACAGGTCAAGATCTTGACTTAATGGGTACTTACTTAATTTATGTTACCTCTTTGTTTTTTCCCTTTTTGTATTTAGTTTTCTATTTCCTATGTTAAAACAAATTATCAATACTAAGTGAAATATTCATTTGTAAGAAAAAGCAGGTGTAGGCTGTTCAGAATTTATTTTTTCATATAAATTACAATATTGAACCAAGAGCTGGGTTCAAAACTTCTGGCAATTAGTGAAATTGAGAACTATCATTTATTTTTAATAATAAAGACTCTAGTTAGAAAATTAGTTTTCCTCAATCAATTTTTTTTAAAAAAGTTCTTAAACTAAAGGTTATTGACAAGCAGACAACTTCAAACAGTGTCTTTGAAGGCATATTGCTTAATTTCAATTGATTGGAATAACATTTTCCAGGGTTTTTTAATTGGGTTACCGACACTTTGATCCTGATCATCTAATTTAAAAATGGGCTACCAACCAGAGACTATACATGAAAGTGTTGTGAAATGCCCATTGTGCTACAAATGCCTTAAATGACTTTCCTATTAGAATCTCTAGCTGCCGTTCCAATTAAAGACTATTTCCCTAATAAGTGCCTCTCATAAGAGCCATGATAAATACTGCTTTGTTAAAATTCTGGACGTGTGGCAGCAGAGATAGTACAGTGGGTTGTGTGCAAGTGGCTGGCCCTGGAACCCCACATGGTTCCCTAAGCCCAGCAGTGTGTGACCCTGAACACAGAGCCAGGGGTAAGCCTGAACAACATTAAGAGTGGCCTTCATATAAAACCAAATCAACTGGAAAAAAACCACTGATAATTGCTCATTTTTTAATATTTACTTATGGGGGGGGGCATATGCAGAAGGACTCTGGGCCATGCTAACTCCTGGCTCTCGGATCATTCCTGGTAGTACTGGGGGAATTGTATAAGGTGCCAAGGATTAAACTTTAGTTCTTTTTGTGCAAAACAAGAACCATAGCCTACCTACTACTGTACTATCTCTCTGTCCCCAAACCTGATTGTTTTAAAATCAACATGCATACATATATAATAGATATGTTCAAGTTGAAGACAGCACAGGACTGTTGCAGGCAAGAAAGATTTGGGTCAGAGGCTCAGAGGTGGGATGGGGGACGGGGGTTGGTAGGGATACTGAGATCCGTGATAGTGGGAAATGGGCACTGGTGGAGGGATGGGTATTTGATCATTGTATAATTGAAACCCAAGCACAAAATTTGTAAGTCTACAACTGTACCTCATGGTGTCTTACTACTAATTAAAAAAAAAAAGATACGGGTCAAGTATATTGGGCAAAACATTGTCTCTGGAGCCTAGAAGCAGCTGGAAGGTATGAAGGACTTTGACACAAAAGATCCATCTCAGGAAGCTAGAAAACCATTGACATGCAGAATTCCAGACTTGGATCAAGGAGGACTTCCAGAGAGAGAAGAGAGAGGTTTCACTTCTGGTACAAAGGCCAAATGAAGAATATCAAGAGATTCCCCAACAGCTCTAAGTTCACCCCCTCAGCACTCACCCTAACAGTGGACTTGGGGTGTATGCATAAGGCAATTTGGGAAACTGCATTATCTAACTTGACAGAGGAAAGGCTCCCTGGCCCACATAAACCTGTGGTACATGCTTGCTTACTTAAGGCGCCTTTGTGAGTGCCTATCCCTAAGGGGATATGTATTTGTGCCTTTTTTTTTTTCTATTTTGGAGAAATTCATGTTCATCCTCTCTCACTGTCTCTCTCTCTCTCTCTTTCCTACTTCCCCCACCTCTCCCCTCATGCCTTCTTTACTTTTATTTTTCCAAATAAACTGTTTTTACTTGACTTTTCCTCTCTTGGGTTGCTGGGATGGTTTCCCATGCCAGGCAGAACAAGTGGAACGCAGGTGCAGTTTGACAGCAGCCTCGTGGTGCTGGAGAGACGTGAGTTCTGCATCGTGCAGGTGTTGCACACAACTCCCATCAGGCTAGACTTCCCAGGCTCTGGCCCAGGCAGAGAGGGAAGCTGTAGATTTCCTTTCCAGGCGGTTGACTTTTTCCCTCTCACTTCACATACAACACCCCAGGAACCCTACTGCTTTGCTGGCAGGAATCACTTCCCACTGGTAACAGAACAAGTTTGTTTTGGCCTTTTCACAAACTCATCCTAACCTCAACATGAAATGCATCTGAGACAGTTTATACCACCACGTCAAAAAGTTTGCAGTCATTTCAAAATTTGCCTTCAGCTGTGTTTTAAACTACAAAATTTCACTACTTTCTCTAGCTAAAAGACTAAATAAAACAGAATAACAAAGTATCACTCACGCCCTCAGGCTAATATTGGATGATTATAATAAAACACATTCAGTAACATTCAAAGAAACAGAATGCCATTAGTTAAAAATAACAGACTTCATCAACGTGTATGATCAGATTAGGTTTGCTGTTGATCTCAGGAACTACTCCTCTGACTATTTTCTCTATAGTTTTTCTGTAATATTTAGAGATAGCCACACCATCATAAGCACCATCATATAAATGAAGAAGCATCTTCATTTTTTTGATGACTATTGTTTGCATGATAAATGATACTAATTGGTGAGGATTTGGGTTACCTTTTTAAAGGAAAGCCACCTAGATTATTTTGCTTTCCTCGGAGGGACTCTTCTGTAAGGAAGATAATCAGGAAATGCTCTTCAGGCCATTTTAATATGAAACACAAAAGCTTAGAAATTCCCTCTAAATAATTGAAGGCAACCATTAGGAGTATAGCCAACCAGTCTCTTAATGGAGAGGTCATGAGGAACAATAGGCATAGAACCTCTCTGAAAAAGTCCGAAGATCATTTGGTGGTTTGTAATTGATTTTTCTGGGCAAATTTCCTTTTTTCAAATAGTAATTATATCAGTGCCATTAATAATGACTGTTGCAAGGGCCCTTGCTTCACTCTCCAATGAAAAAATTATATCTGGTCAGAGAGGCCTCATAATTATTTCTACTTATTTGAAGCAGAACACAGACTTAGTTTTTTCCCCCTCATTTGAGACTCTAAGACACTTAAGTCTTCCCCTGAGGAATCAGGATAATAATAGCAGAGCCGGGAAATGAAGCAGCTTACTACACATCACTTACTATGCGGGAATAAGCTGAAAGAGTTTTGCTGTAATAGTTTAACTCCCAGAGCACTTTTGTAGTAATTATTTTTTTTTCTAAATTTTGAGGCTCTGATGTGTTTCTTGAGGATGTTAAGTATCTTCCTAAATTGAGAAAGTAAGGCATTTTCTCAAAGAAATTTCATTTTAAAGAGATGTACTGATTAATAATTAGGGATGATGAGTCAATATCAGAGTTCAGAGGATTAGTTAAAGCAGGGAAGTGATTCAAATTCTAGCCATGATTTTATTAAGATATTTAATATATTACCTAATTCAAGTCCAGATGCAAATTTATTAGAAAATGGCTTTTCTATATTTAGTTTCCTCCCTTTTCACTTACACACACACACATGTACCCCAGTCATGCTATATTCTAAACTAATTTTCCTATATTATAAGTTTGTTTATTAATACCTACTTATGCAACTACATGACACAACTTATTTTTGATATTGTAATATAAATTTGCATAACATTCTAGAATGTATTATTTTATATAATTAAGTATAAATATAATATATTAAATAGATTGAATTATCTTCATAATTATAAAAATACTTTTATATATCTTTATCATATAGGAATGATTATATAGAAAGAAAAGATTCCTAATGTTTACAAGAATGTTTTTATTCTTTGGTAAAGAAACGGAAATGTGCTCTCATTGAAAAATGTCTATTTTATTAAAATTGTTAAGGTCTTACAAGGGAGAAAAAGTAACATATCCTTGGTTGCAGCTTTTCCATTTCACTTTCATAATGAGTCATAAGCATGGGATTACTTGTGGAAAATGTAGTTTATCTCACTTAAGAGATAGAAAAATAATTACATTGGCCATATCTAAATGATTACATGAACTATTTCTAACCATTACTTGAGGGAAAAAAATTCAGGTTTTTTTGTTTGTTTTAAATGGGCACTTCTGAATAGGCACATAGCTTTGTGTCATAGAAGACTTTTTTGTTGAATTTAAACTAAAGCATCACAGCTTCTTCCAAGATACCTGGTATTGTGGCCAGACTCCAAACTGAATACAATGTTCTCCATCTTCTACTATTTTCAGTTATTTAATTCCCTTCTATATTATACTAGTGATCGTCTGTGTGACCAAAGAATATGATAGAAGTGATGGGTAGCATCTAAGATTAGATTTAAAAAGACAGTGCCTATTTGATCTTGACCATGTACTCTCTTTCAAATATAATCAGGCCTGTGTGATGAGGAACTGAGGCTTCCTGCCAATCTTTAGAGAAAGAGCATGAAAATAGATTCCCTAGCCCATGTTAAGTCTCCTGCTGACAACAGCCCAAAACAGCTTGACTGCAAACTCTTGGGAGACGTTGAATCAGAACCATCCAATTGAGTGAGTGCTGCCTTCTTGATTTTCCTACTCTTTGTATGATGAAACACATTTATTGTGGTACTGTAATATTTTTGGATGATTTGTTATGCAATAAAAAATCTAATATATGTGATCTGTAGATGAAGTTAATGGCAAGTATATTTTCTTAAAAAGGATATCTAATTAAATAATGCCTTTCAACTGGAATAAATTTCTAAGAGACTAGACAGAACATCAGAAAGTGCCTGACATGTGTACCTGTCTTAGCCAATATCATAAAAACCACAATTATTCTAGGTCTATCTTCCTAATATATCAGAGAGTTTGATTAAATTAGATCTAATTACCATTTCAAAAGTTCAAATTCTGCCGAGTATTCTCATGGTCTCAGTTTGAGAATATCTTTGTTAATGAAAATTTATTTACAACACTAGGTATTACCTACTTTTGATAAATCTCTATTCCCATGAATTATCAATAATTAATGAAGACTGTAACTGAAAACATAACAACAAGGGAAATATAATGCTTCCCTGCTATCCTTTTCATATTCTGTGTTGGTCTTTAAGGAGTGTGAAGAAAAGATGAGAAGCCACAAGCATGAGGGGGGAAAAAAGTAGGCTCATTTGTTATCTGCCCCAGAAGTGAAAAAATGACAAAATATGCCATTATCTGATATATCATATTTTGGAATTAGTTTGATATGTATAAAGCATTTGAAATAGAAGAATGATAATCCTATGTTAAAAACAACGTTGCCTGTGTCATCAATATATCTAATACATTTTAAAGTATAATAATAATGAACAACATGGCCGACCCGAGTTCAAATCCTCCGCCCCTCTTGGAGAGCCCGGTAAGCTACTGAAAGTATCTCGCCCGCACGGCAGAGCCTGGCAAGCTCCCTGTGATGTATTCGATATGCCAAACACAGTAACAACAAGTCTCATGATGGAGACGTTACTGGGCCCGCTCGAGCAAATCAATAAACAACGGGAGGACAGTGACAGTGAATAATAATGAAACAATATTTTCATGTTAATAATTTCTTTATAATACATTTATGTTAATTTATAGTAATAATTTGTCTTTAATGTCAAATGTTTTAATTTTCATAAAAAGTGAAATTCAAATTTAAATAATTAATTTTTGTGATTTCCAAATAGATTGCTATCACTTGTTTTTCCTAATTTTCCTAAGTATAATGAAATGTTATTATGAACATTAACAACTGGTTAATATTAACTATTGCTGGTAGTTTGTTTTTTGTTTTTAATTTTTATTAGTGACAAACCAAGAGGTACAGTAGTAGACTTACACATTTTTGTGCTTAGGTTTCAATTATACAATGATTAAGTACCCATCCCTCCACCAGTGCCCATTTTCCACCACCACAGATTTCAATATCCCTCCCACCCCCCAACTCTCCCATCCCACCCTACCTCTGTGGCAGGGCATTCTGTTTTGGGCTCTCTCTCCTTTTGGGTACTGTGGTTTGCAAAAATTGAGTGGCAACCATGTTCGGTCTTTAGTCTACTTTCAGCATGCTTCTCCCATCCTGGGAGGATCCTCCCAATACCCTTTATTTGGTGCTCCCTTCTCTATCTGAGCTGTCTTTTCCCCTAGCATGTGTGTGGCTAGCCTCCAAGCTATGGAGTGAAGCTCCTGGTACTTATCTCGGCTATTCTTGGGTGATAGTCTCCTATTTTGTTACTTTATGTTCCCCAGATGAAAGCAATCTTTCTGTGTCTATCCCTCTCTTTCTGACTCATTTCGCTTAGCATGATACTTTCCACGTAGTACCACTTGTAAGTAAATTTTATGACTTAATCTTTTCTAACAGTTACATAGTACTCCATTGTGTAGATGTACCAAAGTTTCTTTAACCAGTCATTTGTTCTCGGGCACTCAGATTTTTCCAGATTCTGGCTATTGTAAAGAGTGCTGCAATGAACAAACAAGTGCAGATGTCACTTCGACTATACTTTTTTGCCTCTCTGGGATATATTCCCAGGAGTGGTATTGCTGGGTCAAATGGGAGCTCAATTTCTAGTTTTTGGAGAATTGTCCATACTGTTTTCCAGAAGGGCCGAACCAGTCGGCATTCCCATCTATTGCTGGTAGTTTGAAATGGAAGAATTTATTTTGCTCAGTAGTGTAATTTAGTTACAGTCTTTATACCTGTTAAATTTATTGCCATATCACTTACAAAATATTATAATCCTTTGAAAATTATGCTTGTAATTTGGGAGAGATACCACTCTGCTTGAATAAGAAGAATATAAAAGACTGTGTATGCAGGGAGAGAAATCATAATAAAACTAAAAATACTACCAATAATGAAACTAATACCACTTTAGATCTCTTACAGCAAATACATCAATATTTTTTCCAGCATTAAATGAAACACTTCACATTTTAAAATGTCTTTTAATATTTTCCTTCAATAGTCATTTTAGTTTTATAATTCCCTCCGAACACATGATTATATTAAGAGTTAGGAGATAAAACAAGTTGCCTATCGTCACATAGTTAATCAGTATTGAAGCCTTAACTCTAGCCCAGATCTGTCAAAATCCACTATGATTAGCTAGAGAACTATACTCATTGATTTTTCAAGGAAGAAAAAGGGGCTTAAGCCCAAAATAATAAAGTAATTTTCAATTTGGTTGTTAGAAAGTGAAGCAAGGAGACATTTAAGGACTTGCTCAGATTAACGAATATTAAAAGGGAATTGATAGTAGAACACCAAGTTTTTATTTCAGTTGCTTTGTGATTTTAGATTATAGCAAATTTTTCTTCTTATGAAAGTATCAAAGTGAAGCTGCTGGTTGGAGGGGAAAATTAATTTTTTAATTTTTTAAAAAAAATTATTATTGAATCACCATATGATAGAGTTACAAGCTTTGATGTTTGAGTTTCAATCATACAATGATCAAACACCCATCCCTCCACCAGTTCACATTCTCCACCACCAATGTTCCCAGTATAGCCCCCATTTCCAACCCTCCCTCTGCCTCCATGGCAGACAGTTTCCCTCAGACTCTCATTCTACTTTTGAGCATTATGGTCTGCAATACAAATACTGAGAGGTTATCATGTTTGGTCCTTTATTTTCAGCACACATCTCCCATTCTGAATGATTCTTCCAATCATCATTAACTTAGTGATCCCTTCTTTATTACAGCTGCCCTCTTCCCCAGCTAATGAGACAGGCTTTCAACGATGGGGCAATATTCCTGGCCCTTGTGTCTACTGACCTTGGGTGTCCACCTCATATTTTGTTATTTTATATTCTACAAATGAGCGCAGTACTTTTATGTCTGTCCCTCTCTTTGTGACTCATTTCATTTAGCATGATATTCTCCATGTCCATCCATTTATACGCAAATTTCATGACTTCATCTCTCCTAACAGCTGCATAGTATTGCGCTGTGAAGATGTACCAAAGTTTCTTTAACCAGTTGTCTGTTCTCAGGCACTTGGGTTGCTTCCAGATTCTATTATGAACAGTGCTGCAGTGAACATATAGGTTCAGATGTTATTTCTTCTATGCTTTTTTGCACCCTTGGGATATATTCCCAAAAGTGGTATTGTGGGGTCATAAGGAAGCTTGATTTCTAGTTTTTGAAGGAATGTCCATATAGTTTTCCAGAAAGGCTGGACCAGTCGGCATTCCCACCAACAGTGAAAGAGCGTCCCTTTTTTTGGAGGGGAAAATTTAAGTGGAGACCATGACGTTGATAAGTATTCCTCAATTAGCAGCAAATGATTTGCTTATTAAAATTAGTTAATGGGGCTAGAGAGAAAGTATAGTTATTAAGGTGTTTGTTTTGCATGAAGTTGACTCTGAGTCACATATGGTACTTTGAGCCAGCAGTCACATCTAAGCACCGAGGCAGAAATAGACTCTGCACTTCTGACAAAAACAACAGTTAAATAAAATGACTTAATATAGGTGACCAGCATTCAGTAAATCTTAATATTGCTATATTAATTTTTACAAAAAGCACTTTGGTGGAGTGAGCAAGTATTAGAGATTCATTTGTACTACTTACAATGTCTCTTTGCTCCTTGGATTATGTGTTGTCTTTAAATCTTGAAAGATATTGATTTAAATATATCAAGAGATATTTTTATGCACTATATGATTCATATTAAGCTAGGTCTAGTTTATGGATGGATGGGAGAATGAGCAAACACCAGGCTTACTGGTTATCCCACAGAACCCAGAGCTAGACAGTTCTGTACTTATATTGTCTCAGCATTTTACAAGAACAGACCATCATCCCCCAGGATTCATTAATCACTGATGCCAGCCAAGACTACCTTGAGACAAGATTCCTCATCCACTATCCCTCAGCCACCATCATATTTTTCTTGTAACTTACTTTTCCAGCCAGATAAAAGCTCCGGGCCCCAATCTGAGAGTAGCTACGGATTTGGAGGAACAATAACCACAACAGCCATAAACTCCATCATCACCCCAGGTGCTAGCACCAAAATAAAAATTCTCTTGCATCAACCCAAATGTCTCTAGTATTGGCCCTTTGAGCAGTGAGCATCTAGGCTTGGGTTCAGCAACTGTGTTGACACCAAATAATCTGTTTTCCACATTTCTTCAACTCTGAATAAAAGCACTGTAGCACTGTCCTCCCGTTGCTCATCTATTTGCTCGAGCAGGCACCAGTAATATCTCACAGCAAATTGTGAGACTTGTTGTTACTGTTTTTGGCATACTGAATACGTCATGGGTAGCTTGCCAGGCTTTGACGTGCAGGCGAGATACTTTCGGTAGCTTGCAGGGCTCACCAAGAGGAGAGGAGGAATCGAACCTCGGTCGACCATGCCGGCCGCGTGCAAGGCAAAAGCCCTACCTGATGTATTAAGTGTAGAAAAAAAGAGAGTAGTAGGAAAGAATCAGAAGAGAAAGGAAATTAAGACATTATAATTATGTACCTGAGCTCGAATGGTTGTTTACAAAAAATAGAGAAACCAGTCTTGTACTTTTCATTGCATTTTAAAATGAAGAAATCTTCCACTCACCCCAAGGCAGTGTGACTCAGACTACACTTTTAAAAATTTTATTGGGTTTTTTTTTGGGTCAAGTGGCAGTGCTCAGGGCTTACTCCTCTATCTGCGCTCTGAGATAACTCCTGGCTTGCTTGGAAGATCATATGGGGTGTCAGGGATCAAAGCTGGGCTGGCTCTGTGCAAGACAAATGTCCTACCTGCTGTACTATTGCCCTGTCCCCCACCAGTCTACACTTTAATAAGTCCAGTGATCAAGAGGAAACTGGCTGAGGGTTTGATACGGTAAGATTGTTACTGTATTTATTTGAAATTTATGTTAAATAAAATTGGCAAGATTTTTCTGCAGGCATAATAGAGTATTAAATCTTTCATCATTTGTTGTCTGACTAATGACTTCTATTTTCAAAAGTAGCAATCTTATATTTACATTTTTTCCTTAGTAGACGAGTATTTTTGAAGATGGCTGGCAGTCTGAATTAAGTATTGCATGTGAACAATTGGTGCCTGTTTGTGGGATTTTTATTTGTTTGATTTTCAGCAAACAAAATCAGAACTTAGGAAAAAGTAGTTTTATTCCTTCAGCCCTGAGAAATTATCTGAACAATGAAAGTATAATAGAAAAATACTATTTTTTCAAATAAGACTACATTGATTGGTGGCATTATTAACGCAAACATTTCACCTGAATTATTCTCTAGTATTCCTTCTTCTCATATGTTCTGATCTTGCAATTATCCTGACAGATCAAAATATTACATGCTTTACATTGTAAAAACACTGGCTGATAAAAAGGTGAGGCTATTGAGATGGAGTGGAATCTCAATGATGCAAAGGTGGGGGCAATACAGAGAATGGCATGACTTATTAATATATGCAGGGCTGGAGCGATAGCACAGTGGGGAGGGCGCTTGCCATTCATTGCTCACAGCCAACCTGTGCCGACCTGGGTTCGATTCCTCCGCCCCTCTCAGAGAGCCCAGGAAGCTACTGATAGTATCACGCCCTCATGGCAAAGCCTGGCAAGCTACCCAGGACGTATTTGAGATGCCAAAACCAGTAACAAAAAATCTCACAATTTGTTGTGAGATGTTACTGGTGCCCGCTGGAGCAAAGGGATGAACAACAGGAGGACAGTGCTACAGTGCTATCATTGTGAAGTTACAGTTATTCATGTATAGGTTTCAGGCAGTAACAAGTCTCACAATGGCGATGTTACTAGTGTCCGCTCGAGCAAATTGATGGACAACAGGAGGACAGTCCTATACAGTGCTATCTGAAAGGCATAAACAGACACGACTGCGTTCGAGAGATCCAGCCGACAGTAAAATTAGCAATAGTTCTGATAAACTTCTTCCGAAATGGGGTAAAAATTGGGGCATAAAACTGAACCAGACTTGAGACATCTTTGAACTCAACTCCCACCTTAAAATCTTCTCCAGTTCTGACTATTAGGGAATCTAATAGACTTCCTAATCGTCTATTTGCAAACGGATAAGCTGTAATTGAACTTGTACAATTTGTCAGCTACTCTGCCTCTGAAAAGTTTTCTTATGGGATTTTCTTACCCTTTTCTTATCTTTCTACCCTTCTCCATTATTGTTAATTGTGTCATACCCTTGTTTTATTGCACTACATTCTCCCACCAATGAAATCATGTTGTAATTAAATACAGTTGGCTTGAGTCATAAAAAGAAGCTTTCATTTAAAGGTGAAAATTAGGACTTGGGATCAGAATCACGTATTTCATTTCTACCACCTTCTCCCTATTTAAAGGGTCATTTGTGATCCTCCTACATGTCAATACCATAGGTTCTACAGTCTCTATTCCAAAGCCATATGGTATGATACGTCAATTCAATTTTGAAAAAGAATAAACACTAACTTATAAGAGGATGTAGGAGTTCATGTGAGTAATCGACTATTTAAAAGCAGCCTGGGAGAGTTTAGGAAATAACTAAAATGCCTGGTTTGCAAGTCTGAGGCCCAGAGTTCAATTCTTATTGCGGCCCATTTGATCTGAGCACAGTCCTGGCAGTTGTGCTGTTTATTCCTGGATACCTTTCTCTGTGTGTCCCTGGTGTAACATGCAATTTGTGACCACATTCTAGTCAGATAAGTGTGAGCAGGGAAAACAAAAAGATTTGCAAGCACCATGACGAGGAGTGAGATCCCACTGGCAAGCAAGTGAGTATCACAACTAAAGAGTGTAACTCCTCAACTAGATGGTTTTCAAACACTGCAAGTAGAGAACCATGATTCCAGCAAACACCACACCAAATGTGCATGTTTCACTGCTATATATATATATATATATATAGAGAGAGAGAGAGAGAGAGAGAGAGAGAGGGAAGGAAAGGAGGGAAACAAATCTAAAGTTTATTTTTGTAAGTTTTTATTTATTTAGTTAGTTAGTTTTTTGGATCACACCCAGCAATGCTCAGGGGTTACTCCTGTACTCCTGGCTCTGCACTCAGGAATTACTCCTCGCTGTACTAGGGGGACCATGTGGGATGCTGGGAATTGAACCCAGGTTGGCTGCATGAAAGGCGAACACCCTAACTGCTGTGCTATCACTCCAGCCCAGTTTTGATATTTTTATTTATGGGCCATACCCAGTGATCCTCAGGGGTTACTCTTGACTCTGCACTCAGGAACTACTCCTGGAGGTGTTCAGGAGACAATTTTAGAGATTGAACCTGGGTCGGCTGCATGCAAGGCAAGTATCCTACCCTCTGTACTACAGCTCTGGCTAAAAAAAAAATCCAAGAAGTTTAAAACAGAGCCTTATATTTTTCTCTTAGCAATGAAAACCTTGCTTCTTAAATATATATCTCCTTATGGTTAACAAAAGAAAATTACTCCTTGATACTTAGAAGTGCATGTGCTTTCTCTATTTGTTAGTAGTTTCATTTGATTTTACATTCATATTTCATTTTTGTCAAATCTTTCATTCCTTCTGTGCTCTCATTTGATTATTCCTTATCACTTTCCAGAGCAAAGCAAAGCATAATAAGAATGAAATTTATGCAATCATGGAATTTTATAATTAGCAATTAGTTTATTCTAATTTCATCAAAAAAGATAAAGATATGGAATTCAGGGTGGTGATGAGGAAGCAATTTTTAGGTAAGTATTATTGGAATGTGGAAGCAGCTAATTATGACTTTAGAATGCAAAATCGAATTAAAACGTGGAATTCAATGAAGACTAACAGTTGGTGGATACATGATTAATGTGCAGTCTCACACAGTATTATGCAAGAATATCATACCTAAGATGGTACCTCTCATGAGTAATATGCACCAAAGAATTCCAGGTATGGGCTGAAGAGAGAGTATATGCGTAAGGCTTTTGCCTTATATGCGGCTGACAATGTTATAACCTCTGGCATCAGAGATGATCCCTGAGCACAAATCCAGGAGTGATCTCTGAGCATTGCCATGTGTGTCCTTTATCCTGCCAAAAAAGAATCTTAGGTCTTTGAAAATAATAAAGGGGGTATTGTTTTATAGTCTCAGAAACCATAAAGTAAACTTTTTATGTGCATTATATTTATCGCCTCATTTTCACCAGTAAGTTTAGGTATTTGTTTTTAAGTTTTGAACAAAGCAAACGCCCTACCCACTGTGCTATCGCTCCAGCCCACTTAGATCTACCAATCTATTTATTTTTCTTTTTAGATAGATAAATCCAAATCTAATTTTAATCATATTAAATTAAGGTATTTTAAAAAATCAAACAAAAATAGTCTTTCTTATGAAAAAAGAACTCTCATGAAGTAAAACCTGGGGAGATGCCAAAATACAAAAGTAAACAGTAGACACTTGTGATTTTCAAGCATAGGTTGTCTGTGCTTGATGCAATAGAATAAGTGTCTTTTTTTGTGTACATATATGCTATCCTGGGGACCAAAACCAGGGCTTCACACATGCAAGATAAGTGCTCTACTGCTAAGCTACACCCCACCCTTAAATAATTTACTAATTCCTTTCCATTTGGATGTGTTCAGAATACACAGATGCCGCCGCTGCAGTACTGGCATGAGTCCCAGGCTTGCTACCATGAGAGTCTCTGCTCTTGGCGCTGTGGGGACTCCCTGGCCTCACTAAACCAAACAGGCTCCCACACAGTGTGGTGTTGCTGCACTACACGGAAATTGGCTATAAAATCTCCATAATGAGTGCGTGTATCAGGAAATTCCCTGGCTGTCCATTTGCTATCAGGTAATGTTGTTTTAATTAGTACCAAATGCTCACATCTAATTTCTCTGTGGTGGACATTACAGAAAAAAAAAATTATGAAGAGGAAAGAAAGGGAAAAAGAAGACAAAACTTTATTTACCAGCTCAGCAGTTTGCTGACTTCATTAGGAACACTGGATTCTAGCTGAAATTTACCTGTCTTTTATTTACTACATTTTTATTCAGATGAATATTTTAGGCCCCCCTTTAGTGCTCAGGGGGGCTACTCTTGGCTCTGCACTCAGGAACCACTCCTGGCGGTGCTCAGGGGATCATATAGGATGCTGGGGATCAAACCTGGTTCTGCCTCGTGCAAGGTAAGCACCCTGCCCACTGAGGTCCTCGAGCAGAGCTTCTAACCAATTATAAAGATGACCCAATATTGAAGTTCACAAGTGTTTAGAAGGTTACAATCATTTTCATTCTCTCCACACTTATAAAGTGAGGCCTTAGAGAACCAAGGCCACTAGAATCTTAGAATTCAAAGTGTTGTCCTCAGAACTGCACTGCTACAATTCCACCGAAGCA
Organism: Sorex fumeus; assembly: GCF_029834395.1. Lineage (NCBI taxonomy): Eukaryota > Metazoa > Chordata > Mammalia > Eulipotyphla > Soricidae > Sorex > Sorex fumeus. Next base: position 2,754,798 of record NW_026606186.1, read on the forward strand.
TGTTTCTAATGTAAAATCTTGTCCAACTTTACCATACCCCAGATCTAATCCACTGAATCATAATCTGCTTCCAGCAAGAGCCTCCTGCGAGGCATGCGATTCATTGCCCTTTTCTCAAGCATATGTTTCTTTGTTCTCATATAATGTATCCATTTGGGTTTACTTGCAAGTTTGCATTGAGACTTTTAGGGAGTGAGGCTGCAGAGAACACAGAAACACCTTTCTGAAGCTGAACAGTGAATGGAGGTAAGAGTAGCATTTGTGCAAGTGAGGAGAAAAATCTCTTCTTACCTTGAAGAAATGCTTAAGTGAAAGAAATACAAAAAAGAAAATAAGGTATGTGCACTGACCATTTGATAAGGAATAGTGCAGCTTTTCCCAGTTAATTGTTTCTAATTCCATTCAATGCAGTTCGTGCGAAAAAGAAGATTTATTAATTATAGAACTTTTGAGAAATGAGAGGTTAAAGAGTACTGTGGATTGGACAAGGACTCTGAGAGACAGGCTGATGGACAATTTTAGCAAAGAGCGAGACATGTAGAAAAGAGTAAAGAAAAAGTGTATTTGAGGATACTGGTCAATGGAGACTTTCAAGGGACTCCTCCTTATCACAGCTTTGGGATGTCATTCGGTCTTTCTTAGATGCCTCAAAAAACTATTGGGCAGGAAGGTAAGAAAAAACATACTACTCACATCGCCTCAGTTTCCATTTGACTTGTCTCCATTCTACCTTAGAAACATTACTGAAAAGTTCAGGCTCTATCTGGCACTGAGTTTACAATTTCCCCAAGACTGTAAATTCCACCCAGATTTTGGGACAACAGGAGAATAAGAGATAAAGGGCAATAGCAAGGGTCAAGGGTCAAATGGTCACGTAGATAACAAGAGATCCTACAGAACACTGCATAATCAAACGGGAACCTGCCACTTCTTTTCAACAATCTTGTCACTGAAAAGTAATACCAAAACCCCAGTTTTCCTACAAATATCCTATAACAACAACCACATAAACAACAAACAATGAGCTCTATAGTAGCTTCCTCCCAGACTAGGAGTTTCTTTCTCTTTTACTTTTCAATATTTTTTTTCTGTCTTTCCTTGATTGAGTCTGAGCATCCTTATTGTTCATTCTAGAAACTACTGAAGAACCTGGAATCCGTGGATGAACACAGGGACCCTCTGTCATCACCCCTGCATCACAGGTGGGGATACAGACAGAAGCGCAAGGGAAGGAGGTTCATGGTGCAGACATAAGTGCAGGGCATTTCTGAGCATGTTAAAGAGAGAGTTTGCACGACACAAACAGAGACAAACAGACCACTGGGGCATTTCTCCAATGGGAACTGAGTCAGGCCTCTTGGAGAGATATGTCGCCCATTGTTATCTGGAGAAAGACCATCTGGAGAAACATATTGTAGCAAACAGAATCTTTGTCACTGGAGACTCACAATTGGAAACGGGCTCAGAAAAATTGACCAGAACAACACAGTCTGTTACTAAGGGGCTAGAAAGATAGTAGAAAAGTAAGAAAGTTCTGAAGTGTGGGGCTACCCCACTTGGTTTACCTGTGTAATAAGGGAGGTGAGAAGGCATGCTTCTCATCTTGAGATCAAATCCAGGAATACCTTCTATGGTGGGGCATATTTCTTACCTTTTAGAGACCTTTAGGAGGTTATTATACAGAGACAAGCAGCCTATTCAAGATAACTATCGCTTGATCTTTCATGGCCTGGTTCTGGGCATAGCATTGATCTTGTGCTCTTCACCGAAAGAAACATTTTTTCCCCATTTTCCCCCCTTATTTTTTATTGTCACTAGTTATCATTTAATCAGAAGGAGAGGAGGGAAGTGAGACACTTACTGCACAAAGTTGGACATTGAGACGATGCAACATTCATGACAGAAATCAAGAATTAAACCTCTTAGAAGAGGTTACTTTATATCATCTTTGAGTGATAAAAGCATTTCCCATAATGAAAAGGGCTCACACTTTATTTTTAAGTTTCCCACACTCTTTGAAAAAAACCCATGTTTTTAATTGATACACTTTTCTTATGCAAGAAATTTCATTTTCTACAAAACTCATACTCAGTATAAACAGTGGGCTAGGTGAGATAATGACAATTTACACAAATTTAGTATTCAATACACATCATTATTAACCATCTGGATTTGAGGGATGCATCCTCTCCTGTGATGAGTTTTCTTGAAAAAAGTCAACAAAATCAAAAAACTGCTGATGGGTAAAAATTAACCAGAGAACTTTAAGGAAAATACTTTGCCAGTCATAGTGACTTAAATAGTGGGTATAAAAATAATGAACTGTTTTGGGGTATGTTGCTTGCAAAATGTGCTACAGTTGGTAATTAGAGCTACACAGCACTCTGGTGGGACAGGTGTGTTTTATTGCTGCCATTTTACAGATGCAAAATGGGCTTTAGAGAACAATCAAATGTTTAGCCTCAGGGAACTTAGAAAAACAGTTTCAGCAGAACTCAGTGACTTTTCTCAGTCCTCTACTATGAGACAAGTGCCCTAGCCAGCATGAAATTTCACTTTCTGGCTGTGATGTAGGTGGTTGAGTAACTTTCCCATGCCTTAGCTTCCTAGTCTGTAAAATGGGGAGAGTAATAAGATTTATCTCAATGGGCTGCTACTAGCAACAACCCATTATTTAATTCATGCAAAATACATTTCAAAGTATGTACCATACAGTCGTACAGTTTGATTCCATATTTTAGCTATTGTACTGAGTGCTAGAATGAATAACAGTATGCATATGTCCTATTGATCACGATCACGATCACGACCATCCTGTTGCTCATCGATTGCCTCGAGCAGGCCCCAGTAACGTCTCCTTCATCCTAGCCCTGAGAATTTTTTAAAAAGTGCCATATTCAAGGCTCTTTCAGGTTTAGGAGAATGAGAATGAGAATGAGAATGAGAATGAGAATGAGAATGAGAATGAGAATGAGAATGAGAGTGAGAATGAGAATGAGACCCATCATTGTTACTGGTATATGGCATATTGGGTATGCCATGGGAAGTTTGCCAGACTCTGCCGTGTGGTCAGGTTACATTTGGTACCCTGCCAGTTTGTTCAAAGTAGGAGTGAGATATAAGATGTCTCGCGGTCGCAAATGCGGCCACGCACTTCCGGGAGCTGGGTTTTATAGTCTCTGGGTCTTGGCCGTTGATGGGATTACACAGCTCCAGGGGGCCAGCTGGTGGGTGTGACCCCTGCCTACTGGAATTTGGAGGATCTGGGTGGAGGATGCTCAGCCCCGATCCGAGCAGGCTTGGATATCTCAGCCCCCGGGACCCGCATGCCTTTGTTCCTCTGCCGGTACCTTCATGCGTGTGGAGGGTGGTCTCAGCATGGTGGTGGTCTCACCACCATGTCCTATTGAATGACTTAAAAAGGTTCCTGCCAAGATATAGGTTTGAGGTTGGGTAGTGGACAGGGGGAGGGAACCTGGGAATACTGGTGGAGGGAAGTTAAGACTGGTGATGGGATCTGTGCTGAATCACTGTATGTCTAAATTTCAACTATGAGTAACTTCATAAATCATGGCACTTAATACTTTTTTAAGTACATAGCATATAATGAACAACCACTGTTTTCTCTGTGCCTCTTCTCAGATGAAAGGATATGAAAGTGGGTAAAAGGATTCCCTGTCCTCATGAGCTTACAATCAAGTTATTTACAGGACAGTCTCTCACGTGGTGGATACTTGTATATAGATCTTCATCAAGAACCGGTAAAAATAGAATGTCCAGAAGGCTGCTTCTTTCCTTCCTTTTTCCTTCTTCCTTCCTTCCTTCCTTCCTTCCTTCCTTCCTTCCTTCCTTCCTTCCTCCCTCCCTCCCTCCCTCCCTCCCTCCCTCCCTTCCTTCCTTTCCTTTTTTGCTAGAAATAAGTTTATAGTGGCAGTTTGACTTTTCTCAATTTTCTGTGATTAATGAACAAACACATGATCTTTACAAAAAGTTCATTTTGAGGTAAGCATTCAGTGGGATAGAGGGACTTGACAAAGAATTTCAGGAAGTCACAAATTCAAGAGAGTTGGAGAAATAATATATGATATTAAAAAAGATTTAGCCCACCACTAGCATGGACTCAAGTAACCCAAGTGCAATCTTGAAGATCAGAACTGTATTAGAGATAATTATGAGCAGGAAGAAAGGCCCTGATAAATACTAATGAGGAAATCACCAGAATTCAAAATATTTTCCTTGACACTGCCCTTGACTCTGAACAGCAAGAACTCCCAAACCAAGGCAGTTTGTAAACAGCCTATATAAAGTGGCTTTCCAAAGCAACTCAGAGCATCCCATTCTGCTTTCCTCCTACAATGGGTGTATAAGTATATTTCCACTTCCTTTAGTCTATGTTATTTCTTAGACTCATCTTCTTTTCTTTTTCTTTTAGATTTTGGGCCAGACCCAGCTGTGCTCAGGCCTTACTCATAGCTCTTAACTCAGAAATTGCTCCTGGTGGTGCCTGGGGGCTCATATGAGATACCAGGGATTGGACTCAGAGACAGCTGTGCAAGGCATGTGCCCTATCTGCTGTACTGTATGCCAGTCCCTCATTTTATTTTATTTAATAAAATATTTCTACGTCACTAAATGTCTTTTCCTACAACTCCTTTCTATGAGACCGACAAAGGACCCAGAAACCCCAGTGTTATTTTCAACTGCCTTCTGCTTCTCCTGCAAAGAGCCCAACCTCACCCCCATCTAAAATCCAGGGCTCCCTAAAAATCTGTGTGGTACCTGTGTGGTACGGACCAATTGCCATGCACTGTAGAAAAATGAGTTTCAGATGCAGCTTGGTGGCTGCCTTAGTGAGGTGGACAGGACCTTAGTATCCATCCCACACAGGAGCCTGGGCAAGTTTTATGTCTTGGACTCCCTGGAAAATCACTTTACTGACAACCAGATTTGATGAAAAGCAAACAGTTATGTATGGCAGGCACTGTTTTGGGTTTGAGAGACAAGGATCAGCAGGAAATGATTCCTTTTCTTCAGAGGTTCACAAATCAGTAAGGGAGTCAGTTACACACGTAAATGACTCCAATCAAGATTAATTCTGATAAACAGAAAAGAACAATGAAGCAATAAAGAGGGTATTCTCAGCAGTGAAAAAAGAAAAAGAAACAAAGATTCTGAACAGGGTGCAACAAAAGGAAGGAATGGCAGAGATAAAGAAATATTATTTCAACATTCAATGGGGATTTTGATATTTTGTGACTGCAAGATTTTACATTTTAAAGTAGATTGAAGAGCTGGGAGCAGATAATATCTGTTTTTATTGGAGAAAAGTACTGTTAGTAAAAAAAAATCCACAAACTTGAAATTTTTTGGTAATTTATGCTTGATTTTCTTTGAGTAAGTTCCTTCTCATGTTCAAACTATGTTCATTTAGGTCAAAAAATGAAAGACTCCAATACTACTTGAATATAAAAATAGAAAAGTGACTAAAGATTTTTGGAGTCCACTGAGGGTGCTAGCAAACAATGACAGAATTTGAGAGGGAGAGGAAAGATAAAAGACAATTGCAGGATTGCAGGATTTCATTTGCGTATAATTGTGATCCAGATAATACTATTCTTCCTTGTGGTCAAAATATGTTTTTCAATGTTTGTGTATGTACTTAATTTCAGGTGATATAAAAAAAGACTTCATTTATTTGACAGAAGAAATAGTAACACTGGGATAACATTTATAGACACGAGCATGTTAGCATTTGGAAAAGGCCAGACTTGTAAAAGACTCTAAAACCTTATTTTACAGAGGATTAAACAAGAATGAGAAAGTTGAAGTCTGAGCCAAACACATTTTTTAATACTCAGGCCAGAGTCCTTTCTAAAATATCACATTCTCTGAGCAAAGGTCACTAGTAGCAACAGTACATTGTTTGACCTGAGATACTTGAAAATGCCCCATATTTCAGGCATCTCAACTTTTTTTTTTCTGATTTACAGAATAAATTCTTAACATGTGCAGCACTTAACAATTCCTTAAAGGTTGGTATAAATGTCGATTTCTTGTGGAATAATTATGGGTTAGCAGTGTAGAATAATTTCAGTTTTAGAATACTGGGCTAAAATGCCATACATTAAAGACTAAGACATCAATATTAAAGAATGAGGAAAAAGTGGATATGAATTAACTGAGGGTTAAAAATACTCTTGCAGCTCTCTGATCACTGCAACATCTTAGTTATGAATTGGTATACAATCAGAGTTTGTATCTGGTCTAGCTGCTCCTGCTCTGATTTTTATGTGTTTTAATTTTATTCATTGAGTTTTCATAATATATATGCATACATATTTGTTTTATTGATTAAGGTACTGAGTCATAATACTGTTAATGATAGTTTTATATATACATAATTTTGTTACCCCATCCATCACCAGATGGATGTCCCCCAAATTCTTCCCCTCTCTTTCCAATCAACCTCCACTTCTGTTGTCTGTTTGTATGTGTTTTACGTTAAAGGTCTGTTTGTTTCAAAGGCTTGCCTTCATTAGAGACCTATATTTGGGCTGCTGGAATACATAATACAGAATGCTTGTGGTATTTCTGTCTACAAACCAAGACCTATCTCCATAAAGGCATGCATCAATGACAGGCTGCAAACAGAACATGAAGGTGAAGTCTTTTTATCATCATTGGGTAAATTTTGAGACATAACTCAGTCTAAACCTGCCCTGGTGATTCTGAGTTTTACTAGTATCTTTCTTTATAGTCCTTCCTCTTCTTAGTAACACTTTCTGGAGCATTCTCAATCATCACTAGTCCCTGGGTCTGCTTTGGGGTAACGGATCTAAGAGACAACTACTCACTTGTCAGGCATATCCATATCCATTTGCCCATCCATTTATATTTGATACTTCCTGTTTTCCAAATTCTTCTTCTTTTTTCCTCCTTCTCCTTGTCTTCTTTTTCCTTATTCTCTTCCTCATCCTTTTCATCCTTTTCCTCTTTCTCCTCTGCCCTCCTCCTTTTTCTTCTTCCTCTCTCTCTTCTTCCTCATCCTCTTCATGCTCTTCTTCCTTCTCTTTCTTCTTCTCCATTTTCTTTCTCCTTCCTTCTTTTTTTTTGATTTTGGGGCCAAACCTGGCAGTGCTCAGGACTTAATCTGGGCTCTGCTCAGAGAGATCACACTCAGCAGGTTCTGGGACCATATTGGAAGGTGGGGATCAAACACAAGTTGGTTGTTTGCAAGGCAAGCACTCTAATCTTTGTACTATCCTACCGGTTCCTCCTTTCTATTAGTTTCCATCATGTACCTCCACACCTCGCCCAACTCTAACCCAATAGAGAGCACTAGAAACAGCATGGTACATACCCTAGACCATCATACATTTCTCTATACTCATATAATCATATACCACCACAAACCTGGGGAAACATTTCATTTCAACAGTGGGATCATTTTTGTGTGTACTTTTGCTTATTTTACTGAACATTATTTAGATTCCCAGCAAAATGCAAAACAACAGTTTAAATAAAGAGATTTTACTATGATTTTTTTCATAACTGTAAGGTTTATAAAAATATTTTCTTGGAAGGAGAAGTCTTTATATACGCACATATATACATTATACAATTAGAATTTGAAGTCAGAGTTGGAAATTTTTAATGTTGTCAATCATTTAATGTACTCTGAAAGTTTGATATTCTATTCACTATTCATAGTGTTTTAATGTATGAAAGGATAATAGGTATATTTAGTTTGTATAATTACTTTGCTATTGTACTAAGATTCTACATTATATATCATATGAAAAATAATTCCTCAAAGCTTCCTGACATCATAATTAGTACTGATTGAGTACACGTTTAATCTTTAAGTCTGTTTATAATCAATCTTTACAATCCACTAGAAGAGCTACTATCTTTGTTTAATGTGAAGTCTGAAACATAGGAAGATTAATTGACTTTTATCTGACCATAAGTATAATGAGAGTTAGAGTGAGAAAATGAATTAGGAATCCTTGGCTTCCAACTCAATGCTCCATTAGCACTGGATTATCCTCTCCCTCCCTCCCTTCCTTCCCCTCCTTCCCTCCCTCCCCTCTTCCTCCCTCCTCCCTCCCCCCCTCTCTCCCTTCCTCCCTCCTTCCCTCCCTCTCTTCCTTCATTCTTTCCTTGCTTCCTTCTTCTTTCCTATATGGTCCAGAGAAACAGTACAGTGGTTAAGGTGCCAAGAATAAACACCTTTTAACATTGTCCATTATCAAAACTTGGATATTATGTAAAATATCATTCAGAAACTTTATATTTTATAATTCATTTCTGTTTGGCTCTTGGCTACACCCAGTGCTATTCAGGACTAACTCAGGTGCTTACAGGACCAACCATATGTACTGTTGGAAATTCAAATAGTGTAAGCTGTGTGGAAGTCAAGAACTTTAAAACTGGTACTTTCTCTGCGCTAAGATTTAAAATGTTTTATATTTTATATTTATATTTATAAAAACTTTTTGCTACAAAATTTGTATGAATTTTCTTGAATTATCAATGTTACAAGTTATCCTCAAAATTAGAAAGTATAAATTTGTATTAACCGAGTGATTTTAAATAGGTGAAACATAATTTTTACAGGACAAATATTTTCATTCTAAAAATTTGTTTATAAATATACATGCATTAATTTTTAAATGATTAAAATATTGACATAAAATATATATTAAAATTAGTGGACAAATATATCTATAGTTCTGATATTTATATTATAGGTTTCAATATTTGAAAGGATTGTCAAATAGGATTTCTGAGCACATTCTGGCCAGAATCATGATCTGTAATCTGCAATACAAACTAAGTTCAATAAATTCCTCCTTGTTTTAGACATTGAATTTATATGTCAATTAATAGTATTGATAATTTTCATTGACTACTCAAGTCAAATATGAATACAATCAAATTTAGAGAGTTGATATTTTTTCTCAAATTCACATTTGCTCAAAAAGAGTAGAAAGGTAAAAGGCTTCTATTTCTCTTCTTGACCTGTATTTCTTCATAGGAATTCTAAATTTATGATGTTTCATTAAAATTAAAGAAAGCAAATTGTTATTTCTTATTCTATACCAATGGATGATATATAACTTTTACATTTAAAGTAATTTTTTAATTAAAACTATTAATTTGTATTAATACATTTAACATATATATTGATATAGTCTATAGTGGCATTGGCACAATGAGGAATATTATAATTCTTTGCTAATGGACTATATACTTTCAATATTTATGCAACTATATAATATCTATGCAACTATAACTATAGCAGTGAGGAATAGAAAGGGGAAATAAAAAGATGGAGTATGAATACAATAAAGGTAATGAAATATGTAATTTGGAGGAAATTGCTTATTAGAAGCATTTTTAAATGAAAAAATGAAGAGAAAATGGAGAGAAAAGAGTTTATTTATCAACTAGATTATCTTTCTAGCTTCTTATATCGCAGTTAACCTAAATGTATGAAAAATTTGGATCTACAACTATTTCTATTTATACTAATCCATTTTATATATTATCCATACACTATATAATATACATCTATATTATGCAAATACATATTATTATATTTAATATACCTATATTATGTAGATATAAATATTATATAGTATTTAATTATACACTATAAACTGACCACTTGTTATTAATTATATTTTATTATATTATATAAGACATTATACTGATTATATTATATAATACAATATAATATATAATTACATATAATACAGATCTACATAATATCTTATGCATATATATAATATTACAAATTATAGTGAGTATAACTTTAAACTAATTTCCAGTGGATTGGTTTCATACTGCTCTCTTTAGGTTAGACTATATTTTCATTTCACTGTTTCTTCCAAATTTTAGACACAATATCATTTAACAATATAATCTAAAACTGTGAGTTGATTGAGTTGTTTTTTAGTATATTGCAAAATATCACTAGGATAAGTCATGAGTACAACATCTTGTTTTTAAATTGACATAATAAGACAAACTAAGAAATTATAGCACAGCTACAAATTATAGATTACTCAGAGATATAAGACTTATGAGGTTAGGCAAAAGAAAAAGATTTCAAATGAAAAAATATTTTCAATATGCTCAACATACACACGCACATACACACACACAGAGTGTTGTAGGAAGCTCCGAATAAGACCTACTTTCTCATAGTACTTGATCTCGTAGTCCAGTATGGCTCCACTGGAAAAAGCAGGTGCTTGCCATGATAGGGCAATGCTATTTTGGGATGCCCAGTCCTTCCTTACCATACCTATTAGGGAAGGTGCTGCAAGGAAAGAAAATAACTAAGAATTAATTGGCAGATTCATTCTTCATTATCCTCTCTTCAATATATATATATTTATTTTTTTTCATCAAGGAAAAATAAATTTTGTTGAAGAGATAATCAGTTGCTGGTGCCTTAGTAATAAGATAGCCTTACTACTCTATTCAATCCAAATAAAGTTTAAAATATATATCTAGAAACAATAGTATGAAACATAGAAAAACTCAATCCAAAAATCAGAACCAGACTCAACACTTTTTTTTTAATCACAGTATAATTTTCTTTAAACAGACTTTGATTTTGTTCTAGGACTTGAAATAAAGCACACTAAACTCCTATGTTTTATCAGACTTACTTACTATTAAAAATTATCTGTGATTTCAAAGGAAGTTTTAAACTTTGATTTCTCTTTAAGAATAAGCAGTTTAGGCGGCTGCGGGTGAAGGCCGCAGCAGTGAGGAGAGCGTGTCTCGACCCAGCACTTGGATTGAACTTCGTCATTTCCAACAGGGAAGAAATTTACATGGATTCTCTGGGCACTAAAGAGCAACTACAATGCCCCTATGATAAAAATCACCAGATCAGGGCCTGCAGATTTCCTTATTATCTTATCCAGTACAGAAAGAATCATCCTGATGTTGCGAACAAACTGCCTATTTGTCCCTTCAATGCCCGCCACCAGGTTCCTCGGGCTGAAACAAGTCATTGTATCTCAAGCTGTGATGACAAAAGTTGTATTGAGCAGGATGTTGTGAACCAAACTTGAAACCTGGGACAAGAGACTATGGCTCAGAGCATGTGACAGTGCCCTCCTTGCGATAAAGACTGGGATAAAGATTTCTGGGATCAGACCAGTACCCTATTTGTCTGGGGCACTGCCAACTACTGTGAAAACAACAGCACTGCAAGCAATATAGTTATGGAACATAAGAGTAACCTGGCTTTAGGCATGCATGTTCACAATTCTCTGCTGTATGTTCTGCCATGGAAAAACAATGGAAATGCACAGTAACTGAATATCTCATCAGATGCCTGTTTCTTCCTGCTACCAATGGGTTCTCCACTTTTTCCTAATCTAATTATAGAAAATTAAAGTATTTGTGATTTTCAAAAAAAAAAAAAGAATAAGCAGGTTATAAAGTCTTATTATACAGGTTGTGATTTTCAAAAAAAAAAAAGAATAAGCAGGTTATAAAGTCTTATTATACAGGTTATCCTAATCTAATTATAGAAAATTAAAGTATCTGTGATTTTCAAAAAAAAAAGAATAAGCAGGTTATAAAGTCTTATTATACAGGTTATAAAGTCTTATTATGGATAGAAACTTCTATCCAAAGCAAAATAGTTGATCATCTTACAACAACTTTGAATTATTTATCTTACAGGATTTATCGTGACATTCAAATAAATTAGAAATATTTAACTTCAGAGGCTTATTTTCAGATTCTCGTCTTTTTATCGTACATAACATGGTTTTAGCAATTTAAGTCTAGGTAAACTTATTACACTTTAAAAATATGATCTTATATATGCATACATATCATGGGCTAACAAAAGCTCTCTAAGAATCCTAGTTTTTAAAACAGTAGTTTCAATGCAATTTAAAACACATGAATAAAAAGAGAAACAAATTATGTGCATACTTTCTTTTTATTTTTTTGGAATTGATTCCAAAGATACAGTGCACAAATAAAGTGACATGTTTGTAAGAGAAATCACTAGACTTCTTTGTAAAACCTAAAAAAAAGTCAATTTCCATCAGTTCCTTGGGATTTATTAAAACCTTATGCTACATCTAAGGGGAACTATCAAGTTGTAAAAAAGAATTGTGACAATGTATTAATATTAAACAAAGCTATTTTATTATATGTTTTCAGGGGAAAAAAGTGAAGGTGGAGAAAATGTATAAAAAAGGATATCAGGATAAAGCAAAAAGAAAAAAAGAAAAAAAAGTAACCATAGGTCCTTTTATAATGTGGGAATAAATAGGATACACAATATCAGGTTAGAAGCTACAATACTGCATTAGATTTAGAAGCTAGACTATGAATATAAAATTTACTCCCAAACACAAGAAATGTTTTAAATAACTGTAGTACTGTAGCACTGTCCTCCCGTTGTTTATCTATTTGCTCAAGCAGGCACCAGTAATGTCTCACAACAAATTGTGAGACTTGTTACTGTTTTTGGCATGTAGAATTTGTCACAGGGAGCTTGCCAGACTCTGCCAAGACGGTGGAATACTCAGCTGGCCCAGCTCTCCCAGAGGGGCAGAGGAATCGAACCCAGGTCGGCTCCATGCAAGGCAAATGCCCTACCTGCTGTGCTATCGCTCCAGCCCTTTAAATAACTAGCAAACAATTATTAAAGAACATCTTTGAAAATTAAGAATATTAAAACAGGGCTCTGAGAGATAGGCACATGCCTTGCATGCAGCCAGCTAGGTTTGTTCCCTAGCACTCCATAGTCCTGTGAGCAATAACATTACTAGGTCTGACCCTCGAGGGCTCAGCACCATTTGGGTTGCTAGGTTATCCTCAGTACAGCCAGGCCCATGCAGCACCACATTGGTCTGTAGCATTGAAGCAGTGACCCGCAAGCAGAAGGGGCCCCAAGACCTCTTCAATAGAAAGTACTTAAGTAACTTTTAAGCACAGTAACTTGTCATACAAAAAGACATATTTTAAGGATTTGAAAAAAGGTGTATAATTTATTATTACACTGGTTTTAGTAACTGTTTTAGTGCTAGTATTGACTATTAGCATGTTTTGGGATCACACTGTAATTTCTACTCTTATAAATTAGAAATGTATTACAGAGAGGCATAAAAAAATAAGCAGTAGTGTCACTGTTACTAAAAAATGAGAATTACACCCATTCTGAGGAAAAAGGAGAAAAATGAAGGTTGAGTAAAAGCCATTTAGTTGTAAACACAAATCAGAAAAATCATTGTGATCTCAAAATATCATTCTAATTTATTCTTGGATTTCTTTTAAATTTGTCAATTGCAAGTAAAAATAAGATTTTAAAATAACTGAATTTTATAATTGAGATTAATATATTTTGCATTTCTAAGAAAAATTTGAGTTTTAAATTTGATATATTATTTATGGATACTGTTTTTATGTATTAAGGATAATGTATTTTTTTCTAATTTGAGAGGGTGATATTTGGTTTTTATAAAAAATAGGTTTATTTAAGAAAAATTTTGTTGGCTGGATCACACTAATTTTTGGGCCAGCCACAGCAGATTCCAGGACTAACTCCCAGTGATGAATGGGCAACCTGAACCATCTCCTCAGCCCCAAAGAACAGAACTTTAGAAACTTGAGTTTAAAGCCCTTTCCTACAGTTCAATGAAAGTCTGTTCTACAAACGAAAACAGAAGTGAATACTGTGTTAATTAAGAATAGTGCTAGATAATCCACTAAATTTAGTAAAATTCATCAGGAATAAATTACTGACAAACTAGTATTTTCTTGTTCTTACTGCACATGTTTTTTGTTTGTTTGGGGATTAAATGCCAAGGCATGGAGGGCTTCCTTCTGACTCAAGGATCAGTCTTGGTGGTGCTTGGGGGACCACACATAGTGGTGTGGATCAAACCTAGGTTGGCTGCCATACATGGCAAGTGCCTTACTTGCTGTAAAATATCTCTGGCCTATATTCTTAAATAATAGTATAAATGATAAAATGTTGCTACTTTATTAATTATAACTTTAAATGTATCTCATAAATAATTTTGGAATAAACATAGCAATTCTTTTAGGATTTTTAAATCCATGTATATTTTCAGCATCATATACAATATCATAAAGGCAGTATTAATACCTTGCGTATTGATACACAAATACTACAGTTTCTAATGATGTAGCATTCAAGATCAAATAATGCATTCCTTCATAGAGTTTCAATTATGACAAAACCATGCTAGAATGCACTCTTTTGGGATTGGGACTATCCAATAAAAAAAAAAGTGCTCAGAGGACCTGGGGGCCACTCCTGGCAATACCCAAACAACTGAGACATAAGCTTCATTGTTTAGTGCTAGCTCCTGAGAATGTGGAGCTATTTAAGCCCCAAAGATCTGCTAAACACTTTCAACAGGTGCTAGTAGGAAGGTCTGCAGTGTTGGGATCAGATAAGGTCAGAACATGCTTTCTATTTGATCCTGACTCCTGGGCCATCTCCTTTGGATTCTCCACTATCTATGGATTAATATACAGGTACTGTCTTTGTCTTTTTATTTTCAGTTCTTCAATGATTAAGTAACAGTACAGGTAGATGCATTATTTAAATATTATTAGTCCTTTCTTTTTCTTCCTTAGAAAGGAAGAAATAAAAATTAAAATAAATATAATTCCTAATATTAGAGTTTCATCACTTGTTTACATGAACTTGAGAATCCAAGATATACATAATTCTCAATATCTCTTTACTATTTTATCTATGAAATATTCCTATTGTACAGTTATAAAATATTATTCATATAATTATATCTCAACTACACAGTTTAAACATAAATTCTATTCCATATTTTATATGGTCATCATAATTGTTATACTAATGGTTAAAATATTCAATTGTGTGAATTTACCCAACTCTTCTTTAATGTAGGGTTTTCATTTTTTAATATTGTAGAATTATTTGGAGGTTCTAGCAGGGGAGCGCAGCTACTCGTATACCCTCGACCGAAGACCGGTCCGTCTCTATCGGGGAAGGCCGTCCTCTTCGACCGAGCGCGCAGCTTCGGGAGGGACGCACATGGAGCGGTGAGGGAGGAAGGGGACACCCGCCTAGCCAGCCAGATCAGCCGAATCAACCCTGGCGATCAATGGGGTGACAGATGTCACAGCCAGATCACCCTCACATCCAATTATAGTTCCCAAATATCATTTTACTTATCATTTTGAGGATTTTTTTTTCACACTCAGTAGTACTCATGGCACATTCCTGGCTCTGTACTCAGGAATTACTCTGTGAAAGGAGATTGCCTTAACCCTTGAAAAATATGTCTGTACTAGTTCTCAAATTTTATGCACAAACATTTAATTTTGTTGTTAGACTATACATTCTTTCATATAATCAGACTCTGTGGGCCTTCCTATGCAATAGCATATTTTTTTTATGAAAGCTGCATCAGTATGTACTTGTATACATTTTAAATAGATAATGACTTAAAACAAAACATGTAGAAATGGCCCTTAGCCACACCCCAGATGTTGCATTTTTTGCTTTCAGAAAAGACCAATGCTACATAGAATTTCACTTTAAAATAAAACTTCAGAACATGAAACTTCAAGTATTTGGTCTGAGCATATTTAAGGTTTTTTAAAATCTCTTTATAACAAAACTTTATAAACATCTGAATTTTTCATATTGTGACAGACTAGTGTACCAAAGCAGAAAAATACTTTTCTGACACAAGAAAAACTGATTTTAGGACACAGAAAGACAACTATTGATTTTTCTTTTTTACTTTTTATTCTAACAAAGTCAGAGAAGGAAAGAAATAGGCATGAAAATAACATCTCTTGGAGTTTGTCAGATAAGAAGCTAACTGAAAGATTCAAGCAATGCTTCCTGGGTAATAATTATGTATTCAGAATAGTTTTCAGTAGAATTATGTTTCTGATATACAGGCTCTCTTAGGCTTCAAAATCTTAGCTTTGACCTTCAAAATAAGTGATGTTTAAAACACATTAGGAGTTATTGAAAATATTTTTAATAGAAAACTTTCTGATCATACACTTTCTGAATCTCAAATAATTTATAAAAAAAACTTTAACAAATTAAAAAGAAAAAGACACAGAATATGTAGTTACCCAAAAAGGTCTCATTCATATTTTGACTAACATTGTTTTCTATAGGTATATGAAGCTACAGGAAGAAACTACTCTTAATAGTCTGCTTCTAATTAAGATGTAAGCAATTTTCACTAAACATTTACTTTATACAATACATTCTATTGTGTTTAATTTTCATAAATCTGTGGAATACATATTGTCTTCATTTCAAAGATAAAGAAGGTAAAGTTTAGAGGAGTGAGCAATATTTTAACTATAGATGTGAAGATGAATTTTGATTTAAACAAAATATCAGGGAAGAAGCAGAAAATTAACATTTTTTGTTTTTTTCCCTTAACATTAATTCTACTGTAGTGTTGTAATGTTTAAGATTATAATAAGAGCTCAAAATTAGAAGCAAGAAGTGAGATAAACTGACAAATATTCTTGTTCCTTGAAAATATTGCTTCCTGATGATTTAAAAAGTATCAGGCACTAGCATGACTCAAAAAATCACAAATTTTTGTGACTATAAAAATATCTTATGTTAATATGTAAACAAGTTTTATGGTATGGATAATGAGATAATGCATTTTTCTAAAGATCTATCAAATTGCTAGTTTTTACTCAACTACGATGCTCAGTAATTGATAAAAAACTCACAATGGAGACATTAGTGGTGCCTGCTCTAGAAAAATCCATGAACAATGGGAGGGCAGTGCTACAGTGCTACTGAGCAAACTGTGATTATTATATATTGGTGTGTATGTGTGTGTTTGTGTGTGTGTGCATGTGTGCGCGTGTGTGTGTGTAACTGTATAAGCATCTAGTGAGAGACAGAAAGGGCAAGATAACACTTTATGACACGTGATGTAACAACATTATATACGTATAATAGTGAATGTTAAATAACATACTATCAGAATAAACCACATATGCTATTTAGTTTACCTTATCAAGCAATAAGAGAAAAATTCTAATCATATTCCTGGTAGCCTTATATTCACTTATTGCTTTAGTTTCAAGCATTGTGCTAAAGATTATGCTACTTCACAAGACTCACCATTTTTCAAAAGATCTAATTGCTTAAAAAGTTCTCACATGGACTGATTGTTTCTGCCTGCAATTTCTGTTGAACTCCTCCTTCTGACTTGGAGCAAAATTTTAGAATTAACTCTTTCATTTCTTTTTATCTATTATCCATACTTGGCTTTTGTCATCCTTTTCTTTCTCTTCTTCCTTTCCCCTTTTCTCTCTTCTGGCTGCACTTCCATTTTTAATGCATTTTTAATGCATTGTCTCTTTTCTCTACTCTTATCTTGTACTTCTTTCCATAAAGATAAGAAGTGTTTATGTGCAGACCAAAGGAAATAAAATGAAGACTATAGTAACAAGTAAATAAAGATAAATAATACAATAAATAGTATAAACTAACAGTACAAGTAAGAACAGAAATTTAAAATTATATGACTTTCTCCCTTTATATGCTATGAGCCAATAGGTATTACTACAAAGCAAGAATCATTCTTGCTTTGTGTGTTCTTCAAAGAGATAAGCTATAATAATATCATAATTTTACTTGAGAAGTATAGTAAATGTGATACTTATTAGCAAATATGAATTAAAAGCTAAAAACTTCATGTCTCTATGTATATCTAAATTTTATGTTGATTAAATAGTTTGTGCTCCATATAAACACATATTAATAATATTTCCCACATGTGTTTTTCTTTTGATATATTTTTCACTGACTTCAAAGTTTAATAACAATACATATTGTTTTCTAGTTTCCCCACTTGCTTGAAACCTGATCATGAGTTTAAAATGCACTCCTTAATGCAATGTTAGGATTTTTTAATTTCTTGTTTCTGGCACTTTGATTTTTTTCCATATTTAACAATGGCAATGTAATATGTTAAGCCATGTGACAACCTGGGAAAAAATTAATTATGCCCGCCAATATGTTAAAACATCATAATCCAAAATCTGCTCATTTTTTTTTGCTTTTTGGGTCACACCAGGCAATCTACAGGGGTTACTCTTGGCTCATACACTCAGTAATTTCTTCTGGTTGTGCTTGAGGGACCATATGGGATGCTGGGGATCAAACCTGGTTTCGCTGCATGCAAGGCAAACTTCCTACCTGCTGTACTATTGCTCCAGCCCCAAATCTGCTCATTTCTTTTGTGGCAAATTGATTTCACAGTTACTAATTTTGAGCTGGGGATACTATCTTGAGCATGCAATATTCAAGTCGACCAATTATTTGCTTGTGCTCTTGTAAGTGGGAGGAGGGCGGGGAGGGAGTGGGGGGGATACAGAAAGAGACTTGATATTGATATCCTGTGATATTAGCTCACAGGAGGCCCTGTGAGCCAAGGAATGAAGACAGCCTAAAGAAGCTTTAACAAGAACGTACAGATGATCACAAAAGTCTCCAGGAGGAAACAGTTCTTCTGTCACCTGTTTCTCAGCCTTTAAGAGTCTAATTGTTTAAGATAGTCCCATTTATCTATCTCTGTTTTCACTTGCTCGGCCAGTGGTGTGGCATCTTTGAAGATACCATTAGCTTCAATGTCATGGAGGGTTTTGCCAACTTTATCTTCAATGTACCTTATGGTTTCTGGTCTGATGTTGAGGTCTTTAATCCATTTTGATCTTACTTTTGTACATGGTGTTAGGCAGAGTTCTGAGCCTATTTTTTTGCATGTAGCCGTCCAGTGATGCCAACACAATTTATTAAAGAGGCTTTCCTTACTCCACTTCACATTACTTGCACCTTTATCAAAGATTAGATGAGCATATGATTGAGGAGAGATGTCAGTGTATTCAACCCTGTTCCATTGGTCTGCAGTTCTGCCTTTGTTCCAGTACCATGCTGTTTTAATTATTACTGCTTTGTAGTACAGTTTGAAGTTCGGGAGGTTGATTCCTCCCATTTTCTTTTTCCCAAGAATTGCTTTAGCTATTCGTGGGGGCTTATTGTTCCATATAAATTTCAAGAGTGTTTGCTCCATTTCTTTGAAGAATGTCATGGGTATCCTTATAGGGATTGCATTGAATTTATACAATGCTTTCGGTAGTATTGCCATTTTGACAATGTTAAGCCTCCCGACCCATGAGCAGGGGATATCTTTCCATTTCCTCATGTCCTCTTTTATTTCCTGAAGTAGCGTTTTGTAGTTTTCTTTGTACAGGTCCTTTACTTCTTTAGTTAAGCTGATTCCTAGGTACTTGATTTTCTGGGGCACAATTGTGAATGGGATTGTTTTTTTCATGTTGCTTTCTTCTCTCTCACTGTTTGCGTATCGGAAAGCCATGGACTTTTGGGTATTGATTTTATAACCTGCAACTTTACTATACGAGTCTATTGTTTCTAGGAGTTTTTTGGTGGAAGTTATTGGGTTCTCTAAGTAGAGTATCATATCATCTGTGAATAGTGAGAGCTTGATTTCTTCCTTTCCTACCTGAATGCCCTTAATATCTTTTTCCTGCCTAATCGCTATTGCAAGTACTTCCAGGGCTATTCAGATAGAGAAGGGAGCACCAAATAAAGGATGTTTGGAGGATCCTCCCAGGAGGGGAGATGCATGTCGAAAGTAGACTATGGACTGAACATGTTTGCCACTCAATGCCTCTTTTGCAGACCACAACACCCCAAAGGAGAGAGAGAACACAGGGGATTGCCCTGCCACAGAGACAGGGGGGATGGGGGGATGGGGGTGGGAGGGATATTATCCATGGTGGTGGAAAATGGGCACTGGTGGAGGGATGGGTATCTGATCATTGTATAATTGAAACCAAAGCACAAAAAATTGTAAATCTACAACTTTAAAAAAAATAAAATAAAATAAAGGGGAAAAAAAAAGAGTCTAATTGGACTGCTGACATGCAGAATTGGAAGATAATAAATATGTGTGTGGTTTTGGAGTATCAAGTTTGTGGCATTTGTTATAGTAGTAATAGGAAACTTAGAAAAGCTCAACTGATTTATCTCTAAAGGTATTAATTTTGAATACATTTGTGGTTCAGTAGGGAAAGTGGCTAAGTTTTAAAGACAATGCTTCTAAAGCAGTGATTCTTTCATATTAGTAATTGTTAAAATACTCAATGGTTATTTAACATGTATCTTGGATACTGTGATCTTAGAGGTGGTTTCCTTTATCTATATCTATATTTATCTATATCTATATCTAAATCAATATCTATATGTATCTATACTATATCTTTCAGGTTTTCTTATCTGTTATTTTTAAATAGAAAATGGAGAAACAACATTTTAAAATGATATTATCTTCAATAATAGGTGATAGAGACCAATTTTCACCTTTTCTCTCAGACTTAATGCTTTTCTTTTTTTGCTTTTTTTGCTTTTTTGGTCACACCTGGTGATGCACAGGAGTTACTCCTGGTTCATGCACTCATTTCCCCTTTTCTCTCAGACTTAATGCTTTTCTTTTTTCTTTTTTTTTGGGGGGGGGGGGGAGTTGGTCACACCGGCAATGCACAGGAGTTACTCCTGGTTCATGCACTCGGGAATTACTCCTGGCAGTGCTTGGGGGGACCATATGGGATGCTGGGAATTGAACCTAGGTCAGCTGCGCGCAAGGCAAACGCCCTAACCGCTGTGCTATTGCTCCAGCCCCAATGCTTTTTGATCTTTAGAAAAGCCTTCAATTATAATTTTCAAAGATAATTTCAAGAAAATGGTGATATCACGTAACATGAGGTTTGCTCTGCCTTCCTGTTCCTTCGCATATTATCATGCCAAAATGATGTTGGCAGGTAGTTGGCAACAGGAAAAAAATGCATACAAATTTTTGTATGAAAACTCTTTCTACTTGTGGGGCCACCATGAAACGTCATTTAGCAATGATGAATAAAAATGACACAATATTTCCAGCACTTTATTACATAGAGTAAGAGCTGAAACATTGCCTTTAAAGTCCTTTTCAGCATATTATGTGGCTTTTAATTTCTATTTTATGTCATATAACTGGTGGATTTAATGGACTCGCCGTTTAGCTTGTTTTAGGCTTCTCATTTCAGTAATCTATACAAGGTAACTCTACTTATTTTTGTATTATTTCAGAACACTTGAGAAACTGTTTCTGTGACACATTATATAAGCAATTTCTTTCTTAAATATAAGAGGGGGAAAAGTATATTCATTCTAACAGCTTGAAATCTGATGACTATTATTACTTGTCAGGTTCCAGTAAAAAGATGTATGTTATGCATGTAGTTTCTAGGAATTTAATACATACTATTCACTATTTCCTGAAACCTCAGAGAGCTGGCATGACCACAGCAAAAAAATCAAGAACATATCACTAATTGTCATAAGTTTAAATTGCTTTCTTATTTTTATATTAAATTATATTAAAATAAGGAATATTACTTTCTAGAATTTTTTATAGTTGAAAGTACCATTACACAAATGATACAATTTTATGAGGTAGATATGAATATTACATAAGCTGCTAAAATATCTTAGTTATATTTTAATTTGGTTCAGAGATTCTGGATCTCAATAAATTCATCACAATGTCTGCATCATATTAAGGTATAGAAAAACAATTAGCCAATTAGAGAAAAAAATAAAATGATTTAAATAACCAAATAGTACTTCATAAATAACTGAACAAACTTTTCTGACCTAATTTTGAAGAAAACAAGCAGCCAAGTATTATTCTGCAAAAACACAAACTAAAAATAATATAATAAATGAATAGCATCTTACACAATTAATTGCTGCATTTGCTGCAGGTTGACTTTCGGTTGACCTTGCGACCACTCACTACTTTCGGGCTCGAGCGATAGCACAGCGGTAGGGCGTTTGTCTTGCACGCAGCCAACATGGCCAACCTGAGTTGGATTCCTCCACTCCTCTCGGAGAGCCCGGCAAGCTACCGAGAGTATCTCGCCTGCACGGCAGAGCCTGGCAAGCTCCCCGTGACGTATTCGATATGCTAAACACAGTAACAACAAAGTCTCCAATGGAGACATTACTGGGCCTGCTCGAGCAAATCGATGATCAACAGGAGGGCCTTTATTATTATTATTATTATTATTAATAATAATTGCTGCATTTATAAAGAAAGTTTAGACACTAAAAAAATTTCTACAATGAATTCAAGTGAAGCATTTAAAAAAATTTATAAACGAGGGGCCAGTGTGATAATACAGATAGTATAGCCGGTAAGGCTTTTGTCTCACATGCAGGTGACCAAGTTCAGTCTCCGGCATCCCATATGATCCCCGCAAGCCTTCCAGGAGCACAGAGACAGGAGTAAGCCCTGAGCACCATCAGTATGGTCCCAAAACTTAAAAAAAAAATGTTTTACAGGCATGGGAAAACAGGTGTAATAACTAAAGTAACAAAAATAAGTTGTAAGACAATATGTGCATAATGAATCAAAAAATACTTAAAATAGAAAATCCTGCCAATTTGTTTGACTAAATTGTGTAATTGCAGTATAACCATGTTGTAGAAACAAAAGACCACAATGGGAGCTCTGGAAACCCCAAAGCGTCAGCAATATCAGGAATGTTCATCCTGTGGTATACCCACTAGGAGGATAAGGCTGCTTCTGAGGATTAAAATAAAGCAAATGGATGACATTTCCATTTGGAACCAAACTTTCCTGAAATGTAGTGAACTATGCAATTTTTTAAAATTTATTCTGTGTGTAAACTACTTAGACATTAGAGATTTGCCTGATGTTCTTGCAGGGCAGTTGCAATATGTTCCAGGCTAAAAAAAACTTCTGAGGAGATTCTTAAGATAGTGTGTGTGTGTGTGTGTGTGTGTGTGTGTGTGTGTGTGTTCTATTTTCTGCCATTCCCAGAGTTAGTTTATCTGTGCTTAATCCTGGCCCTGTGCTTAATCCTGGCTCTGTTTTGACAGAACTCCATGGAAAATACGGGGTACTAGGGATGGAACCTGGGTCTGCTGTAAACACAGCAAGTATACTATACTTTACTGTAGCTTTGACCACCTCAAGGATTTTTGATATTAAAAATGTTTTTAATGAAGAAAAGGAAGCCACAGTATATAAAAAAAATAGCCACTGGTTTATATAAAAGTGACATGTGCCTATAATAATAAGTTTCAAATCTCAGTTGCATTGCTCTGTTTATGAATGTCACTACTAGACAAACTGTAGGCAAATTTAGCATGAAAGCTATAGTAGTAGCAGAATATTATCCTGGCATCTGCTGTTTCATACAGAAGACAAACTTATAACTGAGTGTATAAAACTTTCTAAGTGTGACCAAAACTTATTTTTCCTTTGTTCTGTATAAAAATGAATGATGAACACTCTCACATTTTCACTCATAAGAAGAAAATAGCATCAAACTAATCAATGACTATGACTTACAATGCTGGTATAGTAACAAGTAACCAACAAGAATAGTTCTGGTAATTTTAATAGTATTTAATATTTACTGATTTTAAGTTACATTAAAGTTATCATTGACAAAAATTTTAAAGAAATATGGTTTTATTTCAAGCAGCCAGACTTATTTAGTTTTAGCTCTTGTACTATGCAAAGTGTAATAAGAAATATAATTCAAATTATTAGTATATTTCAAAAATTTATAATCATGAATTTATTTTAAGGTCATTATTTTTAATAACCATTAAAACATAGGTTGCATATATAAAAATCATAAAAATTAGTAAAGTCCTAGATTTTTAGCATATATATGTTTATATAAGAAATAAAGATTACAAAGTTACATAGAAAACCATTGGCTTAAAAAACATTTTAAGCCAAGAACTATATGAATATTAATATTATAAGGGTTAGGGATCTCTTATGAGGTAACACGCAAAAAAAGGAAATAAAGGGAAAAAGAAAAAAAAGTGGGTCTTTATTGTGCTGTGGAATCCCCAATGTTATAATCAGACAAAAAAATTTCAGCTGTATTTTGAAGTGTTCAAATAACCCGCTAAATAAATTAGGAAATTTTAGAAGCAAAGTTCCCATTAAACAGCAGCAATACATTCTTCCTCTTCAATAATATCCTGTACTAGCTTATGACCTCTTTGAATACTTCAGATATAAATGATTGCCCAAACTTCTAAACATTTATCTTGATAATCTAGAAGTAGATTTCTTTTATTTTGAGCTTTTGCTACTCCTTTTTTTTTTTAGAGAATGGATCACACCATACAATACTTTTCATGCTCTTTCATACAAATTATTTACAATGATATATTCTTTAACTTTATAGGTATGAAAAAATTGAATTATACCAGAAAAGACTATGTTAGATAGGAAATAAAGAACAGACCTCGTCATGCTCAGGAATCACTCACAGTGATGTTGGGGGCCCATATAGTATCTATGAACAAGTATCCTGTCTATATGCTAATATGTTCCCCAGTCCTTGGAGCAATCTCCCTGTCCTACAAATAGTTCTTTTGTTCAAAGACTCCTTAAAACTTGTTTCAATACTTATCAGATTTTTTTGTTTTGTTCGAGAAGTTCTCTACATACCATAAGAGCAACATCCACTTGATTCATATATGCTATGTATTTTACCATCACGTAATGGGAGAAAAATTAATGTAATAATAGTAATCCCAGAGAATTTTAGTGCTAACATAATCTTGAATATATATGCTGATGAAAATGGGCATTTTACAGTAATTCAATTACGTAATATTAAAATCCAACTGAGTTAGTTTTCACAATTTTAAAAATATTTTCTGCTATCTGTTGCTCTGAAAAGAATTTGAATGTGAAATAAAAATAAAATTTAAAGTACTGGATTATTTGATTATTGATTAATAGCAGTTCCATTCAATGTCAACTGTCTTCACTAACTAGAAAACCATTCATTTTCTTTTTTCCCATACTCTGACTCAAAGGCTTTGGTCTCACATCCCCTAATCAATTTAACACTGGATTAATCAAATTCTACTGGATCCCACAGTTTTATAAGGTACAACATCACAACTTTACATTCAGTATATTTTCTATATAACATTGCTAAAATATTTTAAAAGTTATCTTTTTTTTCTTTGACTTTTTGCGCCAAACCTGGTGATGCTCAGGGCTTCCTCCTAGCTCTGTGTTCATCACTGGAGGCGCTTGGGGTTCAATATGGGGTGTGGGTATTGAATATATGTGGATGAGCTGCATGCAAGGCCAGTACCCTACCCTCTGTATTATATCACTCCATACCCTTAAGTTATGTTTTCCTTTATTACGTTTGAGTAAAAACCATATTCATAGTTTCACATATGGATGTGTGTGGACACGTGTGTGTGCCCACATGCAATACAAAACATATTTTTCCAGAAAATATAGAAAAGGAAAGTGTACTCCTACTGCTGGCCCCTGAAGTGAATGCTGAATGATCCTGTCACACTGATTCGCGGTGGGGGGGTGGCAGGCAGGAGGATGCTACAGCATTCCTGCCAATTCACCAGAAATAGGGCTGTAAAAGGCTTTTTTGTTCTCTCATTAAGGACATAATGCAATGCACCAACAGATTCATTGTCATTGTTTCTGGTTCAAGCAATGAGGAATAAATCTCGATTCTTCCTTGATGGAGATAATCTTTGTATAGGACAAGTAGCCAGGTGCTCCCACAGCTGCCTTGCAACATTCATGGCTTCCTGAGGATATGGGTGATTTCGTTTTCATCATTGATCAAACAGCAGAGTAAATCACTGACATAAAATAACACCTGGCTGAGCCCCGTGTTTCCCTCTCATTTTCTGTAGTTAGTAATTGGTGTTTACAAATCTCTAGCTGCACATGGAGAAGAAAAAGCCTGTGTTTTCTCATATTGGCTGTTTGCTCATAATTTCCATCTTATGTTCTCATCGTAGTTTCAAAGGCATTTCAAATATAAATTACACTTGCTTCCAGGTACGTTATAAATAGAAAGGGTATTGATCCAGACTGATTGCTAATATTAATAGGGATATATTAAGAGTGATATTTTTTTAAAAATTAAAATGATCCTATGATAATTCATATATGTAAATAATACAAATTTCTGTTACTTTTTTATACTTTGTTTAAAGTAGGGCATTTTGTTTGGTTTCTCCTAAATTATATATCCAGGAGAAAAAGTGTATGTAAAAAACTCAAGTTTTTCATTTATCAACCCAGATTTACAGATTCATGATTAAATTTCAAAAGAGATCAACTAGCTGCAAAAATTCACTGATACACTGGGGTCCTGGATGTATACTCTGGGCTTTTTCGGGTCTGGGGGCAGGCCTAGGCCCCTTGCTGTCAATTCCCTGGCAGCTGCCAGTCACATTCAAGGCCCCATAGCTGTCACTATGCCAATGGCCTGAATCTACTACCTCATGGCTAAGCTCTTCGGAGACGCCAAATTGTAGAAAACTTCAGGAACACTGGTGCTCTGGCTGAGAACTATGGCGTCTTCTAGGAATGTGAGCAGACTCCACCCAGCACTCCTTACTTTCAGAAGCCCCTGCAGCTACACACACATCCCACAATTACTGCCATATAAACTCATGGCCCAGTTAAATATTCTGTAGTTTCTAGCATGACACCTTGAAACTCTATAATGCTGACACAGTGTGAGCACACCAAATTACATCGGAGAGTAACATAAATGCCAACCAAGCTCAGTAAACAAAAATATTTTAACACAGAAGGCTCAACTAGCAACAACAGCTTAGTAAACCCTCAAACAAAGATGTACTGTCCCCATGGTGAGATATAAAGAATTTTACAAATTTTCTTTTGCTGAAGTATTTTTTTTTGCTAATTTTGTTCACCATTTACTTGTAATAATCAATATGAAATACATTATTTTGCGTCTGTTAAAGGTGCAGGCTCGGGGAGTAGATCGTAAAATAGGGCCGATGGTGGTGGGGAAGTCACACACAGGGATTGGTGTTGGAATAGTGAATGCCTGTAACAAGTGCATCGTGAACAACTTTTTAAACCATGATGTTTAAATACAAGGGAAAGGAATCCTCACTTTTTTTAGTTTAAAAGTCTACACCTTAGAACAATCAAGTGACAGTTGTTTTCATAAAACTAACAAAATCTATTAAAGAGATTGGAGGAATAGTACTGCAGGCAGGAAACTTGTCTTATACACAGCCTACCTGGTTTCAATCCCTGAAACCTCATATGATACCCTGAGCCCCAGAAGGAGCTATTCCAGAGCACAGAGTCAGGAGTAAGCCCTGTGCACACTGCTGGTTGTGGACTCCAAAGCTAAATTAATTGACCATATTGTAAACAAGAAAAATACATAAAAGTAACAGTATTTTTATAAGTAAAACATTAGAATACAATTGGCTAAATTTACGGATATTCAAATTACATTAGGTAAACATAATGTAAGTAAGTAAAGGCCCTCCCGTTGATCATTGATTTGCTCGAGCGGGCCCAGTAACGTCTCCATTGGAGACTTTGTTGTTACTGTGTAAACATAATGTAGAAGTATTTTTATAAATGAAATATTAGGATGCAATACAGTAAACTTCTGAATATTCAAAATATATTAGTTAAGTGTAAAGAAAATACTAGAAGAATAGAAAATAGACATGTATTATAATCCTGATATATGACAACTGCATACTATCATGATCATGTCAATAGTTTAGTTAGCACTCTTCTATCTGCTTAAAAGTCATATCAGATAGTGTTTAAAACTATTGAATATTTTAGTATGATAACATCTCCATAATGACTTCTTGTTACTGTGTTTGGCATATTGAATACTCTCGGTAGCTTGCCAGGCTCTCCAAGAGGGGCGGAGGAATCGAACACGGCTCAGCCAGGCTGGGCCTGCTTGAGCAAATCGATGAACAAGGGGAGGACAGTGTTTGTTGACAGTGTTTGTTAGTATGACAAAAAATTTGAGTGCACAGACACACACACATATATACATATGCTATTATCCTCAATTACTTTAGATTTCTGATGTTCTTATGATTCTTTCATTTTGCTAAGTTCCTTATTTACTACATAAATTTTAATTTATGTGCATTTGTCTTCTGTATTTATTTTAAGACTTAAAATAAAATCCACCTGCTTTTAAGAGAAGCCTAATGTTTACATAAAGAGATGTGACCTCACAGGCTAAAGATGATTTCACGTCTTAAACCCATTAAAAAGTGACCTCTGCTATTCAGACATATTGTTTTCAAAATCCCATGTTTTCCCACCTGAAGTTGTGTTTCAGACAAATTGGGAAAGTTCCTCATCACTTTCCTTCTTTCAGTCACTACATCTCCCTAAATCTGTGTTGCTCTGTTATTCTCTCTCTCTCTCTCTCTCTCTCTCTCTCTCTCTTTCTCTCTCTCTCTCTCTGTGTGTGTATACATATATATCAGGTGAATATTTGAAAGGATCCAGAATATACCATTGTCAAGAGTTTTCTATCCCCCTCAAACTCTACTTATTTTTAAAAATCAGACTTGCGTTATAGAATTCAATATTCATAAATTATCTCCTGAGTCTTATACACAAGGAGGACTGACTCTTAGAACAGAAAAATCAGCACCAGGATAAGAAATCATATAAACAGGCATTGTTACAAAACTATCCAATCTGTTATCCATTCTTCTTAGAGCCCATTTATCTTTTATAAAAAGCATTTGTATTTCCAGGAGTACCATCGTCTGCTTCTCCTTCATCCCTGTTAAGATATTTCATAAGTCCTAGTTCCCAATAACCTACTTGAATCAGGTTTCACTTTGAACTACTTCTTATATATGTAAAAAAAAAAATTTCTTTACCCTTGTAATTGTTTTCTTACAGTTTTATTTGCAATCTCCCAAACAATAAATATAAGAGGGTAGAGGAAAAGATTTTCCTCACTGACAGCTTTACGGAGAGATGAACATAACATTAAATGCTATAAGTTTACTTATGAAAAGTATTGTTGGGTCTTTTTTATGAGAGAAAATTCCTAAAATGCTTGTCCATATCAATGTGTCAATTTATGGTACTGGATAAAGTTTAGATAAAGAGTTATTTGGAAGGATTTAGAAGTAGTCCCTTAGGATATATGGTTTAGGGACCAATTATCTAATAATGACAGGAGCCTTTGAAATGTGCATGTGTAAATATTTTTCTGCTTTTCCCTTATGATTTGTGCCTTTGGGTTTTTAATCTATGTAAATTTTACATTTTTTGATATAGATTCTCATTGTTTTGTGGTACAAATATTTAAATATTTATAGTTAGCATCATTAAAACATAGGTGATTTTCACGTGTATCCAATGTTACAATTTTGGGATAATTTCAATACCATATTTAGGATGAGTTGCCTCAAATTATTTGTAGACATGCTTGTATAATTCAAGCAGTAAAGTAAAATAACATATTGAATCTAGTCCTTAAAAATCTCTCATGGCCCATGAATATAAATGGCATCTGTATAAAATAATTCCAATTTTTATTTTATTTTTTTAATTATTCAAAATTTTAGAGTGATATAAGAGGTAATGGTCGATTTTGAGAAGAATAAGCATATTGCATGCTCAGCTTGCTTGAATCTATTTTGCCTATCATTTCACCACTTTACATTCAAACCCTGTAAATCAAACTACTATCTTTTAATTTCTGAACCCAAAGAGGCAATTTTTTAAAACAACAGCACATCACTGCTCATAATTCCGTACTTACCATACCTAACGTAATTGTAATATGGTGCTTTAAGATGTTGAGAGGTACAGGATGATGTTCTGTATTCAAATGCATTTGGAAAATAGTAAATGAGCTTAAAGTTTCGAGAGTTTATTCTGACTGTTCTGGTTTGACGGTTTGTATTTGGCAACTTCCCTTTTGTTGACATCTAAGTGTTGGAATGGCAAGTGACTTAAATTTGTGAAGTAAGATTAGTTTTCTTCTTCACTGAAAGAAGAAATCTAATCTGGTAGACAACAGGAGATTAATGCTACAGGTGAGTCCCAGGACAGAATCTCAAGATAGCATTGTAGTGCTGTGATTAATAACAAGACTTTGGAACTAGGTTGTTCAGATTTAAATCCTAGTTCTGCTACCCACTGCTCAAGTAACTGTGATCAGTTTACTTAACATTGGTTTCCTCAGTCTTTTTTTCTCCTAAGCAATGGAAATAATAGTATTCACCACTCAGGAGTTTTTTGAGGAAAGACTAAATTATTTTAATTATGGTACTTAAAATAATGTCTAACAAAACACACATACTCAAAACTGTTGGCTTCATTTGTTATGAACAAAAGGAAAAACTTTATAGGTCATAAAGCAGTCATTTTACTAATAAGACCTATGGATAATTTTGCAGCAGTCAATACAAAAAATATAGGAAGCTTATATATTCCACTTCCTAAAAACTCATGCAAGAAAAAGTCATTCAGGAAATACAAGTTTTGAAAAATATTTTCCAAAGATTAAATTTTAATATCTCTGGTAAATGCTATCTTGGAAATGATTTTCCAAGAATTAGAAGATCAGGATTTGGTAAGTGTTGGGAAAAGAAAAAAAAAGATTTTGTAGTTAAAATACAATTTTGGGAACACTGCATATTTTTTTTTTAAAAGTCAAATAACTTTTCATATCTGATGAGTTGTGAGAACATGTATAGGTACACTGTTTTTCAAGGGAATAGATAGGATGAAATTGTAATCTTTGAGCATTGACTACAGATCTGAGATTGCCAAGCAGTGGTAGGGGATTTGGAGGATGCAGAGACTGTGGGAGAGCAGAAGTGACATGGAACAATGGTAGAGAGTCCCTGGCACTTTTATGTTGCAGCAAATTTATACAAAAAATTAAAATTAATATGTATTAGCACTATTATAACCATGTTATCTTAAATATAGTAAATCAAATTTATGACATATATAACTTTTAATATAATAGGTCTTTAAGATTAATTTTAGCTATTTTATTTTTGCAACATCATTAGTAAATTATTTCATATATAAAATAAAGCTACATTGGTCTATCAGCTACTCTGTTTCAATATGCTCCAAGTAGAGCTAATCATATGTAAGAAGAAAAACATAAATTTATATTGTCCACTGGTGTTTGATGTACTGAAAACAATAACATTAAAAATCATGCAATTATTTAATAACCTAATTTTCAGGTCATGTGTTTTCAAGTTAACAGGATCAATAAAATTTATTTGGCATTTTACTGTCTTTGTTTTTGTATGTACTTGGTAATCAAGTATAAGAAATACCTCTTATTGAAATAGAAATTGGCCCACAAACCAATGGGACAGAGTTGAACATTCTGTCATAGACTCTCAACTATATTATCAATTGATCTTTAATAAAGGAGCAAAAATTGTGAAGTGGAGCAAGGAAAACCTCTTCAACAAGTGATGCTGGGGAAACTGGACAGCTACTTGCAAAAAGTAAACTCAGATTTCTGTCTAATATTAGGCACAAAAGTAAGATCAAAGTGAATTAATGACCTCAATATCAGATCTGTATCCATGAAGTATATGAAAGAAAATATAGGCAGAACCTTCATGACACCGAAGCTAAAGACATCTTTAAGGATGAAACACCACTGACCAAGCAAGTGGAAGCAAACATAGACAAATGGGCTACATTAAAACTAAGAAGCTTCTGCATCTCAAAAGAAATAGTGACCCAAATACATAGAGAGCCAAAAAATGATTTACTCAATACCCATCAGATAAACAGTTAATATCTAGGATATACAAAACATTAGTAGAACAAGAAAAAAAAAATCCTCTAACCCCATCAAAAATTGAAAAAACGGGGAGAGGAACAGAAGCTTCCTAGAAAAGAAAGAAAGAAAGAAAGAAAGAAAGAAAGAAAGAAAGAAAGAAAGAAAGAAAGAAAGAAAGAAATGCAAAGGGCCAAAAGACACATGGAAAAAAAAAAGCTCAACATCACTAATCCTCAGGGAGATGCAAATGAAAACAACAATGAGATATCATCTTAGTCACAGAGACCAGCACATATCCAAAAGAATAAGAGCAACCAACACTGGTGTGGATTCAGGGAGAAAGAGACCCTCAATTTTTATTGGTGGGATTGCAGATTGGTCCAGCCTTTTTGGAGAACAATATGGGCATCCATCCAAAACCTAGAAATTGAGCGTCCAGCTGATCCACCAATACCACTTATGGGAATATATCCCAGGGTTGCAAAAAAGCATAGTAGAAATGATATCTGCACCTGTATGTTCATTGTAGCACTGCTCACAATAGCCAGAAACTGGAAACAAACTGAGTGCCCAAGAAAAGAAAACTGGTTAAAGAAACTATAGTATATAGTATATCTACACAATGTAATACTGTGCAACTTTTAGGGAAGATAGAGTCATGAAATTTGCTTATAAGTGTATGGGCATGGAGAATATCATGCTAAGTGAAATGAGTTAGAAAGAGAGGGACAGACATAGAATGATCACACTCATTTGTGGAATATAAGATAAAATAACATGAGACTAACACCCAAGGACAGTAGAAACAAGCGTCAGGAAGATTGTCCCATGATTGGAAGCCTGCCTCATGAACTGTGGGAGAAGGCAGCTGGGATAGAGAAGGGATCACTAAGTCAATGACATTTGGAGGGATGGCCCAGGATGGGAGATGTGTGCTGAAAGTAGATAAACGATCAAACATGATGGCCTCTCCTTTCCAAATATGTATTGCAAACCATAATGACCAAAAGTAGGGAGAGAGTAAGAAGGAAATTGTCTGCTCTAGAAAAAGGGGGAGAGATTAGGTGGGGGTGGTGGGAGGGGTACTGTGGACATTGTTGGTGGAACACTGTAGGAGGGATGGATTTTAGATCATTTTATGACTGAAACTCAATCATGAAATTTTGTAACTGTAGCTCACAGTGATTCAACAAAAAAATGAAAGAAAAAAGAAATGTCGATGCATGTCGAAAGTAGACTATGGACTGAACATGTTTGCCACTCAATGCCTCTTTTGCAGACCACAACACCCAAAAGGAGAGAGAGAACACAGGGGATTGCCCTGCCACAGAGACAGGGGGGATGGGGGGATGGGGGTGGGAGGGATATTATCCATGGTGGTGGAAAATGGGCACTGGTGGAGGGATGGGTATCTGATCATTGTATAATTGAAACCAAAGCACAAAAAATTGTAAATCTACAACTTTAAAAAAAATAAAATAAAATAAAGGGGAAAAAAAAAGAAAAAAGAAATGTCCTTTTTTAAAAAAATATTTCTAGATGTGTTTAATATGTCAGAGTTTTATCAGAAGATCCATAAAATTCCCATAATAGCCTATTTTTTCCTTGATCAAGGACATATTATGTCAATGTCTCTATTAGAAACAAAATTTCACACAAGTTTACATAGAGAAATCAGTATAAATAATATTCTTGCATTCAAACTTTATTTCTTATATCTACATAATGTAGTCTGAATATTTCAGTACCATAGAACAAACTACTACCTGGGTTTCCATTAAGTAAATTTCTGATAAAATGCATAAGAGGTATCTTTTACCATAGAATGATACTTAGATTTTCCTTTGGGCCAAATGATAACTTTTATATTAAAATGGCATGATAGAAAGTATATGCATATGTCATAAGAATCAATATATCTTTTATTATGTTATTTACAGTCTTTTCATGACATAAGCAGGTATCTCCTTAAAATTGTAAATAAGAGTTTCTAATGGATTTACAGTTGAATGTGAGAAAAAGGTAAAGTAAAGGCCCTCCCGTTGATTGTCGATTTGCTCGAGCGGGCCCAGTAACATCTCCATTGGAGACTTTGTTGTTACTGTGTTTGGCATATCGAATACTCTCGGTAGCTTGCCAGGCTCTCCGAGAGGGGCAGAGGAATCAAACTCGCGTTGGCCATGTTGGCCGCTTGTAAGGCGAATGCCCTACGTGCTGTGCTGTGATATAAAGACAAAATATAAAAAGAGAGACAAAAAATTAAAAGGTTTGGTGGAATAGATGGTTGCTTAGCCAAAGTCTAGATCTTCAGGGCATAAGTGAAAGAATTTCTATTTACTGTATTCATTACTGTCTTATGAATATATATCAGTAGAAAATTATACTGTTTTTCTTCAAAGAATACAAATACTAAAGCTAGAAGCACAAAGACAAAAATGGAACATAAATTGAACTTTTGTATACTTGACTGAAAATTATTTAATCCATGTTTCCCAGTTTGCTTTGCTTTTATGATACTGAAAATTGTAGTATATTTCACGGTTTTCTCCACATAAAATTTTTTTTCAGTACATTTTTGTATGAACCATCAGGTGGTAGACTGTGTGACTAGTGCAGATCACTAAAGTTAAGATGTTTTAGTTATTTGAAAGAGCACATCAATTGAGCACTAGTGTGTTTGCCCAAGTCAGGGTAGATCCTAATTGCTTTGACAAATTTCCTGCTGGGAAATTGATCTTCAAGGATTTCTTCCTTTTTTTTTTTAACCCATTTACTTCATTTTAAAACTTCAAAGTCTTCTTTTCTATTAATTATCACATATACCAGAAAACACAAAGAACAAATGCTATGTTTTATTCATCTAAGCGGGGCATCTGAAATCTAAGGTACAGCAAAGATGGGAACTTATTGAAGCAAAGGTCATACTCTGTCAAACAAGACCATAAGAGCCTTTTCTTTTAGTAGAGAATTCATGAATATTTTATCTGAACATTTCCACGAACTTGCTGTAAAAGCTATCGTTCTTGGCATTTACTGAGGATGTCAAAATCAGTTACTGTAATTTAAATCTTTTGCTAATATGCTTAACAGACTTTCATTGAAAACATATTTGTCATCCATACTGTAGGTTATATAAAATATACAGTCAATATAAAGAATTTATAAAATGTAAAATCCTATTTGGCTTACTTTTATTTATAAGAAATTATTCCTGGTTTAATATAAATCTTAGAGACAACTGGACAAATAACAAAATTATGAGTGACTTAATTCCCTTCATTTAAATGAGAACAGAATTTCTCTACAAATATTTCCAATGTTCAGGCTCAGTACTATACTACTTTATGGATCCTGTATCTTAAACTAGTTCAACCAAAAAATAATCAAAGCTCACAGTGTACTAAAATTTCTTTAATTTAATTAGGAACATTTGCTTGATGTTTCAGAATGCTTCTAACATTTACTAGTGCTCACACTAGTCTTAGGGAAATGTTGCATTTGCATATAATAGACACATCAGCAAAACCTTTAGACTTGCTGGTATTTCTCAGGTTGGAAAGTAGAAAATGTTTTCTGAGTATTTGCATTATTGTTCTCATAAGAAAAATACAGGTATGCCCTGAAAGAACATCTGTCTCTTTAACTTCACCTTCCATTAGAGTGATGGTGTCATAGGCGTGTTATGTAGGAATATATATATATATATATATATATATATATATATATAAGTTTAGAGTTACTTGACTTTGAATTTTGTATCACAGTATAACTTCTGACATTTTACTTTTTTCTCTACACCTATTTTTCCATTTGTAAATTAAAAATACTACCTACTCATCCTCAGGTTATTATGAGGAATTTAGGAAAATAATCTGCATGAAGTAATGAGTACAGTGATCTATATTAGGCATACATCAAAATGAAATAGTCATTATTATGTGAAAAAATCTTTCCAGAAACT
The DNA here is from genome assembly GCF_029834395.1 of Sorex fumeus. Classification (NCBI taxonomy): domain Eukaryota; kingdom Metazoa; phylum Chordata; class Mammalia; order Eulipotyphla; family Soricidae; genus Sorex; species Sorex fumeus. The sequence goes on from NW_026606186.1 coordinate 2,790,529, forward strand.
TTAAATAATGACCATATTTTGAGAAAAGAATATCATATGTATTTTATTTACTTCAGAAGCTTTTAGGTATCTCAATATTGGAATGTCTGATTTATTTATTTTGATCTGTCAAATACAAATTTACTAACACATTTGTATTCCCACATTGGAAAATGATGAAACTTCCTGTGTCACATTAAAGCTCGAACAGTATAAAATCACTGATAAAGGTCAGAAAGAAAATAGCACCATACTGAAAGGACAATATTATACTCAGGACAAAGAGAATCTAATGGAAGAAGTTTCCTGAATAGTCCTGAGTGATAGCACAGCGGGTAGGGCGTCTGCCTTGCACACAGCCAACATGGCCTACCCGAGTTCGATTCCTCCGCCCCTCTCGGAGAGCCCGGCAAGCTACTGAGAGTATTCGATATGCCAGACACAGTAACAAAGCATTGATAAGTAAAAACCAACACAATTGAGTCATTTCTGAAACTGTGGTAAATTCTAAAGCAGATTTGCTCTAATTATGGAAGAGTTCATCCAGTATATTTACAAATCATTAATTATAGTATACCTGATATTGACACTTTATAATCTAAATAAATTAGAGTGATTTTATTATAATGTACACTTACGCAAGTTATGCCTCTTTGGTTCTTGGGTCACCCCTAGAAGTGCTGAAGTGAAATTTCTGGGGCTATTCCTTGCCCTATGCTCATGAATCCCTCCTGGCAGTGCTTAGAGAAGCATATGTAGTGTCATGGTAGCACCAGGGTCAACTATGTTGCAAGGCACATGCCTTAACCCCTGGTCTATCTTTCTAGTCCTAGAGGACTTGAGTTATGATTCACTTCATAGATGAAATGTGTCAGTGAATACATTTTTTCTAATAACATGGGACACAAAAAATTATATCAGAATCTTTTCATTTTCTGCATTAAGAACACAGATAAATGTCTGTGGCACAATAGTTCTTTCTCAAGACCTACCATACTTTGAATACTAAAAGTTCCATGAGTGAGCTTCAATTAGACTTCTTGAGCACACATTTGGTGCACATAAATACATACATACATATGTATTTCTCAAAGTGATAGTTACTTGTGGAAGGTAAAAATGTTCTTAGGAATGCCATTTAGGATTTTTTTCTAACTTAGTATAAATCAAATTATCTTTTTTTCCCTCATTAACTAATATTTTACTGAAAAACCTGAAGACAGACTTTTAAAAAATCATTGATTTAAAAATAATGGTATAGACAGAGAATAGCATATCTTCATTGATTAAAGAAGACCTATTTGTAAGATTATTAAATTTGGGGATGTCTACTTATGTTTCATCTTAATTACAGTTTCTCTGTACTTTTTCAGATTGTTCTAAGGAGCAAAATATGGTATAGGTGCACTCTCTTCAACAAAATTCTGTCTCACCCGTTTTAATCACTTTAGTTATAAAAAATGCTACATGAGCATTATAAACTTGTCTTTCCATTACTAATTCAGTTTGTCATTTATGCATTTTATTTTCTAGTCTGAAAACAGGGAGTTAACATTGTAACTGGTACTTTATCTTTCTTCTTTTAGTATCTAGATCACCTGGTTGGCTCTATTCTGTCATTGCAAAAACAACAACTTATCCAAGCCCTTATTTCTAATTAGGTATTGTAAAACATAATGCCCCAAAGGAAAGAGTGTGACAGAATAAAAGTACCTGCCTAGGGGCAGGCTAGTGTTGGGCTGGGTAGGGGGTAGGTGAGGGAATGGGGGTTGGTGTTGAGATATGTACACTGCTGGAGGAAAGGAACATTGTATGACAAAATTCCAATCAGGAACAACTTTGTAACTGTGTGATTCAATTAATTTCTTTAAAAAAGAAACAAGTCAAGTTTATTTCAATTAAAATTAATGTGAAAAATAATTTAATTATAACTATTTGATAGAAGTAGCATATAGTAGGGAGAGCACATATTTCAGTAAGATCCTTTTATCCTAGTCATCTTAATTTTTGGAAGCTTTGCTTTCTACTTAGAAACTGGAAAAAATTCTGAATTTTTTAAATGTGTATTTGACTTTCCTTTCCATGCAAACCATTTCTAGACTTTCCCTGCTCCTGACTAGGAATTATAAGAACTAAGACTGCATGATTTTTTTTCAAGTCACACAGACTGAATATCAACTTCAGAGAAATTGCCACATTGACCATATATGTATAAGTCTCATGACAGATTGCTATTTCCTAAACACTCCATGGACAAGATCATAGTCACTGTAAGTCAGAAGAGCCAGTCACCTGAAGATGTTTCAAGACTGACACATAGAAATACTCTTTACTGACTGTGTTCAGTCAGACCTGGTGGCGATTGGATCAGCTTCAATATTTACCCTTTGTTTGCCATTTGTGTCCATAGAAATACCGCTTACTGTTTGCACTATACAAACATATTTTAATCTCATAAACAATTAGCTTCAGAAATTGACACACTTATTTTCACTGAGATGTGATCCACAGGACAGATTGTTTCTAAGAATCAACTGAAATCTCAGCTTTTGAATTACAAAATTTCCTGAGAAGTTACAATAAAAATTAAAATCTGCCACCCTCAAATTTTTTTTGGCAAAAGAGTTATTTTCAAAGGAGAGGCTCTGAATGTTTGGTAGAAGTTGAACTTTTGAGAGGCTTACATGTGTAAGAAGAAGCTTTTCCCTAAGGACATTATATTGGGAAGATCTTTTCAAGAGGTGAGGCAGAAATAAAACATGCATAGAAGTTTTACATTTGGTTTTTGATACCTTTCACAGAATGCTCCCTAATTACCATTCTACTATTCCCCTTCCCCCTCCCTCTCCTCCCCTCAACCACTACCACCACTTATGTAGGCAGGTAGACAGGGAAGGCCCCCTCCCCAGGCAATGACAAAAGCCAGCCCAGCAGAAAATAGGAAAACAGGAACTAAGGCCTGACAAGACCCTAACCTATCTACAGCAACAAGCCCAGGGAAGCTCCTGCAGAAACAAAGGCCAGGAAAGGAATTTCAAGTAAGATTATCACCTTTCCCAACCCACCTGGTAACCTCCCTTAGCAATGGGCCCACCTGGGGCAGGTTTGGGAAACCTTATAAAGGCCACCTTGAACAAGGGAAGTGCGTGAGCATTTGCTGCCTGAGCCCTTGTGCTGCTTGCACCCATGTGGCCGAGCACATGTGGGCTGAGCACATGTGTCGCCCACATCTCCCCGCTTGAGATGTGTACTTTCATTCTTTTCTGTCTAATGCTAGGATGTGTATAGGGGCTCTCTCCGCCCTTGGGGAAGCCAGTGTTCTCTCTTTGAATACATTACTCTCTCACTCTCTTCCTCTCCAAAACCTCCAAATAAAATCTATTTATTTCACTTCTTGTCTACTCCTGAAATTCCTTTCTGCGAGGCAAGACAAGAACCCAGTAACTCTGGGTTCCGGGCAGCAGAGGCGGTTGGGGAGAAAGTGGCTGTCTTTCTCCTCCCCACTTCACATAAGTCACCAGTGGGGCCCACCGACATCACCATCACCACCAAGTACTTTTTCCTGGCCAAAGGTTTTAGCTGATGTTGGAAGCTATAAGTACAATTTATTCAAAAGTAACTGCATCCTGGAAGACCCCATTTCCCTTGCTTCTAGTCAATAATTCAGAATCCTTATAGAAAGATACATACCAAAGGATTAAGTAAAGATAAAGTAAAAACTTTAATTCTAATTTTAATTGATCTAACAGATGATAGTCTGTTCATAGCAGCAATGTATTTAACCTAAGTATACTTATATATAGATATAGATACTTACACATGCTTATTATGTAATATACATGAAATGAGTGATAGCAATGATAAGGATTATTAGTATCATATTGTTATTATGAAGTACTCACACCCATTGTGAAGAGACAGAATTATCTGAAAATATTAGTATCAGCTTTGGGATGCGCGACATAGGACGCGCGACATCCTATTATGACATCTTATTATCTCATTCCTACTTTGGACAAACTGGCAGGCTACTGAATGTAGACTGCCCACACGGCAGAGTCTGGCAAACTCCCCGCGGCGTACCCAATATGCCAAATACCAGGAACAATGATGGGTCTCATTTTCCTAAAGAGCCTTGAATATAATCTCAGGGCTAGGATGAAGGAGACGTTACTGGGGCCTGCTCGAGGCAATCGACGATTAACAGGATGATTTGTGATTTGTGATTTGTTATTAGTATCAGCTTTAAATATGCAATACAAATATCAGGCAATCAACAGTAAGAAAGAAAATAACCAATGCTAGAGCTTTAAGAAGTACCACTTCCTCAAAGACTGAATAGTTTCTAACTGTGTTGTTCATTAACTCAAGTAGTGAGCTAGTCTTCCATCAATTTTTATGAATCTAAAAATGCCAGATGAAACAATAGACTAATTTTAGGTAAATAATTTTAAGACAAATTACTTTCCTTATTAACATAGAATGGATGTGATCACAGTAGCCAAGAACTTTTTAAACGACTAGATGTATTGGAAAGAAGACTGTTACCAGCTTATTTCCAAAGCTTGTTGTGAACTGATATTTTGATATCATAAAGATAGAATTGAAAAACTATGAAGTCATAAATATGATACGTTTATTAAACTACAGAAAGGATAAAAAACTGTAATTCATCAAAAACATGTTTGCTTTTTATTTTCTAAAGTAAAAGCTTAAGAGTAAACCATGACTCCTCAATATATTCAAACCACTGACAGCAAGACTTGTCAGCTCTACTTTTAAAATATATCTTGTCTCCAATTCACTTACCCCCATCTCTATTGCCTCAACACTTGTTCCACCCACCTTTATCTATGGGCTAAATTAAAGTCTCCTGATTTCTTATCTTAACGATTGACCCTATCCAACCTCTTCCTGACTCAGTAGTCAGGTTCCTCATTAAAGAAGTTATTCAGTTAATGATGCTTCCTATTTGAAAATGGTGTGTGTGTTTTTTTAAAGAACTTCAAATCAAACTTTTCACCTCCAGGTTCTTGTTCTTATGAGCCTCAATGCCATCACAATACTATGACACTTACTCCTTGATTCATTACAGTACAGCTATATAACTCCAATGTCATGATATTAAAAACTTTCTCGGCTCAAGGACTTGGAATTTCTTTCTTTTTTTTTTTTTTTGTTTCTGGAATGCTATTCACATAGCTGGCTTATTCCCGTCCATCAATTAATAGATTAATAGTTAAAAATCTCAAATCATAACGAGTAAAGATTTTTTTCATTGATGGACTTGTTTACATGTGCTTTCCCTACTTACATATGACAGTGATCATTTAAAAAATATTTGGGACAGTCTTTTTGATAAAATAAGCACCATGAACTAGAGAAATAGTGCAGGGGTTAGGTGCTTGCCTTGCATACTGCCAACCGTGGTTTAATTCCTGATACTGCATCTAGATACACAATCACTGCCAGGAGTGATTCCTGAGAACAGAGAGTAGAATAAGCCCAAATCACCCTCAAAACAGCATATTTTAAATAATATTTAAATTAACAGATCAGCAAATGTTCACCAAAATCTCTCTCTGTGAATGTTTAAAATTGGAATTTTGAATATTTAAAAATGAATTTGGGGGCTGGAGTGATAGTTCAGTGGGTAGGACATTTGCCTTGCATGCAGCCAACCCAGGTTCGATTCCTACCATTCCATATGTTCCCCCGAGGACTGGCAAGAGTAATTCCTGAGTGCAAAGTCAGAAGTAACTCCTGTGCATTGCCAGGTATGACCCAAATAGCTAAAAAAAAAAAGTGTATGTATGGAGCCAGAGTGATAGTACAGTGGATAGGTTCTTTGCCTTGCACACGGTCGACCCAGGTTCAATCCCTGGCATCCCATATAGTACCCTGAGCACCACCAGGAGTAATTCCTGAGTGCAGAGTCAGGAGTAACTCCATTGGATGTGACCCCAAAAGCAAAAGAAAAATGCATTTATTTTATATTTTATTAATTTTGAAGAAGCAAGGTGAATTCTTCAATAAATAAAAATGTGCCAAATACAAATCCATTTTTGTTACCTTTGATTAATATATAGTTTAAAAATAAAAAGAAAATAAATCATGTATCATGATTCATGGAAATGTTGCTTAACTTTACATACAAATCCATATTTTCAAATTCAGTAAATTTAGACATCATGAAGTATTAGTGACTTGCTAAACTGATACATAATTAAGATGTAAATGTGTTTCAAAATATTTTAGTAGAAACAAAATGAGATAGTCAATGTTTAACTTTGGCTTTGGGTCATTCCATTATTTTTGGCGAGTGCTTAGGGGCTATTCCTGGCTTTGGGCTCAGAAGTCATTTGTAGTGGTACTAGGATGAGGGGTCCATTGGTGATGAGGAAAAAAACAAAGGCCTCCTAAATTCAAAGCATATACTTAGCAGACTATACTATCTCTCCTGTCTTTAGTATTTCATTATAATCAATCGTGATATACTACATTGATTTTTAATAAGGAAATACAACAAAGCCGATAGAGATTTAACTGTTTCCACAGGTTGAGATCTACTGACATCTAACTCAGAAAAATAGGCAGTTTCTGACACTTGATTCTTTAAAGCATTATAGGGAAAAAGCTTAAAATATTCCAGATGGATTCAGTGTTTACCGACATATGGTAATATTGTCCAACAAAGAAAATGTAAATTTTGAGCTTTGAAGTCTACACATAGGAATTGTAAAAGTATTTATGAATTATTTAAGAACTGTGAAAGTAATCCTATATTACATAAAAAAAATTGTCAATATCTTTCCTTAAATGTGTATTTGAGAGAAAAATGTTGATGGGGTAACAGTTTTGATTTGGTCTAGTAACTAAAAATTTTATTACAAGAAGTAAGTGACTCTTATTCCTTATAAAAATTAAGATACTTAAGAAATGTACCAAAAATAATTGTTGTAAAACAAAACAAACTTAAAATTCTTTACCTAAGGATTATTAAACTAGAATAAACTGTACCAGAAAAATAATTCTAAAAACAGTAACCCAAACTAAACAAACATCAAACAAGCTTTTAAAAAATTTGTCCATGTAGCTCAGATAGAGAAGGGAGCACCAAATAAAGGGTGTTGGGATGATCCTCCCAGGATGGGAGAAGCATTCTGAAAGTAGACTATAGACCAAACATGATTGCCACTGAATGCCTCTTTTGCAAACCACAACATCCAAAAGGAGAGAGAGAACAGAGGGGAATGTCCTGCCACAGAGGCAGGGTGGGATGTGGGGAATGGGGGGTGGGATGGATACTGGGATCCGTGGTGGTGGGAAATGGGCACTGGTGGAGGGATGGGTATTTAATCATTGTATAATTGAAACTGAAGCACAAAATTTGTAAGTCTACAACTGTACCTCATGGTGTCTCACTAATAAAAATTAAAAAAAAAATTGTACATGATTCTTTAAATGAAAATCACAAGAATTCAGGAAGAAGCTTTTTTCCCACTGCTAGAAATGAAAAATGAAGTTGATTAATATATTTTCATAAGTTTGCACTGTAATTTTTAAAATATTTTGTTAACAATAGGACAAGAATTGGTATGAAATAAAATAGAACAATATATAATCCTAGATTCACAGTGGAGTCTTTGGGACATCTTTATTAAAAATAAAATACTGTTGATAAAATGTCTCCAAGTAATTGTAATATCATGTGAAATTCTAAGTAAATACTATACAAGCTTTCGTTATTTCTAAAACTTAGTTATTGACTTTAAAGCAGTATTCTATCTTTTGTTTCTTAAGTCTTTACCAGCTTCTTACTAGTTTTTACATTTGGACTCTAATCACTTTTAAGGTTTATACTTATTTCTAGGGTTGGAGTGATAGCACAGCGGGTAGGGCTTTTGCCTTGCATGGGGCCGACCTGGATTCAATACCTTAGTCCCTCTCAGAGACCCCGACAAGCTACCGAGAGTATCCCATTGGCATGGCAGAGCCTGACAAGCTCCCCATGGCATATTCGATAAGCCAAAAAACAGTAACAAGTCTCACAATGGAGATGTTACTGGTATCTCCTCAAGCAAATCAATGAACAACGGGAGGACAGTGCTATAGTGCTACTTATTTCTATCTGTTCCCAGAAAATTTTGTAGGACTCCCATATTACACTTGATAATAGCATATGTCCTTCAACACTATCTAAAAATGGGTCTTATGTATATCTGTATGTCTGTATGTGTATGTCTATCTGTAGATTTAGAATTAATCTATTTCTTGGTAATAACCAGAACTCAAATATATGGTGTCATGAAGTACTGATCTACTGTCTAATATTTTTGACACATTAGTATAGTCTTTTTTCCTACATCATCATAAAGTAAATGTATTTATATCTTTAATATTCCATGAGTATATTTCATTTATCAGATTGATATTTTTACAATAGATCTAGTTTTACAAATATCCATATATTTTTTTCTGCTAACAAAATTTTCTTTCTTTTCTTTCCCTCTCTCTGTACTCAGTGTAATTTTGTGAAATCTAAACTCTCTGATTTTATCTTCTGTTAAAAACATTTCTCATTCTCAGAAAATATATTTTGTTGGTTTGGAAAAGTTGCCTGTGATCATTTAAGATATACATCTCATATTCAAGTTTTCAATTTGATCTCCATTGACCACTTCAAGTGATTTAAAAAAAAAATCAGGACATTTATTTAAAAAGTGAAAACTAACAAACTCAAAGATAAACTATACATTATTTAAGAAACAATCTTTTCATTTTTCTTTTTTCTTTTCATTAGGAATCAGTGCCTTCTGATCTTGTTATCAGTTGCCCCAGTATAAATTAATATTCATATAAATTCAAAGCTCCAGAGTTGTTGCAAAATAAATTATGGTTTTACATGTAACTCTTTTGCATTTAAAAAAAAAAAGATCCTAATCACAAAGATTAGTTTCTTTCTTTGAAATGCTGCTGGTTGTGACACAATTCTAAGGAGCTCTATTGCATGAAAAACAGTTATGTAGCATACTCTTTCCCACGTTGAAATTAATGCTTCATACTTCTGAAATGGTCACATCACAACAGGGAGAGAATTATTGTTTAGGTCAACTCTGGGAAAAAAATACAAATAAAAATCCCCAAAATATAAATTCAGTTACACTAATGGTTTATCATTAATTAAAATATAATACCGTCAAAATACAAATACAATATATAATAGAATATCATCGGAGCGATAGCACAGCGGGTAGGATATTTTCCTTGCATGCAGCTGACCCAGCTTCGATTCCTCTGCCCCTCTCAGAGAGCCCGGCAAGCTACCGAGAGCATTCAGCCCACATGGCAAAGCCTAGCAAGCTACCCATGATGTATTTGATATGCCAAAAACAGTAACAAGTCTCACAATAGACGCATTATTGGTGCCCGCTTGAGCAAATTGATGAACAGGAGGACAGTGCCACAGTGCTACCATCAAAAAATTGTGCTGGATATTAGATTCCCTCAAAACTATCCATATAAATTTTTTTCAATTTTTTTGTCAGTTTAGAATAGCACAGCGGGTAGGGCGTTCGCCTTACAAGCGGCCAACATGGCCGACCCGAGTTCGATTCCTCCGCCCCTCTTGGAGAGCCCGGCAAGCTACCGAGAGTATTGGATATGCCAGACACAGTAACAACAAAGTCTCCAATGGAGACGTTACTGGGCCCGCTCGAGCAAATCGACGATCAACGGGAGGGCCTTTACCTTTACCTAAATATACTTAACATAAAATATACAGGGTGTTCAGTGATATTAAGTACATTCACACTGTTGTATAGTCATTGACCAAATTTTATTTTTTCATCTTCTCAAACTAAATACTACAACCCATTAAACTAAAATTTCCATTCTCCCCTATCCCAGCTTCCAACAATCATGCTATTTTCCATTTTTCTGAACTGTAAGATTACAGGAACCTCATATTCAGTATTTGTCCTTTCATGACTAGCTAATCTCAAGTAGCCTAAGATCCTTAATGTTCATCCATGTGGTAGCATGTGTTACATTATCTTTCCTATATAAGGCTGAATCATTACTACTGTATCTAACTATCATGATACATTTAATCATTTATCTGATAGTGGAGTATTTTTGCTTCTGACTTTTGGCTAAGATGAACACTGCAGCTGTTATCATGTTATCACTATCACTGTAATCCCTATGTTCATCAATTTGCTCGAGTGGGTGTCAGTAATGTCTCCATTCGTCCCAGTCCTGAGATTTTAGCAGCCTCTCCTTACTTGTCCTTCCCAATGGTGCTTTCAGGGTCAGGGGAATGAAACCTGTTATTGTTACTGTTTCTGGCATGTCGAATACGCCACAGGGAGCTTGCCAGGCTCTGCCATGGGGGTGGGCAGGATACTCTCGGTAACTTGCCGGGCTCTCTGAGAGGGCAGAGAATGTACATAACAGAATACAAGCAAATATGTTAAAAACCAAACACATGTGTGCTGCTTTAGTACATCAGTGGGCTAGACTATAAGGGAACACGCGGCTTCTTACTTTAAATCTTACTTTCAAATGTTTTGGGTATCTTCCTTGGTGGAATCTGATCCACTATATAATTAACCATGACAATAAAATTAAATTAAAAACTAGCTTAAATTTAATTTTATTTTTATAGTACCAGATACTGATTCTAGAAATTCACTGATATGAAATATGCTCTCCACCACTGAGCCTCATTCCTGGTCCAGTTATAATTTTGTTTTGAAATTGCTATACTGTTTTTCACAAGATAGGACTTAACAATTTTAAATAAAAATGTGCAGAAACTAAAAAGAATAAGTGTGTGCTTGTTCAGTATCACCAAATATCCTGTTAAAAAGTCTTGAGGTTAATTATTTACCAACTCCAATTATTTTATTTTGAAATATGCAAAATACCCTGGTTTTCCCAGGTCAATCCTAGTCCAGCAAACTCTAAAGGAAATTTAATGATTAAAATTTTATTATAATTTTAGAAGAATAATGAGTTTCAATAACACAGAGGAATCACTTATATTGTGTTTGTAGTCTCTGAGAATTTTCTTGAACAAACATCAGTGGAGTGGGGGTATTTATAGCTTTTGATATATTTTATTAGAACACTTAACCACATTTTCAGTGTTGTTATTTGTAGAGAATATTTAACCTTAGGATCAACACCTCCAAACTATTTCCAATACTAAATAATGACACAATAAAGCAAAACCTACAAAGTACAACCGCTGAAAATTACCCTTAAATTGTATAAGCGAGTAATTAAATTACTTCCATTTCAGACATAGGCTTTGTTTCTTTTTTTTTGAAATCATTAAAGCAATTTTAATGAATATCCACACTTCCCTTTTCTAGCTGGAACCATAAGCACCTTCACAGATAGGACCATGTGATTAAAATTAAAATAAAATTGACACTAACTCAGTAGTTTGCATACTACAATAGATTTCCCTTCAAGTTAATTAATGTATGAGAGCTTGAATGTGAATTCAATTAACCCACAGGGTTCTTACTGCTGTAATTTTCATAAAATAGCATGAAACAAGGTACACTCACTCATATTTTTAAATGTCTGGATACAACTATTTGAAATGAAATTAACATACTATATTACAGACACAAAATTACAGAAAAAGACATTGGGATTAGTAAAATTATATCTCACATAAATATAAAAATTCCATAAAAATAAATTATGTGCTTAAGTTATTTTTGGTTTAAATTATATATCTAAATAATAAAACAAGATAATTAGAGAAAATTAATTAAAATCTTAGCTTTCTCAGTTTCTAAATTTTAGGTATTAATATTTCAAACTAATGATATTTATAATAAAAATGTTGAGCTATGGTATATTATGATTTTGGCATAGAGAAATGATTTAAAGATATATATTTTTAAATCCATGAAAATATACCAATAATTTATTCATTTATTTTTGGCCTTTTGGGTCATACCTTGCGACACACAGGGGTTGCTCCTCGCTTTGCACTTAGAAATTACTCCTGGCGGTGCTTGGGGGACTATATGGGATGCTGGGCATTGAACCCGGATTGGCTGTTTGCAAGGCTGTACTACCTGCTTTACTATTGCTCCAGCACCAATATGTACCACTATCCTCCCACTGTTCATTGATTTGCTCAAGCGGGCACCAGTAATATCCCCGTTGTGAGACTTGTTGTTACTGTTTTTGGCATATTGAATACGCCATGGGTAGCTTGCCAGGCTTTGACGTGTGGGCTGAATACTCTCAGTAGCTTGCCACGCTCTCCGAGAGGGGCGGAGAAATTGAAGCTGGGTCGGCTGCGTGCAAGGCAAATACCTTACCTGCTATGCTATCGCTCTGGCCCAGCACCAATATACTAAAAATTTAATATACTAATTGGCAATACTAAGCAACATATTTTATACATAAATCTTTACCAAATTTAATCATATTTAGTTATTTATGTTTTTCGAGAAACGGCCGGGGTGCTCCAGCTTACGGGATTCAGGTCCTCAGGAATGACTATTAGCAGTGCTCAGGTGATCATATGCAGAGCTGGAATTGAATCAGGATCTGCTATGTGCAAAATGAGTGTTGTACCAACTGTATTATCTCTGACCCCCCATCACATATATATTTAGACCTATTAATTTCTGTGAAAACGAGACACATGTAAATGTCTTAACTTTTTTAATCTTACTACACACTGAGGTAATCTATTGTATAGCTGTTCCTGTCAAACTGTATTTAAAGTATAACTTTAAAAAGTATTTGCTTCTTTTTCCTTTACCAAAATGAACATTCTTTGCCTGGAATGGTGCTGTCAAACTGCTTTATCTTCAATGCCAAACAGAGTCTGGTGCATCTGACATGCTAAAAGTATATTATAAAAGAGTAAAAACATATTTTAGATCCATTGCCTTATTTCTTTTAGACCCACTGCCTCATGTTTTCGAGACATGGTGCAATAATTTTTTAAACAAAATCTGTTAATGGGTACCTATGCTAAATTGCATGACTCATATTAAATTTCTTCTGCTATTTCCAGCAACTGTTTCTGCACCTGGCATTCTGCGCAGCACTGAGGTTTACCCCTCAGTGTTAAAAAGAATTGATCACTTGATCGCTTTTGCAAAAGGCTCAAGCTGTTAGACCAAAATTACTTTAGGGATGCTATTAGAGCCTAGCAGGTGAAAAACAAAGCTATTTATTTAACACCATTTCTTACTGATAGTTACAGCAACTCTAGGTGTGCACATTAATGAATCAGGCTGCTTAGTCTGTGCCTAAAATGATGAATCTCTATGCATTTTTTTGTGCAATTCACACAAAAGGAATGAGGCTCCAACTAGATGCATAACAACAGAACAATCCATGACATCCATTGGATGGAAGACTCAGTGAAGGGGATCATGATAATAATATTAGAAAACCAACTCAAAGGGCACATCCTATTGATAGAGGGGAGCTGAGTAATGGCTCCGACTGTGACACTTTTCTCAGTAAGCATCATGGAACTACTAGATCAACACAGACCTACACAGTACTTTAGTTTGGGCACTAGCTAAGCAGTTAGAATAAGTTTAGGGGATATAATAACTGTTGAAAAGAAAATTAAAAGCTTCTGTCTGCCCTCTCACTTTTATTCTTATAATGTAAATTATACTACCTGAGATCATGCCCTGTATAGCTCTGATCTCATTTAGTGCCACAAACATTTGCTTTTAAATAAATGATGCTTTCTTGTTATATTAACCAAATGCAGTTTGAGTTAACAATGCAGAATAAAATGTATATGGTCGTAATCTTATTAGGTCCACAATGTGAAGCAAAAATATATCATATCATCCTTTTTCCAAACACACACATACACATACACGCACATACACACACACACACACACACGTAAAAGGCAAGTTTGATACCCAAGGTACTATATCTCCTCAGTCTTGATTTTTAATTCAGCTCTATTATATGCAAATAATAAACTACACTACACTGTCTTCTCGTTGTTCATCGATTTTGCTCGAGCGGGCCCAGTAATGTCTCCATTGGGAGACTTCTTGTTACTGTGTTTGGCATATTGAATACTCTCGGTAACTTGCCAGGCTCTCCAAGAGGGGCGGAGGAATCGAACCCGGCTTGGCCGGGCTGGCTGTTTGCAAGGCAAATGCCCTACCACTGTGCTATCACTCTAGCCAAGTGACATTATTTCAGTTCACTTAAATATATTGATGCTTGCTTTATAGTGTAGCTTGTGAATGAATCTTTTAAATTGTTCCAAGATTTTAATTTAAATATATGTAATTTTACTATCATATAGCAAGGTGTGACTATTTTTATATTCTGTTTAAAGTTGGTGCATCATTTAGAATGTGTAATTTTATGGTTTCTACTTCGTCTCCCAGTCTTGGTATATTTAAAATTGATTTTTTTCACTCATTCCTGTTCCATTTTCCTTCATTTCAACTACAAAAATTCAAATTCTATAAGTGGTCTTATGGCATAATCTTTTATTTTAAAATCCATTTTCCTTCTCTATTTTTCAGGTTGCAATAACACTTACTATTTTCAAGGTGCATAATTTTATGCTCTTTCCAATATGCTGGTAAAACCATTCAAGTAAATTTTTATATTCATGTATTAATTTTTTCTGTTCTATAATTTTTATTTGAGGATTTTATAAAACAAATATACAGTTAAAATAACATCTATAATGCTTATGTGTTAATTTCTAAACATGTCTTTTGTGGCTGTCTCTATTAAATTAATTTCCTCCTGAGTTTGAGCTACATTTTCCTATTCATATGTCAAGTTATTTTGAATGGTATCTAGTGCATTGTGAATGATGCATGGAGAAGACTTTATATTCAGTCAAAATTTTGAGCATAAGATTTTTTTGAAGAAGACATTTTAAATGATTTGAAACAGCATACTCTTTGTAATAGGTATAATTTGAAATATCAGAATCATTTTTTAGTCTAAGTGTAGCTACTTGCATCTTTCCAACATAGATAACGTTAAGAGATTTGCCAGAAATCAGAGTTCAAAGACCTAAAAAAATTTAGGTCTTCCTAAGTGTGACTCTCTGTTCTTGTATTTTACATGCCTAATTTTCTAGTTATTGGAGTTTCTCCAAACTGTAGTTTGACTCTCCATGCTATTTAGACTGAAGATTTTTTTCTTCCAATTAAATATTCCACATAGCAGAGATTATGACTTGATTCCAAACAAAAAAGCATCTAAAACCAGGGCCTTGTCCTGTTGTCCTCCTCCAGTGATATCTCTTCCTTGGTGTCTTTCTGATTTTAGTTGATCTTCAAAATCTTCAGTTAGTGTTAATTGTTGTTTGTTCTTTCTATTATTTTATACAGAATTACTTTTGGAACAATGAATGAAACAGGAAGCTATTATAGAAATAGGTAAGAAATGAATATCATAATATTAAGTAGTTTTTTTTTGAAGGGGGGTGCCCCTAACATTGCTGACTTTTTTTCAGTGTACCATACAGGGCTGAGGATAGGACCTGGGGATAGGTTTCCCATATACAAAGCATGTGCTCAATATGTGGAGCTATATCTTAGCCTCCTAATATGTTTTGGTTTCTTTGGGCCACACCCACCAACAGTGCTCAGGGAAAACATAAGTTTAGAAGTCTTGGGTCATTCTTTTTTTTTTTTTTTTTTGCTTTTTGGGTCACACTTGGCAATGCACAGGGGTTACTCCTGGCTCTTCACTCAGGAATTACTCCTGAAGTTCTCAGGGGACCATATGGGATGCTGGGAATCAAATCCGGGCTGGCCGCGTGCAAGGCAAAGGTCCTGTCTGGTGTACTATCGCTGCAGTCTTGGTCTTGGGTCATTCTTGTGGTTCATGAAGGACCATGTGGTGACCAGGATAAAAAACAAGGCTTTTTCATTCAAATCTTATGCTCTGACATTTTAGCTATCACCCAATTTCTGCCAAGTGTATTTTTAGGGTTAACAACGATCATAGTAAGTATGTGAAGCTTTCAATAAGAAACAGAAATGTTCTGCACAATTATATATTGGTAACTTCAGCAATTACATCAGCATTCCTGGTGTCTGACAAAATGACTTCTGGATTGGTTTAGCAGAGAACTTCTGACCTTTGTATGGGTTTATGTAATTTCTTGTAACTTCTGTTCATGATATATGTTATTCATGGTTACATTATTATGGACATTATGCTTATTACTACTAGTCCCAAATTTTAACCACGATGATGAACAATTGAAAGAGATAATAGTACAAATGAAAGAGAAAATCAGTATGTACTGATAATGGTTGATATTTACTCCTATTCTCTATCTTTTTAACAGATGAAGCCCATATTCAAGACATCTATGGTGAATAAGAAATGTTACATTCTACTATTCACAGATCAGCTGCCTTTGCAGGAAAAAACAATCATTTTATTATGTAAAATAATTTTCCAAATGCTTTTTGTTATTTTCCAATTCCAGAATAAATACTTCAATTGTATTAAGAAAGAATCATCTATAGTTGAGTTTTTTTTAAATTATCAGTTTTAATTTAATTTTTATAGTGCTCTTTTACTATGCACAAAACACATTTCTCAAGATAAATATATCTCTAATATAATTTAAAATTTAACTTTCTAGGAAACTATTTTCAATACAAATTCATTGGATTGGTCTTATAAATTGTTCTGCAATGTGTTAATCTGAAATAACAGATTACTTGGTTGATTACATCTTAAAAATGAACTTAAAAAATTCGCTCTACATATCTATTTATCGATATCTTTATTTATATCTATATCTCCTATATGTCCTCCTATTCTGTTTCAGTAGTCGGTAATGTTCTCAAAATGCACAGGGAGAGCTAGTGATATGAATCAAGGGAATGGAGCACATGGCTGTCATGCAAGAGACTGAATTTAATTCTTGAGCATCACCAGGGCTGACCTGGTGGCCTCAGAGCTAACCTCATGATGATTCAATTAAAAAATTAAAGAACAAAATATTACAAAACCCAAAAAATCTACCAATAAAAAAGGCACCCAGGAAGATTGACCTCTTGCTCATTCTAGCTATAAAAACTTTTGTTTAGTTATTTCAGGGCCACAAATGGCTGTGCTCAGAGCTTACCCTGACTCTTTGCTCAGGGTTCACTTCTGAAAGTGCTTAAGGAGCCATCTGAGGTGCTGAGGATCAAACCTGGGTCAAAAACATACAAGAAAATGACTTGCCTGCTATGCTATATCTTTGATGACTATGAAGACGTTAGGATTAGGTTTATTTTTGCTTCAAAGTATAAAGAATAAAAGTAATATTTCAAATAGTATATCTTTTTCCAGTAATAGCCAAGTCTGGAAGAATGGAAAAGATTAGGGCAAAGTTCTTTTGTCAGGAAGTGAAGAATTTCTCAGAAGCAACCCATAAGATTCATACTGTCATAGCACCAGTGGGAAATAGGAAACTTATGGCTGCTCATAGGCCAAATATTGATAAAGGAAGGTAGGATTGGCAAAAATTCCTCAGCTAGGAGGCATACTACTCCCTAAGAGTCTGTGAAAACTTTTGAGATCTATTTTTTTTTTAATTCAGTTGTCAGAATGATGGATAAAAAGCTGAACTTGAATTGTGGAGGGCAAGCATAGTAAACATGATTCTAATAGATGAAAGTCAGATTTATTGAAGAGTTTCTGCTACAAGGTCTCACTGAGAGCACTCATTGAGGCAAAAATAATATAGCCCCTGGTATCGGCACATTATTGCCTGAATAAAGTTGTACTTATGATGTTAAGTTAAAAACCAAGCTTGGTTGTGGGCAAAAATCTGTCTAGAGAATTTTATGCTTTTTTTCCCCTTAAATTACTTTATGTTTTTAAAACTCTGAAACCACAAAAGAGATGCATGTATAAAATTTTAAATATTTAATGGAAGACATTATATATGTGTATACATACACACACACACACATATATACATATCTGTCACTGTCCTCCCTTTGTTCATTGAGTTGCTTGAGCGGACCCAGTAACGTCTCCATTGTGAGACTTGTTGATACACACACACACACACACACACACACACACATATATGTATATATATACCTTTAGTTTGGTGTTACCTTGTACAATGTGCTATACTGCTCCAATAAATATCGGTGATGATAACAATGTCATTTGTGAGAGGCTTGAACTTAGTCTGAGTAGGGAAAACAAATATCTGGCAATTCTTATAGGTTGTTTGATGGCTAATGATATGGGTGAGGCCATGTAAGTAAGGGAGAAGCTGTGAGAGGTCAAGCAGTTCCCTACTATTTCAACCAATAGTCTGGTAGAGCAATGCCAAGATCAAGTTTACAGTGAGAAGAAAATTACAAGCAGTTTTCTGTCTGTTTGCAAGGTATTACCTTTTGTTGGAACCCAGGAGGAATGCATGCAATTCAGTTGAAAGTTACCTCTGAGAGAACTCTAGCTCATTAAGGGATCAATCATTCTGAGAAGCCACTATAATACTTTAACACATAAAAACGACACCCCTTATCAAAGTATTGCCCACTGATGCCATGGCATGAATAGTTACCATGGTAACCCTGAAAGTGCCAAATATGGTGAGAACCTCAGATTTTCTGTATCTGGGAGACTGGGAGGGAACTAAAAGGTCAATAGTCTTGGAAGCATAAAAAGAGGCAAAACAAGACAGGTTTGGTGTTCTCCTTTGTACCTTAGTCCGTGCTCCCTGGAGGGTATTTGTTCCTTTCTCTTTTCTATAAACACTTTGTTTAATCCCCAGCAGGGTGTGAGCTTCCTTTCCTTGCCTCTCCTACCTTTTAAAATAAATGGTTCCCCTTAATTATTTCCTGCTCACCCTGAAATCCCTTTTGGGGAGAGAGAAGAAGCAAGAACCTGTTGTGCTGTTCATGCCCATATGTATGCCAGCCCGCTCATGCTTTATCAATTGTAATTGACAAAGTATTACTCAGACTTTTTGAAGTTAGCGTTATTCAAAAGCTTTTCATGGGACTGAACTTTGATTTACTATATTTTGCAGGATAGAACTTTGATGTTTTTAAAATCTAAAATCCTGATCAAAGGTAACTCAAAAGTAATACACTCACTTTTTATTAAAAAACGTTCATAAAAGTAGAATGCAACTGATTTAAAGGCAGATTTAACTAAAGTAGAATTTACACTGGGTTGATTTAGGGTTAGCTAAAACAGTAATGGGAAATGTTTCAATATTCAATTAAATACTATATAACTGTTAGGATACAAACTATTTTTATAGGCAGTATAAAAATGTGGTAGTTGGAAAGGTACATATAAAAAGCTATTAAAACGTTTAATACATTTGCTAAGCTGGTATTGTAACTGAAAAGGTCTTATTCCACTGCTGCCCAAGACATATCAAAAGACAAACATGATGTCAGGCCAAAGAAGCTTTATGGCAATAAGATTGCATGAATGGCCCCTAAGCAATCATCTAGCCTGTACCATCACAAAATGATGCTTTTATAAAAATAGAGACCTGGGGTCATTGGTGGTGGAAAATGTATACTGGTGGAGGGACGGTAGCTCGATCATTGTATGACTGAAACTCAAACATGAAAGTTTTGTAACTGTAGCTCATGGTGATTCAATTTTTAAAAAAGAAGCAAAGAGCTTAAAAGAATCAAAAATAAAAATAGAGATCAGGGATGCTATTAAAAATGGTTGGTTGCAGACTAATTGGCACCAGAATGAATAAGAAAATTTACTTTGAGATGGTCAGCTGTGGAATACTCTTATTATCTGCAAACTAGGCTTTGGTGGTGCAGGGTGGGTTGGGGGAGGCAAGGACATTCATTGTCCTTGTCTAGAGAAGTGTGCTGTTCTTAGTTTCAGGGGGGCTGGCTTCATTAATATAATTTCTCATAATTTGATTAATTCTATTCTGTTAAAACTGTAGCACTGTGGCACTGTCCTCCCATTGTTCATCCATTGTGAGACTTGTTACTGTTTTTGGCATATTGAATATGCCACAGGGAGCTTGCCAGGCTCTGCCATGTGGGTAGCTTGCAGGGCTCTCCGAGAGGGGCGGAGGAATCAAACCTCTGTCGGCTGCGTGCAAGGCAAACGTGCAAGGCAAATGTGCAAGGCAAACACTCTACCGGTTGTGCTATTGCTCTAGCCCGTTTGTTAAAACTGTTCCTGAAAAAAGACAGTCAGGTTCAATCCATCACTTAATAAATTACTATTTCCTATTACATGAAATTAAAAAAATCCACAATTATTAATTTGAACACCATCTGAATTAAGCACATTCCCATACTTTCATGTTCTATTGTTCTATCCACTTACCTTATGATAATGATAGCAGCTATATCTTTGATAAGTATATGCTGAAAAGCATTTATATTAATATATTTAATAAAGCACCTAAGTTTTTTAGTTGTTAAAATCACATTTATATAACTTTGTGCTTACCTAGACTGATTATGCACAATTTGTTGCTTAATAACAGCTTTTTGAGGATGATAATGATAAATTACTTTTGCAAGTATAGTAAAGATTCTCATGTGACCCGAAAAAACTTGCTATATAATAAATAAAAAAATCCAGATTCATATGCAGAATCAAACATGTTTTTAAATAACTTGAAAGAAAATAAAATTAATCCAGAAAACTCTTATTTCTGCAAAGTTTTAATATGAATATTACTGCTCTCTAGTTCTTACACTATGAATTTAGAGAAGGTAATGTAATTTAAAATTATTAGACCAAAGGTAGCATATGAATAAGTTGGGGAACAAAAGTATGCTCCTAATAATATATCATTGCTAAAGTTGACTTCATGAGTATGGTTTTGAAGGCTGGGAAAAGATATTTATTGAAATATAGGGATTTTTTTTTCAATAACTAAATTTTATTGCACGAAGAAGACCTATTCTATTTATCTCTTCCAAAAAGAAGGCAGAATTTAAATGTGTATCCCTTGCTATATTGTGCCTTCCTTGGTAACATCACTCAATGACCTTACTTGTTCTTCTCTCCAGAGATATCCCTTAAGTTCAACTTTTTAAGATACCATCTGAAGCCATGTGGATGAGTTATTCGGTGCTGCTTAGTCTCTCTATATAAGACACATACATGTTATCATTGAAATTCTTTTTGTTTTTCTTTTTAACCTGTCATGTGCTTATTTACTTGTTCAAAATTTTAAAACCCAGAGGTGTTAGCACCCTAATGAATATTTTAATGAACTAAATTTTCATTGTAATAGAAGGGCAATTTTTTCTTTTTTGGTCAGGTGTGTATTTTTCAAGAATAAATGGAAAAGTTTTAAAATAAATATTTGATTCCTTGTATTTCATTTTTGGCAAGAATTCATACATAGATCTTCTTCCACATACAATGATGTTATAAAGTAACAAACCCATTGCCAGTAAAAAATAATGAAGGTCAAACAAGGATATAAAACACCTAGCATAGGGTCAGATAGATAGTACAGAGATAGATAGTACAGAGTTAAGGCACTTGCCTCAAATGTGGCTGATCCCAGTTCAATCCACAGTACCACAGGGTTGCCGAGTACCATGAGGAATTAGTAATTAGTACTGATCAGTGTGGTCCCTATGCCCAAATGCACACCCCTGCCCACCCCATACGAAAAAAAAAAAACAGAAAACAGAAGAGCATAATTTAATATAGCTTATCTTAAACATGTTCAGCATTCTTTGCCCACAGAGAAAAATCATCCAAGACAAATTCTGTCTTGTAATGTAGTGGGGATATCAAAAGTATTATAAATTCCAGTACTTAAACAAAAGTGGTTTAAAAATTAAGAAATGAAATGTTAATATCACTTTTAATGTATAGAATTCTGTATCAAAAGCAAAAAAGCAAATTCCCTTACTCAAAATCCATTATATGCTTTCTAGTGAGTGCATATTGCTTTGAACACCAGAGTAGTGTTGAAAAACACTGAAGGACAAGCCATCATAAGATGGAAACTTAAATTGGCCTAAAGGACTGAAGAAGAGCAAACTTATCTAGACACTGCCCTTGTCTCTATCTTAATCCCAAACGATTAAGGCACTGACTGTGTCTTTCTTCCCCCACTAAAAGACTAGAAATTAACAGTCTGCCTTATTTTTTCCTTCACCAAAAGCCTAAGTCTTACTTGGTATAGGTTTGCAAACTGAACTTCAGCAGACTAAATCAGCTCACCAGGGAGTCTTCAAGCTCATTCTGGTACCCACTGGTTGCATACTTCTTGTTGTTGTTATTGTTTGGGGGCCACACGTAGTGGTGCTCATGGCTTGCTCTTGGCTCTGCACTTAGGGATCATGCCTGGTAGTCTTAGAGGACCATAGGCAGTGCTGGGGATCTAACTCGGGTCAGCCATGTGCACGGAAAGTGCTCTATCCACTCTATTAATCTCTCCCACCCTAGCAAGCCACACTATTGAAAACCTTCCTCTTTCTTCTATTCTACAAAATCCTTTTGGTGATGGGAAAATATGGTTAGTTGGTGGACATGGATCCAGTATCTTTGAATCTGCCAGCTTATTGCCAATAAAGTTCTCTGGACCAGTCACCAATGTATCTCTCAACTGTTTAGCTCTCCAGCAGCAGCAAAGATGGGATTTCAAGGATACATCACTTTATTCTATAATGTCATTTTCATATTATTTTACAATTTAATATTATCCTTGGCCTGGAGCGATAGCACAGTGGGTAGGGCATTTGCCTTGCATGCAACTGACCTGGGTTTGATTCCTCCGCCCCTTTCGGAGAGCCCAGTAAGCTACCGAGAGTATCTCGCCCGCAGAGTGAAGCCTGGCAACCTACCTGTGATGTATTCAATATGCCAAAATCAGTAACAACAAGTCTCACAATTTGTTGTAAAACATTACTGGTGCCCGCTCGAGCAAATTGATGAACAATGGGAGGACAATATTGTCCTTTAAAGAATGAATGTGGGGCAGGAGAGATAGTATAGCAAGGAAGGTACTTGCCTTGCATCAAGTCAACCTGGGTTCAATCCCCAGCATCTCAAACGTTCCCCCCTATTTCCCAAAAGTAAACTCTGAATGCAGTTAGAGTAAGTCCTGAGAACCACTGGATATGGCCTGAAAACTAAATAAACAAAAAATATGCATGTAGAATAATGTCTTTTATAAATATAAGCAAAGTTAAAAAATAAACTTTGTGAAAACAGAGATAAACAAATGGGACTATCTTAAACTAAGAAGCTTCTGCCCCTCAAAAGATACAGTGACCAAAATACAAAGACAATCTACAGAATCGGAAAGGATATTCACCCAATACCCATCCGATAAAGGGTTGATATCAAGGATATACAAGGCACTTGTCAAACACCACAAGAAAAAAATGGGGTGATGAAATGAACAGAAACTTTCTCAAAGAAGAAATCTGAATGGCTAAAAGGCACATGAGAAAATGTTCCACATCACTAATCAGCAGGGAGATGCAGATCAAATGAACAATGAGACATCATTTCATACCACAGAGACTGGCCCACATCCAAAAGAACAAAAGCAACTGGTGTTGGCTCAGATGTGGGGGGAAAGGGACTCTTCTTCACTGCTGATGGGAATGCTGACTGGTTCAGACCTTTTGGAAAACAGTATGGATGATCCTCAAAAAAAAAATTAGAAATTGAGCTTCCATTTGATCTAGCAATACCACTCCTGGGATTATATCCTGGAAAGGCAAAAAAGTAGAGTCGAAATAACATCTGCACTTGTGTGTTCATTGCTGCACTGTTTACAATAGCTAAAATGTGGAAAAAACCTGAGTGCCCTAGAACAGATAACTGGTTAAAGAAACTTGGTACATCTACACAATGTAATACTGTGCAGCTTTTAGAATAGATGAAGTCATGAAAATTGCATACAAGTGGTTCTACATGGAAAGTATTATGCTAACTATCATGAGTCAGAAAGAGAGGGACAAACGTAGAAAGATTTCACTCATCTGTGGAATATAAAGTAACAGAATGGGAGACTAACACCCAGGAATAGTTGAGATAAGTACCAAGAGGTTTGCTCCATGGCTTGGAAACCAGCAGTGCATGCTTGGGGAGAAGGCAGCTTAGATAGAGAAGAGAACACCAAGTAAAGGGAACAGCAAATTCAGGATGGTAGATGCTTGCTGAAAGTAGACTATAGATTGAACATGATGGCCTCTCAATACCTTTATTGCAAACCACAACACCCTAAAGGAAAAAGAGAACAAAAGGGAATGCCCCTTCACAGAGGTGGGGCGGTGGTGGGGGGTGATGGGAGGGTTACTGGGATCATTGGTGGTGTAGAATGGGCACTGGCGGAGGGATGGATACTTGAGGTAAGGCACTTGTCTAGTATGTGACCACCCCTGGTTTGAATCCTTGATATCGCATATGGTTCCCTGAGCACTCCTGAGCATAGAGTCAGGAAGAAGGCCTGAGTTTCACTAAGTTTGACCCCAAAATAAAATATATGTTTGGACCAGAGTGGTAGTGCAAAATGTAAGGTACTTTGCATGCAGACAACTTGTGTTCAGTCCATGGCACCCCGTATGAGTGATCCCTGAGCATATATATGTACATATATTATATAAAATATAAAACATATATGTAAAACATATGACATCTAAAGCATAATAAACACATACACACATATATTTTAGGGCCACATCCAGCAGAGTTCAGGACTTACTACTGGCTCTTTGCTAAGGCATCACTCCAGGTGGAGCACTTTGGGGACCATATTGGGTACTGGGGATTGAACCCAGGTTGATCATGTGCAAGACAAGTGCCCTACTTGCAATACAATCACTCCAGTCTTATACATATATGTGTGTATGTGTTTGTGTGTGTGTGTGTGTGTGTGTGTGTGTGTGTGTATGTGTGTTTCCCTACTGGAACCGCTCAGACTGCATCCTCTCCCTCTTTCTCTTCCAAAAGAAGAGAAGAACAATCATCTTGGTAAAATGTAGTTGCAAAAGCAATACCTAGAACCAGATACCTGCTCAGGGAAGGATGCCTTCGCTCCTCCTTGTGGTTCTGGGTGCTCTACATGATCAGAGAAACTTCTCTAGTATTGAACTAAAGAAATAATCCCTGAAAGTACAGACTTATTCATATACATTTTTGATTAATTTTGTAATTTACCAGTGAATAAAATAAAAGGCAATAGTTATATTCATACTGTAAAATTTCTGAACAACAGATATGTTCTAAAGATATCTAAGGATAAAATATATCTAAAATTAAAATATCTAGAGATAGCAAGGTGTAAGGTGATTAACTAGTTCTTTATAATTTCATGTATCTTTGAAGATATCTTGTTTTACTATATGACCTGAAGATTTAATTTTTTTCCATTGTGATGTTTGAGAGCAAACATAGAGCCTCAATTGTGTATAGGCATGTGTTCTATCATGTCTAAGGTATGTTATAGTGCTTTAATTTAATTATTCAATATTAGAAGATACTAGGGAAGTTCTTGTCTATATATCAAAGATTGTCATACTAAAAAGTCTTTTTCATTATTTCCAAAAATATGCAAAGCTTTAGAAAAGAAACTGTTACTTTGAATCTTTTGTAAGGCAAGCATACCTGTACCTTTCCTAAAAATTACTACTCTGGTGTCTACATAACGATACCAAACCAAAAATCTTTCCTCATTCAGTTATTTGATTCTCAAACAGAAACCTTCCTAAAGCAACCTAGCATCACTTTTTTTATACCTTGTAAGTATTTTATTTTATTTATTTATTTTTTAATTTTTATTAGTAAAACACCATGAGGTACAGTTGTAGGCTTACAAATTTTTGTGATTGGGTTTCAGTATACAATGATTGAGTACCCATCCCTCCACCAGTGCCCTTTCTCCACTACCACTGGTCCCAGTATCCATCCCACCCCCCAACCCCCCATCTCACCCTACGTCTGTGGCAGGGCATTCCCTTTTGTTCTCTCTCTCCTTTTGGGTGCTGTGGTTTGCAAAAGAGGCATTGAGTGGCAATCATGTTCGGTCTATAGTCTACTTTCAGCATGCTTCTCTCATCCTTGGAGGATCCTCCCAATACCCTTTATTTGGTGCTCCCTTCTCTATCTGAGCTGTCTTTTCCCCTAGCATGTGCGGGTGGCCTCCAAGTCATGGAGTAAACCTCCTGGTACTTATCTTGACTATTCTTGGGTGTTAGTCTCCTATTTTGTTACTTTATGTTCCCCAGATGAATGCAATCTTTCTGTCTGTCCCTTTCTTTCTGACACATTTTACTTAGCATGATACTTTCCATTAGTACCACTTGTTTGTAAATTTCATGACTTCATCTTTTCTAACAGCTACATAGTACTCCACTGTGTAGATGTACCAAAGTTTCTTTAACCAGTCATCTGTCATCTGCTCTCAGGCACTCAGGTTTTTTCCATATTCTAGCTATTGTAAACAGTGCTGCAATGAACAAACAAATGCAGATGTCACTTCGACTATACATTTTTGCCTCTCTGGGCTATATTCCCAGGAGTGGTATTGTTGGGTCAAATGAGAGCTCAATTTCTAATTTTTTAAGAATCATCCATACTGTTTCCCAGAGGACCGCCTTTTGGCATTCCCACCAGCAATGAAGGTGGGAGCAACCTAACATCACTTTCATTGGTACTTTTTATTCAATCTCATATACTTTCTTAACCTTTTCTGAATTACTATGTACCCAATGCAAACAATAAAATTAATCATTAATTTTTAAATAATTTTAGTAAATATTGTTGGAACATTTATTCCTTATTAGGCTATAAAGTTTTAGAGTTTTAATAATGAGTAAATTGAGCATTTCTCAGGTTAATGGATTTTAGGGTAAGAATGGGAGAAAAAATAGCAATGATGATGAACTTATCCAAACTTTTGTTTTTTTATTTTGAGTCCTACCCATGGGAGGGATTACTCCTGACTCTGCACTCAGGAATTATCCCTGGTAGTGCTCAGGGTCCATATGGGATGCCAGGGATCAAACCTAGACTGGTTATATGTAAGGCAAGTGCCCTACCTAATGTACTATCCCTCTGGCCCTAATGTTGCTCAAATTTTGAGATAGCAATTATCACTGAGAAATAGAGACCTCTTTATGTAGAGATCAAAATGTGTATAGGGAAGTCAGTGATGAAGGTAGGCATTTTACATTTGCAGGCATGATTCATTCATAGATTGAACTACATGAGTGGTAAAAAATACATAGTCTAGGAAATAAAATTTATAAAATTTTGTCATTATTTTAATCTCAAGAAAACAAAGCAGAGATGAAGAAATGAATACTATGTAGTTTGCTTGTACATCTGTAAGTACAATGTTTAGATCAACGGTTATACTTATATTAACTATTCCTAAATAAGGTAATAAAAATAAGGTAAAGGTAAAGACCTTGTCAGAGAGCCCGGCAAGCTACCGAGAGTATTCGATATGCCAAACACAGTAACAACAAAGTCTCCAATGGAGACGTTACTGGGCCCGCTCGAGCAAATAAAAATAAAAGATCCCTATTTGTATCTTAATTTAAGATTATATTCCCAAGCATTCGTTGAGTCTATCTTCATTCTTGTGATTAGGCGAAAATGAAATACAAAGCAATCAAGTATGGAAGTTGAGTCATGTCTGTAATACAAAAGAATAGACTCGGTCCAGCGAGCAAAGGGAAAGGTATTTCTGATGCATGCAGCCACCGAATTTAATACCTGGCACCACATTATGATTCCTAAGGATAACCAGAAATGACCCCTTAGCACAGAACCAAGAGTAAGCCCTGAGCACCACAAGGTGTGGCCCAAAGCCCCTCTTCTCCCTTTGAAAAGGTAGGTGCTGTAGATTCCCTTTTTTTTCTTGCTAATTGAAAGAAAGGATTTGTGACTATAGGAACTGAAACCATCATGTTACTTTTGAACTTTTTACCATTTTTAAATTCTGGTTGTTGGGTCTCCCTGTGGTGTTCAGTATCTACTCCAGACTGTGGGGTTCACTCCTGGGACTACCTAATACTGGGGATTGAAATCTGAGCTTCCTGCATGCATTCATCCCTCTGAGATATCTCCCTGGCTTTGAAAGGGTCATTTTAGACCTTAGAAACAATATTATGAGGATAGAAATATGACTAGGAAAGGAATCAGGGGTATTGATATTCTGGAATCAATCACCTTATTAAAGCTGAACTGCTCAGAGGAATAGACTATTTCAAACATTTTTCTGGATTTCCTTTACATAAACTTTGTCATTAGTTTTCTTTGGGTGTCCTGGATAACTGTTTTCAATACACCTTCTGCATTTAACTGTTGTCTTCAATTCTAATGCTTCACTTGAAAGGGACTTGACTTTTTTCCAGCCTGCTATATAAAACTGTGGCACTCAGCATTTCTAATGTGTGTTTCAGACTTTGAAGAAAAGAATAGAGACATGAAGGAGATTATAGTGATTAATTTCCCTGTATTTTTTTTTCTGTAAAACTGCTTTTTGGAACCACACAGGCAAGATGGTTATTTAAGGACAGGATTCCACCATCTTCCAAGCTGCAGGCTTTTTGCCCATAAAGGTCTTTCTCAGCCCATTACTGTGTCTCTCAATTGATAGGCCTTTGGGTGCAGTGAAGTCAGACCTCCATGGCTATGGCCTCCTAGTTATTCATAAAGTGAATAGAAGTTTATAATGAGAGGGAGAAAAACCAGAATAACATGCAATAATAAAGGGTAGAATTTAATCAATATTTAAAAAATAGAATTTCTTCAGCCTTGCTAAGAATTATGATCTGCTATCCAATGTCAGAGGGTGCTAGGCCATAAATAAAATCTATTAACTTTTTAGTATTTCATAACTGTGGTGACTCAATAAATCTATATCTTAAAAATTCACTAATACTTTGTGAAGTATAATATTCTCACTTTTCACTCAGTTGCTAAAAATTTCAAATATCAATAGATAGTAAGAAGAGAAACTATGAGCATAAATAAAACTTTCATTTTTAAATGTTTCAGGTTACTGAGATCGTTAAAGACTTTGGCAGGTCGTACTTACAAAGGTCATGGTTAAAGATTATTTCACATGTTTGTATATCTTTGTGGAATTCGAGATTTAATTCTAAATAAAAAAAATGGATATCTAGTACTTACTATGTGCTTTGGGGGGCCAGAGAAATAGTACAAGTGTGCTGGTATTTGTATTGCATAAGGGTAATCTAAGTTTAATTCCTGGCAACATCACATTTGCCTGTCACCTTAACACCATCAGGAATGATTCCTGAACAAAGAGCTAGGAATAATCCCTAAACACAATAGGCTTTTTCTACAAACAAACAAACAAACAAACAAACAAACAAGCTACTAGCTTTGTAGAAAAAATTTTGAGTGCATTAGTGAATTTTACACATGTCATTTTAGTCAGCCTTTTGGCTGAGAAGTCTGGGCATCCCCAGCTTGTCTATATTTCATTCTTTTGCTTAGTCCACCTGTAACAAAGGCCAGCATCCCCCTAACCAAAGTATCTTTTGATGAATTGGTATCAATTTCTTCACACCTAGAATGTGTCTGCCCGAGTTCGATTCCTCCGCCCCTCTCGGAGAGCCCGGCAAGCTACCGAGAGTATTCGATATGCCAGACACAGTAACAACAAAGTCTCCAATGGAGACGTTACTGGGCCCGCTTGAGTTAAGAGCTTAAAGTTCAAAATATTATTTTTCTCCATGTTCAGCAGTGATGTTGGTAATTATCATACGACATTGCAAGCCAAATGGTTTGTTAATTTTAACTATTATTTTACTAAATGTTCCCGCTTATTGAGGATGATATGCTTCTTAGAGTGATATATAAACTGAAGTTTGAATTATGGGAAAGATAGGAAGCAGGCAAGCAGAATTCTGTTAGTATTTTCCTCTGGGCAGTAATAAACTTCAAATTCTAAACATAAATTTTTCTTTAATTCATGTAATGATGACATTTATTAATATAACGCAGGTGGTGTACTGGGACCTCCATAATATGTGGTATTTTCTACACATCCATGTTATTGTTTCCAAGTTAGTAAAGAGACTAAACTTTGATAAGGGAAAAATAAATCAAAACTGCAGAAAATACAACCAAATCCCTACTAAAATAGTTACAATAAGAGAAGGAGGACAACAAGTGGAAGTTTAAATGACATAGAAAAACTGGAATTCTTGGAGACTATAAATGATGGTACAGGTAATTAAAAATTAAAAAATAAAACACCCTGTAAAATGATTACAGCTCCTTATAAACACAATTATTACAGAACTCCACTGAGGTATTTAACTAAGTGGTTCACAAAATTATGCAAATCGTATTGTATTTTATACATATTTGGTTTTGGGGTCCTGTTCAGTGGCTCATTGGTCTGAGCTCAGGGGTCACTTCTGGAGATATACCAGGTGGCAATAGGGATTGACTGGGGTTGATTACATACAAGGCACACAACTTTACCATGTACTATCTTGCCCTATTCCATTATTTATATTCATAAAAATACTTTTTTGAAATAGTTCAGTATTGGTGGGGGAGGGTGAAAATCTAAATATTCATTAGTTGGTGAATGAATAAATTAATAGTAGGAAACTAACTCAGTGTAAATTAACTAATGTAACCCAGAATAATGTAGGAAATTACTTCAATGTAACACAGAAAACACAAAAATATAGATGATTGTTAAATGTGACAATATGGAGCAATCTCACTTGTTGGGAAGAGCGTAAATTGTGTGCCAAACTTTCCCCCCAGTATATATCACAACAGAGTAATATGAATTTCTTTCTTTCTCTCCTTTCCCCTCCTCTTTCCTTCTCTCCATTCTTGATTCTAGGTCAGTCCTGTGTCTCAGGGGCTACACATTGCTCGGTCCTCAGGGTTCACTCCAAATGGTGTTCAAGGGACCATATAGAGTTCTAGAAAACGGGATTTTTATATGCAAATATCCAGCCCTTTGAGCTATTTCACCAGTCACATGTATTTTTGTTTTATGCACATACTAAGCTAATTCTTGTAATTAAATATGCAACATAATTGTCTAAAATAATTCATACACCTTAATTGAAAAACACTATTCTTATAATGCAACTATTATTTGAATTGTCAGAGTTGCATTTTGTTGCTGTTGATGGAGGGGCTACCATTAATACTTATGACTGCTTAATAATTTGGGTGATGTTTCCTGAATATTGGTTTGGCTGGCAAACTCTTAAAATAAGACTCAATGAATTTTTTTGGATTTACTCTTTTAGGAAAAATTTCTCCGTAGCATGCAATGGTGTTTTATAACATTTTATCTATAGTCTAAATCATTTCAAATATAAATCAATCCTTTCAACCCACACCACTGTTTTATCTATGAAATATAAGAACTATTCCAAATATTTTGTTCTGATTTCCAAAATATACATAACATGAGTACTAATATATCTCATTTCAAGAAATAACATTCTATGCTCATTCATAATAAAATAACTATTAATAAGCATATGAACTCCATTTTCTCTGAAGTCTGATTCTGTGAACACTTGGATTAACAAGGAAGAAAAAAATATTCCTTTACCCAATATTAATTGTAGTCTTTTTTTTTTTTGCAAAGAGTCATGTTTAACTTTGTAACCATTTTTCTCTCTCTTTTTTATTTTTTTAGTGTATCAATATTTTTATTTATTTTTTACCTTTATTATTTTTATACATTTTATTTTTTTATTGTTTTTTTATATTTATTTATTTTTTAATAGTGAGGCACCATGAGGTACAGTTGTAGATTTACACATTTTTGTGCTTGGGTTTCAATTATACAATGATCAAACACCCATCCCTCCACCAGTGCACATTTCCCACCAACACGGATCCCAGCATCCCCTCCCCCCCAGCCCCTATCCCACCATGCCTCTGTGGCAGGGCATTTCCCTCTCTCTCCTTTTGAGTGCCATGGTCGGCAAAAGAGGCATTGAGTGGCAATCATGCTTGGTCGACAGTCTACCCTCAGCATGCTCTCCCATCATGGGCGAATCCTCCCAACACCCTTTATTTGGTGTTCCCTTCTCTTTCTGAGCTGCCCCTTCCCCTAACATGTGTGGTTGTCCTCCGGGTCATTGAGTAAAATTCCTGGTACTAATCTCTGCCATACTTGGGTGTTAGTTTCCTATTTCATTACTTTATGTTCCCCAGATGAATGCAATCTTTCTATGTCTATCCCTTTCTTTCTGAGTCATTTCACTTAACATGATACTTTCATGTAGTACCACTTGTATGTAAACTTCATGACTTTGTCTTTTCTAAAAGCTACATAGAAAACTACAAAACTCTACTTCAGGAAATAAAAGAGGATATGAGGAAATGGAAAAATATCCCCTGTTCATGGATCGGGAGAATTAACATTGTCAAAATGGCAATACTTCCCAAAGCACTGTATAAATTCAACGCAATCCCTATTAGGATACCCATGACATTCTTCAAAGAATTGGAGCAAGCACTCCTGAAATTCATGTGGAACAATAAGCTCCCACGAATAGCTAAAGCAATTCTTGGGAAAAAGAAAATGGGAGGAATCAACCTCCCTAACTTCAAACTCTACTACAAGGCAGTAATAATTAAAACAACATGGTACTGGAACAAAGGCAGAGCTGTAGACCAATGGAACAGGGTTGAATATACTGACGTCCCACACCCCCCAAAGTATACGAGCATCTAATCTTCGATAAGGGGGCAAGAAAAGTGAAGTGGAGCAGGGAAAGCCTCTTTAACAAATTATGCTGGCAAAACTGGACGGCTATATGCAAAAAAATGGGCTCAGATCTCTGCCTAACTCCATGTACAAAAGTAAGATCTAAGTGGATTAAAGACCTCAACATCAGACCGGAATCTATAAGATACATTGAGGAAAATGTTCTCTCTCTCTCTCTCTCTCTCTCTCTCTCTTTGGCTTTTTGGTCGCACCTGGCAATGCTCAGGGGTCAAATGTTCTCTCTCTCTCTCTCTCTCTCTCTCTCTCTCTCTCTCTCTTTGGCTTTTTGGTCACACCTGGCAATGCTCAGGGGTCACTTCTGGCTCTGCACTCAGGAACCATTACTGGCGGTGCTCAGGGGATCATATGGGATGCTGGTAATTGAACCAAGGTTGGTAGCGTGTAAGACAAACACCCTACCCGTTGTACTATCGCTCTAGCCCCAAGTAACCATTCCTTCTTTATGCGTAGCTATATCCTAATGCTCCTCTTTTTAGCTTCTAAAACTCTTGGAACACTTTTTGATCTCTTCAGCTTTAATGTATGTCTTCTATGTATTTGATCTCACAATGCATAAACTTCACAAATTTCCTACTGTCTTATTTGATCCTTAAATGAAAATCTGTCAGTAATCTTTTTCTCAGTAATTCAACTGAGGAAATTGATTTTAGTGAATATAAATATATGGAGACATAAATTGGCTTTTTAAAAAATAGGCTTGGAGCCAGAGCGCTAGTACAGTGGGTCTGATGCCTGCCTAGCATGCAGATGACCCTGGTTCAATCTCCCACACCTCATATAGTTTTCCAAGCAGTGCCAGGGTGACATCTAAGCCTAGTAGCAGAATAGCACCTGAGTATTACCAAGATAGTCCAAACAATAAACAAAAAGTAGGAGCCCTAATGGAGTAATGTGGGGTCACAACAGTGTATCATAGAGAAACTCATGAAACTACTTGTAATTTCAGCCTCTCCTAAGGCGAAATTTCAAATGAACAGATCTACAGTATTCTGCTCAGCAGTTTTGGGGGCAGAGGTGGGAGACTAGGAGGGTAGCTCTGAAGTCAAGAGGTCCAGCGGCCACTCCTGACAACATGCTGGGCTTCACATGATCTATTCCTTTGAGCTCTCTCCATGACCCCCAGATCAGCGTTCCTGATACACTTTTTATTACAGCTTTTCTCCTTATGAGACAAGCTCCCTCCGCCCAACCTCCCAGTTACAAGGTCTTTTTGTCCCCCTGCTTTTGTGTCATTCCTAACAGTGCTCAGGGTTTATTCCTCACGGTGTGTTCAGAGAACATTTCTGGCAGGCTCAGGGATCATATGGGGTGGTGGGGATTGAACCCAGGTTTGCCACATTCAAGGCAAACACCCTACCTGCTCCAGCCCAGAAATTAAGAGTTTGCATTCAAAACTGAAAACCAGTCAGCTCTTCCTAGAAATATTAAAATGTCTATTTGCAGAAAACATAGAATATGCCTCAAGGAAGCAGTCCATGAGGAAATATACTGACCCCTATGACATCTCTCAGTCTACAAATCACCTTTCCAGAAATATGTGCTTTTTTTGTTCTTG
The DNA here is from genome assembly GCF_029834395.1 of Sorex fumeus. Lineage (NCBI taxonomy): Eukaryota > Metazoa > Chordata > Mammalia > Eulipotyphla > Soricidae > Sorex > Sorex fumeus. Next base: position 2,824,830 of record NW_026606186.1, read on the forward strand.
TTCTCTATAAAGATGGAATCAACATAGGTGTCCAGTGATAGGTGGGTGGATTACAAAGATGTGGTATATATACACAATGGAATACTATGCAGCTGCAAGGAATGATGCAATCATGCAATTTGGGGCAACTTGGATGAACTGAAAGATATTACTTTAAGTGAGGTAGGCCAGACAGAGAAAGACAAACACAAAATGATCTCACCTAACTTGCATTACGTAGAGCAACCAGATTTAATACTATGACATGATAAAGAGGGGAATGCCTATATCACCCCCCCCCCCCGACTCCAGAGTATAGGGAGGAGAAGGACAGGAAATAAGAAAGGTAAGAAAAGACAGTCGAGACACAATGGAGGGAAGGGGTCAAGAATCTTGGGTATGGGGGCTGGAGCAATAGCACAGCCGGTAGGGTATTTGCCTTGCACGCGGCCGACCCGGGTTCAATTCCCAGCATCCCATATAGTCCCTCCCATGTTTTTGACTATAAAAACTCATCATTTTATCCAAAGGCTTTTCAGAGAACTACTTGACAGATGGATGTTGCATGCTTTATTAATTATTAAATAAAGATGTAAATATCTAAATTTATTCAGATAATTTTTTTACCAGATTTTAGAAGTTAGGAAAACAAAACTAGGTCTCTATGTTTAGAATATATTATGTAACAATATTCAATAGCCATATATATTTAATATTAAATATTCTGTTTGCTTACAACAATTAAAATCAGATGGTAAAAAGATTTGTCTGATTGCATACCAAGCATGGCAGAGAATTTAGATTTTAAGCTAGCTCTATTTGTTTTCTTTTTCCTCAGATAATACTTCCCTTTAATTTTGAATATATGGATTCTCTTAAAGTTCAGTCATTTTATTGATCACCACCATGCACAGTGGTGCTCTTTTAACCACACAGACTTATAGACTTTTTTTTCTCTTCTCACTATTAACAAAGTCACATTTATATCAATTCTTGGGTGTATCAAAGAAAGTTTAACATAGTGCCATTAGTGTAACAGTCATTGGAATGTTATTTCTAATAAAAGTGAATTATGTGAAAAAGGAGAAGTCAGGTTAGGGCTTCTGGAGCATTTTAATTACTTATTCAAAACATTTCATTTTATTTATTTTTAATTGTATGTTTTTATTTAAATAAACAGCTGTATGCGCTCAGGGCTTATTTCTGTTTTTGTGTTTAGGGGTGATACTCATTCCTGGCGATACTCAGAGGACTATATGGGATGTTGGGGATCAAACCTAGGTTGGCATCATCAAGGTTAGCATCTTAGCTCCTGTACTATCTTTAAGACATTATTTATTTGTTTGTTTGCTTATTTATTTATTTGTTTATTTATTTATTTATTCTTGTGGTCACACTAGTCAGTGCTTAGGGCGTACTTCTTGCTCTGTGCCAAGGATCACTTTCAGTAGTGACTGGGAGAATATGTGTACCAATTTCAACCTGAAATTGGTTTTGACCAAGGCATTTATTTCCAACAGGAGATTAATATCATATCAGGGAATGAATTGTTTACCCCTCTTCGACTTCAAATCCATTTAAGTCTTAATCCCATTGTGACTATATTTAGAGATATAGACTAAAATGAAAACATAAGGACCTTAATCCACAGGTACCAGTACTTATAAGAAGAGACACACACACACACACACACACACACACACACACACACTCCTCTCTATATAAGAATGTTCTTTCCATAGTAGTACAATGGAGAGACCAGGTGAAAAGGTAGTAAGAAGGTAGCTGTCTATAAGAAGAGAGCTCTAATCAGAAATGAAATTTTGCGCTAATGGACTATGTGTTAAACCGCGCCAGCATGCTTGCCCGGAGGGGAAAGGGTGTTGCCCCATTCGCCCTGGCCTCTCTGGAAAGAAAGATGGCGGCCGCACGGAGCCTTGTGGACAGTAGGTTTGAGCCGGGGGTGGGGGCAGCAGGGACCTCATGGGAAGGGGGGCATTCCGGTCCGTCCTTCACGCCCTACCGAGGTCACCAGCTGCCCCCCACGAGCGGCTCTCCGACACGGCCACGGCCCCAGAAGCACAAGGACTTAACACAGAAAACCAGCCGTTTGGAGCAGAAAAGCGAATGGATTATGTGTTAAACCACGCCAGCATGCCTGCCCGGAGGGGAAAGGGTGTTGACCCACTCGCCCTCTCCTCTCTGGAAAGAAAGATGGCGGCCGTACAGGAGCCTTGTGGACAGCAGGTTTGAGCCGGGGGTGGGGGCGGCAGGGACCGCATGGGAAGGGGGGGCATTCCGGTCCGTCCACGCCCTACCGACGTCACCAGTTGCCCCCCACGAGTGGCTCTTCGGCACGGCCACGGCCCCAGAAGCACAGAAACCAATCTTTTAACAATCTAACTTTTAATAGAAATATTTTCAGGGTTAATAAGTAAAATAGCAGAAATCCAAAACATCAATTAATTCTTAATACCCAGCTGTAGAAAGCAAATCATTTCACAACGCTTTTTCAGCATGTCTGATTTGGGGGGGGGGGGGGGTCGTAAACTCTAAATAATAATGGTGCATCTTTTATCGAAACAATGAATCTAGTCAAAGTAGATAGAGTGTTAACTAGAACTCATCTGCCTCACAGGAATTGGGAGGGGTGGGAGGTGGGGTTCTATTGGGGTTTGCGGTTAAAAATAAGTATTGGTAAAGGGAAATGTGTTTGATATTTACATGACTGAGACATAAACCTGAAAGCTCTGTAGCTTTTCCCACAGTGATTCAATAAATAAATAAATTATTTAAAAAAAAAGAAATGAAATTTTCCAGTACCTTGATCATGGACTTTTACACATAACTGTGTGAAAATAAATATCTTGTTAAAGTTGCCTGGTTTGTAGTATTTTGTTATGACAGTCATTGCAGACTAAGACTTAAGGGAAATACCGACTTTATCCTTCAAGATTTTGGACAAGGCTGTGTAAAAATGTGATGACTGGAACTTCTGTGGTTAAGTTGAATTCATGAAAGGAAAAGCCTGAGGGCAAATCTGACAGATTGAGGATATCATTTGAGGAGAAAGAGCATGCTTCTTTGATGATTTCACTCCATTCTTGCAGAAACCAATCTGCCTCTCCTTACTTTCCCAGGTTGTCATTTAGTTGGATAACTACCTGCTGGTATCCCAATTGACAGAGGTTCAGTGATGATGACAGCGATAACATAATAATATTAGTATTGTCAGTGGTACTTGTCTTTAATAGATTATAAATATCTACTTAATTGTTTTTTAAAATCAATTTTAAATTTTCATTTGGGAAATACACTTAGGATATCAGTATTTCACAGAAACCTCAAACCTTATAATAAACTAATTGGTCTCATTAAGCCAATTTTTAAGACTTTGTACATGGCACAAAGGGGGAGGTTGTTCTTCAATAACCTAATGATAGCTAAGGCAACGGAGCTCCGTTCTGTTATTGTGCTCTCCTCGGGGATCAGGAAAGTGTCCTCCCTACCTCACAGTTCTTGTCATTCAATTCAGAATCTAGTTGCTTCTATCAGGCCTGGGTCATAATGAGCTGCCTAAAAGTTATCTGTGAACATTGTTCTCTGCTCTGTTTTTTCTTATACTATTTGGGGACTGATATTAGAGTAATACAGGTTTGATTTTATCCATGGTCTCAAGTAAAGTCCTTATAAGTTCTCAATAGCAATAAGTATTCTGGAATGTGCATTGTTATCCTTGCTTTACACCAACATCAGATAACCTATCTAAGGTTATCAAGAAAGAAAAAAGCCATACTATAGATTCATATCAGTCAGATATCAAAGCCTGTGTAGGTAATACATCAATTTCCACTATTTTCAAATGCTACACAATGAAAGGAGTGGTAATATTTTACTAATTCTCTTCTCTCCAGAATAAGGAGAAACAACAGAAAGTAGTGAAGAAAAGAAGGTCTTTATGGGTCATAGTGAACCTCAGACTCATATTCTTCTCTGATTATTTGAGCACTCCATCTTTTTAGGGTTCAACCATGACAAACAGAAAAACCTGTCTGCATTTTCTCAGTATACTTGTTCCTATTCCTCCTGTAAGAGAACCTCTTGTTTCCATCACACTCCATGCTTTTCGAGTAGGAATGTCCATCGCATTACTCCATTCTCCTCACTACATGAATGGTCTAAGAATGGTCTGAGTTCCCTAATTCAGGTCAATCATGGATTATTTCATTAAACATGGTGAGAGGTCAGTCATTCCTTACTCTGAGCTTATTAAACAGATACGGTTTAAAGGTAGACTGGTATGTAACAGTGTGCCCAACTTCTTGGAATGACTTCTCTGCAATGTGAGGGAGAAACCAGAGAGAGCAAACTTTCTGATTATATGGAATGCTGAAGTGTCCATCAAGTTTGATCCACTCTTTTTATTTCTGTAACTAAAGAACTAAATAAATGCAGAAGTATATCCCAATCATGAACACGAACTTGCAGACTATCGAATGTAGCCTGCCCACAGGGCAGAGTCTGGCAAACTCCCCGTGGTGTACCAAATATGCCAAATACCAGTAACAATGATGGGTCTCATTCTCCTAAAGAGCCTTGAATATTATCTCAGGGCTAGGATGAAAGAGACGTTACTGGGGCCTGCTCGAGGCAATCGACGAATAACAGGATGATGAATGAATGAACACGAAGACTTAAGCTCAACTTAGTAAAAATATCAGTTTGACTCAAGTTGGTAATGCAATTTATATAAAAGTAGCAAGAATTTTTTTGTTAAACAGTAGACAGCCTTACTGAAAATTATGTGAAAATTTACAGATGCTAAAATGCTTCAAGCAGTTTTGGTAAAGAAAATATATTGCCAAGATATTCCATCCTTTATTAAAAGGTTTACTGTCTAAACTCTGTATGTTTTATTAAAAATGAAAACATCATCAATTTAATATGGTATTCTAAATATTATGCCAGAAATATACATGTACATATATGTTCAAGTGATTGATGCTAGTGACTCAAAAATAATTTTATTAAAAATTACATATTCTTTTTAATAAAATGATATCATGTCAATGTCACTGTCCTGTTGTTTATCAGTTTCCTTGAGCAGGCCCAGTAACGTCTCCATTGTGAGACTTGTTACTGTGTTTGGCATATCGAATATGTTATGGATACCTTGCCAGGCTTTGCCATGTGGGCGAGATACTCTCGGTAACTTGCTGAACTCTCCGAGAGGGGTGGAGGAATCGAATTCGGGTCAGCCATGTTGGCTGCATGCAAGGCAAACGCCCAACCCACTGTGCTATTTGCTCCAGCCCAAAATGATATCACGTAAATGTTAATTTACATTCAATTGCTTAAAAAAATGTACCTGAACATAAAATTTATAGCAACTCAAATGCAAATTTATTAAATGGAAGAAAAATTTTAGGGGAAAAGCATAGGGAAAAAGTATTTAATATCCAGGGCTCAGCAATAAATTCTCTGATTTAACATCAAAATATGATCCAAACCCCACTAAGAAAATTAATAAATTAGGTTCCATCACAGAAATAATTGCTTGCTCCATTGTAAGATAACATTGGTTTGTCCTTTATCCTCCTTCCTTTCTCTCTTGCCACAGGGTATTTAGGTTTATTGGGTTACACCCTTCACAGTGCTCCCAAGACACTCCCAACCCTCTGTGTTTATCTTTAATTTGTCCTTTGTGCCCTGCTTTCCCTATCTGTTAATCACCTCTATCTACAAATCAGACCCTGTAATTTGTTAAGGTTAGATTCTACTAAGGACTCTGGATTTTGTATTTGTAAGTGAAATATTGTGTTTCTCTTTCTCTTATGTCCTTTGCAAGGTTTACTTTAGAGCAATGTCCTTTTTGTATAAATACGGGACAAACAGTTAACGCTATAACTTTTATAACTTGGGAGTTAATTGATCCCAAATAATATTTACTCCTGCACATCTGTCACATTTACTTGACTTAAGCCTGAGTGGTCTTTAGTTCCTAGTACCCCAAATGAGGGTCCTGATAAAATGACTTCAATGGACTCAGGACAAGCTGTAAGCTACTCTGGCAGCAAAATGGGACAGGTCAAGTGCCATAAAACATAATAAGTTAAGAGCACAGTGTTGGACAAAATCTGTCATGACTGAAAAATAAGTAACTGAACAAGGACTCTGCTGGGGTTAAGAAGGACTCATCTGACCTGAGGACTATAGTCTTGAATCTATAGCAAGATGTCCCCAGAAGGGCCACCCTTTAAGCTTAATATATCTTTTACTGTGTCCATACAAAATGACTAAAAAGATTATTAAGAAGTAAATTTATGATGACCATTTAAATGACTACAAACAAAGAAAAGGAGAAATATGCCCCTAGATGAAATTCTGTCATTGAGTGGATCTCCTAGCAGGATGAGATTTTTGTCTTAGAAGAAGCTTCCCCAGAAGGAAGGGCTTCATGTACATTGCATGTACTATCTTATCTAGTGTATTTGCTACCCTAAACTCCAGGGGATTGGGTCAATGACTAATGGAGCAAAGCTGGGCACGGAGAGACTAGCATGGAGGAAAGTAGGAGATGGGAATGAGGGATAGTGTGATACAGAATGGGGCGCTCAGTCAGATTGAAATAGGCACACGGGGAGAATTAAATAAACAGTAGGTCAGAGATCGGAATAAACAGCAACTGATCACCAACCATCCTGATGGCCCTGTTCTCTCTTTCACGTGTCTGTCAGTGGTGGCAAGCTCTGGATGGGGAGGTGGCTCATGGCCACCGTTCACATGTGGTGAGAGGCCGAATACACATTTGAGAACACACACACACACACACACACACACACACACACACACACACACACTCTCTGTGAAAGCTCATCTCATGCAGATAAAAATAAAATAAAACACACTACAGACTGGGAGAACACATTTGCAAACTACAAGCTTGAAAATAGAATAGAATTTAAAATGTATGAAGAACACTAAAAGCTCCATTGTGAAAAAATAAAATTCAAAATGGCACCAAAAGACATTTCAGTAAAGAGATGGAGATTGGCACATTAAATGATGATCAACTCAATAGCCATTAGGGAAAGATAAATTGAAAGCACACTGGGATATAGTTATACAATGACTAAAATAAAATAGTTATACAATAACTAAAATAAATTATAGACAAGTCATCAAATACAATAATGCAGAGATAACAGCCAACTTACCCAGGCTTTTGGTGATGCAAAATACTAAAGATACCCTAAAAATCAGTTTGGCAACTTATATGTCTGAACCTGCATTTTCCACAGGGTCCAAAAATTCCTCTCTGCATCTTTCCAAGAGAAATAAAAATTTATATTCACCAAAAGTGAACATGAGTATATTTTGCAATTTTATGTGTAAGAGCTAAACTATGAAAACAACCCGGATATACTTCATCAACAGATGAATGGTTAAATAAAAGAGAAACATATATACCAGGGAACACAACGAAGCAATAAAAGAAATATACAGTATTGTAACAACTTGTTGAATCTTCAGTGAGAACTATGTTTAGTGTCAAATATAACTCTCAAGAGCTTGCACATGATAAAATCACACAATTAAGAAATGAACATGGTGGTGTGTGTGTGTGGGGGGTGCACACCTAATCCTGCTCAAGACTTACTCCTACTTCTGCACTTAGGTAACAGCTGGCTGGCCTAGCAGACCATATGGAGTGCCAGGGATTGAATCTATGTTGGCCATGTATGAGGTAAGTGCCCTAACCTGCAGCAAGTGCTGTAATATTTATTTGGATCACGAAAATACAGATTTTTGAAATGGAAGAGAGATTAATATTTTCGTAAGAAAGGGAATAGGATGCACCCCACACTACTCCTACTTCTGGAGGCCCTGGCAGCCACATGTACATCTCACAACCACTGACATGTAAGCTCATCTATTGGCCCAGCTTCAGAGACTTGGATGAAATCAAATAGTTGCAAAAAAAAAAAAATTCTCGGATACACAAGTCCCCAGTTGAGACCTCTAGGGTACCCTTGGGAGAGGAGTGGACAAAGTTCTTGTCCTATTAAATTACCAGTAGCCACATTCACACTCCAATAGCTGCCACTATGCCTTTGGTTGAAATCCACCACATCATGACTGAGCTCCAGAGAGATACCAAACTGCTGAAAATTGCAGGTAGATTTTTTTTTTGGCTGAGAACTTTGAGCATTCTTGGAGTAGGGGTGGGAAATCTCCTCCCACATGGCCCCCATGTATTCCCACTTCTGGAAACTCTGGCAACCACTCCCAACCCCCTCACATACACACACCCTGCCTCCTCAATGTCGGCTCTCTACCCAGTTAAATATTTTGGATTTTTTGGAGTTTTCCATCACAAAACTCTCCAATACTAACATCCCAGTAGCAGAATACCAGATTGGTTCTGAATATGACACAGAAGGCAACTATCTCAACTAACAAACACATTAACACAAAAACTCAACTACCAACAACAGTTTAGTAAACCCTCAGATAAGAACTTAACGTCCCCATGGCAAGATATAACAATTTTCATAAATTTTCTTTTGCAAAAGTATTTTTTATAATTCCATTAGGCATTTTGTTGTAATAAGACATATAAAATTAATTATTTTGGGCCTTCTAGGGGCACAGGCTTAAGATGTGGTTGGGAAAATTGGAACAATGGTGGATGGAAGGTCACAATGGTGATGGGATTAGGGTTGGAATATTGAATGTCTATAGCAAATGCATCATGAACAGTTTAACCCACAGTGTTTATTTTTTCTTTCTTTTTTAAATTTTTATTAGTGAGACACCATGAGGTACAGTTGTAGACTTACAAATTTTGTGCTTCGGTTTCAATTATACAATGATCAAATACCCATCCCTCCACCAGTGCCCATTTCCCACCACCACGAATCCCAGTATCCCTCCCACCCCCCATTCCCCCATCCCACCCTGCCTCTGTGGCAGGGCATTCCCTTTTGTTCTCTCTCTCCTTTTGTAACCCACAGTGTTTAAAGTGAAAAAATTGTCAAAAAATTAAAAAGAAAAAATTGAAAAAGAAAGTGAATAAGAATATGATTACAATTATTACTGGGCAACATAAGGGATATTTATGCTACAGTGTTTTGCTACTACACCAAGCAGTGTTTTGTATACAAACGTTTAGGTGATTAAATTTTATAGAATTTGATACTTACATAAATACACACACCAAAAAAAAGTATGTAAAAGTAAATAAAGCAAAATAAAACTGATGATTTATAGTAATAGTAAATAGTCAATATCCTTGTATCAAAATCACATACAGTTTGCAAAAAATTTCTATTGAGAAGGAAAATTGACAAAGTATGTGAAAATTTATGCTATTTTTGCAACTGTATGAGAATCTACAGCCATTTCAATAAAATGTTGATTAAAATATAAAACAGTAGCAGAATTATTAGCAAATATTTATTTTGAAAAGTTGTTTTTATAAAGATTCTAGTTTATGTTAGCATATTATCATAAAAATTAAATTTGAAAATCCTCTTAGCCATCATTTAATTCCTTCTCTGTTTATAGAAGGCATACTATAAGTAAATGGCAAAGTTATTCATAGGTTTCATTTTTACTTCATGATCACAAAACAAAAGAAAAACATCTTTTATTAAAAGTGGAAACTATTTATGCAAACAAGTGCAAAGTGAACAATATTTGAGAAGGCATTTGTTGAATTATTTCTAGGAAGCTACAGAACTGAACTTAGAAAACTTAATATTAAAATATACAGTTAGATATATATAAAACTAGGAGGTGTGGTTGCATTAAAAGAATTTTTTATGTTTGTCATATAACTGAGTGCTTATTGCTCTGAGCAGTGAACTTTCCTAATTCATTAAAAATGCAGCTGATTTTAAAGTACAAAAAGAAGCATTCTTTGAGCAAATTTCATCGTAAAACAAAGTCTGATAGCTTCAATGGCAAGCGTATTCTTCCCACTATTTGCTAGATTGAACTCTCCACTTGCGACAGAGAAGCTACGCTATAATAGGAAAGTTATTGATGTACGATCCTGTTTGAATCATAAAACTTTGATGCACCACACTGTGTAAAACAGCTTCCGTGGATTGGTGAGGTCGTTTTAATGCAAATGAAGTCATATCTCACATTTAATTTCTGAGGATCTGCAATGAGGCAAATCATATTTCTTAGAAATCTTAAGTTTCCAGTGATTTCTTTAACAATGACCACGTTTAACATTTTATTTAAACTTATTCTGTCCTTTGCTATGGGAAAGGTTTTTGCTGTTTCATGATGAGTGCTTCCAATTTCTACCAATACCATTTGCTTGACTGAAGACTAAAATATTAAAACTTTTATAAAGAATGCACATTTCTGACTAAAGTTATAAAAGTGTATGCTTCTTAAATTCTAAGTGGTTTCTAAGGAAGTACCCTTAATTCAGTTCTCAAAAATGGGTTGTTGGCAGTTAAATCTCCATAGGTGGGGTTGTTTTTTTCACTTGGCCATAAAAATTATTCTTTCGTTTAACTCTTTCCCCACTTTGTCTAATAACTACTAAGCTGCAACATTTATTGAAAATAAAAATCACAAATCACAAAATCACAAATCATCCTGTTAGTTGTCGATTGCCTCGAGCAGGCCCCAGTAACGTCTCCTTCATCCTAGCCCTGAGATTATATTCAAGGCTCTTTAGGAGAATGAGACCCATCATTGTTACTGGTATTTGGCATATTGGGTATGCCACGGGGAGTTTGCCGGACTCTGCCGTGTGGGCAGGCTACATTCTATAGCCTGCCAGTTTGTCCAAGTAGGAATGAGATAATAAGATGTCATAATAAGATGTCATTATGGGAGCTGGTTTTTATAGTCTCTGCGTCTTGGCCATTGATGGGATTTCACGGCACCACGGGGCCAGTTGGTAGGTGTGACCCCCGCCTACTGGAATTTGGAGGATCTGGGTGGAGGATGCTCAGCCCCAATCCGAGTAGGCTTGGAGATCTCGGCCCCGGAACCCGTGTGGCTTTTGTCCCTCTGCCAGTACCTTCATGTGTGCGGAGAGTGGTCTCAGCATGGTGGTGGCTGATCCTGGAGGTCTTCGGCTGCCGGAGCCCTGGTCGGGGTGGGGAGGAATGCTCAACCCGCTCCCCTCCAACGGGCCCCAGTGAGGACAGCCAGGCGCGGGGGCAGGAGACTGCACTGTTTTCCTCCAGGAGCTGGTTTTTATAGTCTCTGAGTCTTGGCCGCTGAAGGGATTACACGGCGCCAGGGGGCCAGTTGGTAGGTGTGACCCCCGCCAACTGGAATTTGGAGGATCTGGGTGGAGGATGCTCGAAAATAAAAATATAAAATTTATAATGTCCAATGTGGTTTTCTAAAACTTATGTGGCTATAGTAAAACTCAACATTCCGAATAATACATATCATTTTACAAAAACTAACATCACCAATTGAAAATTTAGTTATAAAACATTTACAACTAAAATAAAGTCCATGTTAATATACCTTGGTTGTGATCTTATGCTATGTTAGCAAATCAATTAGATTTTTTTTCAGTTTTTGTGTCACCTAAAATTTTCTAAGAGTCACAACTTATTTTGAATATTGTAATTATAGGCAAAATTATACTCAGGATTATACATTTAAGTTCACAACATTGGTAGTTTTTCTCATATACTAAAATGCAAGTTATATATATATATATATATATGTATATATATGGTGTTCTATATACATTTATATCAGCTTCTGAGTTATCATTTCTAACAAAATATGTTAACAAAATGCTTTACACCTTAAAATATATATATATCGTAGAAATTTTAATACACAGAGTTAAAAAATAGGAGAGTTCTGGAAGCAACAATTTCAGTTAAATTAGACATAATGAAATTATATTGAAAATTTGTAGGCGATAAGAACCGAGGATAAAATATATTTAAGGTAAACAAGTATAAGAGAAAGTTAGGTATAGGAGGATGTATTTGAATTGACTTTTAGATCACATAAAAAACCTAATAAGATCAATATACTAACCATTTCAGTAGTTAAAATGTGACAAGGCTAGAGCTTCAGTTCACCAAGTGTTAAGTATGTTTTTACGGGGATGATATGCACTTAATTGTTACTACTCTACCATCCTCCACTCAAAGGTTGAAGGAGCCCAAAGTCTTTCATAATGTGCTCTCTTTTGGAATAAGGTTTTTAGAGGATTAAGCGAAAAATTAGTACTTAGAGTCGGGCCTGAGAAGTTTAGGAAATCTGGGAATTGCAGTGGCATTTGAAGTCATGGCTCAAAATCTGGAGTCCTACTGGAAGATGGTTCTACTTGAGCAGAGCAGAAAGAAGACTAGAGGGTCTGTGAGTGGACAGGAGAGAAAACAAGGCAGAAGTGAACAGCAGAAATGGATTTAAAACCACTAGCTTCATGGAAAGAAAGTACAGTAGGTAAGTTGTTTTCTTTGCATACATCAGACTAGGTTTGATCCCTACACCATACATGGTCCCATGAACACAGCCAGGAATGATCTCTCAGTGCAGAGCCATGAGTAAGCCCTGATCACAGTCAGATATGGTACCCCACACCCCACACCCTGCCGCAAAATCACTAGTAACTCGATATTTTGTTTACCACTGGGGCTCACTCTCTTAAAAGATACTTCCTTTCTCCTCTCCATTCTTCTGCTGTACCAGGGACTTAATACATCAAACTGCGGGGGACTGGGAGGGAAGTGTGGGGCAACCACTGGCAGCCAGTGAGGTCCATCTTGAGTTTGTGTCTAGACACATTCCAGGGCAGAACAGACCTAAGGCCAGCTGCAGTGGTGCAACTTTCTCCGCACCAAATCAGAACTGAAAGGGAACCTCCCAGAGCACTTGGAAAAGGTCTCAGAAGAGACCTGCAAAGAGGAACCAACATCTGTAAACCAGTGACACAGATGCCCACAAGCATCTGGGAAGGAAAATTAAGACAGATATAGAAGAAGCTGATTGAACCATAAGTCAACTCAGAAGACCAATTCTTCCATTAAAAACTCATGACTAAGAGACTTCATGCACAGTAGTGATCTTACTGTCACTTTGCCCATTGTTTTCTTCGGTACTTTTATTTTGGTCAGTCTTTGTACATAATTCTTTGTTGAGTAGACAAAGAGATAGCTTGGGGGATGGACAGAGATCCTTTGTCAATGATAACTCAACCAACAGAATCTGCCTGGCTTTTCCTTTTATTAACCTAAGGAGAAAAATCTGCTTCAGATGGTAGGCTAATGAAATGAGAAGTGACATTAAATTTCTATTTTCATCAGTATATTTCTCAATCAAAAAAGTAGAATATGTATTTTCCAGTTGCCTGTGTTTTCTGAGTTCTATTCCAGCTTTTTATATTTCCAGTAAAATATTGTTTTACCATAATTTCTCCTGTGCTTTGAAGCTCTATTTCTCCCTGTGGAACTACTGGGGGAAAGATTTTATTTTCCTTTCAGTTTTACTCCATGTTAAATCAATAGATTATCATTTATTTATCAGACCTCTTAAACTATCTTTCACATGAGGATTTGAACACCAAATTAAACACATGCTTTGGAGGACAGATTTCTACAATTTCACCATCCATATAAAAGATTATAAAGGTTTCCCAAATGTCATGAATGCAATGCTTATTTTTTGAAAACTGATAATTTAGAAATAGTCATGTATATTGCTTCATAGAAATATGAAGTTCATTAATTTAATAAGAGTTTTTCTTCCTAATATTATTCTATATTTTACTCTAACATGTATACATGTCATCCAAAATAATTCATATCAGTTTGCTAATAAACATTTTAACTGTATAATATTTTTCCTTTGACACATGCATATATTTTATTTCCTTAATTCTATTTCTTCATTTGCCAGAGTAAAAGTTTGTCTCAACAAAATTAATTAAAAGATCTCTCGAATAGTTTTATACCCAAAATTATATTTCAGAATACAAACAGAAGTTGTTTTATAAACCCATTTCATTATCTGAAATTTTTATGACATGTAATCCTATTAGAGATATTCTCAGAGACAATAAAACAGTTTAGAAAATCTAAGTGACATAAGAGTATTTTGTTCACATTTATATATGCAGTTCTTGAAAGCTATTTTGAAATACAAGGGTAAATGATACCCTGAGGTGTCTAATTTTCTTTGTCATTCACCTGAATAACTTCAATTAACATTAATACACATGATAGCATAAAGCATCTGCTTTGAATATGTAAAATAAAGTAGTAAATGCTAGGAATGAAGAAAAACTCTGATTAGTTAAATAATATACTGAGCAATGTCATTATGTAGACCAATTCTCATTAGCAGAATTGTTCTTTACTGGATCAAATACCATAATTAAAACATTAAAGTTTTTAAAAATAAATCTTAGTTTTGCTATTCAATTAAAATTAAAAAATGCACATGCCCCTAAAAACATAATTGCACTTTAGTACTGTGACTTAATTTTGAATTACCACAAATACTTATGATTTAACAATTCAATGAAATATCTCTTTCAAAGAATATTATGGCATAATATTTTTTCTAACAATATTTTCCCTTGCTAGCTAGAAAATGATTCATTAATAAGTTATATATTGTCATAATATAATGCTTTCTACCCTTTAAAATCAATTATTATCTCCTCGATAGCAAGTGATTAAGAACAGGAAACCCAGATAATAGTTTCTTATTTGTAGTGGAAGGTAGTGTCAATTTGAACATAGCGGATAACTTCTAAAGGTCACCTTGTATATATTGCCATTTTTGTTAGTAAAACTTATTCCTCAAAATCTTTTGCATATGGAGAACTACCTGAAGCTTCTGAAACTGATTCATAGATAGAAACCATTAGCTTAATAATGATTAAGTAGAATTCAGTTCACTTTTATTATAATTTCACTTAAACTTGTAATACAAAATTTAAAACATTTCTCTGACTTATTTACCTTCCAAAACTTAAGTAAAATCATAATTTGAATGTTTTAGCATTTAGCTCTGTAAAACCTTTAGTATTTTAGTGAATTTGCACATATGGATTACTTAAATTTAAGGGTGCTATTTTTGAATAGGAAGGCCACAGTGTAAGTAGATCAAGTTATTCCTTTTTAGCAAATATAATTAGGAAGTTAGGTGATCATGGACGGGATATAGAAAACAGCTGGATGGATGGAAATACAGTTTGGACATAAATGCAAAATGTTTAAAAGTTCAACATTTGCTATTGTTGCAGAAATGTTTCTTAACTTTGGAAAAAAGGGGACTAAGTTCTTATTTTTCACTGAAACTTGTATATTCCTCTTAGCCTGGAAATGTGATCTTTTTCCTCCTTATATTGTGGACTAATTGGAATCGTCTAAAATAACTAAAAATAATTTTATGGCTAGTGTTGTATTTTTATATAAACAAATGAAGTCTAATTATAGATAAACCACTCACTATTCAATATTGAACACATTGTAAATGTCATTTTTGTTGGGAGACTACTCTCAAGACCATGCGGTACAAAGATTAAACTTAGGTTTTTCTGATGTAAAGTTTACACTTCAGCTGTTTGAGCTATTCCTTTGGCCAGTAAATGCCATTTTAAAGGAACTAACCAAGCAAATGAGAAAGACATTTATTCCAATGATATTTTAATCATAAATTCTCTTTGGGGATTAACTTAATTTGCTTCCTATAGCGTTTGTGGGAAGATAACACAAAATAGTAGTTTGAAATTTCACTACATAAAAACATTATGATAAAACTGCAATAAAATGTTGATTTCCAATTTTGTTTTAGAGAAACTGATATTTGGAATTGTGTTAACGTGTCTGTCACCTTACCAACAGAAAGAAATGACTGAATTTACAATTTTATCACTAACACAGAAAGTACTCAGATTAAGAATATTCATAGGCTTCATGTTTTGAACCACAGTTAAGGAATTATTGACATCTAAAAACCAAAGTGACAATCCAATTCACTTCTCAGAAGGGAAAAAAATAACAGCAATCTGGAAGCTTCTGGAAAACGAAGTGTGATAACTTGATGCTGAATCATTTGAACATTGATGAATCCTGCCTACTGCCTCTAATAGATAAGTAGTAAACCATTTCTAAGATTGCTCTCCCCAAACAATAAAAGCACACCCTTAAACCTGACATTTCCACAGTGATGAATCTAAGATGAAATCATGTGAAATGTCAAAATAAAGACAGAAAAAAATCAATAGTTGTGCAGATTAAGCTATGTAAGGTCAATAGTTTCATAATGTTCGTGACAGTCCACCCATGTTGTTTGTGTGACAATATTTTTTAATGTGCAATAACTCCAAAGCACTGAAAATTAATTTTTGAGATGGAATTACCTCTTGACAAGGATATAATTAAATTCATACTTTTTTCCTTGAGAACACAAAATGATGTGGTAAATAACTGGCACTTCAAGGTCAGAAATATTTTAGGTTTTTAAGTCTTGATAAAGAGAAAGATCCCTTGGGCCCAAGAAGTGTCAGTTTCCCTCTTTCCTAATTCTCAGATATATCTCAGCAGAATGAGAGACTGCTGGCTCTTTTTCTTTTCAAATCTTCCACAAATAGAACCATGTAAATAAATAATAAATAATAAATAAACCATACAATTAAAAGGGATACAAATTTGATGAGAGACCCTTTTATCTCCTGGAGCTTTTGATAAAAAGGAAAAGGGGTACAGGTGATAATGTTTGTCTTCAGCAGGATTTTGTTCACCCTTTCTTTCTCCTTCAATTTGAGGTACTGTGATCTACAATATTGTCAATGAGAGGGTTTCACACACACAATGTCCCAACACCAACCACACCTACCATCCCTTCGCCAGTCTTGTGTACTTTCCCCTCAATCCTCTCACCACATCATTAAGATTAGTTCTGTAAAAAACTGATTCTGTTGCCTTTGGCCACTTCTTAATCCCTTACTATGTTTCACTCTGCTTCTTTAGTTTCTACATACAAAGACAATTTTGTATCTGTCCCTCTCTTTATTAACTTCACTCAGCATGGTAGTCTTCAGAAAACATCCAAATCTTAATACCACTCAGTATATTATAGAATATACTAGAGGAAAATAATTAGTAAATTATTATTTTCTCAAATGCTTTACTATATTTCACCTTGATTTATTATCATTTGTAAAAATAAAGTTTCATGATAAAGGAAGAAAAAAATACAAGAGTAACATTATTTCAAGTGCATCTGTTTATATTACAAAATAATATCCTGGGAGATTAAAAAACAAGTAAATATCTCATTCTTATTTGTAGGGATCCTTTTGGGGAGGAGGCCCTTACACCAGGCTCTTTTCAGGGCTTACTCTTTGCTCTCCACTCAGGAATGACTCCTGGTGTTGCTTGGAGGCCAATACAGAGAACCAGATATTAAACTTGTGTGGGCCAAGTGCAAGGCAAATGCCCACTCATGTATTTTATCACTCCAGCCTCTAAATGCCTCATTCTTAACCTTAAAATTAATTTATAAAGTAGAATGCATTATGTCAGACTAAATATTTTTATGTTCATTGATTTGAAAGAAGATAAAATTTTATTTCCAAAAAATGTGCGTTTAAGATCATAAATCCATGCCAATTTTGAAATAAAATGTTAAGTAAAATAATGAAGTAAAAATAAAAAAAGTAGGTGGAGGAAGAGGCAAACAGGTGCTGTATTCTTTACTTCAGAGAAAGTTTTTAAAATATGATTTTGTGAGAATAGATTAATGTCCTAAAGTCATAAAAAGTTTTCAGATAATTAATAAGTGCTTGTTGAAATATTTGATGATGTCTAAAACTATGACATAACAAATTATACCATAAAACTGATAGTTTTACATTTGCTATTCAAAAGTTTTATCTCATTAATTTCACCTAAAACAATTTTTTCTATCCTTAGGGTGGTACAGGATATTGATTATAATTTAAAAAAATTGAGAAAAACTGTTAATTTATATACACAGAATAGATTGTTTTCTATTTTATAATATATATGAATATATATTTGATTCCACATTTATAACATAGAATTGTGAATGGACTTAAAGGATCCAGAGCACTAAAATGACGAAACAATAAAAAGTAGAATCTATTTAAAAATATCAATGTAATATGTATTTTATTTAAATTAAAATTGCTACTTGGGGAACATATCTGGTCATGCAGGGAGGCACTCCATAATTCATCAATTGGAAGTCAGTTCCAGAGGTGCTCAAAGGACCAGGAAATATTAAGAATTGAACCTAGGACTTTAGACATTCAAAGCAAGTGATCTACCATTGAGCCATATTCGTAGGTCCTTAACTATAGAATTGTTATTTTAAAAAAATGGAAAAAAAAGAAGGTTTAGTGGCCCGAGCAATAGTAATGTGGCTAAGGCATCTGCCTTGCATATGGCTGACAGAGGTTAAATCCCCAGCACTCACAGGGTTCCCTGATCCCACCATGAGTGGTCTTTGAGCTCAGAGTCAAGAGGATCCTCCCAGTATGAGAGAAGCATGCTGAAAGTAGACTATAGACCAAACATGATTGCCACCCATTGCCTCTTTTGCAAACCACAACACCCAATAGGAGAGAGAGAACAAAAGGGAATGCCCTGCCACAGAGGCAGGGTGGAGTGGGGGAATGGGGGGTGGGAGGGATACTGGGATCCGTGGTGGTGGGAAATGGGTACTGGTGGAGGGATGGGTATTTGATCATTGTGTAATTGAAACCCAAGCCCAAAAATGTGTAAGTCTACAACTGTACCTCATGGTGTCTCACTAATAAAAATTAAAAAAAAAATAAATTAAAAAAAAGAGTAAGCTCTGAGTACTGCCATGTTATGGCCCAAAAACAAAAGTAAAATCAAGTAACTTTTTTGTTGCATAAACAATACAAGTAGATGAATGCTTTTAATTTAAGAAGTAATAGAAAAGATACACAAAGAAGACTGATATTTAAAATATAACTAATATTGAAAGAAAACTTAAAATTTAAATATCATAGGACTGGACATTAATTATTAATCACTTAATTTTGTTAAATTTGAAGTCGTATAATTTACTGGAACTTTAGAAAACAAAACCCTGTTACTGAAAACTTGATATTTTATATGTTACTAGTATAACTGGATTTCAAAATTAAAGTGAACAAATTAATATTGTATCCACTTTAAGGCAACCACTCAAGCTATCAAAATATTTAGCAATACTTTCCAAATGTTATTTTATCAAACTTAATTTTACCAGCCAGCTTTAACTAAATTTTGTGATATTTATATAATATAATGGAGAGCTCAGGTCTCTATCAAATGAAAACTGAATAAACTCAGATAGATGATAAAGATATGAGGAGTCTAAACTCAATATTCTTTATAATTCCAATCAGGTTATACCTTGCTCTGTTATTCCATGAAGAATGGTATAGTAATAAAGAAAAAAATCTAATACCTTAGCAACTAGAAGTTACAGAAGACCTAAATAAAGAAAAGTTTTATTTGCCTCAGGATAAGGCAGAATTGGTCATGATTAAAGACATATTTGTTAAAAAACACCCACGTGAAAATCAAAAAGAGATTGGACAATTAGGCAAAGTTTTTAATAGAAGTGTAGTGTTGAAAATGTTTATGTCTTAAAGCTCCCAGAAGAGAGCAAGATAGAAAGTCCAGACCCCTGCAACAGGTTGTCTTCCCCAGGGCAAACTTGGAGGGTGCGTGTGAGACCCCATGCCTTCCCAAACAGAGCCCCAGCAGCCAAAAACCTCCAAGATCACTACCATGATCATGTCCACTTTCCACAGATTCAGACAAGTCTCACTCATGACAGAATCTGCAGAAAAAACCCAGGTATGTGGGACCTGTGACTTAAATTTCTAAGCTCTCTGGAAGTGGGAATGGGCCTCCTACCCCGTTCTCTCAAGTTTACCAGTACCTTGGAAGTCACACCCACAAACTGCCACCTAGTGCCATATAATTTCACCAACGGCCTCATGAGTAAAACTGCTGTGTAATCAATTTCTAAATTTTAGAATTCCTGGAGGGACCTTGCATATTCTACACCATTGATATACCATGAGCCGGAGACAATATTTGATTGGGTCTAACAAACATGATAGTAATCTCTTACACAAGGGCTTAATGGTTCTGGGATGAAATACAACAATCTTCACACACGGTCCTCTAAAGAAAATTTATTGGAACATTTTTAGTGGATTATTCATAACAAGCAATACAAAATTAATTATTTTGGTTCAGCTTTGGGGTCACGGTTCAGGATTTGGCATGGAAATTTTCAAAATATGATGGTGGGAAGGTGCAATGGTGGTGGGATTGGTGTTTGAATTTTAAATGTAGTTAATTATTGTTAGCAACTTTATAAAAATAAAATTAAAAAAAGAAAATGTTTATTTCTAATTTAAGATTAGGAGATTTTAGTGTACTTCGGCCACTAAACTGCCTACTTGAAGCAAGTTGTCTAAACAGTCAATGCATAAATAAAAAAAAGTCCTGTATTTAACTTTCTTTGATCTATTTCTCTTCTAAATGTTCCCTTTTCTTTTTCTTCATCTCCCTTCTTTATCTTCATAAACAGTTTGGAGGGAAGGGTTTGGAGATATGTTCGGCGATGCTCAGGGCTTTCATGGCTCTGTGTTCAGCGATCAGTCTTGGCAGTGCTCAGGGCACCATGTTGATGCCAGGGATAGAACCATGTTGGCCACATGCAAAGCAAGCACCTTGACTTCTTCTGTATTAACTCTTTAGTCCATAGCTGATCTTTTTTTGTTTTTATTGTTTGTTTGTTTGGCCATACCTGGCAGTGCTCAGGGCTTACTCTTAACTCTGAACAGAGGGATCATTCCTGGTAGGTCTTAGAGTCCCAGGGATCAAATCCAGTCAGCATTGCGCAGTCAAAGTGCTATACCCAATCTTACTATCACTCTGTCCAGTGCCATGATTATTGTGTTTTTGATAGCAGACAACACAAAATCATATTTCTTTTACTGAGATCAGTGAGTTATCTACGACCTCATTTGTAGAAAGCAAGACATTTGAGAATATCACTGCTTATTATGGTATAATGCCATGAATCTATACGGGGAAATAAATAAATTCATCTAGTATATGGTAGTGCATTTCCCCTTATTTTGTTGACATAAAGTTGGCCTTCCATAATTGCTAGACAATTTACCCCCCCCCCAAATGAGGTAGAAAAGGGAAGTTGTGATGTATCTTGAGATTGATAGGTTTTGGCAATATGTTTAATTTTATTTTTTAATTTTTTTGTTAGACTCCATGGTGCTCAAGAGGCTGTTCCTGGGTTATTTTTCTGGATATACTCCTAGTGTTTGGACATGATATGGAACTGGAAAACTAAACCTGGGCTCTAACATGCAAAGCATGTGCTCCAGTCCTTTGAGCAATTTTCTTAGTCCAACGTATATTATAAAAAATATAAGAAACTTTCTCTGTCCTTCTGATTCATTTCTCTGACAATACTATTCTCCACACCCATTCATTTATAAGAAAATATCATAACTTAATTTTTCCTAATAGCTCAGCATTCCACTGTGTAGATATGATCGTTTCTTTAACCAGCCATCTGTTTTCAGACACTCGATTATTTCCAGATTCTGGCTATTGTGAATAGAGCTGCAATGAACATAGACGTGCAGATAGTACTTCTGCTGTGTTTTTAGTTCCCAGGATATATTCCCAGAAATGGGGTATGGGGTATATATCTATATAGAGAGATAGTTTGATACATACATCTCTCTCTCTCTCTCTCTCTCTCTCTCTATATATATATATATATATATATATACACACACACATATATGTATATGTATTGCTGGGTCATATGGAAGCTCAGTTTCTAGCTTTTTTCAGGAATGCCCATATTGCTTTTCAAAAAGGCAGGACCAGTCAGCATCCTCACCAACAATGAAGAAGAGTCTCTTTTTTCCAACATCCAGACCAGCATTGGTTGCTCTTCTTCTTTTTGATGTGTGTCTGTCTCTGTGGTGTGAAATAATATCTCATTGTTGATTTAATTTGCATCTCCTGATTAGTGAGGTAGAGCATTTTTTCCATGTCTTTTGGCCATTTGTCTTTCTTCTTTGAGGAAGTTTCTGTTCATTTATTCTCCCATTTTAGGATGGGGTTGGATGTTTTTTTCTTGTAAAATTTTACCAGTGACATACATCTCAGTTATTAAGCCCTTATCAGAAGAATCTAAAAGTTTTATTCAGTGCATCTGTAGAAAATTATTGATAAATCAACTTGCATTCTAAAGAATTCATTCCTTTGAAGAATGCAACTAATTTGCTACCCTGGTAAATATATATACAAATAGAGTCACACATGGTTTTTGAAACATTAATTCTAGTCATTGTAAAACAGTTGTTTATATAAGAAACATTCTCTGGAGTTCCAAATAAAGGATTCTTCTTAGATTAAGGCTCAACTAGTGATATTTTTTTTTAAAAGGTTTGTATGTGCATGTGCATATGTGTTTGTAGGTGATATTGCTAATAAACATGAGATAGTCAAATTGGGTTAAGGCACAAAATTTTTCATATCACCTTTTATCACTCAATTTTGATGATCTAATTTAAATTTGATTTTTACCCACAAAACTTCAACATTTAATGAATATCTACTAAATTCTCTTCTACTGAAACAAAGAAGTTCATGCAACTGTGGGTACATAAGGTATTAAAATATTTCCTCTTTTTTCAGTTTGCATGTGGAATATACTGAGAATAAAGCATGCTGATCAGCAAGCAAGAAGATTAATTAGCAAGGCACAATACTGCAATAGACACCTGGAGTGAATTGTGATAAATGATGAAATATATGAACTTCAAATGGCAATGTAGTAAGAGACTTGAAAAACAAGGGTAGTCATAGAACAAGCAAAACTTCTGAAAATAAACAATGCCATTCTTAGTCAAACCAGATCTAGTTCTTGAAAGCTTATTAAATATCCCCCACTACCTTATGGAGAAAATAATTTATCTCCTATTATGATGTAAAGTAAAGGCCCTCCCATTGATCGTCGATTTGCTTGAGCGGGCCCAGTAACATCTCCATTGGAGACTTTGTTGTTACTGTGTCTGGCATATCCAAATACTCTCGGTAGCTTGCCGGGTTCTCCGAGAGGGGCGGAGGAATCGAACTCGGGTCGGCCATGTTGGCCGCTTGTAAGGCGAACGCCCTACCCACTGTGCTATCGCTCCAAGGATACAGAAAACAGCTTCAATATTTTTTTAGATAAATAGAGTTATCTGGACACAGATATGCCTGTTTGATATAAGGACTCCATTTAAAAACCTAAGATTGTCAGAATAAATAAAAATACCAAAATCATGGGACAGAGTGATGGTACAGCTCGTAGGGTATTTGCCTGCATTTTTCCAAGCCATTTAAATCTCTGTCACTCTATAAGTTCCCATAAGCCCCACCAGGAGTGATTACTGAGCACAGCGCCAGGGGTAAAGCCCTGAGCACCACCAGGTATGGTCCTAAAATTAAAAAAAAAATACAAACAAAAACAAACTCAGTTATTCATGCTTACTGGAGCCACATAAACTATAAGGAAAAATGAATTTTTTAAAATCCTATTTACATTCACATTGAATAATTTAAGTATCTAGAAATAAGCATTGACAGAAATGGAAAATATTATATAGATTCAATGCAAAGTCATTCAAAACTCTAATGACATTTGTAATATGAAATACTTGACATAACTTTGTATGCAACAAAACATACCACACATACACAAAAATCCAAAAGTCTGAGCAATTCTCAAATAAAAGAAAAATGGAATTGTCACGTTACTCACTTCACAATATACTACAGAGCAATAATAATCAATACAATATGGTACTTAAGTTGAAATAGACTCAACAGTGGAACAGATCTGTGATCTCCACACTCTCACATATTGATATTTAATCTACAAAAAGAGCTCATGAGTATAAAATGGAAAATTGGCTGTTAATAATTGTTGCTGAAAAAACATAACATACAAAAATAACGAAACTAGAACACTATCTTGCATTATGGAAAATAATTAACTCAAAATGGATTAAAGATTTTGATGTTAAATTCAAAACCCATAAAATATATATAAGGTATCATAAGGAAAGACTTCATAATACTGAATTCCATATATTTCCAGCATTTCAATTACTGCATCAAGAGGAAAACATAGAAATAACTAGGATCAATCAGGCTGAAAAACTAGGATTAATCAGGCTAAAAAAGCATCTACACAGTTAAACTCCAAGATGATAAGACACCTTACTAAATTGGTATATATTCACAGACTACACATCTGACAAAAGGCTAGGAGAACTCACAAAACTACAACAACAAAACAATATCAGCCAAAAATATTTAAGTGAAATAAGAAATTAACCAACACTTCAAGAGAAAAGATATGTCGTCAACAGACATATGTAAAAAATATTTATTATCCAGGAAACTCAAATAAAAATGACTATGAGATATCATCACACATCTGTGAGAATGAACCATCTGAAAAACATCAGAAATACCAAACACTGGCAAGGGTATGGAGAAAAAGGAAATCTTGTTGACTTATGTCAGGAACTTAAATTGGTTCAGCATCCATGGAAACAGTATGGAGAGTTCTCAAAACAAAAATACATCTAACATATGATATAGCAATTCTATGCCTAGGTAACCATTTAATGATAATAACACAAATTCAAAAAGACATGCATAACTATAATAATTGCAGCACTGTTTACAATGCCCAAGGTAGAGGAATAGGGCAGAGTTAATGACAGATGGTTGGATAAGAAAAATGTGGAAAAAATACATATGTATGTGTATAATAGAACACTACTCAGCCATAAAAACAAACTAAAGATTAAACCTTGCCTTTTATAGCAAATTGGAAACTTGCAAACTAAGGGAAGACAGAAGCAGAAAGAAAAGTATCAGAAAATCTTCCTCACATGGGAATACAGAGAAGCACAGCAAGGGAACAGAAAACCAGAACAAGGGTACCGGAAGTAGAGATAAGGGAATTAAATCTGGGACTGGTGCAATGGACCATTGTGGAAGGATTTTGGTTCTTGAAAGTGGGCATTTATAAACCTGTGTCACCTCAATAAAAACTAATATACTAAAGCTATGAAAAATTCCCCAGTAATTATGATATCAACAAAATTTATAAAACACAATAACAATAATGTGCTGACTAAACATACTTTGCAGATTCCATAAAGCATTCAGTGAATAACAAAGCAAATCTAAATATATTTGAGAGAAATGAATAGAATATAAATATAAATAGAATATATTTATATTCTATTTCCAACAGAAATCATGTTGATTTTTTTCAACTTGATCACAATTAAGTGACTAATTTTTAAAAACCATAAGCAAAGAAACCACAATAAAAATTGGAATGTATTTAAAATGGAATGTAATTTGGTGTATTTATTTAAAATGTGCTTAGAAAAAAAGTATATCTTATGTATGGTAAAGAGGAGAATATTAAAAAAAATTGAAGTCGCAAGTAAAAATTAACAAAGACAAGAATGTATGAGCAGATACAAAAGACATATAAAGTTTGGTTTAATTGTCAACATTCAGAAATGCAGAGCAAAAATATGATAATGCTGGACATCCATAGCTGGATAATTCATACAGGGAGTAAGTACATGTGTTTCACATGGTTACCCCTAGTTTCTATACCAAGAACCACAAGTGGTTCCCTAAGTATCCTCAGGAGTGATGTCTGAGCATTGAGTCAGGAGTAAGCCCTGAGTACCACGAGGTGTGGTTCAAAAACCAAAACTAACCCCCCCCCAAATGGATATCCACGTTATGGTTTGGAGAAAAAACATCACTTTTAAGTGTGAGATTAGCTATATATATATTTACATATATTTTATTATATTGAATATGTTTCCTCCTATAAATAATTGAAAGCTTCTTTTTACTAATCAATATGGTGTTTATCACTTTGTTTTCTGTATCTGTTTAATATAACAATGAGGTATATTCCCCTAATTTTATAATCAATTACTTTTATAGATTAGTGCAATAGCACAGCAGTAGGGTGTTTGTCTTGCATGCAGCCAGCCCCGCCAAGCCAGGTTCGATTCCTCTGCCCCTCTCGTAGAGCCCAGCAAGCTACGAGAGTATCTCGCCCATAGGGCAAAGCCTGGCAAGCTACCCATGATGTGACGTATTCAATATGCCAAACACAGTAACAAGTCTCAAAAAAAATGGAGACATTACTGAGCCCGCTCAAGCAAATCAATAAACAAAGGGAGGACAGTGTTTGTTTATTTGTTTGTTTGTTTGTTTTATAGATTAGTACTTGACTGAGTGGAAGGAGGAAAGATCCTTACCATTGTGGGTCAGCATCATCCAATCAACTGAGGGCTGGAATAGAACAAAAAGGTGAAGGAAGGGTGAATGCTCTCTCCTTTAGCTAGGGTCTCATCTTTCCTGCCCTCAGACTATAAAGGTCCTGTGTCTCAGACTTTCAGACCCCAAGGTGTATTCTACCTGCCCTTGTACTCTGCATTTTTATTGGAAGCATTAAGAAAGGGTAATAAGACTTAAAAAAAGAAGTGACATAAACTCTCGAAAGATGTAAAATTTTCTTGCAGGTGATGTGATTGTGTATGGGCTAAGAATCTTTTTAGAATTTAAAAAAATTAGAATTTTAAGCAAATTTTTAAGAAAAGCTAGAAAACCCGTGGAATGTAAAGCAATCGATTTTATTTTCTTATAGAGAAGGGTCCTGACACCCAATGATTAGACTTAGATTCTTTTTTTACTTTAAAATGGAATAGATTGATAAAAATTCAGTAAAACTTACTTTAAATTTTAAATTTGAAAATTGTTCAAGGCTAGTAATGTGCATAATGATATTCTTGCAAGATACTGGTTAGGGGCAGCCAGACATTTCTCCTAAGCAGAACCAGTCAAGAGAAAATACATTCAATATGCTCAATAATTTCAATAGAGTAATCAGAAATGATATATTAGACACTTTATTATAGGCTTGTCTAAGATGTAAGATGATGGTACCAATTATAAGCATATTCAAGTGACTTAATTCCTAAAATAATTATCCTTAAACACAAAGTCTCTCATATTGATTTCATTTCTATCTCTATCTCCTTCTCTCTCTTTCTCACACACATACATACACACACAGACACAAACACAGACACAGACACACACACACACACACACACACACACACACACACACCTCCTATTAGTTTCTGTTTTTCTGATAATTCTGATCAAGATAATCCAGACAGCACAATATTATTGAGACTTTAATTCTTCCTAAATTGAGTTGAGAAACTGCACTCCCATTTAAAAATTTACTGGACATAATTTAAGAATTTGATAGGCTTATTTTTAAAAAGATATAATTGGAAAGCACCTAACCGAGCCATAGCAATCTTGGAAAGAAAAAAGAAACCTAAGAACCTTTCACCAGATTTCAAAACATGCAATAAAACTATAGCAATAAACTCAGTCTGGTACTAGAACAAGGAAATCCAAACAATGAAACAGGAATCCACATAAATCTAGTCATTTATATTTTGAAATTCTTTGAAAGACATTTTATTAAATGGTAGGGGAGAAAGCTGATATCTAAATGAAAACAGACAAATCCCAAACTTAAAAAACATCTTCCCAGAACAGACTTCACTTTATTTGACAAAAGTATCACTTGATCAAAAGAGCTTGATAAGGAAATTTAAGTTGGAGAGGAAACTTAATTATGATAACAACATATCATGCTAGAGTGATATAGCAGGTAGAAAGTTTGCTTTGCATGTGAAAATTCATTTAACCCCTGTACCCTATATGGTCCGCAAGAGTAAGCCTCAGCATCAGGTATGCACCCCCAACTCACTCACAAACAAAAATTAATAATAATGTCATTTCAAGCTATATATAAAAATTTGCTCAGAATCATCCATTTTTATTCATGACAATAAATAGTCTAATCTGCTAGAGTTCCACCTATAAAAAAACTAACATGTTTCAGCATGGAGAATAAAAATGAAAATATATTTTTCTAATTTGGATACAATAGTATCCAGATTTTGCAAAGGCAACCCATTGGGAAAGGAAGCTGGTTATCATTGCGCCAGATAACAACCTCTTTTCTTCTAGATTCCTTACCATATTGATAGAGCCGAATCCTGGAGTTGGAAAAGAGTAATCAGACACATTGTGTGTGTGTGTGTGTGTATAGTTTGTGTGTGTATGTGGACATTAAGACATATAGTTTGTGTGTGTATGTGGACACACATTGAGAGAGAGAGAGAGAGGAGAAAGAGAGAGAGAGGAGAAGAGAGAGAGAGAGAGAGAGAGAGAGAGAGAGAGAGAGAGAGAGAGAGAGAGAGATTGCAAACATTTGTAATAGCCCTAGAGTTGTACACATTAATTTTGACAGCTGGTGGTGATAGAAGGCTGGAGAGAAGTACAGAAGATAAGGTGTTTCTTGCAAGCGGCTGACCTAGGTTCGATCCACATAAACCCATATAATCCACAAAGCCCTTCCAGGAATGATTCCTGAGCACAGTTAGGAATAAACCCTAAGCACCACCAGGTGTGGCACAAAACAAAAACAAAAACAAAATAATAAAAGAAATTGGACAGTTAAAATTTACTTAAATTGAGTTGTCATGCAACTTAACAATTTCACTTAGCTTCACCATAATTTATGACTTGAAAATCTAGAAATTACAAGCAAATAAAAATCATCTAACCATAAACCACACCTAATTATGTAATACTTAAAAAACTTCTTACACAAAATAACTAAAGAATCAACAAGTTAAATATAAATTGCATAACATAAACTGCTTAACACTTAAATATATTGAAAGTAAACATGAAGTTAATTCCTGTTTCACTTTATGTTTTCTCAGACTGAAAAAGTCTAACTATTGTGATTCATGGCTCAGTTTAGATGAAGAAGCATTCAGTACTTGTACATGATAGGCCACTTCTGGGTTAGTCTGTAGAGCAAATATCCATATACACATATGTGAAGACTGATGCCAGAGTAAGAAAGAAAATCAGGCTTTTAAGTATAAAATCATGAAATCAGTAACAGAAGTTTATGTTTAATTAAAAAAATTGCAGATAGGCAGATAGGGGCTGTTTATTTTTCTAAATGGTTCTTTAAAATATTATATAATTCAAACTTGAGTTGTATTTTGTAAACTAAATTGTAGCTAACAGAGGGTTATGTTTGGAGAAGGGGATTTTGTGCAAGACATTAGTGTTTGAAGTAACTTCAGATTTATTCAAGATTAGTAGCTTATAGTGTGAAAGAGATGGAAGAGATGTTAAGTTTCACTAGAGGTAACAAAAAAACCCCTTAGTTTCCAGGGTGCTTCACTGGCTCAACCAAGAATCTCAGCTTTTCTTCCATAGGTGGCAGGTTTCTATTGAAAAATTTCAAAGAACTATTTGGAGAGTAGAATTTGACTTTGACACTTTTGGGTTGGTGGGATAAATTTGCGGGGAATAGGAATGAAAAATGTGATTATAGTAGATGATTATAATATTAAAGGTGCTAACTGTATTAAAGTAATGAGTGAACTAAGAAGCAAGAAGGCATGAAAGTTTTGAAGAATACAATTACAAAATTATCAGGAGATGAAGACAGAGCTGTTTGGCAGCAAGAATAAAAGTAAACGTTCAATGTGGAACCAAGATGACTGTTTCTGCTGAAGAGTGGTATTAAAAGCAACGCAGAAAAGATCAATGTGTTAAAGAAGGTTCGCTAAAGAGAAGAGATGGCTGAATGGGAGGTTTATTTTGAATAAACTGTTTATCTCATCTATTATGAGAAATACTATAGTCTTCCTTCCCTAACCTTTCTCTCGACGCAATAGCCCACTCCTGTACATTGCTCCATAGTTTAATTTTAAACTTAACACAGTGTAGGTATCTTTTTAATCCTGTGTTAAGAACACCCCTTTTTAAAAATTTACAGCCAAATGTTATCTACATCATTTATTTAACCACTCATAGACTTGTAGATTGTTTCCAATACTTTCTGTTGTCAACAATGTTGGCTGGATAAACTTGTAATCCTGTATTTCAAATATTCATGAATATACCTTTAGAATAAATCCCTGAAATTGGAACTTTTAAGTCAAAGGTATATAAAATATATATATATATATATATATATATATATATATATATATATATATTCCGTGTGTAAAGAAAGGGAGGAGGATATGGAGACAGAAAGAATAGAGGAGAGGCAGAGGGGAAGAAACAAATTGACCTCATTTATGAAATTCAATTCCCATTCCCCTAAGCAATGCTTGAATGCAAGTTTAATTTTCTTTTTGATTTGTTATATCTTTTAAGATACTTAATAAATTTAGTCTCCAGAAATCATTCCTGGCAATTCTTGGCCAATGCTGGCAGTTCAGTACAAAGTTCAAAAATTTTGATTAATTTTCAGTGCATCTTATTCAACATACAGTCTTTCTATTTAACTTTTGTTGTGTTTCGACATGAGTTGATTTTACACTGAACATAACTGTAGAACTGCACTGTAGCACTGTCCTTCCGTTGTTCATCGATTTGCTCGAGCAGGCACCACTAACGTCTCCATTGTGAGACTTGTTGTTACTGTTCTTGGCATATTGAATACGCCATGGGTAGCTTGCCAGGCTCTGCCAAGAGGGCGGGATACTCTCAGTAGCTTGCCAGGATCTCCAAGAGGGACGGAGGAATCAAACCCGGGTCAGCCGCATTCAAGGCAAATGTTCTACTCACTGTGCTATCGCTCCAGCCCATCTTTTAACATTTAAATGTTCATCTTTCTCTTTGTTCCGTGCTCCTCTTTTATTTTTTTAGGTTAAGGTTCTATTAACTTCAAGAGTAAACTTTAAGCAAGTGAGTATTTTTATCGCATAAAATCAAAACAGGTTTTGCCTTACATAATTTCCTGAAAAAGTTGATAATATTATACTGGACATAGAGCTACTAAAAGAGTCAGGCATATGTTAGGCAAATGCTTATTTTGTCTAACTCCATAATACAACACGTTAAAATGAACACTATTCCCATGGAGTACAAATATTTTAAAGTAGTATAAGGAAATACATTCTCCTCTTAAATGATAAAGATAATATTTTATATTAAAATCTGTAAGACAAAAGGATTTGCTGAGTCTTTAATTTTATAGTAAAAGATCAAACTGTCTGCCGACTAGAAATAATATGATTTCTGACATTTTATGTTTAAAATGTTATACCTACAATTAAAGCCCTAAAACACCAGATAGAATGCTTTTCTATGTGAAGACAATATATACCACTTAAAAGTAGCTGTCCTTTTTGACAGTGACTAAAATGAATTGCCTATGGCTAAAATATTATTACTTAAGGGAACCTCATAAAAATATCAATGCTTGAGAAAATCTCTCTGGACAAAATAATATATAGCAATTTAGGAGCACACATTTCTTTACATCCTCAGTACTGTATTATAAGAGGTATTAATTTCTTCTACTTGCTGACAGTTTCTGTAGAATAAAGATTAAAATAGAGAATTATATAAATTATCTTTTTAGAAATAAAATCATTAAATTGTACATGCTGGTGACAAAAATAGCCCAATGTATGAATAGCATTTGTTTTGAAATACTGACAGTAAAAATATGTTCATAAACTTGGTGGATATTGAGTTGGTCAACCTAATACATCTATGTTTTTCCCATCCTACGCTTGAAAAAATACTTTAAGAACTTTATTTAAGGCACTGTGATTTACAATGCTGTTAATAACAGTATGCATGTGTAAATCATTCCAACACCACACCCTCCAGCAGAGTGACTGCTCCTCTTTACCACTGTCACTGTGTACCTTACCCCTGTGGTAAGTTCAGTTCTATGGACCAGTTCTCAGGTTCTGCTTCTTTTAGTGATTTGTTCCCCCCTCTCCCTATGCTTCTTTATATTCCACAAATGAGAGAGACCACTCTGTACCATCCCCTCTCCTGACTAACCACTCAGTGTAATACTCTCCAGTTCCAACCACATAGCAGAAAATTGCCTGGTTTGGCTTTTTTTTTTTTAATAGCTGAGTAGTATTATATTGGTGCATGTACACAGTTTCTTTTCTTTTTCTTTTTTTTTTTTCAGAGCTTCATCTCTCATGTTTCACTCAGGTTGTTTCCATATTTTGGGTATTGTGACTAATTCTGCAATAAACATAGGGGTGCAAATGGTTTTTTTTCTGAATAGTTTTTGGACCGCAGGATAGAAGTCAAGAAGTAGAATCCTAAATCATATAAAAGTTTAATTCTTATTTTTGTGAGAAGTGTTGTTTTCTAAAGCAATGGAACAAGTTGACATTCCCACTAGCAGTGAATGCAGATTTCTTTATCCCTTCAAACCCCACACCGCATTCATGCCAACACTGGTTATTTCTGTTCCTTGTGATGTGTACCAGTCTCATTGGCATGAGGTTATATCTCATTGTTTTGCTAATTCACCTTTCTCTGAAAATGATGTAGGAAATTTTTCATGTATTTATTTCTTATTTCATGTATTTATTTTTGAGCAAGTGTCTATGTATTTCTTCTCCCCATTAAAAAAAATAGGACCCACTTCCAGTCTAGCTATGCCCATCATTTAGAGGTATGTGGGAGCTACTTTATCCCCAGCCAGCAGTGGAAGGATCATCTGTTGCCATGATTCAAACTCAGGGACTTACACGTGCTACATGTGCGCTCTTCTTATCTGAGTTATCTCCCCAGTTAAATAATTATCTTTTTAAATGACTTAATTGTTAGATGGATCATTTTGTCATTATTTTAAAAATACTATTATTGAAAGCTATATGAATCATGAGTTTTGTTAATGGCTTATTGGTTATGATAGCATTAATAGGAAGAGAGATGTGAGCAACTGTCAGTACACAGTATAATAAAAGCAACATATCAAAATGATTAACAGTTGAAATTCTGGAACCAGTTTGCCTGACATGGAAATTTGGTTTCAACAGTTGCAAGCTGTTCATGACCACGGTGCATGAGAATTTACTACGTTCTGTATAAATTATGTTACAATATAGGAAATACAAAAATATTTTAGAGTTTTATTGAATATATGTTTTAAAATTATATAAGAACCAGGAATATAGTAAATTAAATTTGGTTAATCATCATGTTAAATTAATAATGCAACTGAATTAACTTTGAGCTGGCAAGTAGACCTCTGACAAATATCAGGAGAGAAATACTCTGAATTATAGAATAAGCAGAAAAATAATACTTATTTCATATTTAATAATTGTCTTTCTTTTTAAAAAATGACTCTGTCAACATAGTACTGTAACCAGGATATGGGATAATCTAAATGTCCCACAATGGATATATGGATTAAGAAGTCATGGTATATATACACACCATGAGATACCATTGAGGATAAATTTAAAGATAAAATATTGAACATCTATGAAATACTGAAGTTTACTTCTACTTGAGTGGAACTGGACGGCATAAAGTTAAGTGAATTCCTCAGCAGGAGAAGGGTGAATACCAGATAACCTCACTCATCTGTGGTAGAAAAATTAAATATGGGGAAGTACACTATTAAACAAAAACAAACCCTTGATTTTATATTACAAATCATAGATTAACAAATGGAGGATGGGTGAGGTTAATGATGAGTTATAGTAGAAAATAATTAGACATTGTTGGAAGGTATTCAGTCTTTGGTGTTGGTAAAGTGTGGTGACTATGAACATTGAACATCATAAACATTATATCTACTAAAGTGCTATGTAAACCATAATATAAAAATAATATTTATAAAAATAATGAAATGAATTTATTTAAAAATAAAAAGATTCTGTCAATATCTGACTATCTATAAGTAGTGGCAGAGGGATGATCGATGACAGATTAGGGGTTATTCATTTTTCAGGACTACAATTTGAATCAACAGAAGGTGAAAACTAAAATATAAAGATAAGCGCAAGATAGTTTATCCCACAGACTGATTTTGGAGGTTGAGAATCACAAGCTTTGAGAAGTTGGGGGGTTTATGAAAAAAGGATGCATCATTTTAGGATTCTCTCAGAATTGAATGTCAGAGAGGCAAGTTCTTGATCCTAGGTTAATTTGAAGAGATGGCCATACTAGTTTGCTTTCTTTTTCCATGTTTTGATGATGCAAAGTGATGGTTCAAGTCTACTTAGCTCTCAGTTCTAGTCTAGTCTTCTTTCTCTTAACCCTCTCATATATCATTCAGAGTGGCTCATAGAAAATTTCTGGGACAGGACTGAAATGACCTGCTATTCAGAACTTACGCAGAGTTGGAGGGATAGCACAGAAGGTAATGTACTTGCCTTGCAAGCAGTTGACCTCAGTTAGATAGTCTGCACTGCATATGGCTCAGAAGCATAGCCAGGATGACCCCTTGAAGACAGAGCCAGGAGTGAGTCCTGAATATAGCCACCCCCCAAAAGAGATCTATACAATTACTGAACATTTCATAAATAGATTCTTGATTTAACAAGGCATATTTGATACCCAGCCCTAGTGCATATATATATATACATATATATACACACACATTAATATTTAGAGGGTTCAAATAAAAGTTGGAGTTTGTGTAGAAGGTATACTAAGAGTGACAGTCACTGTGAACACTATATGACATGAGAGTTAAAGTAATGTCTGACAAAGTTATTGTCCTTTACGGAGGACAGCCACACAGATTTTAATGTCCATTCAAGCCACACTTACTAGAATTTGTTAATGAAGGCAGATGCAATGATGCTTGAAGTAACTTGTTGTGGTGTTATTAATACAAGACCTAAGGTATTATCAGTGTGATAGTCCTCCATTTATTTTAGATTTTTGTAATGAAAAGATCTTGTGCTAGAAAATAAAAAGAAAATATTTAAAATAGATTCATATCTAATCTTCCTGAAATTATGAATATTTTTATCTTTAATTTCTATTCTTAATGTTTTATCTGATTTGAAATATTCATCTGACCATTCAGAATGCCAAATGTTGCATCTGTAGAGAGTGAATTTAAATTTTTCTATTATATTGTAAGAAACAGGTGGCTAATAAATAAACCAAGGGCTGCAATCTATTATTGACTAGGCTCCAGTCAGGCTTGCTATTTCCTAAAGGCCATGTGTTCCTTATGAAATATTTTAAATAAAAGATTAATATTCTAACCGAGGTCCATTAGAAAAGGCAAATGATAATTTATATTATGTGTTTCTAGGATTCTATATATGATTTTGCACTTTAATGGAAAGATAAACATTCCATAAAATAAATTTTTCTTAAAAATAATATTGAATCTTGCACATACTTTCACATAGTTTTGAAGCAAAATTATCATATAATATCAACTATATTTCTACTATGGTCTCATCTATAACCACTCTAAAATGTTTCCAAAGTAATGGATCTTCTGGGCTCTTAAAACTTCATTACCGATGAAAATAAATAAAAAGCTCATCCACACCTCTCACAGAGTTACTTTATCTTCCAGGAAAAGTTAAATATAAATAGATATTCCCAACTGAAAATTAAAGTCTCTCCTTTGTTCCTCTTCCCTGAAAATTCTACGCAAACAATATGTTTCAATGCTGGGGGTATCTGGTTATGACTAAAGAGCTTTTGTTTTTCTTAGTTTAGAATGCAATAGATCACCTACTAAGAGGTGTTGCATACAGTTACACATTCCTTGAGTAGAAAATCTATGGATTTTTAAAAAGAGCTCATGCTCTTTCTCTTTCCCTCTTGCCTCTCTAAAACTGGCAGTGGAAAAATAGTCCAAAAATTCATAGGGTTTTGAGAAAATGAAGTTCATACTTTTTTAAGTTCTTACATTAATAACAGCAATATAAAATGTTATGAATTTCAGTTTCAAGAAACAGACTACATGTCAAGAAGAGGAATTTTTAAAGATTATATAAGGTTGATTTTTTTTGAATGCATGTATAAGATGGCATAATCATTTCAAAATCAAAAAAGTGAGTAGAAATAAAGCAGTGCATTACTTTCTCCCGTTAATCATGAAGGCTGCAATAACATTAGAATTTAAATTTTAAATTACTAATCAGATTCTATACATTTATTAATATGACAAGCATATTTTTCTTTCTGCAGAAACATGAATTCAGTTGTATTTACTGAATTTTAGTGAAGACTAGAATGCTTTAAAAGCAAATCAGTATAAAAACATTCCAATATATGTGCAGATTGCAATGAATAATGTTTAATTTACTACTAAATGAGTGATTAATCATCTATTATATCTGTGATTAACAAAAAAAATCCTGTTTGCTTTGTATTTTTGTTAACTAGAATTAAATCATGCATTCTTAGCACACTTTAGACAATTTAGATGTGTATCAAGGTTAAGAAAACTATTTAAGAATGGGCCCAAGAGCACAGTACATTTTTAAAAGAAATTGTCAAGTGAGGTTGTAGCCTTCACACTGTAATTAATTATTTATCAAGTTCTCTCCAGAGCCTAGAAACAAGCAACTAAGAGTGAAACCAAATGCTGTGATTTCTTAATGATAATTGTTATCTAACACTTGCTCAGGAAAAAAGTGCAGTCATAGCCATACTAGGATTGATTTGTGGGAGCCTTAACCTTGTCATTCCTTATAGAAATCAGTAATAAAACTTAACCAAATCCCAGATCCACGTTTATAATTATGATTACAACAACAAATCAGGAGACCATGATAGGAATGGAAGTAAAAGAAGTTGTTAAAACATTAAATTATTTGATCAAGCAAATCTGGCACTATGTATAATACAAATTTCTGTCATGTGATTTGGGGGAACATAGAGTTGTATTTCAATGACTCTGAAATTATTGCTTGTTATTAATTAATGCATAAAAGATGCTGAAAACACATACGTTAAAGTATTGTTGTCAAGGAAAGTTACAGTATGCAGAATTTAGAGCTAATTTAAAATAGAGATATTTATATCATATAAACCACTGCATTTAAACTTCATTTATTAGTACAATCACAGTATCACAATACAAATTTTCTTGTGTATGTTGTTTGTTTATTTTGGATAATACCTCATGGTTCTCACATATGATTCCTAGCTGTGTGAAGGTATTTGTATTACTTCTGGTGGTGTTTCGGGGACCACGTGCAGTTCCTAAGATGGAGTTAAGGTCTAACGTATGCAAGTTAAGAATTTTTTTAAGGGGTGGGAGACCGACACCTGGTAGTGATCAGGGAAATCAGAAACAATGATGGGTCTCATTCTCTTGACCCTGAAAGAGCCTTGAATATGGCACTTTTAAAATCTCAGGGCTAGGACGAAGGAGACGTTACTGGTGCCTGCTCGAGGAAATCGATGAACAACAGGATGACAGTGATACAGATATATATATATATATATATATATATATATATATAGAGAGAGAGAGAGAGAGAGAGAGAGAGAGAGAGAGAGAAGAAATAAGTCCTAGTGGATTTGTTTCTCCGACCTTAATTGTAGCTATAATGAATCACAGCATTAACAAAAGATGAAATGTAGGATAGTTCACTGTTTTTCACATCATAATATTCAGTTCTTCTACATCATAGTGCTAAACTGGTATTCAGTTCTTCTATACCATAGTGCTAAACTGGCACTTCAGAAATGACTGTCCCTTTTGTACATGGAATCAGCAGTCACATATTTGGAAAGTGTTGCTTTTAGAAAAGCTGATTCAGCAGAGGAGTAGAGGTATTGACCAAAGCATACAATTAAACTTTACAAAGAAACGTGAGACAAGATGCAAAATAGGACTCATAGATAAAGCAAAGAAATGGTAGAGATTTAGAGAGATAGTCTCATTAATGAAATTATAAATTATAATTGAAGATTCTTAAAACTTTCCTTAAACTAGCAGATCTGTTTTCCTGCAAAAAAAAAAAAATCAATTCTGAAGTAAACCTTGCAGTGATTTTTGATTCAAAAGTAACTAAAGATGCACAATTTATTGAGTTCTTAACATAATTGGGAAGAAATATTTATTCCACCTTTATGAAAAGTAGATAAGAAGTATCATCAAGGCTAAACTTAAAAACTTTAGGGACAGACAGGTTTGATATAAAAACATATTCATCCAAACATGCACTAACAAATAATGTGCAATGAATCAAGCAATCAGTAAAAGAAACACACAGAGCAGAATTCTTTAACTGTTCCTTTTGTCTAAAGCAGAAATAACTTCTTTTTATATTTGAATAGTTTCATAATATCATGAAATATAAAATCTTCCTCATTAAAGAATATATATCTAGTTAAATAATTAAACACTATATTTTGTTAAATATTAGTTTACTATATTATAAAATTAATATCATATTTTAACAAATTTGCTTTAATATTTGTCTCTTTATTTTAAAGGTTAAAATCTGGCAATTTGCCAACTTCAAATAAAGTCTCCTAAAATAAAACTTATTTGTGACAAATCTGTCATTTTAATAATACTTAATCATTTTAATTATTGCTTAACATTTGAAACTTAATGATTACCTATACTGAATGCACATTCTATCAATAATACAATAGAATATTTGTGATATCCTCCTATTATTTTCTGTTTCAAATTTTTCATAAAACAAAGTTTTAAAAAAGGTAAGGTTGTCATAATTACATGATTCATTAAATAGCAGCTATAATTATTTTTCTTGTCCTAAATTAGGAATAAAATAATTGTTTGTCTTACCACTCTTTATATAAGTAACCTCATAATCTTAAATTTTCCTTTTTATGTTGTTAGTTGAAAATTTGTATGCTCAGTTAATAATAAGAAATAATGTAGACAATCAAAGATTTTTGTGATTATATATATATACAATTTTACTAAAAATTAGTCTTCTAACAGCTGAATTGTTCATATACTGATAGTAAATGCCAGAAAATTTGTGAAAATTGTCAGTCTCTCTAAGAAACTATTGTAAAACTTTGATTAAAAGCTTCTGTAGACATGTTGCGAATATGGTTTGGTTAATATATTGTAGGATAATATTAAGGTAACATTAACAAATGGTGCTGAATTCTCACATTCAAAGATATAAATTTAATGCTGGTTAATTATGAAAATTGTTGATAACTTTGTTAAGGTTTTTCTGTTTGATTCGTTTTCTAGTTACTCTTTTTTATCTATTTAAGTAATAAAGAATTTGAGAGCTTATTATGTGAGGACATGAAAACCTTTTGTTCATTGTCAAATCACCCCATTCACCAGATTTAATATAACGAATTAGCTCTTGTTTTATTCAATAGGTGATCTTGTACTACTGATTTTATTAGTAAAATAAATTAGTATTTTATTAGAAAAATTGATCATATTTAGTGCAATATGTATCTGTGCTTTATTCTATATTTTCAGGGCTGGAGCGATAGCACAGTGGTAAGGCGTTTGCCTTGCACGCAGCCAACATGGCCGACCCGAGTTCGATTCCTCCGCCCCTCTTGGAGAGCCCGGCAAGCTACCGAGAGTATCTCGCCCGCACAGCAGAGCCTAGCAAGCTCCCCGTGACATATTCGATATGCCAAACACAGTAACAACAAAATCTCCAGTGGAGACGTTACTGGGCCCGCTTGAGCAAATCTATAATCAACGGGAGGGACTTTACCATTTCTAATTTGCTATTGTCACTGTCACTGTCACTGTCCTCCTGTTCATTGATTTGCTTGAGCGGGCTCAGCAACATCTCCATTGTGAGACTTGTTACTGTGTTTGGCATATAGGATATGTCACAGGGAGCTATTAATTCTATAGTAATGCTATTCTGGAGTGATGCTTAAGTATTGTCAAAATATAACATAATTAAATTCTAACAAAGAAAAAACTAAGAGACAATTAAAAAGCTTATTTACTCATAAATTTGTATCAAAATAACCCATATGTCAACCCATATGTCTTGTTTCAGCAAAGCTTCAAAGTTTAAAGAATGAATGCTGAATTTTTTTTTTTTTGCATTTTGGGTCATGCTGGCAGTGCTCATGGGTTACTCCTGACTCTGCACTCAGAAATTGCTCCTGGCAGCACTCAGAGGACCATATGGGGAGCCAGGGATGGAACCTGGGTTGGCCACATGCAAGGCAAATGCCCTACCCTCTGTACTATTGCTCTGGCCCCAAGGAATGAAAACTAAAGAACTTAAGACAGTTTCCAATTGACATTCTAATTGATTTTCTGGTTGGTCTTTAATCTCTGGTATAAACTGCAGTC
Organism: Sorex fumeus; assembly: GCF_029834395.1. Classification (NCBI taxonomy): domain Eukaryota; kingdom Metazoa; phylum Chordata; class Mammalia; order Eulipotyphla; family Soricidae; genus Sorex; species Sorex fumeus. The sequence continues at coordinate 2,865,122 of NW_026606186.1, forward strand.
TTTCATCTCAAAGGGTATTAAATGAGTTTAAGAATATTCAGGGGGCTGGAGCAACAGCACAGTGGGTAGGGCGTTTGCCTTGCACAAGGCCTACCCAGGATGGATTCCCAGCATCCCCTATGGTCCCCTGAGCACTGCCAGAAGTATTTCCCGAATGCATGAGCCAGGAGTAACCTCTGTACATTGCTAGGTGTGACCCAAAAAACAACAAACAAACAAACAAAAAATAAAGAATACTTCAAAAGAGGAGGTATATAAGAGGTGATGGTTTTCCATAGTTTCCAATTTGTGGAAGAAATTGTGAATTAATGGATACTTTCCTAACATCAATCACAATAGTCTTTATGAGTGTATTTGTCGCAGAAATGATTCAGAATACAACAGTTCCTCTTTCCACTCTAGTCAATAGTGCAGTCACTGATGTGAGTCAAGTAATTAAGAGGTGCTAGCTAGGTTGAGTTCTCCATTTCCTTTCTTTACTGAGTGAGAAACCTCAGAAACATGAATTATCTAAACTTGAAGACCTGAATTACCTTGCTTTCTAGATTCCAGGTAGATATGAGCTGTGGAAGGCATGAATAAGGGGCAAGAGGAGAGACAGGGACTCCTACTCTCCTGTTCTTTCTTGACCCTCCAGTGACTTTAGTTGCTGCATTTTCCTGCATCATCAGTTCATACATTTTACTTCTGTCTGCAGAAATGTAGAAGTTCCTTCCCCTTTCTCCTCAGATGCGCTGAAGGTCATGTTCCTATTATGCTAATGTCTCACAGCTTCTCATTTCTGTCTCTTATCATAACTCACCTACTCCATAACAGCCCCTTTATACTCTTTTACTAACCCTCTTTGAGTGTGCCACTTAGTTCATGCTCTGACTTATACAATGCATGTATCATTTTGTTTACCTGTAAAATCAGGTTAACAATCATTATGGCGGTCAGGCTGGTCTCAAAGAGTATGTGTTAATTTATTGTAAAGGCCATAGAATAATACTAGACCCATAGAAAGTGCTTTGTAGCTCTAATTAATAATAATGATACTAATGTTGCTACAATTGATATTATTATAATTTTATTTCATCTGCTTTACAAGTTGAGTTTCTTTAGGCTTTTTTTTTGAGCAGATGACGCAATCTTCATTGGTAATGGATAAAATGAAAGCAGAGAAACTGGTTGCAGTAATGAGCATATTTGATTAGAAAAACAGAATTTATTCTTCTTTAGTATTATGATAAAAGTTTACTCCCCTAAGGAGACATGCAAATAAATATTAAAATAATGCAAATTATCACAGAAATTTAAATGTATCCATTTGTCTTTTTGGCATATATCCTTCCATTTTTAAACAAAGATGTAAGGTAATTGTATTTCTAGGGATAATTCTCATAAGTGATTGAAAAATAACACACACATACAAGCACACCTACAAGTTAATGACTTCAATTCTTATTATATCTTTGTAGACTGAAAACTAAATTCTCTATATAGTTTTTTAGGGTCATCTGATAATTCCTTGTTTAAATCACCTATTTTTCATTTTTCCTCTAGAGATATTTTTTGCAATTTTGAGTATTAAAATTCTTGGATAAGTTTTTCATATTTGTCTCTACAAACAGAAGATGAGACACCTTCAAGAAAAAGTCAGGGTATTGTTTTGCTAACCTAAACCTTGATAGCTTAAGGGTTTTGTTGTTGTTGCTTAGTGATCTCAATCACACTGCTCTACAGACCACCTTGTTTCCTAGATTACTTTCCCAACAGTACTAAAACCAAAACTTACCTATAATTGTAGTTCAATTTATTCTTAATTTTTTCTCTTAATTTACTCAATTTACTCTTAATTTTTGTTATTATCTGTAGGATAACATTAGTTTGTCTTTTACCCCTGGCAGCAGGGAGTTTAGGTTTACTGAATAATCCCCATCACAAATGCTCCCAAATTACTCCCATTTCCTTGGACTGGATGGACCCAGAGAAAGCTGTGAGATATTCTGGCATCAAAATGGGCCTGGCCAAGCACCATAATACTTAACTGTAAGTTAAGAGCATGGCCATGGACAAATTCTGTTAAGATCCAAAGAGTAACAACCGAATTAGGACTTTGCTAGGGTTAGGAAAGATTAATCTGGCCTGAGCATTGTAGTCTGAGATCTATAGCGAGATGTTTCCAGGAAAGCCACCCTAAAAGATTAATATATCTCTTACTGTATCCATACAAAATGACTAGAAAGATTATTTAGAAGTAAATCTAAGATGGCTGTTGGGCTAAGAAAAGAAGAATCACACCCCTAGATGGTATTTTACCCTTGAGCAGATCTCACAGCTGCAGGAGATCTTCATCTTATCTTAGAAGAGATTCCCTCAGAAGGAAGGATTTTCATATGTTGATTGTGCTACCTCACCTGGGTGTACTTGCTACCCCCAATGCTTGGAGGTGGAGCCTGAGACCAAGGCTTGGAGAAGGAGTGCAGAGAGACTATTATGGGGGGACTCGAGTATACGGAATGAGGAGCAATGTGAACAGGGAGATTTGTGAGACTGGAACAGGCGCATGGGGAATGGAATAAAAAGGAACTGATCACCAACCAGTCTGGTTGTCTGTTCCCTCCTTTATGAGTTTTGTGGCAGCGACTGCAGGCTGGGTTGGGGAAGTGGCTCATAGCCACTGAATGCAGGTGGAGGGTGAGTGAGACCAAGCCACCGCTCACTCATTTATTTTGTGATTACACAATTATCTATCTATCTATCTATCTATCTATCTATCTATCATCTATATCTATCTATCTATATTTTAAATTAATATTTTATTTTTAACAATATATATACTTTAAAGTAAGTTTGTTTAACAATATGTGTGAGTAACGATGTGTGAGTGAAAATGTCAGTTTGATAAGAACAATATATAAACAATTCTGATCTACAACCTATAAACACCTGACTTAAGTTAAAGATTGTGCAAAATTTTCCAATTGACTTATTTATGTAGATAAAATGTATAGATAAAATACAAAACATTTCTAATAGAAGAGTGTGAAATCTAAACTATTGTTTGTAGTTTTATTAACAAATATTGGGTAAATTAATAAAAACTTTTTTGGGACATGTTCTTTTTTCAATTAAATTTTTATTGTTGTTTTGGGGCCACATCTATTTACTCAGAGTATACTCCTGGCTCTGTACTCATGACAAGGATCAGGGGCCCATATGGGGCGCCACATGCAAAGCAAGTACCTTACCCACTATACTTTCTCTCTTTCACCCATGTGATACGTTTAGCATATGTGCAATTACAATTCACAACAAGGGCTATAAAGATCTCACAGAAGAATTTATTTTTGAGAGTGAGAACCAGAAACATTTTGTCACTGTTGTATGCTCTCATGGTTGTACAAATTTTGTAATTCGTAATTCTAAAAATATACATTAAGGACATATAAATATGAAAATAAAGAGTTTACATGACAGATCTCAACTCTACAAAAATATTTGGTGTTGTTGTATATTCTAAAGTTCATAACTGTGATAGAATAGCCTACAGAGATAATCCAGGATAATCCAATTTAGTCTCTTAATTTTGTAAAGAGATAAAGCTCAATAAAATTAAGATCACTGAGAAAGGTCATACAGATGGCAGAATAAGGACTGTGATCTAGATATCTGTGTCTTAAAATGTTTACTGTATCTCAACCCTTTTTTGTGTGCTAACCTTGCTATTTATTCTATGATCTTTTAGAATGATAAATATCAGAAACAATACTGGTATTTAAGCACTTAAATAATTCCTGAAACTGGTCTGAGAATTTTATTTGTGTTCTTGAATAACTCTTTACAACAATCTTTCAAAAGGACAGTATTAACAGTCCTTATTCTATAGATAGGCAAATACCACTTAAATTACTTTCCCAATATTCAAATCAACACTTTTACAATTTCATCTTTTTATTATTTAAAAATTCTTAGGAGTATAGAATTTATTTGTAGTTACTTATGCTTGTTAATAGGATCAACAGCAACAATGAACTTGATACCATTTGACATAATTTTCTAACCTCCTTGAAAAATGTGTGAGTGAAAATGTCAGTTTGGTAAGAATCAACATTAAAATTTACTCTATCTAATCTTCTTCCATCCTTGAATCACCTTGATCATAGCCAGTTTTCATTGATTCTCCGCCTGGCTTCCTGCCTATGATATATTGTGTAACAAGATTTGGACTTTCTTGTATGGTTCTCTTTTATTTTGTTTAAACCTTACATGATTTTAGTTTGTACTTCCTCTACTCTGACCTACTTTGCTTTTAGGTTACCATATTCTTCTCATTTAAACAATATGTTAGTAGATAGTAGATGCTTATGATGGCTCATGATTTTTATTAAGCAAAACTCACTAAATGACATTTAGTTTTATAAAATAACACTTTGAAAAGGAGGATTTTAATATTTTTTTCTTTAATATATATATTAAGAACACTTTTAATAAATCATTTTAATAAATCATTTTAATAAATCATAAACAAACTCAATATATTAAAACTTACATATTTCTCCAACCAAACATTTCATATACTTTATAAAAATATAATAAAGGCAGTAACAAAAGCAAAAAAAAATTAATTGTTGGGCCTCACATATCAGTGTTCAGATATTACTCTTGACTCTAAGCTTAAGCTTAAGAATCACTCCTGGTGGGGGTAAAAACATCGGGTAAAAACCTGGGGTTCCAGGGATGGAATCCATGTCTACTGCATGCAAGTCAAGTGTCCAACTCACTGTACTCTTACTCTGTCCAACACTCCCACCCCAAACCTCAACCCATGAAGATTATGTTTTTGTTTCCCATTAGCTATTTCATACCCATTGCAAAATATCTAAAAAAAAAAAACCTCTGGTAGTAATTTATATTGTTAGGGGGTATGGTGCCTCCAGCAGGTCAGGCTGCTGAGGCGAGTGCATCAGCAGCCTGATGGCGCCTTCAGACTTCCAGATACCCCCAAATTGCTACTGTGCCTTTGTCCAGACCCCAAAAACTTGGGGCAGAGTTTACTAAAAAAGTAAACGGTCAAAAGTTAGGTATGTGGGAGACATACTCACAAACCTCCTCGGCTCAGCTATTTAATTGGAGGCACGTCCTCTCTGGTTCCTGATCAGGCTGTTTAACAGCAGTGATTCCAGAGACTCAGAAACAAATCTCAAAACCCAATGACTTTTGGCAGAAATGCGTCTGGTCCCGGCAGTAGGTTACCAGCGCCGGGTAGGTAACCCCAGGTGAGAATAGATTTCTTGCCTTTGCCTGTTTCCCCTGGCGGCCTAGTGGCCGCCATACTCCAGAGGCACTAGACAGTCAGGTTTGGGCCCTCATTGACAAAAATGAAGGGCCTCACGGGATGGGGGTGGATCCGGCCCTTTCCTCCCTGTCTCAACAAGACCCTGAGTTGCCACCCATGAACATCCTCTCTGGCTCCTGATCAAGCTGCCTAAGGGCCATGATCCCAGAGACTCAGGAACAAATCTCAGAACCCAGCAGGTTTTGGCAGAAATACCTCTAGATTTAATTGTTAAAATTTCAGAATTTCAAAATTGCGTGGCCACTACTGCAGCTGCACAACATCACATGTTTTTCATAACCAGCAATAGAAAACAGATTGTCTACTGTTGCCTTTTCGGCATACCTGAGTGTTGGGGTAAAATCCCAAATAATAGTGGTGGGTCTGGTGTAAAAATATTGAATGTAATCAAAGTAGAGGGAGAGTAATGTGGAAATTCCAGGTAGTGGGAGGGTGTGGGATTTTTGGTGGTGGAGAATGGGCACTGGTGAAGGTATGGGTGTTTCATTGTATGACTGAGACTTAAACCCAAAATCTTTGTAACTACTCTCACAGTGATTCAATAAATAAAATTATAAAAAATGAAAAAAAAAGTAAGGTGGAGTTCATGCCCAATTCAACCAGCCTAATGAATGGCTGAACAAATAGCAGTATTCATACATAAAAATATATATATTTATATTTTTGTGATACAGGCTATCTTAAAGCTCACTATAGAACCATTAAAATGTTAATTATTTATTAATTTTTAGTTTGGGCCACACTGATCGGTGCTCCTGGTTCTGTACTCAGGGATCTCTCTTTGCTCTGGGATCACTCAGTGGGCCATATGGGTTCCAAGGATGGAAACTTGGTCACCCATGTGCAATGCCAGTTCCCTACTCACTGGACTATCTTTCCAGTCCCTGAACTTTCCTAATCAAGAAACAAATATGGACTATTAACATGTTTAAAAATGAACCGTGAACCAAAAATTATGCTTACCTTAACACTTTTTCTTGAAACTTTAATAATTGTAGTCTTTTCTATGCTATAAATCATTTATTTTGCATAAAAACATTTTTTATTTCTTGCAATACCCAATTAGCATGAGAAGTAAAGTATGGGTTATCCTAATTTGTCTTTCTTTGAGTACCTAATACCTACTTCTGGAAACAAAAACTAGGTGGCCACCACCACAGACCAAGGCGTATTTTTAGATGGACTCTACTAGAAAATGGCTGTTTACAATGCCTTATAAAAATCCATAACACTCTTACTCCCAAGAAACCTAAGTAGTTCTCTGTTACTTTTCTCTTAGACTATTCTGGCAGGTAAATCCTGGTGGGGAGAACCCTAAAATTTCAGACCTTGATCAATGTTTTGTAATATTTATGTAATTTTCCAATTTTTATAGGTATTACTGCACAGCGGTAGGGCGTTTGCCTTGCACACAGTCAACATGGCCGACCCGAGTTCGATTCCTCTGCCCCTCTCGGAGAGCCCAACAAGCTACTGAGAGTATCTCGCCCGCATGGCAGAGCCTGGCAAGCCGCCCGTGATGTATTCAATATGCCAAACACAGTAACAACAAAGTCTCCAATGGAGACGTTACTGAGCCCGCTCGAGCAAATCGATGATCAACGGGAGGGCCTTTACTTTACTTTACTTTACTTTATGTAATTTCATGCTTTCTGTCCCTACCAGATTTGCTCATACTCATTTATGAACAGTGGTTGAATGTTCTCCTTTGCTGATAGGAAGCAGTAGGATATTCTGAGAATCATATAGAGACCTGGCCTTATAGAGGACATACAAATTTCTCTATCCCTTTGTCACAAAGTTACTGAATACTAGTACCTTTATCTGAAGATTTGTGGTGCCTTTGTTATTTTACACAGAATTTTAGTTTGACAACGTATAATGGAAGTAATTCTGTAGAAAAGCAATTCAATATTTCATATACACATTGTTCTCAACATCTCACTTTATCAAAGTTTAAATTACAGAGGTCTGAGAAATATTACAAGCCATGTCTTGCATGCTGTCAGCCCTGACTTGATACACACAGGTACTCTGATCTCCTGAACACCGCTAGGGGTGAGCTCTAAGAACAAAGCTAGGAATAAACCCTGAGACTTTTGTGGTGTGGTACCCTCACAAATTTTTTTTCAAAGTCCAGTTATATCACATTTTCAGATATTCTTCTTTGTAAAAATGTAAGATCTGCCATTATATACTAAATAATCAAATAAATGGTAATCATTTCTTTTGGATATACCTTTATGTACAACGTTGAATTACAAATAAAATTACCAGTTTAAATTATAGCAATATGTTTTATAGAGCAATATTCAACAAATAAAATTACCAGTTTAAATTATAGCAATATGTTTTATAGAGTAATGTTCTTAATATTTGATAGGTTGGAGGAAACTAGCAATAATCGGGGTAATTAGGATTTAAAGTTTTACTTTGTTTTATAATAAAATAAACAGAAATAAAAATAAGAGAGCAGAGAATGCTTGATGAGCAACCTTTAGATGTAGGCACGAATTTTAATACCTATAAAAATTGGAAAATATATGACAAATTGACTTAATTTAAAATTATATCAAATCTGTAATATTGTATAGTAAATTATAAGAGAAATCCTGGGAACATAAGATATTAAATGGCATTTAATAATATTTAGTTTTTAATAAAATCATCAGAAAATGTACAGAATTTCTGTATTTGGTATACAAAGTTGCACATTCATAAATGTGTTAAACTAAAATCTCATTCATTCTATGAGGATATTGAATATTTTATATACACATATATGTATGGATTTGAAACTGTAGAGTGTAAAGCCTAGTATATTATCATAATCACTTTCCTTTCTCATTACGGAAATGTCCCAGTTTGCACGTAAATTTCATTGATCAATTTAGTCCCTGATTTCCATCATCTGGCGATTACTTTATAATTGTCACAAGTGAGAGGGGTTAATGAATGTCTAGATTCACAAATATGATATATGATCTGGAAGGTTTACATAATTATTTTGACTCCACACTAGATTTTATAATTAGGTACAAATAGGCTATAGTTCAGTTATAGATGACTTTTTAATTGAGAATTTAGGGAAAGAACACTGCGTTCTCTCTCACTCAATGATTTTTATTGTTTATGTTTGTACTATTACACATATTGTCTACGAGTAATGATCCTAAAAAGAGAGAGAGAGAGAGAGAAAACACTCTGAATCTACACAGGAGACATATGTCTTAGGAACTGTACTAGAAAGTATCCTGAAGATGCTCTAAACTACTTAGCAACTCTGCCTCTGAGTTTAAATGATTAGAAAAAATGAACAAAAGCAGTCAGTTTTGATGCATTTATATCCTGTTTTGACTGGAGTAAGATGACCTAATTAGTGCGACTTTGAAACTAAAAGGCATCTGTCATAAAGGGAGACAAGAATTACTCAGAGGATGCATTGTTTAAGGCAAACCTAGCTTGCCTAATAAGAAGCATATTTTCTCTCAGCATGAAAAATTACAAATGCAATAATATACTTTATAGCAATCCAAAAATGCACATATTATTAATTATTGGCAAGAGCATTAGATACATTTTAAAAGCACAGAATGGCGTCTGTCTTGGGAGGAGGAAAGTATGACTTAACTTGTAGGGAAAACTATGCTATCTCTTTAAGAGATTTTGGCAACTGTTTTGAGGGTCACAGCTGTTTACTATTCCTCACTGGGAGGCTACTCTAGACTCATTAACTAGAGAGGGTTCTTAGTTCACCCATATTGACATGAAAGAATGGTTTGGGGTGGAAGGGAAAAAAAATTGGTCCCCAGAATGCACACTAACTCTTTGAGCTATCACTGCACTTGATTCTACAGTAATTCTACAGTAAATTCTTGAGCTATTTTATATTCCAGTAGATTAGAAAAAATATTGGTAGCATTTATAGGAGAGTCAATAAGAATAAATATTTTTTCATAATATATATATTTCTTTCAAATTGCTTTAAAAGTGTTTTTGCTTTCTCCATGATGTCATTCTAAATGTTAACACTTTGACTCTATCATTGTTTTCAAACACATCTGAAAATTATACTCCAATTAAGAATGCCTAGGCTACCACAACTCAGTTCTTGATGATCCAAACAATCTTCTCCATATATGTAATTCCGGATTGGAAATTGTTACTGGCATTTTGCATATTGAGTACGACACGGGAAGTTTGCCAGACTCTACCGTGCGGGCAGGATACTTTCGGTAGCCTGCCTGTTTCTCCAAAGTAAAAACGAGATAATAAGATGTCATGTGGCTGCGTTTGCAGCTGTGCGCTTCCAGGAACTGGGTTTTATAGTCTCTGGGTCTTGGCCATTGATGGGACCACCTAGCAGCTGCTAGCACCTGGCAGCAGCTGGTGGACGTAACGCCTACCTACTGGAAGATGGGGGATCTGGATGGATAAGGCCCACTCCTGATCTGAACAGGCTTGGAGGTCTCAGACCCGGGACCTGCATGCCTGGGTTCCTCTGCCGGTTCCTTCATGCATGAAGCTTGTCTGGACGTGTGGAGAATGGTCTCAGCCTGGCCATGGCTGGTTCTGGAGGTCTTTGGCTGCTGGGGCTCTGCTCCGGGTGAGGAGGGAAACTCAACCCGCCCCCCTCCAAGAAGCCCCGGTGAGGACAGCCAGGCGCAGGGGCAGGAGACTCTGTGCTGTTCTCTTCTGGGAGCTGGGTTTTATAGTCTCTGGGTCTTGGCCATTGATGGGACTACCTGGCTCCGGCAGCGTTCTCCTAGCCTTGAAAGAGCATTGAATAGGGCTCTTAAAATCTCAGGGCTAGGAAGAAGGAGACATTACTGGTGCCTACTTGAGACAATTGACGAACAACAGGATGATCGTGATCATGATCGTGATCCTGGATTGGAAAACTAGCCATGAATTTCTAAACTCTAAAAGCCAAACACAGTACTTATGTCTAAAATAAAAATTTTATAAAGACAAAAATGATACTATTCCATGTTACCAAAATACCTTCAGCTATTTAGCTGCCTAGCAGCTTCCAAGAAACTTATAGAACTATGATCCAAATGTTGTTTATAACTCATATAAATATTCATATTGGTTAAATTTGTCAAACTTGAATTTAGGTGATTTACTAACTAGTCAGAATATTATGAGAAACCCTATCTGCTAGACTACACTCATTTTTAATACTAAGCAAATACATTTTATTTATTTTTATTGTTAAGATTTACTTTTTAAATTTATTTAAGTTAAATTATTTACAAAGGTGTTGATAACACTGTCTTGGGCATACAATGTCGCAATTCCAATCTAACTGACAGTATCTGATTCCCTCCTCCAATGACCACAGATTCACACCCAATCTGTCTCCTTGATGGACGCAGTTTTAAATTGAATTATTGGAGTGTGGGCCCCACACTTACAGTACGGTTTGTTCTATCAATGTATATAAATATAAAGAAATAATCACCACTAAACCATAGACAAGCCCAAGGCCCCTACTCTTTGTCCCCACATTACTCTGAGATGTCATTTTTTGTTTTCCTGCTCCATTTATCCCCTTCTCTGCTATTCTTGTTTCTGTAAACTATGACCAAGTGTTTTTCCCATCTCCAGGGATGTACTCTAGTGTCTTTTATACAAATTGAAATGCAATTCAAACTTGGATAGCACAGCGGTAGGGCGTTTGCCTTGCGCGCAGCCAATATGGCCAACCTGAGTTCGATTCCTCCGCCCCTCTCGGGGAGCCCGGCAAGCTACCGAGAGTATCTCGCCTGCCTGGCAGGGCCTGGCAAGCTCCCCATGATGTATTTGATATGCTAAACACAGTAACAACAAAATCTCCAATGGAGACATTACTGGGCCCGCTCGAGCAGATCGATGAACAACTGGAGGACAGTGACAGTGACAGTAACTTCTAGTTCTAGTAGGCTACTAAGTCATATTCTGATGAATAAAATTTAAACAGAAGTTTGTGGTAATGGTATTCAAAAAATCACTTATTTCCCATAAATAGAGACAGAAAGAGAGCTATTACTGATATTTGTTGTATACCAGGAACCAGATATGCTGCCTGGGTGAGGAATCTGCATATTTTTAAATGGAATACAAGAACTAGAACTGTTTGTATGATGGAGCATATATTCAGAAAGATTCTAATGTGACAGAGATTATTGATGCATAGTTCAACCACTTTCAGGAAAACTCTATATTACCGGGAAAATACATCTTTTAGGTCTAAAAAAGGTAACTATATTAAATGACTTATATTTAATATAACATTTTATATAAATAATACATGCTATATGTACATATTTAAAAAAGTTATATTTGTGTAATAAAATGTTAATATAATTTGAGGGGATAATTCCATGGAAACCTCTTAATGCTCAGAAAAGAAAGACAGCTATCTAAAAGGGAAGCATTTATGTAATACTTTGTGGACCAGTAGTAACCAAATATATCTGTGATCACTTATTTGGTGATTTTTAGTCTTAAATATCTTCATCTTCCACTTATCTTGAGACAAAAATAAGACACATTGTCCTAAGCCAAATTTTAAATATTAAATGAGATTGCAAATTTAAGCATTTTTTAAAATTCAAACAGTGACTAACCAAAATTTATCTGGAAGTCATTGCATGGCTTAGACCATTTATCAAAGAGATTTCCTGCCAATTGATGTTAAACTATTAACCTGATAGGTGTTGGGTTCTTACAGGCTTTATGAAAACCAATCTAAACTGGATTATAGTTCTCAATTGTTCTTTTGAGTACAAGAAATTGTTTTACCCAAAGGCTTCTTAAACTTTTTCCACTTAAGACCCCTTTTCACTAGAGAAATTTTTTGTATGACTTCAGGTAACTAAAAAGATACACAAATAAAAACAAACATGTAAACAAATCAAACAGTTTTTGGTAATAAATTGAAAATAAATTAGTTTTAAAATGGATTTCTCAAAAGGTATGTTAACTCCCTCCGCAACCCCCCAATTGGCCAACTGGATTGGGATTGCAGAGTTTAGGAAGATAGATCTTAGAACACAGAGAACCAATTATCTATGTACAGGGCCAAAAAAGTAGGTTTGCCACCATACAGAGGCTGTAGGAGATGGAATGATTAAGAGGGAAAAGAGGGAGACTATATGACAGTTGTTTTACTTGTGCAATCTTTTGCTAATTACTTTTTAAAATCAGTAGAATTTTTTTATTAATTTTTTAATTTTTATTAGTGAGACACCATGAGGTACAGTTGTAGACTTACAAATAGATTGTAAGTCTCCCACCACCACGGATCCCAGTATCCCTTCCATTCCCCATCCCCCCATCCTACCCTGCAGGGCATTCCCTTTTGTTCTCTCTCTCCTTTTGGGTGTTGTGGTTTGCAAAAGAGGCATTGAGTGGCAATCATGTTTGGTCTATAGTCTCTTTCAGAAAAAAAAATCAATAGAATGTTAATAGGTTTTGAACCTATAGTAACTATTGAATAGGAAAACAAAGAATCTAAAAACTAATTTTAATTTAACAAACAGGTTAACTTCACATTTCTATATAAAATATTGAATTGTCGTGATTACAAAATATTAACTACAGATACGCACAGTTATTTATCTAGTTCTAGTATCATTTCTAATGGTAAATGGAGTAAAAATAAATAACTTCATCTATATGCAGATCAATTCATTGGAATCTATAGTAAAATCCCTATATAAGGCCCACTTAAAAAAAAGCAAAATATCAAATTAACATTCCTACCATTTTTCAAATAATATTTATTATACATTTCAGTTCAAATTATATTTATTATAATTTTCCAGCCATTCATCAAAACAGGATCAAAACAATATTATATTAGTAATATTCAGTATTGTTTTTATCTCAATAGCTTGTCACTTCAACTTTTCTCATATTGCAACTCAGGCCTTTGCTAATACTTCTTGTACTGGGATTTATAAAGTTTTGAAACAGTAAAATAAAGTGAAACTTAACAGTTGAAACAATTTATATTAGCTAGTGGTGATAAAGTAACCATAAAAGTAGGAGGATTTTTTTTTTAAGTATAAAAACTCTGTAGCCTAAATAATTTATATAAATTTTCTCATATTTTACTTATCTCCATTAATTTAAATTTAGCTTTGTAGTATTTATTTTTAAATGGAGAAGGGAACTGAAAGAGTTTGAGAAATAAAATTTGACCATCCTCTATGGAGATGGAGTTTTATTTAAAGGACATTAACATTTTCTTAATTCACATTATTTTAATTATGAATATACAATACAAAAATGTTGGGCATAATATCATTTTTCCATAACTTAACATTAACAAAACTTGAAACTATTTCTTTTTTACATCAGCTAATTTAAAAAAAATACAAATACAACTTTGTATTTTAAAATGTCTAAAAAAATATCCTGTTTCTCTAGAGAATATTCTTCAAATTTTAAGTTAGATCATATTAGTCCAAAGCATTTAGCTAATATATATATATATATATATATATATATATATATATATATGGGGCTGGAGCGATAGCACAGCGGGTAGGGCGTTCGCCTTACACGCGGCCAACATGGCCGACCCGAGTTCGATTCCTCCGCCCCTCTCGGAGAGCCCGGCAAGCTACCGAGAGTATTCGATATGCCAGACACAATAACAACAAAGTCTCCAATGGAGACGTTACTGGGCCCGCTCGAGCAAATCGACGATCAACGGGAGGGCCTTTACCTTTACATATATATATATATATATATATATATATATATATATATATATATACACAAAGTCATGTATCTAGGGATCTAGGGCAGGGGATGGTAAAATATGTCTTTTTTGTATTGTCTAGGACTGTTTTGTATTATGAGGGCAGAGTTGAGTAGTATGAAATGTCACATCTTTATAGATAAAATTGTGTGCTTTAAAAATGTTGAGTGTCAGGGATACGTGACTGGATCAGGCATCTCCCTACACAGCATTTCACAATTTTTATTTGGAATAAGTAGCATAAACATTTATGCTTATTTTAGTAAAAGTGTGAATACATAAACCTAAACTAATGTTTCAATTTCACTCAAACTTGGAAGTAAAAACTAGAATGAGAACCAGGAGATATGGCTTCTTAGTTTGATGTCTGTGTGTCACATTATGCTCTCATCAACAGAAGCACAAAGCACACCTTACGCTTTTTCCTCGTTTAACTTCATATGTCACAATTAGAAAATAGTTTTATATTATCATGGAAATTTATATAATTTAAAGCATTTCATTTTATGTCCCTTAGAAACATTAAACTTCATTCATTAACTACCTTATTTAAATAATTTCTAAGCACAATAAGATATATTATTATGTTACAAGTTTTAGTAAGCTATTGTGAGTGGAGAAAAATGGGTGCATTGTGTAAGTGTTACTTTGAAAACTTAGTTTGCCTAGGTATATGCAACCCCTGTAAGTAGAGGGTATTTAGTAACATACAACTTAATGTCAATTCCTTAAATTAATCATATACTAATTTATTCAGCAAATATTTATGAATACTTCTGAGGTTATAGGAACTATGATATTCCATGAGGATATAGTAATAAATTCAATTATTTCTAACTACAAAGCTGGGATCATTTATATTGCCTGTGAGAACACCTTTAAATATTTATTTGCTCTTTAAAAATAATTTGACTTGTTTTATAGTTCTTCAGATCTATAAGCCAGGCTTCTAGAATTGGTAATGTCATTAATAAACACAAATGGATTCAGCTTAGCAGTTTGCACTGCCTTTAAAAAATGATTAAGTTTTGGTGATAGATGCCAGGAAGCAGATTCACTCGGCAATAAATTTGAACACCAGTCCCACAAACTACCATTACCATGTTACTTAAACTGTAATAATTAACATTTTTTTAAAAGAATATAAACATGAACTCATACTTCTGTGACAGGAGGATCTTGCTAAAGGATTGAATATTCTATGATTCTCTACAACTACCAAATGATTAATTATTGTGAACAAAACAAACTTATTATAAGATTACTAATTAAATTATTAATTTATAATAGAATAACAATAACATAACTACACTTTTTAACTAAAGTTAATTATCAAAATAAATTATCAGAGAAACAGTAGTACACAGGATAAGGCACTTGCCTTGCATGAAACCAACTCCAATTAGATCCCAGACACCTCATATACCCCCAGGAGCATTGTCAGTACTGAGTCCTGAGCACACATAGTAGGAGCAAACCCTGAGCAAAGCTGAGAGTGGCTTAGAATTGTTATGAAATTCTAATTCATATTTAAACCAAGTATCCTCATACTTAAACCAAAAAACAATTAAAAATTAATCTTATAGGTCCAGAAGTATAGTGTTAAGTTACAAGTTGCATATGGCTTCTAAAGTACTATAGGAACGATCCCTGAGCTCAAGAGTAAGCCCTGACACAAATTAAAAAAAAAAACAAACCCCAAAACATTATAGAATTCTTTGCTTACATGCTACATAAAACTCTGTGGAACATAGAAACCCATCTGAATAAAATGGAAACTTGAGATGTGTTACCGTAAAAGGAAAGGCAGAGAATGAAGTCAGGAGTGGAGCACATGAAAATTTATAACTTTAAATAAAAATGCCAAGGAAGATTCTGTAACAAAATGTTCCTTGAGGGAATATCTAAAAGAGGCAACATAAAGGATGGAATATGTCTGCAATGCTTGGGTAACCAGCAAAAGATTAGCATGACTGGGTACAAGGAACACAGTTTTGTTGACAATAATTTGGAATAGACAAAATACATGTACGTTTAGAGTTATAACAGTGAACTTTTTTCTTTTTCTTTTTGAGTCACACTGGTGATGTTCAGGGATTACTCCTAACTCTGCACTCAGAAATTACTCCTGATGTTGCTAAGGGGATCGTATGGGATGCCAGGGATCAAACCCCGGTTGGACACATGCTAAACAAACGCCCTCTCCTCTGTACTATTGCTCCGGCCCCAACCATTGAACATTTTTAATTTTAATTCTTTCTGCATTAAATAACTTTTAATTTCTCCCTAAAATACATAAACTGTTATTATAAACAACAACATAATGAAGAGCAAAAATCGATTCAAACTTAGATATTGAACTTTTGTTGCTCATATATAGACAATTTTCATAAAAGTGATCATGTACTGCAACTCTGTACTGAATTCAAGGCAATATATCTACCAAGAAGATTAACACAACTTGAGGGTAAAACACCCCTTTCAAGAACATTTTGTAAAATTTCTTATTAAGACCAGACCATAATTTAAACGTTTTTGATAACTGAGTTAGTTTGTACTGGAGTTATAGCACAGTGGGTAGGGCATTTGCCTTGCACACAGACGACCTTCAGTTCCTCTGTCCCTATTGAAGAGCCCAGCAAGCTACCGAGAGAGTATCCCACCCCCACAGCAGAGCCTGAGAAACTACCCGTAGTGTATTCAATATGCCAAAAACAGTAACAAGTCTCACAACAGAGATGTTACTGGTACCCGCTTAACCAAACTGATGAACAACGGGAGGACAGTGCTACAGTGCTACAGAGTTGCTTCAGACAAACAATGGTCCATCACCAATCCCACGACCTGTGTCCCATCCATCTCTCCACCAGTGCTTCAGGTTCCCTTTCAGCCTTCAGCCTTTCCCCCTTGGCAGGTATATAAAAATTTTATTTGCTATTACTTGCTCCAACAAAACTTAAAGCAATGGCAAATGGAATGATCAGAAAACAAATCAATAAAAGTCAATTTTGTGATGAGCGATTGCCTAGTTATAGTAACATATAAAATAAGATGTGAATTTATTACTAAAATGTATAAAATATTTTAGCAAACTAGGAGTAAATTTACCTTTCTTAATCTAATAGTGGAAAATCATATGCCCATTATTTAGCACCAAATTCAATGCCACATGCCGGGAAGTTTGTCCTGTACTTTAGAGAAGTTCTTTTAACACTACTTGCACAACTGGTTTCAAGGCTATGAAATCCATAAACTGTTACCTGCCTATAAAATTCCATATTATTACTTCAAACATTAATTATAATCTAGCTGGATAAAGTATTGGTTAAGTGTTCATTTCACTGAGTTTTGCACTATCTCCTTCCATATTCTACTGGTTCATAGAGTCTCATTGATATGTGGTACACCTTATAGTCTTTCCTTTTATATGTAAGTTCCTCATTTGATCTTGCTACTTTCAATATTCTTTATCTATCTTTGGATTTTGTCATGTTGAATATAATTTGTATTGGCGCTTTTGTAATTGGATCTATTTTTACTGGGATTCTTTGCGCCATTTGGTGCCTGTAATCCTCAAATCTGGGAAGCTCTTATCAGTGATTTCCTTAACTATGGTTTCTTTATCATATTTGTCTTTCTGATCTTCAATGATTATTCTTATGTTGTTAGTCTTGAACTAATACCATAGTTATATAGTATTTTGTTCACTACTTTTCAGACTATTTTTCACATTCTATTGTTTACTTGATTTTCTCCTTCTCATCTTGGAGGACCTTGATCTTTTGCTCAACTTCTGTTACACTGGTATTCAGAAACTCTATTGTCTTTTTCAAATAACATCTTCCATGGTCATTTCTGTTATTTATGAACCTACTAGTTTTTTTCATTTCAGCTCGCACACTTTCTTGTGTTTTGTTGACTAAACCTGTGCTTTCGTTTCTTTGAGCTCATTGGGCAGCAACATCAGAGTTCCACTGAAGATACTGTCTGAGGATTTACCAGAGCTATGCCTCAGTGACATCGTTTTCAGTCATTGAAATTGGTGAGTTTCTATGTGTCTTCTCCCTTGGTTATCTAGTGTTCTTACTGTTCTCGAGCTTCTGCAGGTAGACTGCCTGCAAAATGCTGAGGGATTAAAGCCGGGGTTTCTATCTTCCTGAGTAAATCTGTCTCTTCAGTAGGTATGCTGTGAACCCATTTATTTGGCACAGGCCAAGTATGGAGTCTGCTGGAAGCTGGCCAGAAGGAAGGGGCTCTGCTTCTTGTTCAATATTAGTCCCTGTGATATTTGCCCGAGGAAGGCCTCATCTGGAGTGGTGGAGCAGCAGAAAGAAGGTATGGACTAAACACATATTTTTTAAAGAGAAAAGTTTTATGTAGGGGAGGCTCAATCCCAGAAATGCTCAGGGATAACTCAAGGCTTTGAAAACAGTAATAACATCTGCTAGGGTTTGGGGGCTAATATAGGATGTTGAGGATCGAATCAGTGTTGGCAGTGCACAGAACAAGCCTCCTACTTGCTGAACTCTTTCTCCTGATCTAAGAAAAGAATAATTTTGAAATTACGTTAAGTTTCTTTAACCGCCATCTGTTCTTGAGCACTCAGGTTTTTTTCCCAGATTTTGGCTCTTGTAAACAGTGCAGCAATGACATACAAGTGCAGATGTCATTTCTACTATACTTTTTTTCCTCTCCGAGATATATTCCCAGAAGTGGTATTGCTGGGTCAAATGGGAGCTCAATTTCTAATTTTTTGAGAACCGTCCATACTGTTTTCCAAAAAGGTTGAACCAGTTGGCATTCCCAAGAGCAGTGAAGTAGAGTCCCTTTCTCCCCACATCCGCACCTACACACATTGGTTTTGTTCTTTTGGATGTGGGCCAGTCTCTGTGGTGCGAGATGATATTTCATTGTTGTTTTGATCTGCATCTCCCTGATGATTAGTGATGTAGAATATTTTCTCATGTGCCTTTTAACTAATCAGATTTCTTTAAGAAAGTTTCTGTTCATTTTATCATTCCATTTTTTTATGGGGTTGGGTGTTTTCTTCTTGTGGAGTTCAACCAGTGCCTTGTATATTCTTGATATCAACCCCTTATCAAATGGGTATTGGGTGAATATCCTTTTCCATTCTGTAGACTGTCTTTGTGTTTTGGTCACTGTTTCTTTTGAGGTGCAGAAGCTTCTTAGTTTAAGATAGTCCCATTTGTTTATCTCTGTCTTCACTTGCTTTGCCAGTGGTGTTTCATCTTTGAAAATACTGTTGTCTTCAATGTTGTGGAGGGTTTTGCCAAACTTGTTTAATGTACTTTATGGATTCTGGTCTGATGTTGAGTTCTTTAATCCAGTTTGATCTTACTTTTTTACACGGTGTTAGGTAGAGATCTGAGTCCATCCTTTTTGCATGTAGCAGTCACGTTTTGCCAGCACAATTTGCTAAAGAGGCTTTCCTTGCTCCACTTCACATTCCT
Organism: Sorex fumeus; assembly: GCF_029834395.1. Classification (NCBI taxonomy): domain Eukaryota; kingdom Metazoa; phylum Chordata; class Mammalia; order Eulipotyphla; family Soricidae; genus Sorex; species Sorex fumeus. Next base: position 2,884,692 of record NW_026606186.1, read on the forward strand.
TGATCCCTTATCAAAGATTAGATGATCATATATTTGGGGTGGGGGGGAGTTGTCAGGATATTCCACCCTCTTTCCACTGGTCTTCGGCTCTGCCTTTGTTCCAGTACCATGTTATTTTAATTACTATTGCTTTGTAGTAGATTTTGAGGATGGGGAGGTTGATCCCTCCCATTTTCTTTTTCCCAAGAATTGCTTTAGCTATTCATGGAGGCTTATTGTTTCAGATTAATTTTAGGAGTGTTTTTTTGCATTTCTTTGAAGAATGTTATGGGTATCCTTATAGGGATCACATTGAATTTGTACAATGCTTTGAGGAGTATTGCCATTTTGACAATTTAATTCTCCTGATCCATGATGAGCAGGGCATATCTTTCCATTTCCTCTTGTCCTCTTTTATTTCCTGAAGTAATGTTTTATAGTTTTCTTTGTACAAGTCCTTTACCTCTTTAGTTAAGCTGATTCTGAGGTACTTAATTTTCTGAGGGACGATTGCGAACGGGAATGCTTTTTTCATTTCACTTTCTTCTCTCTCACTGTTTGCATATAGGAAAGCCATGGACTTTTGGGTATTGAATTTATAGCCTCCAAATTTACTATACAAGTCTATTGTTTCAAGGAGTTTCTTGGTAGAGTTTTTAGGGTTCTTTATAGTATCATATCATCTGCGAATAGTGAGAGCTTGATTTCTTCCTTTTCTACCTGAATGCCCTTAATATATTTTTCTTTCCTAATCGCTATTGCAAGTAATTCCAGTACTATATTGAACAGCAGTGGAGGGAGTGGGCATCCTTGTCTCATCCCTGATTTTAGAGAGAAGGCTCTCAGTTTTTCCCCATTGAGGATGATGCTTGCCATAGGCTTGTGGTAGATGGCTTTAACTATATTGAGGAAAGTTCCATCTATACCCATTTTGGCTAGGGTTTTCATCATAAAGGGGTGCTGGATCTTGTCAAATGCTTTCTCTGCATCTATTGATATGACAGTATGGTTTTTATATTTTCTTTTGTTTATATGATGGATTATATTGATTGATTTCCGAATGTTAAACCATCCTTACATCCCTGAATGGATCCCCCTTGGTCGTGGTGTATAATCTTTTTGATGAGCTGTTGAATTCTATTTGCTAGTATTTTGTTGTTAGGGCTGGAGCGGATAGCACAGCAGGTAGGGTGTTTTGCCGTGCACACGGCTGACCTGGGTTCGATTCCTCTGCCCTTCTCAAAGAGTCCAGCAAGTTACCGAGAGTATCCTGCCCACATGGCAGAGCCAGGCAAGCTCTCCATGGTGTATTTAATATGCCAAAAACAGTAACAATAAGTCTCACAATGGAGATGTTACTGGTGCCCGCTTGAGGAAATTGATGAACAACAGGAAGACAGTGCTACAGTGCAACAGTACTTTGTTGACAATCTTTGTGCCCATGTTCATCAGGGATATTGGCCTTTAGTTTTCTTTTTTTGTGGTGTCTTTGTTTTTGGTATTAGGGAGATATGAGCCTCATAGACACTGTTTTGGAGAGTTTCTGTTTCTTTAATTTCCTGGAAAAGCTCGAAAAGAAGTTGCAATAGGTCCTTTTTAAATGTTTGGAAAACTTTGCTAGTGAATCCATCTAGATATAGGATTTTGTTTTGGGGAAGATTTTGATTACAATTTCAATTTCCTTGATATTAATAAGACTATTCAGGTATTTCATATCTTCTTCATTCAGTCTTGAGGCTACGAATCTATCTTAATTTTATGTGCTTAATTGTTTTTCTAATGAAGATGATATTTATAATTTGTAATAGGCAGAAAATCAAATGGAGTAAGTAGTTGTGACTAAATACTTAGTTTTACAATTACTGCTACCCACTGCCTGCCCAACTTTCAAAATGCAGCAGAGTAAAAAAAAAAAACAAGAAGTTCAGATTTCTAGACTCTGGCTTCTTGATTACAACACTGGTTTGCTCACGTCCTTACAGTATAATATTATCATTTTTTTGTCTTAATGTATATCAGTTTCTTTATTTGAAGAGTGAAATTTACCATATATTGTATGCACAGATAAATTTTGTGATTTAATATAATATGAACACTGACTCAATAGGCCCATTGTAACTTTAATACATTTTCAGTATCAAATTAAAAAAGGTTTTACATGGGAAAAGAAATTTGGACTTAAAATAAAAGACATCCTACTGAATGGGAAGAATATCTTTACATAATACCTCCGATTAAGGGCTAATGTCTAAGATAATATAAAGCAAACAAGAAGCTCAATAGAAATAACAAAATAGCCTTATTAAAAATATGAAGAGGAGATGAATAGAGACTTCTTTGAAAACGACATGTGTGGTCATTGAACATTGAAAAAGTTTATCAGCATTTGTTACCAGGAAAGAGCAAATCAAAACAATATATCATCTCACACCAGTGAGATCTGTCTACAGTAAAAAAGACTGGAAATAAGTGTCAGTGATTAAAAGAAACCCTCATTTACTGTTTGTAAGAATGTCATCTGGTTCAGTTTCTTTGGAAGAATTGGAGAGATTTCTCAAAAAAATACATATGGGCTGGAGTGATAGCACAGTGGGTAGGGCGTTTGCCTTGCACGCAGCCAACATGGCCAACCCAAGTTCGATTCCTCCGCCCCTCTCGGAGAGCCCAGCAAGCTACTGAGAGTATCTCCCCCTCACGGCAAAGCCTAGCAAGCTACCCATGATGTATCTGATATGCCAAACACAGTAACAACAAGTCTCAAGATGGAGACATTACTGGGCTCGCTCGAGCAAATCCATGAACAACGGGAGGACAGTGACCAGTGAACAGGAACTCGTATGCAAACCCATGATTCTACTTTTGGCTTCTACTCCAACAAGGCAAAAACATTTATTGAAAACATATATGCATACCTCTGTTCACTGAAGCACTTATTACAATGCTCAGGATATGAAAACAACCCGGAACATCAAATGACAGATGGATAGATGAGTAAAGAAGTTGTGATATATATATATATATATTTCTCCATTATGAAGAGGTTATTATGTTAAAGTGAGAAGGAGAATAATAAAGACGAGATGGTGCCCCTCATTTCTCAAATCTGGAAGGTAATAGATGTGAACAGATAATATTGAATGATGACAAATCTTTGGCCTTGTGTTACAAACCTATTAACAAACAGTGGGAAGATACAGAACTTCATGGGCAGGTAACAATTTATGGAATTCATGGTCTTGAAGGGCTGGAGCAATAGCACAACAGTAGGGCGATTGCCTTGCAAGCAGCCAACATGGCCGACCTGAGTTAGATTCCTCCTCCCCTCTCGGAGAGCCCGACAAGCTACCGAGAGTATCTCGCCCACACGGCAGAGCCTGGCAAGCTACCCGTGATGTATTTGATATGCCAAAAACAGTAACAATAAAGTCTCCAATGGAGATGTTACTGGGCCTGCTCGAACAAATTGATGAACAACGGGAGGACAGTGACAGTGACAGTGATGGTCTTGAAACCAGTTGTGCAAGAAGTGTTAAAAGTACTTCTCTATAGTACAGACCATATATGTTCCTGATAGCAACAAAACCCTCACTATAGCTCTGTTTGAAGATGCTTTACAGCAATCATGGAGAGAAAAACGAGAGGAAAAAAAGTCCAGACCAGAGGTGATATGAGGCCCTTGGAGAAGGAGGTAGTATGCACTAACATTGTGCATACACACCATAAAGAAGCACTATTGTAACCACACTAAGTTACAATAAAGATAAAGAAATTTAGTTAAAAAATAAATAAAAACCAATAAAGATAAATAAATTTAGTTTAAATTAGTCATTTCTAAAATGAATTTGAACACTAAGAAATGGATTCTTATTTGAATAATTTTTTTCGAAAATTCCAAAAATTTAAGTCAAGGGATTGTGGATGTAACTCAATGGTAAATAAAAGCACATACCTCTCTCATGGGTTCAATCCTCCAAATCATAAAGAAGAAACATCATTATGTCAAGTAGGATGCCACTGAGAAATGAAGTTACTACCCTATTAATGTATTAAAATGATGTAAGGAATAAAATGCAGGATACAGAAAAATGAGAAACAAAAAATTGTTTTTATCTCTTGTGGTTTTTAAGGTCACATATGCATAAAGTTGAAAGTTGTTCAATTTAGCATTTTTGCATGACAAAGATTGGCATTATTCTATCCACTGATGGTATAGATTAATGTACCCAAGCCTCACCATTTCTCATTTACCATAGAGGTACATACACTCTCATGCATCTGTGAATTAACTTCTTGTAAGTAGATTAGAAACTATTACAAAGGAAATCCCCTGGTAAGCCAGTTTTTGAGTTATACAGGCTTAACCTTGCCCTTCAGTTGCCATCTAGAGACTTTTAGGTAGAAATTCAAGTTTTACTCAGCTATTCAGTGACTACATAGAACAAGAAACCAAATATGCTCCTCATTACAACGGAACCCACAGTATAGGTCTATATTGAAGGTGTTTTTCAGTAATTATGGAGAGAAGATTGGAATTAAGAACCAATGCAATACAGAAAAACTGATACACACACACACACACACACACACACACACAATGAAATACTACTCATCTAGCAGTAGAGATGAAATCTTACTTTCATCTAAACCATGGTTGGAACTTGAGGGTTTCATACTAAATGAAATAAGAAGAAAGGCAAATACCAGATGATAATACACATACTGAAATATAGGTAACTTAATCCAGGGAACAGATGAAGCTAACCAAAAATAATCTTGGCTTTCTGACTGTGATTTTAGGTAATATGAGAGAAAAGGGAATGGTGACCATAATGCGAAAGAGCTCAATGTATTGAGCTCAATTGATTTACCGATATTTATTTTATAGCTTGGACAACATTATTACAGTAGTGCTTGTTTATACTATTTATGTACAACGGGTTGAGCAGTGGAGCCATGCTGGCACTTTGGAAGGGGGTGAGGTGTGTACATGTATGAAACTGTAAAAAGGATGAAACTATGCCACGGTGTAAACCACACAATATAAAAATAGATATTTCTATAGAACATAGAATATTCTGTTCTATTAGAGAATATATTACATAAGATACAGTTTTCTAAGCCAACATTACCTTAATAAAGAAAAAGAAGTACAAATGAAAAATAATCAAACTAAAAACAAATTCTCAAAGTGTCACAAATAACTTACGCTCAGACAACCTTTCACCCCTTCCCATGCTGCAATCTGAGAATACAAATTCTGATTCTACTTCTTGATTGTAGATCCTATTTATAATTCCTAATATTAAGCATATATCCTTTGAATATATTATGGTGTTATGATTTCCATTTTCTTATACTTGGATTGAAATAAGGTAAAGGCCCTCCTGTTGATCGTCGATTTGCTCGAGCGGGCCCAGTAACATCTCCATTGGAGACTTTGTTGTTACTGTGTTTGGCATATTGAATACTCTCGGTAGCTTGCCAGGCTCTCCGAGAGGGGCGGAGGAATCGAACTCGGGTTGGCCATGTTGGCCACGTGTAAGGCGAATGCCCTACCCGCTGTGCTATCCTGAACTAATCATTATTTTTACATCTTTATTTTCTAATATGTCCTCTGGGCATTCTGTTAAGGTAAAACACAGCTTTATGATGCCCTTTCCAATCAACATCAGACTACTTCTTTCAAGATACTAATTAACTTCCTGCTTTAATTTGTCACACTTAATTTGAAATTAGGCTTGCAAGACTATTAAAATTGTGGTTGCAGTGTTTGCATCTGGCTGAGGCAGTAGCCACTGGCAGCCTTGATTTATCATTCCTCATTTAAATCCCGGTCCCAGTGATTTTTGTTTTTAAATCGTTTGACTGGCACTTTATGGATTCCAAATTCAAAGTGAAAATAAGCTAAAGTGAAGAACTCTATATCTTGTTTGGATAGAAAAGAAAAGGTTTTATAAGTGAACATTCTGCAATTAAATCCTAGGAGCTTGACCAAAAAAAAAATGCTTAGTGCCCAGAGAAGGTGCTGTAGGAAGACAGCAAGTATCCATGCTAATAGTTGCATATAAATCACTATAAAAACTGCGCATCTTCTAACTATGCCATGTAAATTTGCTCCTAGACAGAAACTATTTTTGCTAAGCTTGCTTCCTTAAATGAACCAACACTCTTTTCCAATAGTAAGCTTATCTGACATCATTTTGATACTCAGATATACAGCTTATCTCATAGTTAAGGAAGCAGAATATATTTTCAAGATAGACTCCAAAAAACTACATACAAAATTGTCCCATAAATAGAATCCTTATGGTTCTATAATTTTTTCTCATACACACACATATACATATATATGTATATATATGCATATTTGTGGGCCTCAGCCAGCACCCTATATGTTCTCCCAAACCCTGTCAGGAGTATTCCTGACTCTGAGCTTACGGGCCACTCCTTCCTCATCTTTCTTAATGCTAGGATACTGGGAATTGAATACAGGTCAGCTGCATGCAAGGCAAATGCCCTACCCACCGCCCCTATAACTTTTCTTATCAGTGACTGTCTCTAGCATATATTTTTATTTGGTGGAAATTTATTCAGATACATAAATGAAGGGCCGGAGCGATAGCACAGTGGTAGGGCGTTTGCCTTGCACACCGCAGACATGCCCAACCCAGGTTCAATTCTTCCACCCTTCTCGGAAAGCCCGGCAAGTGACCGAGAGTATCTCGCCCCCACCACAAAGCCTGGAAAGCTCCCTGTGATGTATTCAAAAACACAGTAACAAGTCTCACAATGGAGACGTTACTGCTGCCCAGTCGAGCAAATCAATAAGCAACAGGAGGACGGTGCTACAGTGCTACATAAATGAAAACTGAGACTTTCTACTATCCTTCCAGAGATAGTTTATGAAAGTTGTTTCTATACTATGGCTTAGTAATATTAAAGCTCAACAGTCACTGTGTTGTCAATGCAAATTCTATTTTTCCTTTTGGGTATGATTTTTCTAGGAACTATTTTGGTTTAAATAAACTTTCCTCTAATGAACTAAAACAATCACAATCTGATTATTAATCTTAAGATTTAATGTATAAATGAATCTTTTAATTCTTTGCTAGCCTTTTCTTACTCTGCTAAAAGTGTCTCACTAACATAAGAAAGGCATCTGAGTAAGCCATACTCGTTCCTTACATAAAGTCACGGAGGACTCTACAAATTATGTAACTTTACAATTGATTTCTCATTTATTAAATGAATATATGCTGAGAAGATATTGTATAGCAGTGCTATTCAGGGCTTCATGGATACAGTAAAACAACTAATAAATAAAACAAAATAAGAACAGCAATGTTGCTCAATGACAGAATTTAACTTATGCAGCTATAAGGCCCTACATTCGATCCTTATCATCAAATACATAGTGAAAAAGTCAAGCATTCAGTCGAACCTAGCTTAAATTTGAGTGTTGGAAAACAATAAATGTCAAACTAACTCTAATATTTAAAATCTGCTACACAATCAAATTAAATGATTGAAGAAAAAAGAAAAAATCACTTTCAAAAATTGACTTAGGTACAATCTTGAGAAATAAACCTGTGAATACAATGAAAGTGAAAGAGAAATGAGATAAGTGTGGATAGAAAGGGAAAATAAGACAAAATATGCTTGATGTAAAGCACATTTTTAGACAATAAATATTTTATTTACATAGTCTGCTTTCTAATGTGATTCCCCCCCCAAACAATACAGATCATTATTTCTTCTCATTGAGAGTAAATTGATACAAACATGGATGCAAGATAAACTAATTTAATGTAAATAAATAAATGTATATATATGCACACATACATAATATGTATATATGTGTACATATTTAACCTTTGAAAAATATCAGTACACTTGAAGTCACTGATAAAAACTTTCAAGAATACTGCCAAACTTTATTGTGTAAAGCCTATAGTGGGAGTTAGTGCATGAAAATTTATAATATATTGTTAGGAGTCTTCTCTTCAGTCGAGATGTCAAAAAAAGAATTTAACATATTTTGTGAGTTTTTTCTTAATTTTTTATTATATTAAGTCTTTAGATTATAAATAGCACTGTAGCACTGTCCTCCCATTGTTCATCGATTTGCTTGAGTGGGCACCAGTAACGTCTCCATTGTGAGACTTGTTGTTACTGTTTTTGGCATATTGAATATGCCACAGGGAGCTTGCCAGGCTCTGAGGTGCAGGTAGGATACTCTTGGCAGCTTGTTGGGCTCTCTTGAGAGGGGCGGAGGAATCGAACCTGGGTCGGCCTCATGCAAGGCAAAAGCCCTACCCAATGCTCCAGCCAAGATTATAAATAAAACTTTACTTTAAATATGAAAACCGTGGCATAAATGGAACATTGTGATATTCAATGAAATACTGAAATTATTATCATCTACAGCTATATTTTCATTTTTCAGACAAAGACTCTAAGGCCCAGAAAGACTAAATAATCTGCCTTAATTTACATAGTTGCATAGTAACAGTTTAGGAAGTAGAGCTCAGAGTTGATCAAATGTTGACCAGCACTTTCCCACTATATAAATGATTTAAACAACTGAACATTTCAAGAGAGGATGAAAAAAATAACATTAGGAGTTAAAAATTTGTATTTATGCAGATGGTAAATAGCAGACTAAATTATGTACACAGAATATGGAATTTAGATTTTTAGGGACCCATAAAGCAGAATGGGTAGTCATCTCTCTTATATTTATAAGGCATTCTGTTTACTTGTATACAACTGAACATCATACAGGAATATCATTCCTCAACACCAAATCTTCTGTATGTCTTTTCCAGAAGATGAGTCTATGAAAATAATGCTGACTGATGTAATTAGTGGGCAATTTACATCTAAGGGGCAGCACTATCATGGTACTAAATATTTCAAAGGCATACTTTCAGTGTGGTGGAGATACACATTTGTGCATGTGTTATTTCTATATGTACATTCCTACACATTTAATTCAACAATTTAGTAAAAATTTGTTGTGTATATTTTATGTGAGAGTACCAAATATTTATTGATAACCCAATTAAAAATTTATGGGCAATTCAAATGCTGACCATAGTAATCGTGAGATGAGGTAAACAAAAGAAACTATTAAATAATAATCAGAAACAGATCATGAAGTTTCTTAGTTTAAAGAAACAAGCAACTATAATTTTGTCACACAGAGTAACAGTGCCAGGTCAGAATATTTTTCTATTCATTTCTGAGGACTATTTTTGCATATCAATTGTTTATGTGCAATAACTGTGCATTAATTGAAGCTTTAGAGCACCCAGATCTGTGGCACATAATAAAATGCTGTTAGAATTATAATCATCCGTTAAATGTAGCACTATATCTTGTAGGCATAATAAATTCTATTTATACTTGATAACTTGGATATGTACATATTTAATACACATTGTACATGTTTTATATGCATGCAATTTCATTAATATTCTATAGATCCTATATATTAATGTATAGATTAAATAGTATAATAATATTGCTGGGCTGGAGTGATAGCACAGCGGTAGGGTGTTTGCCTTGCACGCACCAACATGGCCGACCCGAGTTTGATTCCTCCGCCTCTCTTGGAGAGCCCGTACGGCTACTGAGAGTATCTCGCCCGCACGGCAAGCCTGGCAAGCTCCTCGTGACGTATTCGATATGCCAAACACAGTAACAAGAAGTCTCAAGATGAGATGTTACTGGGCCCGCTCAAGCAAATCGATGAACAATGGGAGGACCGTGACCATGACTGTGAATAATATTGCTGGAAACACATTAAGTGTATTTTTATAGCTTTTCCTGTAGTTGCATGACTTTTGACCAAATGATACTCTATGAAAATATAAATATCACCATTTATCTAAAAGACAAAATAAAAAAACACAAAGAGTACAAATTAGAAGAAATTACCTATCACTATTAAGATTTTATTTGATTTTTAACAACTGCAAACTTTTTGCATAGTAAAAATTCCCTCAAATTTATGCACTTTTGTATTTTTTTGTAATTTTTTTAACATGAACTATTACATTATATACTTATTGCTGGAGCTATAGCACAGCAGTAGGGCATTTGCCTTGCAAGTGGCAGGCCCTGCCAATCTGGGTTAAATTGCTCTGTCCCTCTTAGAGAGCCCGGCAAGCTACTGAGAGTATCTCGCCAGCATGGTGAAGCCTGGTAAGCTACCCATGACGTATTCAATATGATTTTGCAAAGCCTTCATAGAAGATTCCATGAATCTCGCAATCCTCCCAGGAAAAAGTTCTTTCCTCTGGAGCCTGATATTGCCAGAGAAGGCATTTAAGAGAATGAGGCTCTCAGGATATACTGAAAATATTCCTGCAAATACAGTAACAACAAGTCTCACAATGGAGATGTTACCGGGCCTGCTAGAGCTAATCGATGAACAACTGGAGGACAGTGCTATAGTTCTACTTACTCTTATTAGGATTATATTTATATTATATGCCTGAAGTTATGTCTACTTTTTTAAACCATATTGTCCATTAATAAAATATGAGAAACAGATTTTATGTCTAACATCTATCTGTTTAATCACTTGGAGTTTGCTTCAGTTAGAGTAATTTTTTTGGTGAAAACTTCATTTGAAATATTTCAAATACTATTTACCCCAAACAAATTGTACTTAATTGTATATATATTATGTTCTTTTCAATTTACTACGTCTCTTTCTATAATAAAAATTGTTTTCAAATGTACCCTTTGCAATTGTTTCAAAGGTTTCTTTGCTTATTAAAACTATCGCTTTATTATTGATTTGAACATAAAATTCTAAAACTAAGACTTTTTTCTCATTGCATTTTATTTAAATACGACATAAATAAACCATATGTTTAGACTGAAACTACTTTTAAGGTGCTAATTATTTGAATATTTCAAAATGTCTACGTCCTGTTAGCAAGATTGAGTTAGTTTATATGAAATGAGCTTTAGGCACACTGATGTTCTGCTATGGGATTTCATGGGATAGATTCTTTTGGTTTCATTTTGACTCTCCAAGATCTGTGCTCAGAGATTCCTCCTGGTGTTGCTCCAGGGACAATATGGTACAGAAGACTGAACCCACATATCAGCCATACAAGCATATGGTCAGCGCTTTGAACTATCTCTTTGGCTCCTCTCTGAGTAGATTCTGTTAAAAGTAAACTTCACATTGCTGATAGGACACAGCAGTGCTCAGGGAAAACTTCAGGAAGTGTTAAGTTGGGGTGACCATGCTTTGCTGGTAATTGAACCTGAGGTCTGCACATGCAAATACATTCTCCATTTCCTTCAGCTCTCTCTCTCATACACCCCTCAAAATGTTCAGAAATTAATCATCTTTTTAAATAAAACATTTATTATTTGAGAGGTTCAGCTGCAGATGTTAAGATCTTGAGCTACTGTTCTCATTTCCAACTCAACAGTTTTTCATATCAATAACTAAACACTACTTAGAGTTTGTTTTACTTGCACAGCTGTTGTGTGGAAGAGTTCTAGAGTACTAGAACACCACAGTGAAAGCGCTCAGATTTTGCAAAGCCTTCATAGAAGATTCCATGAATCTCGCAATCCTCCCAGGAAAAAGTTCTTTCCTCTGGAGCCTGATATTGCCAGAGCAGGCATTTAAGGGAATGAGGCTCTCAGGATATACTGAAAATATTCCTGAGAAACTTCTGGAAGGATCTTTAGTCTGATATACTGCCCAGTGACCCTCTGAAGATTTGTGACAACTAATGTATATTACTCCTCCAGTTATAAGAAGTACAGACTTGAGTTGGAGGTAATAAACTTGCAAATGATATTCAAATATTTAGATATTTAAATAAGATATCTAACTTGATCTTGTAGATTGTGTGGTCTTCTTTATAGAACCTCTCCAGCTCCATGTAGAACTTCTCAATTTCTCCTTCACCATAATTGGATGTTGGTGTGTAGACAAGGAGGATAGAAACTGCTGGCAGTGAGCCACATCTATTCAAGTGTAATTGTCAATTAGGGTTTTTAGGCATTCCAATGAATCAGTGCTCATGGCCAAGTTCGTGTTGAAAAGAACAAGGACAGCAACACCTCCAACACCTCGCATATTCCGAGGAACAGTTCTTCTCTAGTGTCAAAAATGGCATGATGTGACTGATGCCTTCTTGTCTTAGTCAGACAAATGATGTCGTACTTGATCTTTCGTGCTTGTGCTATCTGGTTCTCAATGAATGCATCCAATGCCAGGGTATGTGCATGGAAAGTACAGACAGTCATCTTTGTCTTTATTTGTTTTGGTACCATAGTTTGGCCTTGGAATTTTATCAGTCTCTCCTTCCTCATCCTTCTTAATGCTGCCGTATTGGTGGCTCTTTCAGGGTCAGGGGAATGAGACCCATTGTATTTAGTGGTTTTGGCATATCGAATATGCCACGGATAGCTTGCCAGGCTCTGCTGTGCGGGTGGGATACTCTCGGTCGCTTGCCAGGCTCTGCAGGAGGGATAGAGGCTTTTAGGGCAGCCTTTAATCACCCTGAAGAATCTGCCTTCTGTACTCATCAATACACTGGCTCGGCTTTTCACACGCTACCTGTCTGAATGCAAGGTTCCATCCCAACGGAAAACCAGAAGGACTGTACTAATGTACAAGATGGGAGACACCCACGACATTGGCAACTACTGCCCGATCTGCCTATTGTCTGTCATCTACAAGTTGATCACTCAAGTCATCCTGAATAGGATTGTCAGAACACTAGATGAAGGACAACCTTGCAAACAAGCTGGGTTCCGAAAAGAATTCTGTACGATCGACTATATCCACATGATAACCAAGCTCATTGAGGTTTCTCGGGAGTTCAAGATGCTGCTCTGTCTAACGTTCATTGATTTAAAGAAGGCCTTTGATTCTGTTGAGACGGAAGCAGTCATTGAAGCCCTAGCCAAACAGGGCATTAAAACTCAATACATCAGGGTCTTCTGTCAGCTGTATGCGAATTCACTACCAGGATCTCACCATTCTACAAAGAAGTGACCATCCATGTCAAGAGAGGGGTTCGACATGGTGATACCATTTCACTGAAACTCTTCAGTGCCACCCTTGAGAACGTCATGTGATGACTGGAATGGGAAGGGATGGGAGTGAAGATAGATGGTCGGCAGCAGCACCACCTCTGCTTTGCTTATGACATCATTCTAATAACACCAAACATTAGCCAAGCGGCACAAATGCTGGCCAACTTCGACCATGAGTATGGAAAGGTCGGACTACAACTGAATCTCATGGAGACAATGTTTATGAGAAACAGTCTCGTTCCTGACGTTCCATTCACTCTCAACAGTACAAACATCTCCGAATACAACAGTTATGTGTACGTAGGTCGAGATGTCAACATGACGAATAACCTGGCACCTGAGTTGTGCAGGAGGAAGAGAGCGGCTAGAAACACTTTTAAGAGCGTCAAAGAAATAACCAAGAGTATGAAGAACTTCCAGCTCTGGGCACTTCTCTTTGATTCCACTGTTCTTTCTGCATTAACATATGCCTCAGAGACCTGGACCCTACGAAAACAGGATGAGTATGCTATTCGGGTCTCCCCAAGAGGAATCAAAAGAGCTGTGCTTGGAGTATCATGCTTCACTCAAATGAGAGATAGAATCCAGAGTTCCGACTTTCGTCAATGGTCAAGAACAAAGATTTTAAGAATATTTTCCTCTTTTTCTTCCATTGTTGAGGCCATACCTGGCATCCACTCCTGGGTGGTTCTGGGGTAGAGTCTTTCACAGCAGTGCTCAGGGGCCATACAATGTTAGGGATTAAATCTGGGGCTGAAGCATGCAAAGCACAAATCTCATACCTCAGTACTTTGGGCTGCCTCCAAGGCCCATTTGGTTTCCTACTAATTAAAATCAAAAGCAGGAGTAGTAGTGCTGGTGAACTTTAACACCCTTAAAGAATCGTGTAAAAATATACAAAAGAATTGGAAGTCTTTCTTGAAGGTTTTTACAATGAAGTAAGATTCCATATATAATACATAAATGCTCTATTTTTTTTTGGCTTTTTGGGTCATGAACAGGGGTTACTCCTGACTCTGCGCTCAGGAATTACTCCTGGAAGTGCTCAGGGGACCATATGGGATGCTGGCAATCAAACCTGGGTCAGCCACGTGCAAGGCTAACGCTCTACCCACTGTACTGTTGCTCCAGCTGTGAAAATACACTATTTTTATCTCCAAAAAATACGTCTTTTTGAAATGAAAATTAAAATCTTATGTTTAAAAATAACTTCATAAGAATCAGTTATATAAATCAATTTGTTTTGAAGGCATAGTTTAGTTAATAAAATTAAACTAGTTTCTTATTTCAAGTCAAAGATACCCACTGAATACGGTGAACAAATTATCAATCTGTAAAGTAGAGCTTGACACAGATTTTGTAAAATATGGTCATATGCAAGATTTTCCATGACAACAAGGTTTATTTTAGCAGCATTTAAAATAGTCTACAAATCAGTCTCTACGACTACTTTCTAATTTACTTGGGGACATTAAAACTCTTATAGTAGTAGAAGCAATATAAACAGTGAGATCTTATTTTATACAAAAGAGTGCAGGTTTCTTGAAAAATGTTATAAAATATAAAAATATTTTATGAAAGTTTTGGTAAATAAAATTATTTCAATTCAAGTTTAGTATATGATGATTTAGGAAAAAACATGGCTGCTATAAAAATATTCAAGTGTTAATTAAAAACCTTTCCTTAATATTTTTATATCCCAGAGGACTTAGAGAGCATGGAATGCAGTATGGCAAAGAATATAAATAAAAACATTGTTCTTATTTTATAAAAAATTAAATTGCTTAAATTTGAGTTTAGCCCCTTTTGTTCCCATTTCATGGTATAGTCTTTTTTCAATATATATTCACAGGTTCTCTTTTTGATAATATCAAGAGAGGTATTTTCAGTTTATAGAGATAAATATAGAGGTGTTTGGTGCTTAGATTTAGAAAAATTTTAAGATGTAATGAGCTGTAATGAAAGAAACAATTGAAGTTTGTAAATATATGTGGATTTTTAAAAACCTAAATCTATCTTCAATCCCAAGCCAATTATTTTTTCATGAGAAAACACAAAAAGTCTGCGAAGTATGAATCTAAGATACGTGTACAAAGAATAGTCACCCAAATAAAGAGAGAAGTATTTAATGTATACTATACTTTAAGAAGTCAATAAACTGGAAACTTTTTTCTGATAATACTTGCATTAAAGGTCCTTTAGTAAATACCAGAGGAACTAGTGTAATTTAGCATGTCTTTTGGTTCTATTATGGTCCCTAAAGGTTTTTGCACAAGACTGGATGTCTACAATAACAATTTATTTCAGATTGACTATTCATGATTAACATTTTCATTTACTTTCTATGACCTGGTTCCTTTTACTGACCTACATACCTTGGTTTTTCTTATAGTGTACTGAAAATGAAAACATAACACTTCCTGATGTTGTTTTCTTGCCTTGCTTTTTAAATGAAACACCTTTAAAGACCATTTAAATAAACTATAAAAATAGAAGATTGCAAATATAGCTCTTAGGAATTGTAGAAGTCAGTTAATTAAGGTTTATTGCAAAGATTCCTAATTATGAGTCATAGTCTTCAATCTATAATCTTATTTATCCAACTAGAATCAGAATAATCAAGGAATGCATCACTTCTAACTACAGCTAAGTGGTTCGAAGTAATTTGAAATTTTTTACATTAGTTTAATTGTAAATAGATAGCAAACAATTACTGAGGGTTGAAATTAACATATAATTTTAAATTTCTTATATATTAAAAAGATGTACACATATAACAAATTACATGAAACTAAAGACAACTTCATTCAAATTTTTTCTTTATTGGTCAGGTTAGGGGTGCTTACAAGTGGTGATCAGAAAGCCTGGGAGCCTGCTGGCCATTCCTTGTGATTAATAACCAAGGTGGTCAGAGATTCAGTCTGAGGATTTGTTCCTCTTCACAGCTGTACCAATCAATGACCATGTGGTGCTAGAGTTCAAAAGAGGGCCGAACACATGCCAGACATGAACCTCAATTCCTGCTCTATCACTTGAGCAAACAGACTCATCTTGCTCCACATTATGCATGCAGATAGCAATAAAACAGGAAATTAATATGCATTTTTGGTCTCTAATCCTTCATTTTCTTGCTCATACAAATTTCTTATGTGTTTTCTTTGAGGAGGAGGGAGGTAGCTGTATTTGTTTTGTTTCTGGGCCACACTCTGCAGTGCTCAGGGTTTATTCCTGGATCTACACTCATAAATCACTTCTGGCAGAGTTTGGGAGACCAGATTGGATGCTGGAATCAAATCAGGTCAGCTGCGAGCAAGACAAATGCCCCACCCACTGACCATCACTACAAATTTATTATGGACAATGATACTTTTTGGTGATTTTATCTTTAATTCTCATTTTGGCTTTGATAATAATTCAACATTTCTGGTGTTATTAACTCCCTAACTCAGCTAATTTACAAACACCCAGTTATACCAACTTTTTACTGGGAAAAGGGGGTCACCTGTTCCTAATCAGGACTTATTTCTTGCTTTGTATTCAGGAATCATTCCTGTGGACTTAGAGGAGCCTATGGAGTGCTGAAGTACGTAAGACAAATGCCCTATCAACTGTACTGTCTCTCTGATCCCTATATACCAACATTATAGATGTTCTTGATACATTAACCATCGGTGCCTAATCCCTCAATTAGGCTCACTCTTTGTTTTATTTCTGATGCTCAGAACTTCCATCTCCCATAGTCATTTTCCTTATCACATGCTACTCATCTGTTGGGGCAAAATTTGACCAAAATGCTTAATTAGGATAACCAATATCTATCAATCCAATCTGAAAATATGTGGTGTAAAAGTTCTTTGAGATTCTCACTAGTGGGATTGACCACAGGACTGACTACAAACATATTTGTCAGATTTTCATTATCTCCTTTTCATCAGAGAATAAAGTTCACAGGACTCCCTTATCACTGCACATATGGCGAACAATGAGTAGCACTCATAGCTGTATCATTTATCATAAAATCCATGATTTATAATTCACTGACAATTAAGAAAATCAGTTTCCTTGGTCCCCTCAGACTAATAAATTTGTAATGCTTTATCAGGCAATTTTGGAGGTTAACTGACAAAAATTTCCAAATATTTCCAGCAGGATGATTGAGAAATCCCTGTATGTTCAATAGTAAAACTGCTATATCTTGTAAGCAGGCATTCACTTATGAAAGATAAAAGTTTGGTTCTGGTGTACTCCAGTTTCAAAAAACTTTTTGGTTTTTACTTCACGCCAAGATGTGATCCTTTTTGTGATCAAGATATAAAAATTTAAGTGACTTATCTGATGTTTGCATTATCTTGTACTGTTACTCTTGCATTACATTTTTAATGCATTACATTTGTAAACATCTGATTCTAACAGTCTTCAGGCACAAGGAGAGATGGAGTCTTGTCTCCCAAGTTTTTGCCATGGAGAATTCTTGTTTTATTGGTCAATTTATAAAGATGCATATGTCTAACTTTAGCTTGTTAAAATATTTTTCTAGATATGCTTTAAATAATTTAATCTGAGACCTTTTTACTTATATAATTCAAAAATATTTTGTGATTTTTGGTATTTTATCTAAAATAACTGAACTGAATAAATATAAACTGTTTCCTAATATTCTTCAAAGAAGATAAGTTTGTTATGAAATATTGCTCACTAATATTATTTTTCCAGAATGTATTCTCAATATATGGATACTATATGCATAATGTTCCTTTTTTGTCTGTATAACAACATACTTTAACAAATTAACTCATTTTAACTCTGAGAAAAGGCAGAAATGTAGCAGCAATATGCCTGGCATACCTCGTCTCTGGGCTAAATTACAAGTTCAACAAATATAAAACCAATTCACTTAAGATAAATTGAGCAACAATTTATATTTTGTCATTATGCTTAGTTGAAAAATATATCAAATAAAGCCTCCTCTAATTTTATACTAAAAGCTGTTGCATGTATAACTATTCAAATAGATTTTATACATATTTTATGCAAAGTAATATATTATTTTTATCCCTAAACTTAATTATTTATACAGTAAAATTAAGAAATTCCTAATGCATCATATCTTTAAACAAGTAGCTGGCAGAAAATTAAAGCAGCCTTAGATTTAATCTGTAAAGCAGAGAACAGAAGATCCTAATACACATTATCTTGAAGATTAAATTGAAGAGATGTTTGGGACTAAAGCAACAGCACTATAGTGGGTACAGCATTTTCCTTACACATGGCTGGCCCAGTTCAATGCATGGCACCACATATAATCCCCAAGCCCTGCCAGGAGTGATAGCTGAGAAAAAGCCAAGAATAATCCCTGAGTACTGCTGGGTATGAATCCACCCCCACAAATGAACACAAAACTAAAGATAAGCTTCACAAGATTTGATACTATGGTAATGAAGAAATAAACTAGAAATTCCACTTGGAGCAAACATAAAGCAAGTTCTATGATACTGAACTATTTACAAAATAAAAGAGAATGCTGCAGAGTAAAGTCAAAGATGGCGATCATGCCCTACTGTTTTAATTTTCTATTATTTACTAGATAAATCTCAATGAATCGTGTAATAGTGATTTCACGTATAATAGTTTGAATTATGTAATAATTGCAGTTCCAAATATATTTTAGAACAATATTAAACTTTTCCTCATGTTCATTTCACAGATTTAGTATGTTAAGTTTGCAATTATTATAGCTAATCAGAAAATTCTTTTAAAAAATATAGTGAGGATTTAAATGCCCTTTACCCAGTCTTATATAAAACACTGCATTCCAGAAAATTCATGGAACCCCTGTGTGTGCATGTGTGTGTGTGGTTCTGTGTCATTTATCACAGATGAGCATTACATTGTTACTACCACAGTGCAAGTTTTTTTATTATCACTACAAGGGTCATTTCTACTACCCTCTCACAGCTGCATCCCTCTTGTTTTTCCCAATCCCCAACCCTCTGGAAATCACTAATCTATTTGCAATCTCATGATCTTATCTCTAAATTATTTAAGGTAAAATGTAATAATAAGGGATTATTATATGCAATAAAATGGGATTCCTGGTATCCCATTTGGTTCCCTGAGCACCACCAGGAATAATTCCTGAGTGCATGAGCCAGGAGTAACCCCTGTACAATGCAGAGTGTGAACCCCCCAAATAAAACAAAAAAAGACTGGCCTTTAATACTATAACATGATGTCCCAGCTATTTGAGATTAGGATTAGGACACAGGCACATACAGAAGAAACGCCATGCAAAGATAAGGGAGAAATGAGTAGAAGACAAGGGGTAAAGCTTTTCAATGCAGGTAACCTCACAAAGATTAATGTGCCAAGATTAAGGAAAGTTGAACTTCCAGAACTGTGCAAAAAACATGTCTTTTGTTTAAACTATTTAGTCTTTGGTCTTTACAGCAGACCTAGCAAACAAATAGAGTGCATTGTTTTATCATTATTTGCCTCACACACATGTGTTTAGAAATAATACTTTCTTCTATAAAAATCACTTATGTATCAATCTAATTTATTAATGCTTCTTAAAGAAAGTTCTCAAAATTGCTGACTATCTTGCATCATGCTCTGCAATGACTTGTGCTAAAAGAAATAAAATAACATATATATGCATACATATTATAGGCATGAACAAAGGACAGGAGTGTTGGCATCTAACTATGTTACAATAACTTAAAGCAGTTGTACTTTAAAGAATATATCTAAACAATATGGACATTCAACAAAAATCTAGAAATTTAGCTTCCGTGTGACCTAGCAATGCCATTTCTGGGAATATAGGTTGCGGTTGGAAAAACACAGCAAATATGGCATCTGCAGTTATATGTTCATTACAGCACTGTTCATAATAGCTAGAGTCTGGTAATGACCCGAGTGCTTGAGAACAGATGATTGGTTAAAAAAAACTATGGTATATCTACACAATGGAATTTGATGTAACTATTAGGAAAAATGAAGTTATGAAGTTCACTTATAAATGGATGGAGATAGCACCATTCTGAGTGAAATGAGTCAGAAGGAGAGAGACAGACAGAATGATTGCACTCATTTGTGGGATATAAAACACATAGTACAAGACTTATATCCAAAGACAGTGGAAACAAGGGCAAGAGGGATTGGTTCATGGTTGGAAGCCTGTCTCAAGTGCTGAGGGAGTGGGAGTTGGAATAAAGAAGTGACTGCTATGAAAATGATGGTAGGAAATGATCTCTGGATGGGAGATGTGTGCTGAAAGTGGATCAAGAACCAAACATGATGGCCTCTCAGTATCTGTATTGCAAACCATAATGTCCAAAAGTTGAGAGAGAGAAAAAGAAGAAAAATGCCTGCCATAGAGATAGACTGGGGGGTTGGTGGTGGTGGGAGTGATACTGGGAACATTGGTGGTGGGAAATGTATAGTGGTGGAGGAATAGGTGTTGGAACATTGTATGACTGAAATAAGATCATGAAAGCTTGTAATATACATGTAATTGTGTATCTCATGGTGATTCAATTAAAAAAAGACATTAAGTCAGTTTTAAAAAACAAATTACTCCTAAATAATAGCATGAGCACACAATTCTGTATATTTTTGCCATTTATTTTCAGAGAAGATCATAATTAACATGCTGGCTTCAGTGTTTTTATGAGTTGAACTTAATATAAATTCTCATTAATTGCTGTATTTGACTTGGTAAAGGGATAGCAACATAAACATTTAATTTAATTAGCAACATGTTATTTGTATCTGAAGTATAGAATTATATCAAATGCATAGATATTAGCAAGATGCCTTATGTCAAGTTAACCTCCCTAAAAGAAGTAATACAAAGGTACATTTCTGTACTTTGGGAAATAACACTAACACAGAAGAGAAAATCACATCTTCAATAAAAGAGAGCATGCAATTGCACCACAGTGGCAGTATGCCCACCAGAGATATTATGCATCAAAAGGGAATTATGTATCTGCTTTTAGAGAATAGAAATGGAACTTACCATCTTGATCCGTGGTCACTGTAATAGCTGTGAATGGCTTGGGAGAAAAACTCAGCTCAGAAACTCCATTCATTGCTTCTATTTCAAAAGTGTAATTCACGTGAGACACAAAGTCAAGTACTATCACAGAACTGTTGATTAGGCCAGAATGTCTTGGGATGAATCGAAGTCCTCCACCACAGTCCTCACACTGGTTAGTTTCGAAGCCACATTTCTTACAGATTACACTGTATGTGAGATCTTTTCTCCCTCCTGTATCACTTGGTGGGCTCCATTCCAAAATAAGAGCTGTTTCATTGATGTTAAAAATCACATTTCTAGGAGCTGAAGGTGGCCCTAGAGAAAAGCAATTGCAAAACAAATGTACATGAACAGGACAGTGAAATATGATTTTTACTTGAAAACTCACTGATAAACTACTGTTAGTCTTTTATATTACTTTAACTTTTTCTTCTGATGGGAACCACAAGAACATATGGTTAAAGATATCTGATAAAGTCTTGCATGAAAGGACCATTAAAAATGAAAATGGTTATAACTTTTAGGTAGTTGAAATACAATATTTACTATCAAAAGCTGCAGACACTAAAACATAATTATACACTTTTAAATGTTCTAACTAAAGGCACATAATAAGCAAACATTAGTTCAAAGTATGTGACTATCTTAAATCATGATCTGATAATTATATTGCCATTATAGAAATTTGAAAAAAAAACATAGGCTGTACATTGTCTATTCTTCTATTTGATATATATATATAAATTTAGAATGTGGGTAAAACTCCTATTCACTAATTTTCATGATTCCTAAGGATTTGTTAAATGATCACAAATTGAGGAAAATGAGTTTGAAGGAAGGAAAGAGAAAGTAAAGTTGGAGGGAAGATAAAGGCTTATACTAGAACTATGCCGATGTCATAGGATGAAAGAATTATATGGAAAATAAGACAAAATATAATAAGTTACGGTGACTCATTTTTTATTTAGATTATATTTACTGAACACAAATGTGTTTGTTATTAAAAGGTGGCAATATAATCACTCAATTTTCTTATTTCTAATAAAGACTACACTATATATACTTATATTATGCATATTTAAATTGACCCCAATAGTAGATAAAGATCTTCCCTAACTCTTCTTCCTACAGGAGACTTAGCTGTAAGAGCATTGGCAGAGGTTATAAATATATAAAGCTAAACTATAAGGTATGAGGTACAGAATAGTGTTAAATATTTTGATTTCTTGTCTGCAGTATCTGTTATCAGCAACTTAATGTATAGGAACATAATATATATCATATAATGCTAGACCTAGAATGAGACAGTTTTCCCATAGGATTGGAGCACACATTGTTTGACAGTATTGCATATTGTAGAGTCACAGAAACATCTGTCTTTAGAAAGAAAATTATAGAAGAAATTATAATCTAGGGCAGGAATAGTAAGCTTTTGCCTCTAACCTACATGTATGCCTTGGAGATAAAAATTTATTAACATTATCATAATAATATATTCCTACAAAATAACATATTCATATTGTTGCTCTATAATCTTACTTAAAATGGAAAACATGAGTTATTCACTTATATTTTCATGAGTATGGAGGCAGTTATCAATTATGTTATGGGAGTTTGCAAGTATATATCTCTCTGCCTGGAGATACTTGAAAAAAACGCAACACCCTTCTTACTCAAGGGCCCTCATACCAATTTGCATGACGATTAAATAGCTTTTTAATTGCTGTTAAATTATGCCAGCTAAACTGTGATTTCATGCAAATATTAAGCTGTAATGACATGCAGTGAATCATTTACTAAGATTTAGAACTTGGAACAAAGAGAGACAATTAATTCTAATCCTCAGATTCAACTAAATTATGTGTCACTGGGCTTTTATGAATGTGGCCTGATTGCTTTGTTATCATTTATAAATTATACAAAGATTATGTGACACGTAGAGAAAAAAAGAAATAAGGAGGAAGGAAAAAAAAATAACCCTTGGCAGCAAAAACCCTTTTGGAGACATTGGTTAAGAAAACTCTCTAGAATTTTCTTCTGTTGATTTTTTCTTTAAAGAAAACAAGTAATTCACATGGAAGAAAAGCAATCTCACACTTCACCCTCTGGACTGACTTCACAGAAAAGGGCAATTACTCTGATTTGCAACTAGCTGTTTTATAAGCCATCATATAATAGCCCTTGTAAAATTTACAATTGCATTTCTACTAGTATATCTGAAAATACATTTTCAATCCTTTTCACTTTGCTTTAGTTTAAAATTAAATTACTCTGAAAGGATAAAGAAGCAGTGTGGAAATAGAAGACATGTGAGAAGTTTTCAGTAATGCTGGCTCGTTCCCTGAGAAATTCTGGTCCTAGAGTTTGTGTTCTTTCCAGAGAGCAGAGTTCAAATCTGCTATTTTCCCTGAAAAATTCTGGTAGGACCAAATTTGTGAGTTCAAATCTGCTATTATTTTTGTTATATCAATTTTAAGTTTTATTATGTAAAATGCTTTAAAACACAATCATATTTCCCAAAATATATCCCATACAATATTTTTAGTACATGAAATACTACATAAATCAAAAGTTCAGTGCTCAATTAGACTCCTCTAGCTCAAAACACTGTCTAAAACAAAACACTGTCCTCCCGTTGTTCACCGATTTGCTCGAGCGGGCCCAGTAATGTCTCCATTTTGAGACTTGTTGTTACTGTGTTTGGCATATTGAATACGTCATGGGTAGCTTGCCAGGCTTTTGCCACGAGAGCAAGATACTCTCTGTAGCTTGCTGGGCTCTCCAAGAGGGGCGGAGGAATAAAACCTGGCTCTGCCGGGCTGGCTGCACGCAAGGCAAATGCCCTAGCACTGCCCTATTGCTCCAGCCCTGAATGCACCCAATCTTGTCTGATCTGACCACTAGCTCACTGAAACTAAAACAAAAGTAACCCAGTTTTTCTGTTGTTGAACCCAATATTTTACCAAACAATTGGTCACGGAAACTAATCTAAGAACCATCAGGAGGAATACTGGATTCTACAAAAAAGCCCTAAAGGTTGACAAAGAAGTATGCAGACTCAAGAGTTATATTTCAGTCATGCAATGTTTCAACACCCATCCCTCCACCAGTGTAATTTTCTAGCACCAGTGTCCCCTGTTTCCCTTCCACCCCTTCCAGCCACCCCCACCCCAGCCTGCCTCTATGGTAGTCACTGCTCTTCTCTATCTAATTCTCTCTCTCTCTCTCTCTCATTTAAGGCATTATGGTTTGTGGTATAGATGCTGAAAGGTTATCATGCATACCCCTTTACCCGTTTTCAACACTTAGCTCTTGTACAGAGTGATCATTTCCAAGTAGTATTATCATAATGGATCTCCTCTATCTTAAATACCGTCCATCTCCCACACATAGACCAACCCTTGATCCGCCCTCCTGTACCATTTCTCTGGCCTTGAATATTAGTTTCACACTTTTCTTTTATATACCATGAATAAATGCGATTATAAAAATTTTTTGTAATGCTCTATCTCACGGTGGTTCAATTAAAAAAAAAGAAACGGGGGGCTGGAGTAATAGCACAGCAGCAGCAGATAGGGTGTTTGCCTTGCACATGGCCAACCCGAGTTCGATTCCCAGCATTCAATATGATGCCCTGAGCCATGCCAAGAGTAACTCCTGAGTGCAGAGCCAGGAGTAACCCCTGAGTACCACCAGGTGTGATCCAAAAAGCAAAATAAATAAGTAAATAAATAAAAACAAAAATAAAAAAAGTGATTCAATTAAAAAAAATAAAAGAATCTATGGCACAGAGTGGGTACTCAGTTAAAGATAACTAATACTCTGGACTCTATTAGGTCAATATTAAACATTATATAACCAAAAGATGGGACAGTACAGCTGCTCACTAGATTTTAATTTCAAAGGAATGACAAATCTGTTATATGTAAATATGTACACACATCTAATTTGTATATATATATATATATAATTGATGTTTTCACTTGTTTATATCCACTAGGCACTTCATGATTGGTTGTACATTAATATGATGCTTTTTATCACCATCAAAAAAAGAATATAGCTGCCATGTGTTCTGGAGTTATATTTCCGGACAGTTCCAATATTATATATTTTCATATTTTTTGGAATACACAACAAACATTGAGTATATTTTAAAATATGCTGTACATTCATTTCAATAAATCTTTCCTTTATGTTGTCACTCCCCCCAAAAGAGTTATATTTCAGTTACCTATCCTATTGCTGTAGATTTATATTTAATATTTATAATTATGGAAATATATCACCATGTTAAAAAAGACCTTTTTCATATTGACTACAGAGTAACTGTTCCCTTGAGCAGAGCATGATTTGCACTTTACAGAAACATTTAAAATTATTTATTATTTTATGGTAAATAATGTTTTAAATAAAGGATCTGTGATTTCCATAGTTATTCACACTTGAGTTTACAATTTGTCAGGACCAGTCCCACCATGAGTGTCGACTTCTCTCCATCAATGAGCCCAGGTTCCCCATCATTGCCCAACCTTCCTCTTTGACAGACACATTGTTAAATTTGGTCATTGTATTGTGTGAAATAAGAGCACACTTGAACATACTGACAGTATTGCTGACTCTGTAGCTTAGACAAATAAATATATCATGTTTCGACACCATTGATGTACCTGAAGCTCCTGATGCCTCCCAGCCATCTTACTTCACTCTCGTTTTCAGTTCTATAATCGAGGATGGTCCTGCAATCCCCCCTAGATATCCTGCTTCCCTTCCTTTTTTTTTCAGAATATATTTTCAGAACATAAATAAACAATACATATTTTTTCAATATACTTTTTTCTTCTTTCAACAGATTTTTTTAAGCAATCTTATTTTAGAGCATCAACAATTCTTTATAAGGATAAGAGAAATTGGAAGTTTAACTTTAAGAAATTATTACTAAAGATAGAGCTGTAGATGCATTACAAACTCTTTATAGTGCAACTTTTTATTTTTTGGCACTTCATATTTTTTTAAATATTAAAACTTCTACTTCACTAGCTGAATTGTTTTTCAATTAAGACTTGCTATACATTAAAATTTTTCTAGTGCTGTGAATGAAAACTTAGATACATATTTTAA
This sequence comes from Sorex fumeus, assembly GCF_029834395.1. Classification (NCBI taxonomy): domain Eukaryota; kingdom Metazoa; phylum Chordata; class Mammalia; order Eulipotyphla; family Soricidae; genus Sorex; species Sorex fumeus. The sequence continues at coordinate 2,910,919 of NW_026606186.1, forward strand.
TTTTTCATTATTTATAAAGTTTACCGCTATAGAAGACAAAAAGAGGAAAAATCTAATAATTCTGATAGACTAAATAACATTAACTTCAATGATAACATCTAAACCTCTAAACCTTGTCTACATTTCTTTCATAACTAGACCCATACTTAAACCTCTTGCTTCCTTTTGCTATCTCAAGGTTTCATAGAGGGTATCGCCCTCTTTCTGATATCTCCAAGTTGCCCTTAAGATGAACTTATCAATTTTACATATGGTAGCTTGGTTTTAAAAAAATAAGACATTCTGAGCATTCATTTTGCTAGGAGTATACTTAATATTTCATTGGATTTATTTCATCCAAAATCGATGAACAATAAGAGGACAGTGCTACAAACAGTGCTACAGTGCTACCATAATAAACATATAATTTAGTAATTAAGATTCCACTTTGTAGAAGGGGTTGATTGACACATATGTTATCAAATACATATGTTATGCTGAAAATTTTGTTTGTTTGGGGGCAATACCCAGATCTGCTCATGAGTTACTCCTGATTGTACTCAATAATTATTCCTGACTGGCCCAGAAGATAATATAGGGTGCTGGGAATTGAACCTGGGATGGCTGCAAGTATGGCAAATGCTTTACACACTGTACTATATCTCTGGGATCCTATACTTAGATATTTGTATTTCTGTCTCTCAAGGTTCATCCTAAAAAAAAGTGAAATGTGCTTTAACTAAAGAACTCAAAAAAAACCATAGTTTTGCACTATCATCAAATAATTACATTCACTTTGCATGAATTTGACAAATATTGGAAAATAACAAGTTCAATGATATAATATTTATATGAATCTGATGTTAAAATTCAAGGCTAAAAAATAAAATAAAATTCAAGGCTAAAATCTGTACAAGTAGTTGTACAAGTAATCTGTTATTGATTAAATATAGTCGCATAATTTGAAAACCACTTGAGTATTGTAAGAAAATATTGACATTACAAAAATTGATACGAAGACCTATAACAAAATTCGTTATTTATCCACTGTGAAGAAATTAAAGCTTTTCAAAATATGGGTACATAGAAACTAAAAATCTTAAAAGGGAAACATTTGAGATAAAAATTTCTGTGCTATAATAAAGCATGAATATCATTTTAACCTGGAAATTCTCATTAAAGTTTCTAACTACATGCATCAATGTGGAAAAAATTAATATAGATCTATAGGCTACATAATTTGAAGAATTAAATGTGTAATCATCATGAAAATAACATATGTTGAAAGCATATAAGAATCACAAACAAAAATCACAAATCATCCTGTTAATCGTCGATTGCCTCGAGCAGGCCCCAGTAACGTCTCCTTCATCCTAGTCCTGAGATTATATTCAAGGCTCTTTAGGAGAATGAGACCCATCATTGTTACTGGTATATGGCATATTGGGTACTCCACGGGGAGTTTGCCAGACTCTGCCGTGTGGGCAGGCTACATTCGGTAGCCTGACAGTTTGTCCAAAGTAGGAATGAGACAATAAGATGTCATAATAGGATGTCCTCCTATTATAACGTCTATAAGAATAGACATTAAATAATGAGCAGTTTGCCCCTTGTATACTTAAAAAATAAAATATTTTGTTTCATTAATACCGTTGGTGCTAAGCCAGGGCATTAGGACGAGCCTCTGAATGCTGCCTTCTAAGCAGGAAGTAGAACCAAGGCCCCACTTTTACATTAAGTTCACAAGCTAAACTTGTGAGTCTGGATAATCTGGAGAAGTATGCTTTTATACAGCTGCCTGGTTCTACATTATCTTGGCAGTACAAAGTAGCAGTTTGGTAGCAGCAGTTTTGTACCCTTATACATTCTTAATCTGGCTTGACCTCCAAGTATATCAGTATGAGCCTTCTATTTGCCCTATGTGTAACCAACCACAAGAATGTGGGAGACACGATTTGTTGAACTTACATGTCCAGCTCCGTATCTTCTTTTGGCGTTTTAATTATAAAAACATAGCTTTGACAAGACAATGTATACCCCGATGTTCTTCTGGAGAATACTCATCCTATAACTGTGTGTACTCTCCTTAGTGAGTCTTTCTTTGTAGTGAAATCATTGGGATGTAACTGATAAAAAGAATAAAAGTAGGCCTGTGGCAGTCACTCTTTGCCTCGAGTCAGACTGATGCGTTGGCCCTTTGTGCTCTCTACATTCCTCTCATGTGTCTTGTCTCTGCACCTCTGACAGAAAGAATATTCATGCAACAAATACTATTTTTAAATTAAATATACGCAGCAATATATAGACCTTTCTGTGTTTGAATCAATTATTTTTGGTTAAACATGCATTTGAAATAGAAAATATATATAAATGCTTTCATGATTTGGGAGAAATTAAAAACCATGAATGAAAACAAGTTAATAAGATTCAAGATGTAAAACATTTCAGAACTAAATTTTAACACTTTTTCAAATTATGGATAAATTTCTTGGTCTGTGACTTATGCACATGTAGATTCCATTGATTGTGACAATTTTGATTTTCAACTGTGGATATTAGAAATAGATTCACACCACTAACAAATGTAACGCAATCAGCAATTATCCTAATCTTTGTCACTGTCAGTCAAATTCAAATACAAAAAAGACATATTTGCCTTTGTATTGAAAGTGAAGATGGATGAAACTGTTTTGACTTGACTGATTATATATTTAGATGAAAAGTAGATGAACACTTTAATGATGTGCATTAAGATGATCATGTATGATTTACATTTTGTTTCAAACTTTTTGAAATAGGGAACACAAATGTTTGTTGAATATGTTTATTTTCTAAGCACCTGGTTGATAGCTTCACAAAACATCATCCTATTGATTTAAACATGAGAAACACCATAAAAGTGCTAGGACTGTGGAATTAAATATTAGGCTTTCACTTTATTTCTCTTCATCCCTTCTGGCTCTATATTTTTTCTGCCTAATAAGCACCATCTTAGTCACATTTATTTTCCTACTTTCTTTCTCCAAAATTAGTGTTGTTCCCTTCTGGATGGAAAAGCCATTGACAGTCATTTTTGTAGCAAGCTTCTTGGCAGGCAGTAGGGTACCCTGAGCCCTGAACTGTTCTCAGAGGCAGCTTTAATTGACCAAGGTCTGATATTGTAGCATGTCCCCTACAGCTCATTCTTTAAAGAATATACATTAATGAGTCATCTGAGAAATAGTTTATAAAGTAGATGAAGATACCAGCAAAAAATATCTTAGCAATTAAAACGTCATGTCTTATTCCTAGTGTCTCTTACATATTTAGCAGGTCATGCAAAAGGAACACAATGCAATTTGAAAAAAAATCAAGCATGTTTAAGTTTGCAATTATGTTGTTAGTATAATTAGGTCCAAGAACAATTTGGAAAATGCTAACATAATTAAAATTAGAGAGGGAGAGAGCGGTCTCTCCCTCTATTATTTGAATGCTGGACTTTGCCATTGGGTTGACACAGTTTTGGTAATAGATCTTCATCTTTAAAATTTTTTTTGGCAGCAGAATTAGGAATCTGATCAAAGTTCTGTTTTCATTTATAAACAGTATTTCAAACAGCTTGGGAATGTATGGAGGGATAGAAACTGAAAGATCTACCTGGATATTATTAATATAACCTGAGGGAGAGTTGAACACATTAACTTAAATGATAGGGCAAGGGATTATAGGAAATAATGGTTAAAGGAAATTGTAGAACTGACAGGATTTGTGACAACTTGGGGAAGTCAAAGTGATAGCCGGGTTCAACCTGGACTGGATATGGGAGGAATCACTAAGATCAGGAAAAAATGAGTTGGGATGCTTCAGCAAGTTAACACAGGAAACAATAGAATTATATTTTTGTAGGCTGAACTTGGTATCAGTGATTTATTTTTTCACAAAGTATTTATTTAGTACATATTATCTATCACATACAATAATCATTGCAGGATATATTGAAGAACTAACAACCATAATTTCATGACTTCTGTCATCTAACATGCTAACAAAAATTATTTAAGAAATCCAGTGCACAAATGAATCAGGTATTTTTAAAGAATGACATTATATATAAAATACAAACTAATGTAGAGAAGAGTAAACATGGAAGATAGTAGATTGTATAGGAATTCTATCTTTGGAGTAATCACTTTTCCTAAGCACCAATAATTGCATCTAAGTGATAAAAAGATAATAAAATATAAGAACAGGCATTCAAAAGGAGACTTTTCACCCCTATGTTCACAGCTGTACTATACATAATAGCTTAAACATGGAATGAAAGTAAATGCCTATTGATAGATGTCTGTGTAAATATATGTTCATATCTATGAAGTAAGTTGCAAAAGTAAATGAACTGACAGGAACAAAATAGAATGATCTCTGAGACTCAATGACTATTCTGTTGGTTTCCAGAAGGAAAGGGGAGAAGGAGTAGGAGAAATGAGCAGAGGGGACGTTCTGGGGTGGGAGGGCACTGGAATGTGGGTGGCAGGAGTGATGAAATTACACACATAAGAAGCTAACATGGAAAGCAATTTATTTTTTCAATCTCTCAACTGCCTGTTTCTGGCCTTCTAAAAAAATTAAAGGGGAACACTATCACTGATCTAGGAAATTCCATTAAATTTCTGATACAGGTTTAGAGAGATCCTAGCTTGGCAGGTCTCAGGCCAGTTAAAACATCACTGTCTACCTAACCTGGAGTATGCTGTCTACAATAACTACTTCCAAAGCTATTTCAAAACTTCAAGTACGATATTTGCCCCTTAAACTCCAGACTTAAGAATTTGTTTTTCTTATTTGGACATGTAAAATGTGTTCCAGGGAGGGGCAAGAGGAATTAGGTAATAATGTTCTAAGCTACAATTCTTGAAACACTCATTTTGTAATCAGAAAGCAAAAATATATCTAATTAATGTATATTTTTATTACATGCATCCTCTAAGTGTTTATATATAAAGTTTGTACTAGTGCAGACAAATCAACATACTTTATCAGTTTAGATTTAAAAAATGTGAGTTTTACAATCTTTCTAAGATACATGTGACATAACAGTATTCTCAGTACATTTTTCTCTATGAAATTACCTAAGATAAACAACATTTTGGAATCGATTTTTTTTTGCTTTTTGGGTTACACCCGGCGATGCACAGGGGTTACTCCTGGCTCTTCACTCAGGAATTACTCCTGGCGGTGCTTGGGGACCATATGGGATGCTGGGAATTGAACCCAGATCGGCTGCATGCAAGGCAAAATGCCCTGCTCACTATGCTATCACTCCAGCTCCCCTTTTGGAATCAATTAATCAAAAAAGACATTTTAGTATGATGTATTTATGTACTTTACAAGACTTTAATAGAAGTTATGAAATATATGTATATATTTAATTTAACTTAATTTAGAAACTATAATTTAATAACAGAAGGTTATGAGCTATTTGAATTCTTGCTGGGTACATTAAAGTGACCCTCACAAATAGATTTCTTAGTCTATTGGTTCAAATCCAAAAATTGGAGTAAATGGAGGTGAAACAAAAAATTTAAAAATTCTTTCCTTTAAGGATAAAAGCCACAGAAACACAATATTTTCTATATAACAATAGCACTAATACTTTAACATTATTCAGTATAAATGAGATATTAATTCACTTTTGAAAATATATACAATCCCTTAGCTAGCTAGGATTGAACATACTTTTTTTAAATAGCAGAAGGCAACAATAAGCACTATGAGTGAGTGCCATACTCAATAAATTTTAAAATAAAATAGCTTTTAAAGTCTAATCTGGAAGTTCCCATGCACAATTAACTTGATAGTCCTAAAAGAATGTACCTTCAGAAACGGTCAATAGTTGAAACAAATAAGAGAAATGTTATTTATAAATGCTCAGGTAGCCTAAAATGGCTTGAACTTATTATGTTATGGGAAATATGCAGGACTTAGAGTAGTGCTATTAAGGATCAATGCAAATTTTGAGAGATAATATTGAGAGATAACATTCATTACCAGCAGTGAAAAGGCATCTTTCTTAGAAGGAAAACTTTCCCCTTGATTGTTATCAAAGCTAAAGCCTTGATGGTACAGGGATTTTGTATAAATATAACTTACAAGTTTTTTATATAGTAAAAGAAGCTTCAATATAGAATTTCCAAATGCAAAATGCATAGACTTACTGGTACATGCCATAGAAGGTGGATCTTTTTCAGCTCTGAAGTAACCCTTTTCACACTGACAGATAGAAGTTGCTTCCATGTATGTTAAACTGTGTGGCGGGCATTTAGAACATTTTGTATTCCCAGCAAATGCTTTGTAAAATCCTGGTCTACAAGCTGTGAAAAACAAACAAAAAACATTTGTTGCTGTTATTATTGTTGAAGTTATTTTATTATGCATAATATTTTAATGTGCATACATTTATAAATATAAAAATTTAGTGTGAAACACAAAAATATTTTTAATATTTTAACATTAATGAGTAATTAAATATTTTATTTAAAATTATTACGGCAGTGACATCATATTTATATAGTGTTGCTAATTTGGAAAAGTGTACCTCTAATATGAAATTCAAAACATTTCTGAGTCATGTGAGGCTGGAAACTAAAACCATGATGTCAAGAATTATTGAGGGTTTGGACTCCAGAAGCAACTAGACATAACCAGATGTCTACCTGTGAAAGGAGCTTAAACAAAACTGTCCACCTAGGATTGAATACCAACCAATAGTTGTTCAACTAGCTATTGTTGATTTGCATGTTACTGGACTAATAAAAAATCAACTGACTTCTTGTCAAGTTTGCACAGTAGGCCAGTCAATCTAACTTGATTGCTTCTAATAGTTTGCAGAGCTGAGTAGAGTGAGAACCATCTCATATTTCTATGAAGATATAAAGCCCTATTCTGTTTAGGCAATTTGGAACAGTATTCAGAGACTTCTATTTTGTTTTTTTGTTGTTTTACTTGGGGCCACAATCTATGATGCTCAGGGGTTACTCCTACCTGAGAATCACTACTGGTGGTGCTGGGGTACTAAATGGGATGCCAGGGATCAAACACTGGTCAGCTGCATGCAAGACAAGTGCAATACCCACTGTCTATTGCTCTGGTCCCCAGAGGCTTCTTGAATCACATCTTAGGACTTCAATTTTAATAAAACACTTAAAATACACATTCACTTAGCAACTCAGCAAAATAAGCACTAGCTGAGGAATGTTCATAACTAAATAAATTTTTAAGGGAACTGGCATCAAATAACACTAAATTTTACTCTTTCAAAATTTCTAATTCCTTTGTGAGTTCTTCTGAAATTCCCCATCCTCCCGCATTTATTAATCTAGAGTTCTGAATAGTAGGGAATTATTTTATTTTGATCACAAAAAATTCACTGTTTGCCGCTTTTTAAAACTATGTTACTCAATATTAAGGTAGAGAACTTTTCCAGGAAATACTTCAAAAATATTTTAACAAAGTAGTTATGTTATTTGCTTATTTTGTTTTTGGGGGGGTCACACCAGGATGAGCTCCATGCTTACTCCTGGATTTGTGCACAGAAATAATTCCTGGCTATGCTAGAGGGACCATATATGGTGATAAGGAATGAACTTACATCAGCCATATAAGAGTCAAGTGCCCAACTAGCTGGACTCTGTGTTCAGCTCTAATGTATTTATTTGAACGTATTTTTCACAAAATGATTTACTGAAAATACACACAAACCTAATGAAATAACACAACTCTAAGTAACATTTTTGCTAAAATATTCAAGAAAAAAGACAAAATATGCAAAATCAATTTAATTTTCTTTAAGTAAATTTAATTCCTACTTAATTTTGTCAAAGTAAAATAATTTTTCTTTACCTATGTATCATTAACTCTTACTCCCTAATAGAGATAAACTATGGGAGTAATTACAGATGCACAAATATGCAGGAAAATATATACTATAACTGCCTAATATTTTGACAACCTGTTTGTTTTTATAATATTTCTATAAATGAAAGTAATTCAAGAGAAATAAATGTATAAATTCTATACAATATTAGCAACATAATTACTATTAAACATTTGATCATTCTATATATTTGAAAGTGTGAGTGATGATATAAAACTATCAACAGTGGTCTTCTCTGGCTTTCTGAAAATTTAACATTCCAATATAACTAACCAATACAAGTCTACATATTTTCTAAATCTGTCAGAATTCATAGTATTTATTAATCAAACCCATATAATTTTCATAAATACTTTAAAAATATTTCATTGACATTTAATATGCTAGTAGATACGACAAGTATCATAAAACATCACTTTCTATTTGTTCACTTTAAAACAGCAATACATTTTATATGATATGCTTGCAATACCTGTTAAAAATTAAAAAGATTAAATTTAGTTAGAAACAAATATTTTGTTACAATATTAGAAATCTAGTGATCTAGTCCACTTATAGAGAATGTGCAAATGTGGGGACCTGACATTCTTAACATTCCACTCTTATTCTAAATAAAATTTAAATATAATGATCATCATTTAAATTACTTTCTAAAATAAAACTATTTAAAATTAATGGGATCTAGAGATAGTACACTGGTTACAGTGTATGCCTTGCATGAAGCTGACCCTTGTTTGACCCCAGCATCACAGGGTCACTTCAAACCTGCGAAATGCGCCCCCCAACTTCACCAGAGGACCTGTAGGTCTCCTGAATACCAATTGGAAGATAGCCCCAAACTTTATTATTAATGATTATGCTATAGGAACACACCAAAATTTTATCATATGTATGTAACTTAAACTTATGACACATAAACAAGAGCTAAAATATTCTTTTCTGTTATTATCTAATCAAATCTCAGCTATCAATATTGCTTATACATAAAAATACAGAAAGTTTATAACAATTTTTGCACAACATTCTAATCTTTCCTTTTGTAACTTAAACAAATATTTAATTTCTCATATGAAGTATTTGCAGCTAATTTGTAATCTTTTTAGTATCTCATTGGAATGAGAACAGTTCTTAAAATACTAGAAAGTTGAGTGATAGTGAAACTTTTAAAAGAACAGTCTGATAACTTGTTCCTTAGCATCTATTCTTATCCACTTTAATCTGTTCCATAGAGAGTTCTAAAATTGCTCTGTCAATGGTATAAGTGAGCTTAATATAGTCATAGCTTAAGTTTCTGTAATAGTCACAATAAAAATTGAGAAGAAACAGACACCTGAAATTAATATTAACAATATTAACAATATTTATTGAATTAGTCCAATAATGTTAAAATTACCATTTCAACATACAATAGAGTTTCTGAAGTATTTTACATTATTTAAGTTTTGTTTAGTAATTTTGTTCTAAGTGCTTAAAATTAGATAAGAAGTTTACACTTGGGGCATATCCTATTTGTAAGTAGATGTACTCAAGAACCCAATAAACTCAGGTGCTAGAGACAACCATATCAGATAGTGCATTTTTGTGTACAGAGATCTAATCATTACAACACCCGCTGCAAAAAAAACCTTTTGAAGTGTTTTCATTGTCTCTGTGTTAAAGTTTTAGATATGTATCTGATATTACTAGCTCACTCATCTTAATAACATTCTTTTGGTTCAAATGGTCCATTTACTTACCAGTTATAGTATTTTTAACTCAGCACTGATTTTCTTGGAAAACTGCTCAGATCAAGAGTGTTTTTATTTTTTTTCCATTTATTCTGAAATAAAGCTATTTTCCTTCTAACTCGCTGCTCTGAATTTGGTAGCCTTGCTTTCTTTCTTTTTTTACCTTTTTTTTCAGATACTATGCTCAAGTCACACTAAATATGCTTCCAAATTTGGACACCGAAAGAATGCTGCTCCCACTGGACCTTTACTATGCAATGTGCAGGGTTTTTTTTTTTTATCTCTCATACAGGTCTTTATACTAATTTTGCTGCAGTTAAATCTTTTTTGATTCCTTTTATACACTCTACTAGGGCATTTCACATTACCTCCAATTTTTTACTGTCTCTAAGGGACTGAACATCTGACAGAGGATCTATTTAATTTTTCAAACTATTCCACCCTAAGATGTAATGCTCTACTAAAACAGATTTTTTGGTTTGTTTTAAATTTTATATAGCTCATCAAAGGCCTAGAACAGAACTACTTGCCAGATGCTATGTAGCTCTTAGTGAGTATTTTATTAATAAATTACTAATGAACACATGTAATTTCTATAAACTAAAACTAATTTTTTTGCTGTGATCCATCATTTCTGTTGACAAATCTCTCCAATCTAATCCATGACCCACTTAAATTATAAACTTCAAGTAATTTTAAGTTTCATTTGTTTTTGATTATTTGCAACAATTTTTATTGATGTAACATTTTTCATTTTACAAGTTTCAAAAGTGCATTATTATAAATTAACATTTGTATACTCCACATTAAGTTCACCACTAAAAGTTTGATTGTATTCTTCAGCATCCAATATACCCAACAATTGTTCATCTTCTTCCCTTTAGGTTCCTTCAGAAAGCCATAGTGACTATCTGGATAGTTCAGTATGTGGGAGCATAGTAAATTATCTATTTTCAACAGCAGTTACTTCTTGGCCTTGTTTAATGCCTATAAACAAGGCCTATAAACAATGGCTTGTTTAATGCCTATAAGTGTCACAGGGAAAGCTGAAGCAGTGTCTTTCATAAAGCATCTGCTCAGTGCGTACTTGTTTTGTTGGACATTGCTTGAGTACTCCACTTATTACATTTCCACAGAGCCATATTCAAGTCTACCCCTCGCCTGTTCTGACTATGACATATCTCATCTTAGCATAAATTTAAAAAATTGCTTGCTGAATTACTGTATGGACTGAAAGCAGTAAAGAACTGAAAATCATTCCACATTTAGCTCAAGTATATTTATTTCAATATTGCACAGTAAGTTGCCCAATAAAAAAGGAACTTTCTAATGTTAATTACTCATGAGAACTTGAATCTTGATTTGGTTGTTTCGTGATCAGTGTAATGTGACATGCCAGGCAAGCGCCCTCCCTAACCACTATACCATCATCTCTCTGGTGCTTGGATTCTATTTTCTTCTGACTCTCCACCCCTCGCATCCCACAAAGGCAAAATAACAATTGGTGCAGCAGTACTAGGACCTTTAATCTTTGTTTCAAATATCTTTGTACAGAAAAATTGTCTGAACTCACATTTAGTGTACATTATTTGTTTGGGGGCCACTCTCCATAGTGCTCAGGGATCATTCCTGGTGGGGCTCAGAGGACCACATGTGCTGCTGGGGATGGAACCCAGGAAGACTGTGTGAAAGGAAAGTATCCTACCCACTATATGTGGTGCTGACACAAGTGTATATTACAGTGGATTATAACTATATCATCACATCTCTCACCTCAAGTTCGTACTATTTAGACAAATCTTACCATTTTTTATATCCACAATTCTTAGCATATATAAAGTATGTACCTATTTTTATCAATGCTTAAAATATTGAATGAATAAATAAATATCAAATTTATGGATGCCTAATATGAGATTATTAGCCCTCTGTGTGTAGAATGATTAGTATAGAGGGCTGTTTAATTACTTTTTTTTTTTAGTTTGACATTTCTATTAAAAATGGGTATCAACACCTTCTCCAAATGGAATCCCGGCAACCATGAGCTTCTACAAGTATGATTCTGGTATGCGTGCACCAGGACTATTCTTCTGAACTGCATGGATGCACTGGACTGGGGAGTTCCATCCATCAGGGGCTACCAGTCAGTCACTGATCCCAGTAGTCACACCCTCAACCTGCCCCTGGTGCCATCTTGATGCACACAGCAGTGAAGAAACCTGGCGGGCGGGCACCTCAACACCCAGAGAATTCTCTGGGCCCCATACTGAGTTGACATCACCAGGAGGTCCCAGATGGGGCAGGTGCTGTATCTCGCCTTTCCCAGATGGAATCCGGTGACCATGAGCTTCTACAAGCATGGCTCTAGTATGTTGGCACCAGGACTATTCTTCCAAACAACATGACAGTGTGCCCTTCCCTGATATGCAAAGTGAGCAATGGCAAGTAAATGATCTAGTGTCTGTCCCTGGAAGGCAGGCTTGCATGGTGGTAGGAAAATTTGAGCAAAATATAATGCCTACCAGAAATGCATCTGGACTGTAAATTAAACTAGAGCATCATGCCACCCTGAGAGGGGAAGGGTGTTTGTCCCTCCACTTTTCCCCCCTCACGGCGGCGGCATGGTGGGCACCATCTTTCAGAACATAATGGACAGCCAGTTATGAGACTACAGTGACAAGGCATGCAGGACCTCATGGGATGTGGGGTACAACTGGCCCTTCTTTCTGCCCTGACAAGACCCTTGAGTTACTGCCAAGGAATGCCTCCTCTGCTCCTGAATGACTATGATCCCAGAGACACACAAACCAATTTCGGACACCACCAGCTTTTGGCAGAAATGCATCTGGACTGTGCATTAAACTAAGGTGCAGTGCCACCCCGGGAGGGGAACAGTGTTTTTCCCTTGCCTTCCCTTCCTTTCCTTGGTGGCGGTGGCATGGTGGCCACCATCTTTCAGAGCCTAATGGACAGACAGGTATGAGGCTTCAGTGATGAGGCATGCGGGGCCTGATGGGATGGGGGCTGGAACCGGCCCTGCTCCCTGCCCTAACAAGGCCCTGAGTTGCTGTCTACAAATACCTCCCCCGGTTCCTGAACAACCATGATCCCAGAGGCACACAAACCAATCTCAGAATCCAGCGGCTTTTGGCAGTAATCCCTCCAGACTTATTACTAAAATATCAGAAATCCAAAATTGTGTAGCTATGATAGCAGTCACGTGACATCATAAGCTCTTCATAATCAGCAATAAAAAACAAATTATCTAATGATGTCTTTTTGGCAGGTCCGATTGTTGGGGAAAATTCGAAACAATAATGATGGGTCTTTTGTCGTAATATTGAATATGATCAACATAGAGAAAGAGTAAAGTGGAAATCTGCCACACAGGCAGGGGGTCTCTATTTCAAACTACAACATCCAATAGGAGAAAGAGAGCAAAAGGGAATGCCCTGCCACTGAGGTGGGAGGGGATGGGATGGGGGTGGTGGGAGGGATACTGGGATCATTGGTAGTGGGGAACGGGCACTGGTGGAGGGATGGGTTCTCGATCATTGTGTAACTGGAATGAAAGCACGGAAAGTTTGTAGCTCATGGTGTTTCACTAATTAAAAAAAAATGGGTATCAGTACTTGTGTTTTGAGAATGATTTGATTGCTTTTTTAATATCTATTTCTCCACTTACAGAGCATGTTAGACTAATTAAAAAAATGAAACTTTCAAGAATGTAAGTCAATACTGTAAAGAATATAACTGTAAAATTAAAGATTATCCGACTCAGTGGTTTCCAATGGCTTATTGTAGGAAAATGACTGGTCACATAGAGTGTAGGATAACAGTTTGTCCTTCCTGCATAGCCTCAGGTAGTTTAGGTATATTGGGTTGCTCCCATCACAGTGCTCCCATTCCTCTGTGTTTATTTGTAACTTCTTTCTTTTTTCTCTGTTGACTTTTAAGTATTGTTTTTCTCTTCTCCCTAAGTCCTTTGTATAGTTTATTCAGAGCAATGTCCTTTTTTGTATGGACACAAGACATGCTTTTTTAATGTGACTCTCAGTGATATTTCCCTCCTGGGCATCTGTTCTCTCACCTAAGCCTCAGATGCCTTTATTTCCTAGCACCCCCAAAAGCAGGGTCCTGAAGGGGGACTGGATGGAACCAGGGCAAGTGGTAAGCTACGTGCTACCCTGGCTTCGAGATGGGCCTGGCCAAAGCGCCATAATGCTTAACTATAAGTTAAGAGCTTGGTCATGGACAAATGCTGTCATGGTCCAGAAAGTAATAATTAGATTTGGACCCGCTAGGGTTAGGAATGATTAATCTGGCCTGAGCGCTGCAGTCTGAGTCTGTATCAAGATGCTCCCAGGAGAGCTGCCCTACAAGCCTCAATGTTATCTCTTACTGAGTCCATACAAAAATAACTAGTATTAAGATGTTGGTAGAGTTATTAGACTAAGGAAAAGAGAAAAACACCTTTAGGGGTATTTTGCCCTTGGGCACTCAGAAAGGGCTTTGGAATACCTCTTAAGTGGTGTTCCCTTTGAACCTGGTGGGCACTCAGGAAGGGCTTTCTTAAGTTAATTTTGCTATTGAGTGCAGTGTTAGCCCAGAGTGCAGGGGAGTTGGAGGCAAGAGAGATGGAGAGGAGAGAGAGCAGGGCAGCAAGATGGACAGTGAAGAGACTAGCAAGGGGGACAGAGGGAAAAGAATGTAGAAGAAAAATACAGAAACAGGCATGTGGAGAGAGAACTCAGGCTGCGAGATGGAGCATGGAGACACGAGTGGGAGAGACAGGAGGAGATGGAAATGAGGAGCAGTGTGAGACTAGGATGGGAGGTTCAGAGAGACAGGGGCAGGCGCGTGGGGACAATGGAATACATGGCAACTGATCAATCAACTGGATTGGCCTTCGTTTTGTCCACCACCTGTCCCAAGGCCTGAGCCCCTCTGACTGCAGGAGAGTCCCGGGCCCACCCCGAACGTGGGTGGTGAGGGGGAGAGCCATTGGGGCTCCCCCTGGCTGCCCCTAAAAGATATTATAAAATAGAGCTTCATATTAAAGATTTTTCTATACAATTCTCAAAAACTCAGTATGAAGATACTTATTAAAACACAAATAACAGTAATAATTACTGTTATATTCAAGTATTATTTCCAAACTATTAAAATATTACCTCAATTTTGTTTCAATGTTATTTTCAAATTTATTGAGTATTATTATTTGTTTTGAATTTTGAATACTATTATTTTCAATATTGTTTTCTAAGCATATACTTAAAATTGTATTGTTCTCAGAAACTTGAGTCTGGATGTTAATGAAAATACTGCTGGAAATCTTCCCTCTCTCTCTCTCCTGTCTCTCTCCCTCTCCCTCTATTTCTCTTCCTCTCTCTCTCTCTTTCTCTCTCACTCTGGCTCTCATACACACTCACACCTCTGCGAAAATAAAATAAACACACAAATTTATTCTACTGCAATGGTTATGCTTAATAGTGCATGCGTTATTTTTGTTTTGGGGAATTTTCTTTATAAGCAGTATTATGAATCATCTTTATAAGATAAAGGACCATGAGAATCCTTGTTGGCATATCATGCTGTGAAGTGCTCACAATTTGATGAAATACTGAATTGTCCTGTGTGACAGACACTGATATTAATATAATTGACTGTTTTTCCCTTATCATTATTCAATAGTCTGTAAATTTTGATAAAACTGAATTACTTAACAGAAGATAGGTGATGCATATTTCTCAGGACATAATTTACAAGTTTGAAAAATTGGGACAGTCAGGATCATTGCAGCTTTACTAGATGCTGTCCTACTCTAAACTACATTCAATTTTAAGAACACGTAAGTAGACAATATAAGGAAGACTGGTGAATTGAATTATGAAAAGAAAAAAATGAAGCATAAAAATGTATCTTTTCCACTATAAACAGTTAATAACAGCACAAGGGAACTATACTTAAATTATTCAACCCAACTTACCTTGTAAGAATGTTACTAAAATGACTATATGAACCATAGAGATATTAATAGAGCTAATAAACTTGTTTTGTATATGGCCAATTCTAGTTCAATCCCCAGCACCAAGAATGGTCCCCCGAACACAGCTAGGAATGATTCTGAGTACCGAGCTAGCACCACTAGATGTGACCCAAACTCCCATTCAGAAAAGATCATCTATGATTTTATGTATGTATTAATAGTAAGCACAAATGTACTACTGATAATTCTAACTTCTTACTGTCACAAAAGAGATGCTTAAAGTTTATTTCTTAAGCAAGTTTCTTGAAATAATAGAAAAAGCATCAGTACTACAAATAATGTAGGTTCGGAGAAAGACACTTGCACAGAAAGGGACAAAATGGACACACGTTCTCCGGCTTATCTTGTCCATTAATGAATCACCACGTTTTCAAGAAATGGACAGGTTTTAAGCTTAGGGCATAACTGAGAATTTAATGTCAAAAATAATAATAAAGGGTATGGTCTTTTGACCTAGATTACCTACCTTTCATTTTATTTATTTTACTGGCACTTACGTTTCTGTGTATCACTATTCCAATAGAATAAAATGGAACAAAGAGAGCATCTAATTCAGAGATGGCTGTAAATATTTAACTAATAAATCAATACATCTTTATTTCCATCCAAAATGATCAGAAGGGCACATCACTGTCACTGTCACTGTCTCTCGTTGTTCATCGATTTGCTTGAGTGGGCCCAGTAATGTCTCCATTGTGACACTTGTTACTGTGTTTGGCATATCGAATATGGCACGGGTAGCTCGCCAGACTTTGCTGTGAGGGTGAGATACTCTCGGTAGCTTTCCAGGCTCTCTGAGAGGGGCGGAGGAATCGAACTCAGGTCAGCCATGTCAGCTGCATGCGAGGCAAGTGCCCTACCCGCTGTGCTTTTGCTCCAGCCCAGAAGGGCATATAGCAAATAATAATTTAGATAAGAAAGCTAAAGTCTAGTAATGTTAAGTAATTTCCTGTGATAGATCCTATTTGCCAAAGAACAGTATACACAATATCTCCCACCATAATACTCCTTAACAATGTCTCTTGGATATTATTTGTACACTTCAGTTCCCTATTACCTCCTCTTAAATTGGAGTGTGCTAGTAACCTATGAGATTCCATGGCTTTCTAGGTAAGGGAATAGAAGTAGTAGAGCTTCTGTCTTTTTTGTGAAGGCAGTGTACTTTTCTGTAAAAATCTACTCAATCAATATGCCAAGAGGAAGGCCTCATAGCCATGCTGGGACCCATGTGTGTGACTTGGGCCTCCGGATCACAGTCGGGAAGAAATCCAAGACAAACCAAGTGAGATAAGTGAGGAAGTTTCCTGAAATGCAGCTCTTTGAGCCCACAACTGATGTTGCTTAAAACAGAGATGAGCTGAATCTGGCCAAATTGCAGATTTATAAATAAATGCTACTTATTTAAATCATTATGTATTGATATATTCTTTTTTGGTTTGTTTTGGGTTTTGACCACATGTGCTTAGGGGCTAGTGCAAGCTTTGCACTTAGGAATTGTTCCTTTGCAGTCCTTTGGGGATCATGAGTTGTCAGCTATCGAACCTGGGCTTTCCACATGAAAAAAAGAATAAAAAAAAGTACTTATCCCACTGAACTGTATCTCTGGCTCTGTAATTGTATATTTTTATACAGCACTGGGTAACTAAAACTTGCTTTTAGGAGAGCCTAAATTAAGGCCTACATGTCTTCTGATTCATAATCTGAGTTCTCATCAAAGGGTAGGCTGGGTACTCATTATGTTTAGAATAGCAAATCTACTTTGTGATCTAAAGTAATTAGGGAATGAAATATTTTTTAAAGAACAATTGAAGATGATACTTGGATAGTGAGTTACTATTACAATATAAGACACTCTAACTTTGTACATCAGTACTTTAAGATTTAATATACTGTAATAATAATAACTAAATGATAATAAAACTTGTTTTAAAGGGGATATATCATTTAAAAGGGAAGTGCTCCTAAATTCTTTGTTGTAAGAGGCAAAACATATATAGTTTATATAGGGCATCGTATTTAAAAATGTGTTCTACAATTTTTATTGATGAAAAGAAAAGTTTCTGTAGCCAATCTATATAATCAAAAAGTAAGAAAGATATTTTATTTTTCAACTTGGAATTGAAGAAAAGAATAGCAGAAAATGTTTGTATGCACAATTTGAACATTTTGTCCAAACATATTCATCACTGTTCAGTCTCATGTACTTTCACATCTCAGTAAGGGATAACAACCATATCTTTTGTTGTGTTTACAATCAATTTATAATGTATTCTTCAATCTGACTATTGTTAATTTCTTTCTGTCATTTATTTGTAACATTTCTCAGATAAATAGTTTAGAAACTAATATAAAATTCCTTAATTATGCTATCTATGTATAGTTCTAAATGTTATATTATGTAGGTATACAAGTTATACCAATACCTATAAATATTTACTAACATTTTAGCATTAAATATTCTGATATTTAATATTAATATAATGATTTATTATCATCTTCAAATCATTATTCTACAAATATTATTTTTATGAATCTAATGAAAACATGATGATATTGGTGTTATTTCCTCATTTTTTTTGTTTTGGTTTTTGAGTAAGTAACACCCAGCGATGCTCAGGGGTTACTCATGACTCTACACTCAGGAATTATTCCTTGCAATACTCAAGGGACCATATGGAATGCCGGGGATATAACCCAGGTTAGCTACATACAAGACAGACGCCCTGCCCACAGGGCGACCTAAAATTGTATTTTTATTGCTCCGACCCAAATTGCATTGCTTTTGAAAATTCTTCATTTTCACAAATGAGATTCTAGTTCTAATAATTTCTCAAGAACACAGAAATGATACATGAGGAAGTCAAAACTTAATCATTTAAAGCATGTTTGATTAGTTGTCTTAACTTTGGAATAATATTTTCTCATTAAATATCATAAATATAATATTTTCTCATTAAATATGCATATCTGTGAAATATATATGTATATAAACAAACAGAGCTACATCTATTCAAGTGTAATGGTCCGATTCGAATTGTTAGGAATTCGAATGAATCAACGCTCATGGCCAAGTCATGCTGACATGGACACCAACACCACCGACACCTCTTTTGTCGCATGTTCTGAGAAACAGTTCTTTTCCAGTGTCTAAAATGGCATGATTGGTTGATGCCTTCTCGTCTATGTCTGACCAATGACGTAGTACTTGATCTTTTGTGCTTATACCATCAGGTCCTTGATGGATGCATCCGATGCCAGTATATGTGCATTGAAAGTACAGACAGTCATTTTTGTCCTTCTTTGTTTTGGCAGCCTAGTTTGGCCTTGGGATTTTATCAGCCTCTCCTTTCTCAACCTTCTTAATGCTTCTGTATTGGTGGCTCTTTCAGTGTCAGGGGAATGAGACCCATTGTATTTACTGTTTTTGGAAAATTGAATACGCTATGGATAGCTTGTCAGGCTCAGCCATGCAGATGGGATATTCTCAGTAGCGGTCTGGAAAGCAGCCTGGAGCATGGCGGCGGCTAGGTTGTTGAGGGAGTGGAGGACTATTTATTATGGAGTGACTATTTATCTAAATAGTCATAGTCTATATGTTTAAATTCTTTTTATGGTAGTGGGGAGAACCGAGTGGTGCTCAGGGCTTACTCCTGGTTCTGCTCTCAGGGATAACTCCTGGCTGAGTGCAGGGAATCATATGGAATGGCAGTACTGAACCCGAGTCAGTAGTGTGCAAAGCAAGTGTGCTACCTAATGTACTATCTCTATGACCCTTGAAACTGAATTTTGAAAAACAAACAACAACAAAAAAAAGTATTTTTCTTTATTTGTGTGATTAGAACCTTAAAATCTATTCTCTTAGAAAATTGCAACTAAAAAAAAAAGAGTAGCACTGTTGCACTGCCCTTCCATTGTTCATGGATTTGCTCAAGCAGGCACCAGTAATGTCTACATTGTGAGACTTGTTGTTACTGTTTTCGGCATATTGAATATGCCATGGAGAGCTTGCCAGGCTCTGCCATATGAATAGGATACTCTCAGTAGCTTGCTGGGCTCTCCGAGAGTGGTGGAGGAATCAAACCCGGGTCGGCTGCATGCAAGGCAAACACGCCCTACCCATTGTGCTATTGCTCCAGCTCAAAACAGAGTATTGTTTACTATAATCACTATGCAGCATATTATGTCCCCAGAGTTTATTTGGTTTATAACTACACATTGGTTCTTTCAAGCACCTTCATGCATTGTGTTCGGCCCTGACACTCAACTCTGTCCACTACTAATCTGTTCCCTGTATCGACACTATCATCTTTCCATTCTGTTATGCTTACTTGTCATTCCCCATCTACGCAAGTTAGACAATATTTGGCTCTCTGTCTTATTTCACTTGGCATAATGGTCAATTCTTCTACTATACGATTTCCTTCTCATATTGATTGAGTGCTGTATCACTGAATAGACATCTTCCTCATATGTTTATCTTTTGATGGCTACTTTCAAGGTGGCTTTCAAGTCTTGTATATTATATGAACAAGGGTATTCATATATCTTTTCGAGTTAATATTTTCATTTCTTTCAGATAAATAGCAGGAAGAACTGCTGAATCATGTGACAGTTCCATTTTTCATTTTGTGAGAAAACTCCATACTATTTTCTATCACAGATATTCCATTTTACATTTCCGTCTATGGAGTACAAAAGTTTCATTTTCATTACTTTCTCACCAACATTTGTTATACCTTGTCTGTCTGATGAATCTTTCATATATCTAATATGTAATATCTAATTTTAATTTTTATTTCTATTTCCCTGATTATTAATGATACTGAGCACTTTTTCAGGTAGGTACCTGTTGGTCATCTGGGTCTTTCATTAAAAAGAATCTGCTCATAAGCTCCACTCATTTTTTTAATTGTTGTTTTTGAGGTTTCCTGCTATAGAGTTATATGTGCCTTTTTATATGGGCTGGAGTGATAGCACAGTGGGTAGAGCGTTTGCCTTGCACACGGCTGACCCATGTTCGGTTCCTACACCTCCCTTGGAGAGCCCGACAAGCTACTGAGAATATCGCGCCCACACTGCAAAAGCCTGGCAAGCTCCCTGTGGCATATTCGATATGCCAAAAACACTAACAACAAGTCTCACAATGGAGATGTTACCGGTGCTCACTCGAGTAAATCGATGAACAACAGAACAGTGCTACAGTGCTACTATTAACTGCAAGGCACATGGATAACAAATAATTTTATCCCATTCAGTGAATCCCACTTCATTTTTTTCTGAGGGTTTCTTATTCTGTACAAAAAAACACTTTTATTTTGGTAGATGTGCATTTAAAAGTAATTCTTGCTGTCTTTATTTGTGGTGTCAAATATATATTCATATATATGCATATGTATACACACAAATATATGTTACATATTTATATATTTATATATTTTAATTATATATATTATATATCCGACTCTAGCTGTATGCTCCCTATTTTTTAAAGACATTAATTAAAGAATAAAGTCATTACCAAGATCCATGCCAATGAGTTTAGCCAATGAGTTTACTGCCTAATTTCAGAATTTACATTCAAGTTTTCAATCCATTTTGAGGTTTTGTTTGTTTGGAGTGTTATATTTCACTACTTTTAAATGAAATATTGTTGCCTCACACGTGGAAAACATTTATTCTCCTCATAGGTCTAGAGTGTTTACTAAATTTAAACTAGTCATGTGGTAAATTGTTTTGAATCATAATTGTATAGTTTTATAAGGATCCATTATCTATCCTTTACTAAAGCAAAAGGATGATAGGAATTATGAAATGTTTAGGCTGTTAGTAACTACAAACATAATCTTCTTGATTATAAATTAATAGACATCAACTTGGAAACACAAAGCTCATGCCTCTCATTTAGATCATGGAACAGAAGTAGAGCTGGACCTATAACTAAGACTGCTCACTCCTTGAACTAATTTTATTTTCTCTCCATACTAAATTGTTCCCCTCCAGTATCATTCCACAGATATCTTCCCCTTAAACATTTGATTAGCATGTTTCTGGAAATCCTTCCCTTTATTTCCTTCCTCTTCAAATGTTATAATAAAAGAAACCTATTATATTTTTAAATCAGACATTTGTTTTGTTAAAAATTGAGTAAAATGCTTTCTTTTGTGGTAGCAGCTTCACTTTTACAAACAATCTGCTTAAAAATCAAGAGTCTTAGGTAGTTTCCTATTTGCTAGCAGCAGAAGAATCATTTTTCTATGGCCTTACTTCTGAAACAGATGAAAAATATGGATTTTTATCTTTATTCCTTACCAATACCCAAATCCACATCACTGTCATATTTTAATAGAATTATTTCAATGAGTCTTTCCAATTTTTCTCATTGCACCCTACCACATAGTTTTGGTGCTGAGTGATATTCTTAAAACATAAATCAATATTGAAACCCAAAACAATCTTTACTGCTAAAACCCTCTAATGGTTAGCATTGTGTGTGTGTGCGTGTGTGTGTGTGTGTGTGTGTGTAGGAGATGCTAGAACTTGAATCAGGATCTCACATATGTTAACATTACACTTTAAATACAGTCCAAAGTTTTCATATAAATTTTAAAGATCTGATCAGGGGTCAGATCTTTTGTTTGTTCCAGTTATACTGCCCTTCTTTATTTTGTTCCAGTTATACTGCCCTTCTTCCTCCTTCTAAAATACACTAAAACATGTGCATTACGACTGATCCTTATATTGTCTCCATCACATCACATCACATCACATCACATCACATCACATCACATCACATCACATCACATCGCATCACATCACATCTCATCAAGCAGTATATCATAGATAGCTAACATTAAACAGCACAGCATAGTACAGCACAGTTTTATTTTATGCATATTGTCGTACTTTGATTTTTATTTTTTATTTTACTTTTATTGCTATTCCCCAAAGCAAACATCCACCTTGTTTATAACTTATGCATTGTGCCTACAGTGGAATTTGGCATTAGGCATTTACTCAAAAATATTTTGTATGAGTGAATATTACTTGAATCATTGTAGGCTCAACTAGCTTCCAGCTTCCAGTTAATTAATCAGTAAACTGATAAGACTATTCATTGGATAAAATGCATTACTTAATATTATTTCTCTAGGATATCCTCAAACTTCCTATATTAGGACTAGAAACTCAAAATTATTTGTTATATATCAATTCATGTTGGACATTCATATTTCTATCTTTGGGTTTCAGTCATGAAAGAAAGATTTTAGAAAATATTACAAAGGAGTTTCTTGTTATGGAGTGTGTATGTGTGTGTATGTGTGTGTGTGTGTGTGTGTGTGTGTGTGCGCATGCGTGCATGTGTGGGTCTGTACACTTAAGGTTCTATTGAAGAAAATATTCATTCATTTATGTCCTTAACCTTTCAGGAATTTCCCTTACTTTGGAAAATGCAATTCTTTTCTCTACTCTATCATCTGATCAAGGCTTCTTTTTCTTGCCTGAAACCTTTAGATGTAAAAGTAATATTGTCAGCATATCTGGTTAAGTGTGCATCCATTAGACTGCCTAGTTAGAGTATCTTGCCAATTATAGGCAATCAAAAAATGATGATCAAGTGATGGATATTCAGGTCCTTATGTGCCTGTGTGCCAGTATTAATTCAGGCAGTGAGGAATTTATATCTTCACTGGGTATTGGGTATTGGGAAATGCAAGGATTATGTGCTGCTGCATATAACAGCACATTTTAAATTAAGATTAGAAGCCAGATTTAACTTTATTCAATATGTCTCTTAGTGTCTTAAAGATGAGAACTCAGGACCATCTTGGATTCAATGTTTAACTTCCCATATGGTCCCAGAAGCACTGCTAGGGGTAATTCTGAGTTCAGATCCAGTAGTAAAACCTGAGCATTAATCATTGTGTTTCCAAAAAACAAATAATAATAATAAAAAAAGAAAATGAAATTCTATTGCTTTAGCTTGAAAAGGGCTGGAGCAATAGCACAGCAGTAGGGTGTTTGCCTTGCACGCAGCCAACATGGCCGACCCGAGTTCGATTCCTCCGCCCCTCTCGGAGAGCCTGGCAAGCTACCCAGAGTATCTCGCCCGCACGACAGAGCCTGGCAAGCTCTCCGTGACGTATTCGATATGCCAAACACAGTAACAACAAAGTCTCCAATGGAGACATTACTGGGCCCACTCGAGCAAATCGATGATCAACGGGAGGGCCTTTACCTTTACCTTTAGCTTGAAAAAAGGGGGCTGTTAAAGGAACAGTCTAAATATTTATTTGCTAGGAGTTTTCTTTTTTAAGTATTTTTTTAAGTTAAATGATTTTTTTCATGACATAATGATTTATTTATTTATTTGTTTGTTTTTTAAATTTAGATTTTTATTAGTGAAACACTAATGAGGTACAGTTGCAGATTTACAAATTTTGTGCTTAGGTTTCAGTTATACAATGATCGAATACCCATCCCTCCATCAGTGCCCATTTTCCACCACCACTGATCCCCTCGCCCCCCCATCTGATCCTGCCTCAGTGGCAGGGCATTCCCTTTTGTTCTCTCTCTCTCTTTGGGGTGCTGTGGTTTGCAAAAGAGGCATTGCGTGGCAATCATGTTTGGTCTAGAGTTTACTCTCAGCACACATCTCACATCCTGGGAGGATCCTCCCTTCTCTATCTGATCTGCTTTTTCTCCCTAGCTGGCCTCCAAGCCATGGAGTAAACCTACTGGTACTTAGAACCTGGTACTCTGCTATTCTTGGGTGTTATTCTCCTATTTTAAGTTAAATAATTTTATACATGTTTATCTTTCTATAATGGGCTGGAGCGATAGCACAGAGGTAGGACGTTTGCCTTACAAGCATCCAACATGTCTGACCCGAGTTCGATTCCTCCGCCCCTATTGGAGAGCCCGGCAAGCTACCGAGAGTATCTTGCCCACATGGCAGAGCCTGGCAAGCTACCCATGACATATTAGATATACCCAAAACAGTAACAACAAGTCTCATGATGGAGACGTTACTGGGCCCGCTCGAGCAAATCGTTGAATAACAGGAGGACCGTGAGGAGCATGACCTTTCTATAGTAATATAAAGGTAAAGGTAAAGGTAAAGGCCCTCCCGTTGATCGTCGATTTGCTCGAGCGGGCCCAGTAACGTCTCCATTGGAGACTTTGTTGTTACTGTGTCTGGCATATCGAATACTCTCGGTAGCTTGCTGGGCTCTCCGAGAGGGGCGGAGGAATCGAACTCGGGTCGGCCATGTTGGCCGCTTTTAAGGCGAACACCCTATCGCTGTGCTATGTACATATATTTTTCTCAAGAAAATCAGCTAATATGAATCAGGTTATTTGCATAAAGTATATACGTGATGGGCTGGAACGATACACAGCCGGTAGGGTGTTTGCCTTGCACGCAGTCAACGTGGCCACCCGAGTTCAATTCCTCCGCCCCTCTCGAAGAGCCTGGCAAGCTACCGAGAGTATCTCACCTGCACGGCAAAGCCTGGCAAGCTCCCCGTGGTGTATTCGATATGCCACACACAGTAACAACAAGTCTCACGATTGAGATGTTACTGGGCCTGATGGAGCAAACTGATGAACAATGGGAGGACCGTGACCATGACCAGTATACACGATAAAAAGAACCCAATTAGAAATTCAAGTTGTTTTATTAGTTCTGGGACCACATCTTGAAATATCTAAGTCTAATTCTGGTTCTGTTTTCAGGAATAACTTCTGGTGGTGCTCAGGTATCCTAAGGATTGAATTAGGGTAAATCACAAGCAAAGAAAGCACCTTGACCCCTGTACTATCTCTCCAGTTTCAAGAAGTTGAGGTTTAAAATAACTTTCTGGAGACTCCTGAGCCAGTATATGAGTAGTATTTCACACATCTCACACCCTGGAATATGGCAAATCATATAGTCCCCTGAGCAGTGCCAGAAGTAATTCCTGAGTGTGGAGGCAGGAGTAGCCCTGAACATCATTGGGTGTCGCTTAAAACCAACCAAACAAAACCGTCCAAAAAAGTAAAAAAAATAAATAAATAATTGATTTATTGCCTAGTGGCCCCAAAGTTACCTGAGAGATAATAGAGAGTTAT
Organism: Sorex fumeus; assembly: GCF_029834395.1. Classification (NCBI taxonomy): domain Eukaryota; kingdom Metazoa; phylum Chordata; class Mammalia; order Eulipotyphla; family Soricidae; genus Sorex; species Sorex fumeus. The sequence continues at coordinate 2,936,696 of NW_026606186.1, forward strand.
GGTACTGGCCTTAGCTGTGATGGAGCTGGGTTCGATGCCCAGCAATATCTACCATCACCCATACTTGCAAGGAGTGATCCCTGAGTACAGGTTCAGGAGTAAGTTTTAAAAACAAGTAGGTATGGACTCCAAAAAAATAATCAAAACAAAACAAAAAACATTTTTAAAACTTCAGGTAAGTTTTGGGACCTGAGCGATAATGCAGCAGGTGGTGCTTGTCTTGCTATGGCCAACCCAGGTTCAATCCCTAGCATACTCTAATACTCATCGGGTGTGATCCCTGGGCACACAGAGAGGCATAAGTCCTGAGCACCACTGAGTAAGAACCCAAAGCAAAACAAAACAAAACTGAAAGCTTCAAGTAACTTTCTGTTCTCCCAACTATTAACTAAAAATAAAAATAATCAAAGTATTATATAGACCACTCATGACTGAAAAAAACATAAAACTACTGTTAATAAAAAAGAATCCCTAAAACAACTCTTCAGTGTTTTCATTTATATAGTTGTATTTAAAGAAAAAACTTTTATATATTTAAATTAAATATAGAAAAAAGTGACAGGGATTATTTCTTGGTAAGTTATTGGAGGAAATCTAATTAGGGGTAAATTGTACACATTCATGTTAAGATGCACTACAATTGTCCAAATGATAAATTAGCTTTGGATTTGTTATTGAAAATAAATAAAATGCACATATTCGAGGATTTAGACATGCTTTTTCTCTCTTTCCTATAGAGATTGATTATTATTACCATTCTGGCATAATTTCTGAAGCAAGGTACCTTAGGATTTTTACAAATTCTTTCAGCTTAAATAGTCATTGTACTTTGGGCTAATTAAAAAACAAACTGCGCATAAGTGTCATACTTTCACATCTGCCCTTTTACTGTTCCCAGCAGGCAATCAAAGTTATGTCTCTGCTGGCCTTGTATTAGATATTTATGGTTATATTTTTTTCAACCACGGGCCTGTGGACTTCTGCATTATAGAGTGTATGCCATATTAATCTTTGTATCCTCTCATACTCAACATGGGCCTCCTACATGGTTGGCCGAGCACTAGCAAGCTTTCAGGAAATATCTATGCAATTAAATTGGATGAGAGGACAGAGAAATTATACTGAGAATCTAGATAATGTAGACTGTCAGTCGGTGTTTAACTAAGCAGTGAAGGTGAGAAAGGCTGAGTGTACATTCTTGCATTGCTAGAGGGAGCATAAGCACACAGTCTGCCAGATTGAAAGCACCAAAGGAGAAAAATATATAATTTACAGAGCACTTAATATGTATCAGGCGCATGGTGAAACACACATGCCCCATCTCATTCAATCAATCACAGCCACTTTACATGGTAGGAAGGAAATATCTCAATACAATATCCATGAGAAGGTTGAGGTAATATGGAGTGATAGTTAAGATATCATGATTCTGCTTTTAGACTTGAGTTAGATTCTTGGTTTTACTTTTCTGTAGCAATGGCCTAGAGAGTACTTTGAGGGAAACTGGAAAATATCTGTAATGTTTCTCAAAATGTGGCCCAGTTTCTGATACATCAAATTCCTACAGTCCCTTTTTTAAATTGAATGTGTGCCTAGTATTTAAGACACCTTGCAATCCGATGCTGGGCTGGAGTGATAACACAGCGGTAGGGCGTTTGCCTTGCACGCAGCCAACATGGCCGGCCCGAGTTTGATTCCTCCGCCCCTCTCGGAGAGCCCGGCAAGCTACCGAGAGTATCTCACCCGCATGACAAAGCCTGGCAAGCTCCCCGTGACGTATTCAATATGCCAAACACAGTAACAAGAAATCTCAGAATGGAGATGTTACTGGGCCCGCTCGAGCAAATTGATGAACAATGGGAGGACCGTGACCATGACAATCTGATGCTGGAAAGCATTAAAATAATATTGCCTATTACATTGACACAGTCAGGTATCCTAAACTAAATTTTGTTCCCCAAACATATATAGCATTGTCTAAAACCTTTATAATACAGCGCCTTAGAGAAAACACTCGTATTTGATGTTGAGCTTAAATTATAGTGTTTTTTTCTCACAAAAATGGAGGTTTCACTATTTAAAAGATAACTACTCAATGACATATCTTTCCATAAGTTATTGGTGTGCCAATTAAAATATTCAGTAAAGTTAACTTTTGATTATGCCCAGACTCTTACAGGTAAATAAATTCTGAGATGGGTTATGATAAGATTTGTATACTGTCCTAAAGTCAAATGTCAGTTTTTTTTAAAAAAAAAAATTATTTATTTATTTATTTATTGAATCACTGTGGGAAAGGTTACAAAGCTTTCAGGTTTAGGTATCAGTCATGCAAATATCAAACACATTTCCCTTTACCAATACTTATTTTTTACCATGAAGAACCCCAATAAAACCCCACCCCCCACCCCTCCCAGTCCCTGTGAGGCAGATGAATTCTAGTTAACACTCTATCTGCTTTGATTAGATTCATTGTTCCAATAAAAGATTCACCACTATTATTTAGAGTTTACCCCCCCCCCCCCCAAATCAGACATGCTGAAAAAGCATTGTGAAGTGATTTGCTTTTTACAGCTGGGTTCAAGAATTAAATGTTGGTTTTGGATTTCTGCTATTTTACTTATTGACCCTGGAAGTATTTCTACTGAAAGTCAGATAGTTAAGAAATTGGTTTCTGTGCTCTGGAGTCGTGGCCGTCTTGGAGAGCCACTAGTGGGGGGCAACTGGTGGCCTCGGTAGGGCGTGAAGGGCGGACCGAAACGCCCCCCTTCCCATGAGGTTTTAGTCACCCCCACACCCCCGGCTCATACCTGCTGTCCACGAGGCTCCCATGCAGACGCCATCTTTCTTTCCAGAGAGGAGAGGGCGACTGGGGCAACACCCTTTCCCCTCCGGACAGACATGATGGCCTGGATTAACGCATAGTCCATTCACTTTTCTGCTCCAAGCTGCCAGGTTCTGCATTAAGTCCTTGTGCATCTGGGGCCATGGCTGTGCTGGAGAGCCGCTTGCGGGGGGCAACTGGCGACCTCGGTAGGGCGTGAAGGACAGACCGGAACGCCCCCCTTCCCATGAGGTTTTATTTGCCCCCACACCCCCAGCTCATACCTGCTGTCCACAAGGCTCCCATGCGGCTGCCATCCTTCTTTCCACAGAAGAGAGGGTGAATGGGGCAACACCCTTTCCTCTCTGGCAGACTTGATGGCCTGGATTAACGCATAGTCCGTTCACTTTTCTGCTCCAAGCTGCCAGGTTCTGCATTAAGTCCTTGTGCTTCTTGGGCTGTGGCCGTGCTGCAGAGCGCTCGTGGGGGGCAACTGGTGACCTCGGTAGGGCGTGAAGGACGGACCGGAACGCCCCCCTTCCCATGAGGTTTTAGTCGCCCCCACACCCCCAGCTCATACCTGCTGTCCACAAGGCTCCCATGTGGCTTCCATCTTTCTTTCCAGAGAGGAGAGGGCGACTGGGGCAACACTCTTTCCCCTCCAGACAGATATGATGGCCTGGATTAACGCATAGTCCGTTCACTTTTCTGCTCCAAGCTGCTGGGTTCTGCATTAAGTCCTTGTGCTTCTGGGGCCATGGCTGTGCTGGAGAGCCACTCGTGGGGGGCAATTGGTGACCTCGGTAGGGCGTGAAGGACGGACCGGAACGCTCCCCCTTCCCATGAGGTTTTAGTCACCCCCACACCCCCGGCTCATACCTGCTGTCCACAGGGCTCCCATGCGGCCGCCATCTTTTTTTCCAGAGAAGAGAGGGCGAATGGGGCAACACCCTTTCCCCTCCGGACAGACATGATGGCCTGGATTAACGCATAGTCCATTCACTTTTCTGCTCCAAGCTGCTGGGTTATGCATTAAGTCCTTGTGTTTCTGGGGCTGTGGCCATGCTCCAAACTTAACTCTGATTTTCAGGGAGAAACATTGGGTGGTTTACTTCCCATGGATCACTTTGTATATAGAGAGATGTCGCGCGGCCGCATAAGTGGCTGCGCGGTTTGGAGGAAAAGTCCTAGTTCCCACATACTCGAGCTGTGCTTGTAGAGGCTTCTGGTCACCGAGGTTCCATCTGGGGGTGGTGGGATGCGGTACCTACCCCATCTGGTACTTCCCAATGATCTCGGTTCTTTTTGGAACCTGTTTTTTTTTTTCCTTCGGGAGCTGTGGATCCCCACCCTCCATGTGGCCCTTCTCTTTGGCTGTATGCTGTAAAGATGGCGCTGGGGGGCGGGCTGTGGGCATGACTTCCAGAATCAGAGGTTACCTGGAGTTGTAGTTCCAGCAGATTTGAGGAAAAGTCCTAGTTCCCGCATACTCGAGCTGTGCTTGTAGAGGCTTCTGGTCACCCGGGGTTCCATCTGGGGGGGGCGGGATGCGGTACCTACCCGATCTGGGACTTCCCGATGATCTCGGCTCTTTTTGGAACCTGTCTTTTTTTTTTTTCTTCGGGAGCTGTGGATCCCCGCCCTCCATGTGGCCCTTCTCTTTGGCTGTATGCTGTAAAGATGGCGCTGGGGGGGCGGGCTGTGGGCATGACTTCCGGAATCAGAGGTTACCTGGGAGTTGTAGTTCCGGCAGATTTGAGGAAAAGTCCTAGTTCCCGCATACGCAAGCTGTGCTTGTAGAGGCTTCTGGTCACCCGGGGTTCCATCTGGGGGAGGCGGGATGCAGTACCTACCCCATCTGGGACTTCCGGACGATCTCGGCTCTTTTTGGAACCTGTTTTTTTTTTTTTCCTTTGGGAGTTGTGGATCCCCGCCCTCCATGTGGCCCTTCTCTTTGGATGTATGAAATGTCAGTTTTTTTAAAAGCAGTATTTCTCAATATTCTGCTCATGGTTAACCTCCAAATTTGTTTCTTGCCTCTGACCCCTTATCCTCTTGGTTGGCCCCTTAGTCTTATGCCACAAGGCATCATTTTTACATATTTTATCTGAGCCTCTGCCTCTCCCACCACACAGACAAACCAGGAATATCAATGACTGTCAATAGGGGTCATAAGGTCCCCAGTTTTAAAGCACTGGGTTGAGAACTAAGATTATTTCAAAATGTGAAGACTGTGAAGGTGGCAAAACCAAAATTAGAACTCAGACAATGTGTCTTGCACCAAATTCAATCCGTTAAGTAAGTAGTTTTTAATCTTAGGGAAAGATTAGAATCATCTAATGAGCTTTAAAAAATGGCTAGACTCCTCACGCTGCACCCATCTCATCCCAAACCCAGGTCCGTTCAGCCGCCGGTTCTTGAACCCGGGACTTGCATCTCTCCCTTCAAGACCCCAGGCGTCCCCCCAGATGCCTGGAGAAAAGCAGTTCTGAGCGTCTTCCCTCTCCTCTTCACTCCTCACACTGTGCCCAACTCATCCCAAACCCAGGTTTCTGTAGAGGCGTGGCCTCTTCACAAGTGGGCGTGGCTTCTGCAGAAGTGGGCATGGCCAAGTTTGGGGGGGGCGGCTGCTAACGCAGCCACAGATTGTTTACCCATACTAAGGAACCTAGTCCCCAAGGAATCTAGTCCCCAACCTACACAGCAATATAAAGAAACAACGCAAATCCCTACCAAAAGGGGAGGACAACAAAAACAATCTAGAAGATCCTGTCAATGCTACTCACCTAAGGGACCTCTCTGACATAGAATTCAGATACAAAGTCATGAAGATGTTCAATCAACTCAATGAAACAGTCAGACAGACAGCCAGTAACACCACAGAAAAAATCAACAAATTACGCGAAGAAATGAAAGCAGAAATGTCATGATTAAAAGATTCCGTAGATGAAATGAGAAACTCAGTCCCTTCTCTTAAGAATGGAATGACCGCAGCTGAAGAGAGAATCAGTGAGCTGGAAGATCAGCTGCACCAAGCCAACAGGCAACAACAAACAGTGGCAAGGGACCTCAAAATAGCTCTACAGAGAATCAGAGTCCTATTAGATGATTCCAACAGGAACAATATTAGAATCATGGGACTACCTGAAGCTCAGGGAAACAATCCCAACCAAAAAAACACAGTCAAACAAATCATTGCTGAAAAATTCCCAGAGCTCCACAATGTAGCCATTCAAGTTCAAGGAGCCCGAAGGGTGCCAGCTAAAAGAGACCCTAACAAAAACACTTCAAGACATATCATAGTTATAATGATTGATGCTGCCGATAGAGATACAATACTGCAAGCAGCAAGGGCAAAGAAGGAAATCACATACAAAGAAGTACCCCTTAGATTCACAGCAGATCTATCAGAGGAAACCCTCCAAGCCCAAAAGCAGTGGCGAGGTATAGTGAAAATACTCACTGAAATGAATGCTTCACCAAGAATACTCTATCACTCAAAATTGAAGAAACGATACACTATTTTCTAGACAAACAGCAGCTCAGAAACTTTATAGACTCAAAACCAAACCTAAAACAAGGGCTAAAGGGGCTACTATAAGACAAGAGAATCCCTACAACCACAACACACCCTCACAGAAAGATGATACAAAACCCCATAACAATAATCTCTCTCAATGTCAATGGTCTAAATTCACCAATTAAGAGACAGAGAGGCAAAACAGATTCAGAGACAGAACCCATCATTCTGATGCCTACAAGAAACCCATCTCAACAGTCAGAGCAGACACAGACTCAAAGTCAAAGGATGAAAAACAATCCTACAAGCAAACAGCAACCTCAAAAAAGCTGGGGTGGCCATACTAGTATCGACAGCATTAATTTTGTGTTAAAAAATATTAGAAGGGACAGCAAAGGCTATTTTCTCTTCATCAAGGGATACATACAACAGGAAGAAATCACACTCTTAAATGTATACGCACTTAATGAGGGAACAGCTAAATATTTAAAACAACTGCTAACAGATTTTAAGGAAGACATTGCTAGCAATACAATATTAGCTGGAGATTTCAACATCGCCTTATCACTCCTGGATGGATCAACAAGAACAAAACTCACCAAGGAAACATTGGCTTTGAAAGAAAAAATAGAAGAGAAAGGATTTATAGACCTGTACAGGGCCTTACACCCCCAAAAGAAAGAATACACATTCTTCTCCAGTGCGCATGGAATATTTTCCAAAATAGACCATATCCTAGGCCACAAAACATAACTAAATAGAATCAGGAAGATAGAAATGGTATCAACAATCTTTTCAGACCATGACACACTGAGAATAGAAGTGAATCACACACAGACACGGAGAACAAAATCAAACACCTGGAAATTAAACAACTCAATGCTTAACAATGAGTGGATCAGGAAGGAAGTCAAGGACGAAATCAAAAGATACTTGGAAACAAATGAGAATGAAGACACGAGCTACCAGAACTTATGGGATGCAGCAAAAGCCGTTTTAAGGGGAAAATTTATAGCTCTGCAAGCATATCTCAGGACAGAAGAAAGGATGCACACAAACAGCTTGACTTCACAGCTCAAGATCTTAGAAAATTAACAACAGAAAGGAACCAAATTGGGTAGAAGGAAAGAGATCATAAAACTTAGAGCAGAAATCAATGACATGGAAACCAAAGAAACAACACAAAATATCAATGAAACCAAGAGCTGGTTCTTCGAGAAAATAAATAAGATAGATAAACCACTAGCAACACTCACAAAGAAACAGAGAGAGAGAGCCCTAATAAATCCAATCGGAAATAAGAATGGGGATATCACAACAGAAACTAAAGAAATTCAAGAGCTCATCACAGACTGCTTTGAAAGTCTGTATGCCACGAAACAAGAGAACCTAGAAGAAACGGATAAATTCCTGGATTCCTATCATCTCCCAAAGCTGAATCAAGAAGATATAGAGTACCTGAATAGACCTATTCACATCAAGGAAATTGAAACTGTAATCAAAACTCTTCCCAAAAACAAAAACCCAGGTCCAGATGGATTCACTGGCGAATTTTTCCAAACATTTAAAGAGGACCTATTGCCAGTTCTTCTCAAGCTTTTCCAGGAAATACAAAAAACAGAAACTCTCCCAAACACTTTCTATGAAGTCCATATCTCTCAAATACCAAAAGGAAGCAAAGACACCACAAGAAAAAAACTACAGGCTGATATCCCTGATGGACACGAATGTAAAGATTCTCAACAAAATACTAGCCAATAGAATTCAACAATTCATCAAAAAGATCATATATCATGACCAAGTGAGATTCATCCCAGGGATGCAAGGATGGTTCAACATTCGGAAATCAATCAACATAATCCATCATATCAACAAAAGAAAAGATAAAAATCATATGATCATATCAATAGATGCAGAGAAAGCATTTGACAAGATCCAGCACCCAGTCATGATGAAAACTCTTGCCAAAATGGGGATAGAGGGGACTTTCCTCAATATAGTTAAAGCCATCTACCACAAACCTACAGCAAACATCATCCTCAATGGGGAAAAACTGAGAGCTTTCCCCCTAAGGTCGGGGACGAGACAAGGATGCCCACTCTCTCCACTACTGTTCAATATAGTACTGGAAGTACTTGCAATAGCGATTAGGCAAGGAAAAGATATTAAGGGCATCCAGATAGGAAAAGAAGAAATTAAGCTCTCACTATTCGCAGATGATATGATACTATACTTAGAGAACCCTAAAACCTCTACCAAGAAACTCCTAGAAACAATAGGCTTATATAGTAAAGTGGCAGGCTATAAAATCAATACCCAAAAATCCATGGTTTTCCTATATGCAAATAGTGAAAGAGAAGAAAGTGACATGAAGAAAACAATCCCATTCACAATTTTGCCCCACAAAATCAAGTACCTGGGAATCAGCTTAACTAAGGAAGTAAAGGACCTGTACAAAGAAAACTACAAATCGCTAATTCAGGAAATAAAAGAGGACACGAGGAAATGGAAAAATCTCCCCTGTTCATGGATGGGAGGAATCAACATTGTTAAAATGGCAATACTTCCCAAAACACTGTACAAATTCAATGTGATCCCTATAAGGATACCCATGACATTCTTCAAAGAAATGGAGCAAGCACTCCTGAAATTTATATGGAAAAAGAAGCCCCCACGAATAGCTAAAGCAATTCTTGGGAAAAAGAAAATGGGAGGAATCAACCTCCCTAACTTCAAACTCTACTACATAGCATTAATAATGTAAACAGCATGGTACTGGAACAAAGGCAGAGCTGCAGACCAATGGACAAGAGTTGAATATACTGACATCTCCTCCCCAGCATATGATCATCTAATCTTCGATAAGGGGGCAAGAAAAGTGAAATGGAACAGGGAAAGCCTTTTTAATAAATTGTGCTGGCAAAACTGGATGGCTACATTCAAAAAAGTGGGCTCAGATCTCTGCCTGATGCCATGCACAAAAGTAAGATCAAAATGGATTTATGACCTCAACATCAGACCGGAATCCATAAGGTTTATTGAAGACAAAGTTGACAAAACTCTCCATGATATTGAAGCTAATGGTATCTTCAAAGATGTCACGCCACTGGCCAAGCAAGTGAAAACAGAGATAGACAAATGGACTATCTTAAACTAAGAAGCTTCTGCACCTCAAAAGAAACAGTGACCAAAATACAAAGACAGCCTACAGAATGGGAAAGGATATTCACCAAATACACAACCAACAAGGGGTTGATATCAAGGATATACAAAGTACTGGTTGAACTCCACAAGAAGAAATCACCCAACCCCATCAAAAAATGGGGCGACGAAATGAATAGAAACTTTTGCAAAGAAGATCTCTGAATGGCAAAAAGGCACATGAGAAAATGCTTTACATCACTAATCATCAAAGAGATGCAGATCAAAACAACAATGAGATATCATTTCACACCACAGAGACTGGCCCACATCTACAAGAACAAAAGCAAACGGTGCTGGCACAGATGTCGTGAGAAAGCGACCCTCCTTCACTGCTGGTGGGAATGCTGGCTGGTCCAACCATTTTGGAAAACAGTATGGACGATTCTCACAAAAATAAAATTTTATCTCCCATTTGACCCAGTAATAGCACTTCTGGGAATATATCCCAGATAGGCAATAAAGTATAGTCGAAGTGACATCTGCAATTCTTTGTTCATTGCAGCACTCTTTACAATAGCCAAAATCTGGAAAAAACCTGAGTGCCCGAGAACAGATGACTGGTTAAAGAAATTTTGGTACATTTACACAATGGAGTACTATTTAGCTGTTAGAAAAGATGAAGTTATGAAAGGTACATACAAGTGGTACTACATGGAAAATATCAGGTTAAGCAAAATGAGTCAGAAAAAGCAGGATAGACACAGAAAGATTGCATTCATCTGGGGAACATAAAGCAACAAAATGGGAAACTACCACCCAGGAATGGCTGATATTAGTACCAGGAATTTTTCTCCATGACTTGGAGACCAGCCACACGTGCTAGGGGAAAAGGAAGCTCAGATAGAGAAGAGAGCACCAAATAAAGGGTGTTGTGAGGATCATCCCAGGGTGGGAGAAGCATCCTGAAAGTAGACTATAGACCAAACATGATTGCCACTCAATGCCTCTCTGGCAAAACACAGTACCCAAAAGAAGAGAGAGAGAACAGGGGGGAATGCCCTGCCACGGAGGCAGTGTGGGATGGGGGGGATGGGGGGTGGGAGGGATGCTGGGACCCTTGGTGGTGGAGAATGGGCAATGCTAGAAGGATGATCTTTGTATAACTGAAACCCAAGCACAAAAATTTATGTCTATAATTGTACCTCATGGTGTTTCTCTAATAAAAAAATTTAAAAAATGGCTAATGTCCTGGTTTATTCTCCTGGCTATAAAATCGGACCTTCAGGAAATTAACTGTTTTCAAGAGAATCCTAATGAAGAGTCTAGATTGACAAATACTATGGCATGACATGTGTACACTTGTTAAGCCTAACCCTATATTAATATATGGAATTAAGAAAGACAATGTCCATATAATAGCATTATTTGATTATTTAATAATAATCTCCATCATGTCTCAATCTATGAAGTAAGTGCCATACTTTCAGTGATGTATATCAAAGGTTTCAATATGATCAGAACCTGTTCTCATTCTATGATATTATTATTTTCAGACAAGATACATTGTACTACCTATTGTTGAGAACCTCAGTATTCCTTCCCCTTTATATAACTTTCTTTTTTGACTCAATTATGCTTGCACAACACTCACTGCACAGGAGTTGCGTGTATTCTCCCTGACTAGTGAAATCTAATCAAGTGCCATTAAAAAACTCCTTCAGGAAAGAATACTAGACTTGCTTGAGAAACTGGAGAGAGAACAAGCATTAATAAAAGGCTGAATAAATGATAGACTTTTTGAAATAAGTTATCATTCAAGTGGAATAATATTACATGTATATAAATGTCAACTCTCAGTCTAGTGAAAATTATTTTCCCTGAGTTTGATTTCACCCTATAAAAAGTGTTCTCACTCTTAACGTTAAGTTTTTGCATAAATGACTTTCTTTATAAGTAGCTTCACTCTTTCAAGAATATCAGTGGACAAAGGAAAAAATAGTAATAAGAAAATATTCATTTGTTAACTTTGTTTTTCATTCCTCTGTAGACTTTAGATTGAATTTGTTTTCAGTTAAATGAAAATTCTTAAGAATTAAAGAACCAAAGCAAAGTGTTCACTGTTTTCACCTTATCCCCTTAGGTCCTCTTCCAATGCTGCTGAACAAACCAGAATGCTGCCTATGTCAAATCCTATGCAGACATGGCAAAAACAGAGCTTGGAATTCAGTTATGTAGTTATTGGACTATACGATTCAGAGAGGAAAGGTGTAAATTCAATTAGATGAGAGGTAGCAGCTATATCGAATCCTGAATCGGATGTATGTCAGACACAACTGCTGGCAGTAGGGGAATTTCAAGAGTTGGAGGCATTTTTTCCTCCCGTACGGGTTCTTACAGCTTCAAACATATTTTCAGACACAGAAACCTTAAACCTGGAAACAGAAAAGTTTACAACTTTGCCCCTTCGGACCACTATCAAGTTCCTTAGTGAAAAAGAAGGGTTTAAGAAGCGGAGTTAGAATAAAAGAGGAAATAATATTACCTCAATTTGGTTTTTTTCAGGGACTGACTGAATCAGGAATCCAGTACAAACTCTTCAGTTGAAAAGTGAAAGGGGCCTGATAGACTATGGAGAACAGTCAGATAGGGAAGTGCACAGCACAGAAGGATGTTTTCAAGCCAGCTAGCTGGATGGGTGACTGGCGTTTAATCCTGCTGGGGAAACCATAAAAGTGAAAGTGGAAAACACACTTCAGAATTATGCCACCTAAGGGATAAGACAGTTTATACAGTAATTCTCATCAGTCATTCATTGAGTGTCACTTGTGGGCACATTAATTCTACATAAAGTTAAATATAGCCTCGAGGGGTCTGTGAATTCTGAAGTCATAAGAGCAGAAGGATGAGGCACAGTAACATCTGTAGCAAATATAGATGTGCTTGTTGCATACAGTTCTTTTCAGAATTGTAATAGGTCCTCAAGTAGACCCTGTGGATATTCAAATTACCCAATTCTCATATGCAGTCTAGAGTGAACCAACTCATTGCTTCTCCAAGTATCCATGACTTATAGGTACTATATGGGTCAATTTATGAGGGATTCTGACATTCTCTATTCAGATGTAATCAAATTCTCACCCCTCCTACACAGTGAAGGAAGCTGTGTTAGAGTATGAAAACCCTGACCTCTTAGAAGAACACATTAAATTTTCAGCAAATCCATATTCACTTTTAAAGCATTATTTTTATTCATAGTTAAAGAAGAATAGTTTATTTGGTAAAAACTAAAGTTTTTCAACTTAGAGATGAGACAATCAGGACAGAAAATTTAAGTGCAGAAAAATAGTCTCATGGCAACTCAATCTTTTGTAATGCCTCCAACCAAAGGATATAAATGCTAAAATGGAAAGGTGAAATGGAGATGGAGGAAAGAAATAGGGCATTTCTCTATATTTCTGTAGCCAAACAGTTTTATTCTATATTATTCATTTTACTAATTTTTAGACTAAAATACTACATCTTACATGCATTATATTTAGTTTAGAGAAAATGACTGAAACATACAGTACATATTTTTCTTTATCTCACTATCCTATAAAATAAATAATGTTTCAGACAATAGTATTGTTTCAGGATACAATTTTCATCTGATGTTTCCAACTTTCCAAAGATCTTCAAAATTTCTGAATTCTGACTGCATGTTTTAGTTTTCCAAGGAATATTATATTAGTGTTTAAAAATAGCCTGTGATTCTTGTAATCTTTATTCATATTTGGCATATCTTATACTACAAAGTGTCCTTAAATTCTGAAAAATAGATCTTTATTTTTCACTTATAGAATTTGTCCTTAATGCTGTTATGTTTATGTTTTCAACCTTTGTGGGCCCCCTTGAAAACAATTCCCTCATTCTTAGTAATATGCAATTATTCTATATTTATAGATAAGTATCACTGAAGAAATGCTTTTTCCTCCACAATAATGTTGCTAAAATGTTTCTAAAACACATGCTGATATAAGTAGGTGTAGCTCATTTGTTAAAACTGATGTGCAACATGCCATTTTATGAAAATTCCATAAGTTACCATTTCTATGTCTATGATGAATAAACAATTTAAAACTATTTGCTTTTAAATATGTTAGAGTCTGGAAAGATAATACAAGTGGGAAGGTGCTTGCCCTGCACACAACTAAACTGATATGGATTCCTGACACTCTCTCTGTCCCCCAGAACATCCAGAAATCTTGAAATTTTTTAATTCTTTTGAATTTTTAAATTTTTTCCAAAAACAAAAGAAAACAAAACAATGCATTAATAAACTTCCTTGTCTATAACACAGCTATACATATAGGTAAATGCTTTTAGAAAAATACAGAATTTCTGGGTCACAGATTCCTTATTGTTCAATTTTTCTAAATGTTAATAACACATCCTTCATTGTGATTAAATACATTTATTCAATTTAAAGTTCCAATAGAAGTATGGTAAGTGCTACATCTGGAGATATTTAAATATTTGATATAATCATAATTTTGGACTTTTCCCATCAAATATATGTGAATTGGTATTACACTCAATTTCACTTCCATTCCACTGATTTCTAAGGAAAACATAGAAGATTATAAAATTATTTCTAATTATTTCCCTCTGAGAGAACTGGACCTCTCCCATCCTTTCCATCATTGATATTCAGTTTAGTCCTGTTCCTTGTCAGTATAACAGTACTAAAAATATATTACATATATTCCTAGAAGCAACAAGATTCAGCATTATCATTCTACCATATGAAATCTCAAAAAAAAGAAGTTCCTTTAAATTAATTAATAGTAATGTGTAATGTAAAAGAGAAATAACCTAATTATCACAGTTAATATACAATTTAAACAAGAGATAAAATGCTATCATAATTTCTATTTAAGGTCCTTTGCTACAGCTTCTTATAGCACTGTAGCACTGTTCTCCCATTGTTCATCAATTGCTTGAGCGGGCACCAATAACATCTCCATTGTGAGACTTGTTGTTACTGTTTTTGGCATACTGAATATACCACAGGTAGCCTTCCAGGCTCTGCTGTGTGGGCAGGATACTCTCAATTGCTTGCGGGGCTCTCTGAAAGGGAAGGAGGAATCGAACCTGGGTTGGCCTCGTGCAAGGCAAATGCCCAACCCACTGTGCTATCGCTCCAGCCCAACAGTTTCTTATAAGGATAGAAAATTTATTACACAGTTAGCTACCTGATAGCTCTTAGCATAGCTGTGTTGTTCAGCATTACTGATCCCTAGATTTTACCTGGTCTGGTATCCACAGGGCTAGGAATCGAATTCGAGTCCGCCATGTTGGCTGCCTGCAAGGCAAATGCCCTACCTGCTGTGCTATCACTCCAGCCCAAAAGAACCCTAGGACACAAGAAATTATCTCCAACACAAAGCAAGAGAATAATTACTGAGCAATAATAATTACAGTGCATATTATAGACTGATGAACCATTGATAAATTGATAATGTATGAAAAAAATCTTGTAGTTTTATATGGAAAGAATGAAATCAGTGTACCTTAAAATGCAATTGGCTAAATTTTACAAAATTAGAAGAACTGAACTCATACATACACAACTCAAAACTGCCTTTTTTCAAGGCTCATAGAAATGAATAAAAATATCAGTAAAGATTCACATATTGCATGGTTGAGAGAATTAACTGCTTCTTATTCTGATCCTTTGAGAAATGTATTAGGCAGCAAAGACTCACTTAACTCAAGGATTAGGAAACCACACACATTATATAAACCTTTTAATTGATTAATGTGGTACCTAGTAAATCCTTTTAGATTAGACAAAAATATGGTTCAGGAAAAAGATGTTAAAGACATAGTTATATCAAGAAGCCTGATTATGTCTACAAATTGGTGATAAACTTGAGAGAAGTGCTCTATCAACATGATTTACGACTGAAATAAGGAATTTGTATTTAATAAATGAAAAAGCAATAAAATTTTTGACAACTAAGTTTGTGGACTAACCTATCATGGTTACTACCTTATTTCTATTAGGGTGGTTAAAAATTAAAAGCTAGATGTTTCAATATTCTATATCACAAGAGCCTGAGAAATCGACTTTGCTTACAAGGAAAGCTTATTTTCAACAATTTGCTCTCATATGTCCTAAGCATCTTATTCAGAAAGTAAGATTCAGAGCATGAAACTATGCCTGTGGAATCAGCAGATTTGGAAGTTATTTTCATGGTGCAGAACATCAGAAATTAGAATCTCCTTTGTTTGAGACCTATTATCACTGTTTGATTTGTTTGCTTTGGGGCCACGCCTGGCAGTGTTCAGGGACTACTTCCGGCTCTATGCTCAGGGATCACACCTGGAGGTGCTCAGGGGACCATATGGGTTGCTGGAGATTGAACCCAGGTCAGTCGCATGCAATGCAATTTCCTTATACGTTGTATTTTTTCTTTGACCCTCTATTGCACAATTTTAAATTAAACCTTTATAACATATTCTAAGACACTCAATCTCAAATTTTTTTAAAGCTATGAAGAGGTATCTAAAATAATATTGTAAATACATATCTACTAGTCCAATATATCTGTTATTTAATGCATTATAACTACTTTACAAAAATCTTCAGCTAAATGATGACAGCGAAAACAAATGTTCTCTTGAAATACAACTGATTCAATTTATTCTGTTACATAGAACTGAGCAAATGGTGCTACTGAATTGGTGCTGAAGTCATGTCATCTGTCACAAAATCCATTGATTTACTTAGACAGCAACTGATTAATTTAATGCAAAATGGAAGTTTGAAATCCAACAAAATTTACAATGCTGACAGGATAAGCTATTCCCTAAAGTTATGTCTAGAAAAACAGATATTCACATTTTTATGTGAATGAACACAGACCCCACACAGAAAATAAACACTACCAAAATTAGTGATGGACAGCTTCCAGATCATAGAGTGTAACTAATACCTTAAATTTAATTAAAGAGGACAAAAGAATTGACAAAATAAATCTTCCTAGAATAATCTAATAGGTTTTATATAAATTTATAAGAATATGAAGTGATACTTGTGATATAGTCTGTATTATCGACCTCAAGCTGTACAATGAGATACCTGAATTCAAGTTAACATAATATTCTGTTTCACTCAAAAAATATAGCCTGGGAATAAAAGACAGATGGAAATTGGCAAAATTTAGTTAGATCTAATTTTTGATTAATCTATACACTCAGTGCTTGGAAGTTGCTTCTGTTAGTGCTTGGGAAAATAAGCAATGTCTGGGATTAAACCCAAGCCCCTACATACAAGCATGCACCCCAGTATTTTAAGGATATCTCAGGATCTTTTTTAATATGCTTAAGTAGATATATACATCATAATTCTGATGGTGGAATGACATTTTAAATGAATGATGCATTATATTGAAATTAGACAATCTCCTATGATTACATTTAAGTGATTTCTCTTATAATTTTGACAAAAAATAATTTTTGGATAATGCTCATTCAGTATAATTAAAAATTCTAATTTCTAATGCTGTATAATGTTCACATGGGAAAAATTGCATACAGGTGAGCGATTACAGTTTTACAACAAACTGCTAGCAGAAAGGCACTATTGATTCTCATAGACTTTAAATAAAAAGGATACATTTTCTACTACTTATTACGCTGAGTATTAATATTCAATTTCATATAATTCATAATTTGGCTGGAGCAATAACACATCAGATAGAGTGTTTGCCTTGCATGCCGCCAACCTGGGTTCGGTTCCTCCGTCTCTCTCGGAGAGCCCGGCAAGCTACCAAGAGTATCCTGCCAACAGGGCAGAGCCTGGCAAGCTCCCCAGGGAGTATTCGATATACCAAAAACAGTAAAAACAAGTCTTACAATGGAGATGTTACTGGTGCCTGCTCGAGCAAAAAAATGAACAATGGGTAAACAGTACTACAGTGCTAATTCATAATTTAAAAATTGTATGCTATTTTAACTGACATTAATTTGATATTTTTGTGATAAACATTTTCCAAGGTATGTAATCTAATTTTCAATAAACCAAGTTAGAAAATTAATAATATTTTTAAAATTACATTTATTTGTCTTACTTTTAGCTTTCTTATCTGAAAATGAGAAGCATATTACTTAGGTGACATGTTAAACATATCTATATATATGAATAAATATTCTTGATGACTTATTAAACCATTGGTCTAGATTCCTTCTATGAATTTCAACAGGAAACCTATAGTAAATGAAATTAAACTAAACAAATCAATTGAATGCACATACTCTCTTTTGAGTTTTAAAAATAAGATAAACATATTCAATAATGATGATAACAATGTAAAATCTGAGTGAAAAGATAAAGCAATATAAATATATATATAGATTTTCTCTGTATATCAGGGAAAATTTAGCTATATTTATTTATTTTTATAATAAAATGTCTTTATTTTCTACAGTTATCAAATCTTCAAGCCATCTTATTTGAAACAAATAAATCTCCAGTCTAATGCGATGCCCTTTGAGAAATATTTCTCAATAAAGAAAATTAAATAAACTGAATAAATGCATAACCAACTTTTTAAAAATCTGTGGTGTAATATTTTTCATCTCAATTCTTTTTTTCTTATTTTGGCCTATACTTGGTGGTGCTCAAGTCTTAATCCCTATACTATTCAGTCCTGAGTATTCCTTTTTATAAACATAAATTTCTATCAATGCAGTGAAAACAAATTTTATTTCTTTCAAAATTCCCATTGTGCTGGAGAGATAGTGCTAGAAATAAAGCAGCCTCCTTCCACATGACTGCCGGCTGTGAGATTCTCGTACCACATACGGTCTCCTTAACACTATCAGGTGTTACTCCTGAGAACAGAGCCCAGAATAGGCCCTGAGCACTGCTGCTATGGTGCCAACTCTGCTTTTGGGGATAAAGAAAACCCTGCAAAACAAACATCACTTCCTGAAGTTCTAACTTACAGAATCTCAGACCCTCTGTTTAGAGATCAGGGTTTTAAAAAGAAATGGTAAATACTAAGATGAGGCATTAGGGTGGGCCTTAATGCAGTTATTTTTTTGTTGTTACTTTTATTTGTTTGGGAGCCACACCTGGAGATGCTCTGGGACATACTCCTGGCTCTGCACTCAGGGATCACTCCTATGGACCCTCGAGAACTCTGTATGAACCAAGGTAAAACCTGTTTCAGCCATGCAGTAGGTTAGTCCTCTATCCTCTCTACTATCACTCTGGCCCTCCAGAGAAATATTTATTAGAAGATGATGTTAGGACACACTAAAAAGATATACTGAAGAAAATCCAAGTGAACACAAAGCAAAGAGGGATGCATCTGAAAGTCCAGACAAGAGGCCTTAGAAGAAAGCAAAGCTGCAGGAACCTTCTCTTTGTATATCCAGGTGCAAATATGAGATTAAATACATCTCTGTTGCTTAGAATATCCAGTCTTTAGCACTGTGTTATGGCAGTCCTACCATGCTAATTGGCTCATGTATTAAAAATATATAATATAGATTGCATTTCCCAAAATGTATTATCATGTCAGTTAAGGCATTTAAATGTTAATATATTTAAGAAGCAGTTTTTGGTGTTTTATACATTATTTGCTACCATGAAGGGCTAACTTCTCAAAAATAAGTCTAGGTCTAGTCAAAGCCTTGAGGATATATCAAAATAAGCTTAATATGTTACACAATATATAATTTGGGAAGTAATAAAAATGATAAATCTAGTAAGTTACACAAAATATCATTATATTACATACAAATATACTAGCACAGAAAATCATTCCAAAATCCTGGAAATGAATAACTTTCCAGATCACCAAAATCGATGTCTTGAATAGCATACTATTTACTCAATAAAAATGTAAATATATTTGATTTTCTGAAACAACAATGGTTTGGCTGGGATTTGTAACTTTTATTCAGACAAAGGTTAGTGGATGCTACAATTAATATACAGTTTAGATATTGGTAGAGAACTCAACAATAGGTGCATTTTTCAGTTTTATTTTAGAACATGGTACTTTTGGAATATGTGATCAAAGCAGATATTTTCCATTTACAGTGATAAATATCCATTGTTCAGAAGCTGCACTTAAAATGAATCTAATTCAGTTCAATAAGAGAAAAAAAGCAACTTGGCATGGAGTATATTTATGACTGATTTTTATTTGCTTAAATTTGTGTCTCAGCAATTTATGCTTCCTCCAAACATAAAGTACTGGTCAGGGATTTCAGAATGAGTACAAATCACAGTGCAATTAGATGGTTCTGTATAAGTGATCTAATCCTGAAATAGTTGCAAGGACAAGAGTTTTAGGGTTTTGAACTTAAAAGTAAATAGTTTCCTTCTGGTCCTTCTCATTTATCCACTAATCCAAGAATAATTTAAGATTTCTCTAACAATAACAGTGTAAAGCTACATGGGATGAATAAAGTAACTAAGGTATAGTTTCTACTTCTACATATTTTACATTCTTTGAATTTCATATACCACATAGTTCTGTCAAAACACTGTCTCAGAGTGAACTTATATGTGTGTACACCATATTCATTTATACTGCTAGTATACCAACAATTGTACTAATTTTCTACATTTTTATTTTTCACCATTTGTACTAATTATCTACATTTTTATTTTTTACATGTTTTAGTCTAGGAGTAAAAAATGTACAATTTATCTACTTCTTTATTTTACTGATGATATATTCTCAGAATTTGGGATAAATTCTTGCATTCAATTTTTATATTCATTAAATAGTGGTTTAATAAAATTTACCTTCGCTGATGTATAATCAATGGCTGCCCTGTCTCATAAACCTAAAGCTGCCACTAACATTTATCCTGGTACTAGCAAAGATAATTAATTAATTTTCTCACATGCTCTCAGCCCCAGAGCTCCATTTCTCCCACTCTCATTTAGTAGGTCTTTTGCTAGCAACATTATTTATGGCAATGTACTCAATTATACCTGAAGAGTTAGCAGAAGGCTAACTCAAAATCATTGCCTCCCCATCTACAAAGTCTATAAAGTACATTTCTTGGCTTAATTCTAAGTGAAAATGAAGTTACATAAATGATAAAAAAATGAACTTGTTCATTGACTTCAGCTAACAAAACCTCTCTCTTCTCTCAACCCCTATATATTAGGGCTTCTCTCATTTACTGAAGACACTGAACACATAATTCTTGCATTTTTATTCTACTTCTGTTCTTTATTTATTTGATGTGCCCTACTTGATGGGTTCTGAAGGTTATTCACAGTGATGCGCCGGGGATCAAACTTGGGCTTTCCGCATACAAGGCATGTACTCAGCCCACTGAGCCTTTGCTTTAGTCCTACTTTAGTTCTTTCATGGCTTCCATTTTTTGTGACTACGTTCTACATTGTGTGTGAATAAAACTTTTGGTAAGTGGATTTAAGGTAAAAAATCTCTACGAATATGAAAAAGTATTTTAGTTTTAATTTTTCCTTCCCTTCTGTTGCATTTGTTGCAGTGACCAGGGTTAGCACACTGTTGATTGTGGTGCTTGCCTAGGGTTGCAAACATGATTTTTTTGTGCTTGCATGGGCCACGAGTTGAACTCCTGTTTATAATTTCCACTTCTTGAATTATGATGTCCTCAGGACCCTCACATGCAGTCTGCATGGGAGACATCACATTCTGCTACAGTGTCATGGATCCCAATGAGCAGATCTGCTGGGACCAGTCTTGGTATATGTGCACAGTTACTGGAATTGAACTCAATTGTCAGACTTTTAGCAAGTGAGCCATGGTTTGTCCTATTCAACCATAAGTCTTAGCAGGACAACATCCGTCCATTTGCGCAATTAAAGACCTAACGTGAGGCTAAATGAGAGAAAATGGTTAGATATAAGACAGCTTAATTTTATGAGGCAATTAGTATCTCAAAATAAACTTGTGCACTTAAATTAAAGGACAATGTCCTGGTGAATTGCAGTCATTACAAGCAAATCTTTATTGAGGTCCTGATATTTACAACACAATAAATGAAGTTCCTCAGTTTCTCTGAGTGGGAGCTTAGAATAACTTGCATATGTTTCACTATTTCCTTTTTCACTTTGACCAGGTTCAGAAATTCATAGTAGAAGATCTATCTTTAGCATAGACTCTCTAGCATAAAGACAACGTGCAGAAGAGGAACAGCAAATCAACAGTGATCATAAAGTATGAGAAATAAAATAATATTTGTTACGAAATCCAAGCTGGTTTAGGGTTCTTTTACCCTAGGATGATGTAGTCATATGGAGTTATCCAGACCCTATGGAGTTACCTCATCTCCAGCTCCAATAACTGCATATGTCAACCAAGTATAAAATTCTTATTTTTTTAGTTATATTTAATTATCTTTTAAATTCTGTAAAATTTAAGGAGGACAGATTTGTATGGCCTTGAACTGTAAATCATAATCTTCCAAAGAAATTCTTCTAAAAGTGATTAAAAATATCTCCTGGGAAGTGGCTCAATGGTAGAGCATAACTTTGTAAGTAAGTCTGTGGTCTTGGGTCAGATCCCTCTCACATAATTCTGGGTGCAATTTATAGAACCAGAATTGATTTGCATTAACAAACATAATATGCCAAATCTGAGCAAATATGGATTCTTCTTAATCATTAGTGAATATCTTAACTTCTATTCTAACTTGACTTTCCAACATAGCGTGGCATACAATGTACTTAGGATAAAAAAGATCACAGAGAGTGTTAACTACTCAAAACCCAATAGCCATATTTATATCACTTCATTTATAAAAAGTAAATCTTTTCATCTTTTATACTTTAAATGTGGTAAAAGCATAGGCGTTCTGCTATATCACTTATATGAGGCATCATTTATATTTCATAATGATGAGAAAATGCATTGGTTTAACACGGGAATGCCTATCTCAGTGTTGGCCCCACAATAGAGGGAGGAGAAGGAAAGGAACAGAGGGAAGGGTCAGGGGGAGGGAAGACATAGTTCAGAAGAAAAGTTAACATTGGTAGTGAGATCAGTGATGGAATATTGTATGTCAAAAACCCAACGATCAGTAACTTTCTAACTCGTGGTTCTTGAATAAAATAAAATTAGGAAAAATATAACACCAGTCTTCAGTTATGCAAGATAAAAAAATTCTGGTTGCCTTCAAAAAGAGTATAAAATTATATTTACATATTTATTTTACATTTATGTAAATATTAAGGTATTTTTATAAGAAAAATAGTTTATAGTGTAAGTATTTAGAAATGAGGTTCATCTGCTGTCCTTCATAGCAAGACTTACATATTTTCACATAATAACAACAGATGGTATTACCAAATGCATGTTTCATTAAATTTAAAACTTCCTTTGGGAAGGTAATTGCTTTTTACAATAAAACTATCACCAAATTCAACATTAAAGTAACACAAAGTTCCCTTAGAAGGCAAGTATAATCCAAATGGAAGAGGAAATTCCTCATATTTTCATAGGTGTGCAGAATATAGTCACATACTTGTTTTTTCAATAGAAAGAAAAAGTCTCTATTTGTCAGACTGCATTGCAAATGTATTTTATATAAACAAACATAAGTGGCAATTTTTATTGAATTCTTTAAAATACATTTTCAAAATATTCTTTAATCACAAAAATAGTGCTATTTCAATTTTTAATATAAAAATCTTTACATCATATTCTTTACTTTTTTCACACAGTGGTGATTATAGCAGAAGCTTCATCCCCTTTTGCAGAAATCTTTACTGGAAACGCAATGATAATTCAAAACAATAAAGGCCATTTCTAGTCATTCTCACTTTTGTCCACAAACACCAACACTTTGTTTCTCATTAATAGATTCAGGCATTTTCCTTTGCTCCTTATAGCCAGGCAATGTAGATTTATTTATACTGTTTTCCACTATCTCTTGACAATGAGTTGCAAATTGCAATTTATTAAACACCTATATACATAAATTCAGTTTAGAAAATGTTTAGTATATAGATAATAAATTTAGGGTGATCAGTTCACCCCACATGAGATATACTATTTCCCATGAAACATTAAAATATGAAAATTGGTCAAGAGTGATAAAATTGGAGGTTGGGAACTTGCCTTGCACTGGCTCCAAAAAATAAATAAATAAAACTATGCAATCCAACACTAAAGGTATAACATATTATACACCCCAAAAGCAGAAATTAGGGTAATTTCTTTGAGAATTTAGAAAATAGTGAAGGATTCACTTTGTTAGGGAATCAAGAGATGATTGAGAACATCTTGGCATATGGACAATATCTCTAAAACTAGAGAGATAGGTCAGGAATATGGAAAAAAAGAGTCAGTAATATATTTATAGACACTGCACTGCACTGTAGCACTGTCTTCCCGTTGTTCTTTGATTTGGTCAAGTGGTCACCAGTAATGTCTCTATCGTAAGATTGTTGCTACTGTTTTGCCATATATGGTATGCCACGGGGAGCTTTCTTCGGGGAGAAATTCTTGGTAGCTTGCTGGGCTCTCTGAGAGGGGCGGAGGAATCAAACCCGGGTCAGCCGTGTGCAAGGCAAACACCCTGCCTGCTGTGCTATCACTCCAGCCCATTTATAGACAAAATATAAAAATTCAGAAATAAAACAATGTTTAATGTAAGTAACATAAGGTGAAAGTTTTAAACTAACTCTGTATATCACTTGATCACTTGATCACTTGACATCCCATTACTCATTGATTTGCTTGAGTGGGCACCAGTAACATCTCCATTTGTCCCTCTCTCATGCTAGTGTAGCCCAATGGCATCTGCTCATTCTAGGAACACGAAGAGCCTCACACCAATCATTCAGGGTTATGACTAAGAAATCTGACCATCTCGTAGGTGGGCGGCCACATGATCTTTTGATGTCCCGTGGAATCTAGTTGGTAATGGTTCTAGTCCAGCTGTCATTTCTAAATCTAATTATGTGTCCAGCCCATCTGATTTTCAATGCCTTGGCAAACAAGACAGTGTCTCTGATTCTTGATCATCAACGGAGGTTGGAACTCCGGATTCTTTCTCTCATTTGAGTGAAGTGTGATACTTCAAGCAAAGCTCTTTTGATTACTCTTTGAGAGACCCGTATAGCATTCTCATCCTGTTTTTGTAGGGCCCAGGTCTCTGAGGCATATCTTAATGAAGGAAGAACAGTAGAATTGAAGAGTTGTGCCCGGAGCCAGAGGTTCTTTGTCCTCTTAGTTATTTCTTTGATACTCTTGAAGGTGTTCCAAACCACTCTCTTCCTCCTGCGCAAACCAGGTGCCAGGTCATTCGTCATGTTGACTTATTGACCTAGGTACACATAACTGTTGTATTCGGAGATCTTCGTTCCGCTGAAATCAAATGGAATGTCAGTAATGAGACCATTTCTCATAAACATTGTCTTCGAGAGATTCAGCTGCAATCCACCCTTTCCATACTCACAGTTGAAGTCGGCCAGCATTTGTGCCGCTTGGCTAATGTTTGGTGTTAAAAGATGTCATCAGCAAAGTGGAGGTGGTGTACTTGCAGACCGTCTACCTTCGCTCCCATTCTTTCCCATTCCAGTCATCACATGACATTCTTGAGGGTGGCACTGAAGAGTTTCGGTGAAAAGTTATCACCCTGCTGAACCCCTCTCTTGACATGGATGATCACTTCCTTGTAGAATGGTGAGATTCTGGTGGTGAATCTGTAATACAGCTCACGGAGGATCCTGATTTATTGACATTGAATGCCCTGTTTGCCTAGGGCTTTGATGTCCACTTCTGTCTCAACAGAGTCAAAGGCCTTTAAATCAGTGAACGTTAGATAGAGCGGCATCTTGAACTGCCAAGAAACTTCAAGGAGTTTGGTTATTGTGTAGATAAGGTCGATTGTGCTGAATCCTTTTCAGAACCTGGCTTGCTCGCATGGTTGTCCTTCACTAGTGTTCTGCCAATCCTATTCAGGATGACTCGCATGAACAGCTTGTAGATGACAAACAACAGGCGCATCGGGTGCCAATGTCATGGATGTCTCCCTTCTTGTACAGTAGTACAGTCCTGCTGGTTTTTCATTGGGATGGAACCTTGCATTCAGACAGGTAGTGAGTGAAGAGTTGAGCCAGTGTATTGATGAGTACTGACGGCAGGTTCTTTAGGTGTTTGGGTCTGACCTTGTCTGTGCCAGGTGCTGTTCACTTCTTTACCTATGAAATGGAGTGTTGGATTTCGGAAGGCAGAATGTTGGGAACGACATATCCGTCCTGCAGAATTTGGTTTCTTGGGTAGGTGGATGTGGCTATCGAAGAGATCTGAGTAGAAGTCATCTTCTCCATTGCCATCAGGATATCGGAGGGCAATCATCTTGGTCTTGTAGTTGGCGAAGGACAGCTGGTCATTGCAAATGCTTTTCCCAGCTTCTGCTCTCTATATAGAGGATTGTAATCCTAAATGGTATAAGGAATGTGTTAATGTGGCAGTTGTGATAGTACAGTAGGCAGGGCCCTTGTGTTGTACACGGCTGACCAGAGTTTGATTCCCAGCATCCCATATGGTCCCTAGAGTACCACCAGAAATAATCCTGAGTTTCAGAGCCAGGAGTAACCTCTGATCATCACTGGGGATGGCCCAAAAACAAACTAAAAAAAAAAAGTGCTGAAACAATAATGTGGTGGTTCTCTAATGAAGCAGGGTGTCAATTTCAACTTAGCTGTCAATACTATAAAATAAATATTACTAAGTGCTTTTTAAATGCATATTAAATTAATTTCTGTGGCTCAGAGAATAAGTGAAAGAAAAAAGGAAGATTCATAAAATACAATTTTAGAGTCTATAGGGTCCTCAAATAAAGAGGTGTTATTGCATCTAAAGTTATGTGAACAGCATTGTGTAAGTAACAGACAATAAGATCTGACAACTAATTGGTTTTGAGGACAACATGGAATAGAGTTAGTTGTGAATGATGATAAAATGACAGCCTTGGATAGCATTTACTTGCTTGGAACAATTTATGTCTTTTGAAAAAGTATAGCTTCAAGAAACACTAAGTATAGTTCCAATTCAGAATTTTAAATAACATTCAAGTCAAATATTCATTTGTTTTGTAATTTTAAAGAAGATTAACCTAAGAATAGAGAATTTAAGCCAAGTATTTCATGTTATAAAAATATAACAATTTGCTTAAAACACACACACAAATATTCCTCAAATGTATAACAATGATAAATTTGTTTATACTTTTATTCAATTTTTATTAGTCTGCAGAGAATGGCCTTAATTAGTGCTGGTTAAAGTTAATATGGTCATAACAGTAATTTATTAAATGGTAATTTAATAAAAGAATACTGGTGCTTTAATAATCAGGAACAAATGGCACTGGAACAAGGACAGACTCTGACCAATGGACTAGGTTTAAGAAGCCAAGCTAAATGCCAAAATTTATGGACAGCTAATTCTTAGAAAGGAGTTGAGTACAAGTAGTCAAAATAGACTATCTCAACAGTGTTGGGATAATTGGATAGACACATTAAATAAAGAAACAAACTGCCTCCATAGATCAGACCTTAGACAAAAGCCAATTAAAAGTGGATCAGGGCAGGCCGAGAGATAGTACAGCAGATATGGCACTTTCTTTGTATATACCAGCACCTGGTTCAATCCCCATACCACATATGCAGCCCTGAGCCCTGCTTAGTATGCTTCCCCCCACCCACCCCCCACACACAGAAAGAGTGAATCAAACATCTCGAGGTTAGAACATAAGCCATAAAACACAGTAAAGAAAATAAAAGCAGAAGCTTCAAGACTTGGACTTCAAAGGTGCTTTCAGTGATATGATTTTATTGGCAAAGACAATAGGAGAAATAAACAAATGTGACTACATCATGCTAAAAAGTTTCTGCGTACCAAAATAAATGTTGGCTAAAATTAAAAGGCAACCTACTGACTGGGAGGGATGTTTATACAAAAGTCAAATAAACAGTTAATATCCAGGATATATAAAACACAAAAAATTCAACAATAAATCCAAAAACCCTATCAAAAATGGGGAAAATAAACAGATTCTTCCCTGAACAATGCAAAGGGATGTACAGTAGGTATATGAAAAAGTATTTACCATCACTAAACAGAGAAATCCAAATCAAGATGACAATGAGATATCAGTTGATGCCAGTGAGAATGGTACATGTCAAACAGACTCGAAACAACCTGTGTGGTGAAAATGTGGTAATAGAAATGATTTTCATCCACTGCTGGTGGGAATATTACTATAGAAATCAGTATGACGGTATCTCAAAATAAGTGAGAATAGAGCTTCCACAGTAATCTGGTAATTCCATTTCTTCCAGTATTCTTAATTAAAAAAAAGTTCGTTCAAAAGTCATATACTTTACTTTGTTTACTGCAGTTCTTAGTACAATAGCTAGAATACAGAATCAACCCAGGTGTTCAATAACAACTGAGTGATAATGAAGATGTGGTTATATACACAAAGGAATACTTTGCAGCTGCAAAGAATGATAAAACCACTAGCACTTGAATAGAACTGAATGCTATCATATAATGTCAGAAGGACAAATACTAGATACTCTCACTTATCTGCTGCACATGGAAAAACATGACAAGGGAATGAGAAGTTTCAGAGGTGAGCAAGCCCTTGGGCCTACTTTACATAAATGAAAATAATAGGGAAGGAGAGAAATGGAGGGGTAAGAGGAACAAACATGGTGTATGCGTGCAAGTAAAGCACTGAATCAATTACTGATATAATCATAGAAACCAAGCTACAATACTTAAACTTTAATGTGTGCCTGATAAGGAGGTGGATTGCAGGGGTAGGGGGTACCTGTGGGTATTGATGCAGGGGTTTTGACACTGATGGTGAAATTAGTGATAAGGTATTGCATGTCTGAACCTCTATTATTTATAACATTGTAATATTACTGACAGTGCCTAAATAAAAATATTGTTTAAAGAAAAACTAAAGATTCTTATCACAGAGACACAAAAAACACTGGGAACCTAAAATATTTCTAAGAATTGTCACTGTCCTCCCATTGTTCATTGATTTGCTCGGGTGGGCCCAGTATTGTCTCCATCGTAAAACTTGTTGTTGCTATGTTGGGCATATTGAATATGTTACGGATAGCTTTCCAGGCTTTGCCATGCGGGCGAGATACTCTCGGTAGCTTGCTGGGCTCTCCAAGAGGGGCAGAGGAATAGAACCTAGCTCGGCCAGGCTGGCTGCGCACAAGGCAAACGCCCTACTGCTGTGCTTTTGCTCCAGCCCCATTTCTAAGAACTAAAGAACTAAATTCAATGGATACACCTGTAGCAAAGTACTTATGTAAAATTTCCAGCTAAATTAAGAGTACATGCCACACTGTGAAGCACCAGCCTTGCCAAGATAGATCCCTAGATACCATGAATAGAATTGCTATTTCTGCCCTATCTGAAAGTCAAATGGAGTTGCCACAGTTGACACGACTTGTCAACAGAAACAATATTAATCGTTTCTACTACTAGCACAGCGGTAGGGAGTTTGCCTTGCACGCAGCTAACATGGCCAACTCGAATTCGATTCCTCCACCCCTCTCGGAGAGCCTGGCAAGCTACCGAGTGTATCTCGCCCGCATGGCAGAGCCTCGCAAGCTACCCGTGATGTATCCGATATGCCAAACACAGTAACAACAAAGTCTCCAATGGAGACGTTACTGGGCCCGATCCAGCAAATCCATGAACAACAGGAGGACAGTGACAGTGACGGACTACTGTATTCCATCTGCAGAACCTACATAATGCCATGCCCTGGACAAAAAAAAAAGGGTCTTGTTTGATTCACTCCCACCAAAGGGGTCCAGCTCTGTATTATTTGAGGAAACTATAGTTTTCCTTGGTCCTCAAGTCTCAGAGCACCCCAAGATGAGGTACATTATAATCTATGAGAAGGTATACTATATTCTGAAAAGAACGACTTGAATTTTCTAATTTATATAGATAGAAATGTAAGGTTTGCTTATAGGAATGAATAGCATAAACGTGGAATGATAGGGTAACATAGTTGGATTTATGTGACTTGATTGCTAAGGGCTCATTAAGCAGAGATTTTGAATTTACAGGTCAAGAAATTACAAAGGGCTCAAACAATTTTGTTGGTTGAGTGAAATATGGACCGAACAGGTACTCCACAGTTCATATATTGGAAATGCCAGACCTGTCTTGGTTTGATGTAGAGGAAAGGGTTCAAATGCATGGGGAAAATGGAATTATAGAACTAATTTGTCTTTTAAGATGAGAGAACCTCTCATCCACATTAGCAATATCTGGAAGATGTACTTTATACCTTGGCTACAAAATATAAATTTATGAGGAAAGATCTAATATACATGATGAGTTCTGTGATTAGTCTGCTATGAAGGTCAGATCTACCGTGAGAAATGCAGTCACTGAACTGAGAAATGTAAATCCAATAGAGGTAATAGGCTCCTATGTATGTAGGGACCATGTGAAGACACTCAATTTCAAGTACCAATGAAAGTATATAATGTAGCAGAGTCAAAACAACTTTTGAGTTGTCTGATTAGCTCAGTCATTTATGGTCTTGGATAATTAATAATGATGTTCCTAGAGGGAAGCTACTGTATCCTTATGTGGTCTGTATGAGCAGAAAAGTTCTGCTCAGATGAATGTATGTCTAGCCAGAACCATCAAAAAGTCCATGGTCCTGAAATCAATTTTCAGTCTTGCTACTCTTTAGTAGTCATAAGTCATGGAGTGAACAGGACTCCTAGATCAGGACTTCTTAACCGTTTTACACTTATGATCATTTTAATCCAAGAAATGCTACTAGACAAGGAGTACCAGAAAGACCTTGGATTTTCCACAAGGTTGATTTTGAATTAATTTTTTCAGAGTAACTGTGCCTTGGAGAAATATAAATAAATCTTTTGGGGAGTACTAAACACTTTCTATAAACTGATGTTAATTCCAGGAACTTAAAATATAATGTGACCTAGCCATAAACATAGGGACTTTAGGAGGTTAGCTGATGAACAGAATTTTAGTTCAAGTCCATTCCATGACAGGGACCAATACAATTTCAATCCTAGCCTTTTCATTATTGGAATAGAAATACAAAGCGGGTAACAGTATCTCCATGTTAGTTGCCTTCTGTGGTAGAAAAGAGCAAGTGAACATGACTGGACCTGCTTCTAGATATAAAAATGGCAAACCAAGAACAATCCTACATTCCTGGAGAGAATGCAGGTAATATTGCCACCATGAAAGGAAGATTTTATGGTGGAAACTTTCACAACACATTTATCTATTCCTTTTTTTACTCCATACAAAAGAAATGGATCTTGCGGTATGATAAGAACTGAGTAAACACTTAACCAGGTAATTAAGCTCTGGTATCAAATATGGTTTTATTCTTTGGGCAAAATATTATACCCCTCACACCTGGTATGCAGTTCTCTCCCAAATTCCATATCCTCTATGCCTGTCAATAAGAGTCAACAGAAATAGCATCCAACTGGTAAAGCCAGTAATTATAGCAGGATAATTTGGTTTGAGGAAGTCTCGGTATTCTTTCCATTCCAAAAGATAACATTCATATAGTACAATGATGACATTATGTTGAAAGACTTAGCAATAAGTTGCACTACTCTAGAATTATCAGTAAGGAACTTGCAAGTCTGAGAATGGGAAACAAGACTAATACTAAATCAGGAGACATCTACCACAGTGACATTTCCAGTGGTCCGGAGGGGAAGGTATAGGTACAGGCTAAGATATAATTTTCCTAGGTAAAAAACAATTTCTTCTACCTGTTCTTGCCTATAAACCCCCAAATAAGCACAATGTCACCTAGATCTCTTTCATTATTGAAAGAAACACATTTTAATAATCTGGGAATATTATTACAGCCTATTAAATGAAAGGCCAAAGTAAACCAAAATAAAATCTTTATTAGTATTCAGAGGGTGTACTGAACAAAAAATCTCTAAGACTAATCTAACTTGCTATGCAAGTTAATGTGTCAATTGGGAAATATGACTCAGTAGCTGTAATAATGTTTAAGGGGTCATTCAGAGAGATGGGTGTCATTTGGAGATTTTTGGCTGGTCTCTCTATAGGTAATTTTAGTGCAAGCTCTTAGAACTTTGGAGCAAGGTTCGCTCCTGCTATCTGAATAACTACTCCCTTTTTCAGAAACTGCCCTGGGCCTGTCACTGGACCTTTATCAGGAATTAAATGTTTAACCTCTGGACAATATGATATCATGTGACCTAAGATGGTCATCTCCAAATGAGTATCATCTGAAGCACTGAACCATTATTTTTGGCATTTAAAACAGTAATTCATTATCAAATAACATGATAAAGCCATATAAAATCCTGAAAAATATAAAGCCATATAAAAATATATAAGCCATATAAAATCTTCATAAATATAACTGGAATAATAAAACAATAGAATATAATAAAAACAGAACACAAGTGAACTCATACATATACAAAAATGATGATATGCATAACTAATTTTTAAAAAGGAGATAAGTTCATATAATAGGAAAAAATTAATCCAATAAATGGTACTAAAATAGATGGTCAGTCACATGGAAAAGATTACATCTGGACCAGTAGTTGTACATGGTAAAAATAAATTAAATAATTTAATGTAAGATATGAAAGCATAAACTTAATAAAATAACAGAGAAAGGATACTCCTTAAAATCTGTATGTGTCTTACCATTACCTTCCCTGACTCACTTCCACCCATGGGCACAAGGGTGAAAACAAAAGGGACTATATATATCAAACTTAACCACTTCTGTTAAGGAAAAGTAAATATTATAATAACATTATAATAAGACTTCCTGAATGAGAGGAAAAATTTAGAAATCATGTACCTGGAAAGGGGTTAATATTCAACATATATAATCAATAAAATAACAGCAAAAATGATACACGAACGAAAAGGTAAAGCAGCTAGATATTTTAAAAAAAGACTCAAATGGCTAATGAACTTATGAAAAAATGTTTATCATCCTTTATGAGTGAATTTCAAATCAAAGCTGCAATAATGTATCATCTCATATCTTTTAGAATGGTTATTATCAAAAATATAAGAAACAACAAATATTGGCAAAGGTGTAAAGAAAACACTCATGCAGCTGTTGTAGAAAATGTGAATTGGGATGGCCAGAATGGCACACAGTATGGTGAATCCTCAAAAAATTAAAAATAGAAATACCATATTGGTGAGCAATTTCACATCTGAGCTATTTGTGCGAAGGATGAGCAAGCACTAATTTAAGGAGCTTTATTGTCAGGGAAGTGCAAATCAAAATGATAATGAGGTATCATCTTATATCACCGAGAACGCCATATATCATAAAGACTGGAAACAAACAGTGGTGATAGATATTTGTTAAAGTACACAGGTATTTCTTAGTGAGAGTTTTGCTTTGTTTATCTTAAAGCATCTAATGTATACAGACACACAGATCATCAATTATTAACAGTGATGAAATCTTATCATTTGCAGTAATATATACAGTAATGTTAACTACAATAAGTCAGAAGAAAAAAAGAAAAATAAAGCATGATTTTACACATATGAAGAAAATAAAAAATCATAGAAAGAAACAGTACAAAACAAAACAGTTAATAAAGTCCACCAACAGAGATAGACTTTATTAAAATAAGTAACCAAATGAGGAAAATAAAGTAAAAGGAGGAAAAGGAGGATGAAAATTAAATTTTTGGTGATAATCATAATGTAGTTTATATAGGTGATAATACATAAAGCTATACACCTAAAATATGCAATACTATAGCACTGTAGCACTGTCGTCACATTGTTCATCAATTTGCTTGAGCGGGCACCAGTAACATCTCCATTGTGAGACTTGTTGGCATATTGAATATGCCACGGGTAGCTTGCCAGGCTCTGCCGCACAAATGAGATTCTCTTAGTAGCTTGCTGGGCTCTCTGAGAGGGACGGAGGAATCAAACCAGGGTCGGTCACATGCAAGGCAAACACCCTACCTGCTGTGCTATTGCTCCAGCCCATGCAATACTATAGATAAAAATTATCTCACTAATACAAAAATACAAAAATCAACAGAATAACCCTCATTTATAATACAGTTAGACACTAATATACACAGGTCTAGTAAAATATTCCCTAGAACAATATATATTCTCCAAATCATTTTCTAATATATAATTGTTTCTTCCATAACCAGAATCTGTAAGTCAGCAATTGAAAGGCAGACCTGGGAGAAAGAACACTCCCTACTATCACTAATATTGTATTCTCTGTTTTCATGACAGAATGCCCTGTGTGTGGTCCTGGAGGCCTTCATTCCAAAGGGAGAGTTCATTCATCAGGACACATACACTGTTCATTTAATCAAGACGTTAAGACAATGGCCCAGCTTCTTAGTATCCCTTGTCCTTCTAACTCAACAGGCAGAGCAGGAAGTTTCTCTACTGCTTGGACAATCAATTCTGATTAAGAGCAAATTGGATTGCTATTCCCCCAAAAAACTGGTATGTCTATAAATTCTACTTCACAGAGCGGGGAGAAAGGGCTGCAAAGTTCAAAAAGAGAACTCCCAGAATGACCACCAACTGGGAACTCTTTGGTACTATTGCGGCAACATGGGAAGATGCCATTGTTGACAACATTGACGAGGAATACGATCGACTGGTTCAGCACCTCCATGAATGTGCGAGGAACGCCAAGAGAGAGATAGCCACAAAAAGTCGCCTATCTTCGAAAACTCTTGAGCTAATTCTCCAGCGTGGTTTGGTGCATGCCTCAGGCAACCGCAAACTAACGTCCGAGCTTGCAAAGCAGTGCAGAGATGCGATCAAGGAAGACCTCAAAGAGAGAAGAGCAGAAGTACTGGTAGATGCGGCAGAAGCCGGGAAAAGTATTCGTAACGCCCGCCTGTCCTTCGCCAACTATAAGACCAAGATGACTGCCCTCCGACGTCCTGATGGATCCATCACATCCTCCAGAACAGCAATGGAGAAGATTATCCATGACTTCTACTCAAATCTCTTCGATAGCCATGTCCACTTGCCGACATACCAAATTCCACAGGATGGGTATGTCGTTCCTAATGTTCTCCCTTCCGAAATCCGACACGCCATTTCGTTGGTAATGAAGCAAACAGCACCCGGCCCAGACAAGGTCAGACCTGAACACCTGAAGAACCTGTCGTCAGTACTCATCAATACACTGGCTCGGCTCTTCACTCGCTACCTGTCTGAATGCAAGGTTCCGTCCCAATGGAAAACCAGCAGGACCGTACTACTGTTCAAGAAGGGAGACATCCATGACATTGGCAACTATCGCCCGATCTGCCTATTGTCTGTCATCTACAAGCTGTTCACTCGAGTCATCCTGAATAGGATTGGCAGAACACTAGATGAAGGACAACCATGCGAGCAAGCAGGGTTCCGCAAAGGATTCAGCACCATCGACCATATCCACACGGTAACCAAGCTCATTGAGGTTTCTCGGGAGTTCAAGATGCCGCTCTGCTTAACGTTCATTGATTTAAAGAAGGCCTTTGATTCTGTTGAGACGGAAGCGGTCATTGAAGCCCTAGCCAATCAGGGCATTCAAGCCCAATACATCAGGATCCTCCGTGAGCTGTATTGCGGATTCACTACCAGGATCTCACCATTCTACAAAGAAGTGATCGTTGATGTCAAGAGAGGGGTGCGGCAGGGTGATACCATTTCACCGAAACTCTTCAGTGCCACCCTCGAGAACATCATGCGACGACTGGAATGGGAAGGAATGGGAGTGAAGATAGATGGTCGGCAACTACACCACCTCCGCTTTGCTGATGACATCGTTCTAATAACACCAAACATCAGCCAAGCGGCACAAATGCTGGCCGACTTTGACCGTGAGTGTGGAAAGGTAGGACTACAGCTGAATCTTACGAAGACAATGTTTATGAGAAACAGCCTTGTTCCTGACGCCCCATTCGCTCTCAATGGAACGACCATCTCCGAATGCAACAGCTATGTGTACCTAGGTCGAGAGGTCAACATGACAAATGACCTGGCACCCGAGCTGCGCAGGAGGAAGAGAGCGGCTCGGAACGCCTTCAAGAACGTCGAATAGCTAAGAGGACGAAGAACCTCCGGCTCCGGGCACATCTCTTTGATTCCACTGTTCTTCCTGCATTAACATATGCCTCAGAGACCTGGGCCTTACGCAAACAAGATGAGAACGCTATTCAGGTCTCCCAAAGAAGAATAGAAAGAGCTATGCTTGGAATATCACGTTTCACTCAAATGAGAGAACGAATCCGGAGTTCTGACATCCGTCGACGATCAAGGATCAGGGACGCTGTCTCATATGCCAAGGTGTCGAAAATCAGATGGGCTGGTCACGTAATGAGATTTAAAGACGACCGTTGGACTAGAGCTGCTACTGATTGGATTCCACGGGATGTCAAGAGACCGCGTGGCCGCCCACCTACCAGATGGTCAGACTTCTTTGTCAAGATCATGAACGATCGGTTTGAGGCCCTCCATGTTCCCGGAGCGAAGAGATGCCATTGGGCTACACTAGCACGCGACAGGGACAAATGGAGACGTTACTGGCGCCCGCTCGAGCAAATCGACGACTAACGGGAAGTTAAGTGATTAAGTGATAAGTGATTAAGTCTATAATATAAGAGATATATAAGGACAGGCCCTATTATACCCTTTGCCTGTACTTAACGTACATAAACTACAGCAAGCTAATTTATGTAAGACTACTAATTTCACAGACTGATAAGGAAAGAATGTATGGATCACCTTAGCAGGCAAAGAACCACTATTAGCTTAAGTGTCTGATGAAGGCAAAGAGTGTATAGATTAAGTTGTCAAGGACGGCAGTTATGAATCTGAGTTATGACAAGTAACTAACTGTAACTGTCATGAACATTTCCTCATGATTATAAATACACATGTATCAGGGATAAAGTATAATACAGGCTTAAAGCCCACGTGCATAACTTGGGTTCAATTGCCGCACCATATGGTTCCCTAATATCTACCCAGCTGTGGGTCCGGGGCCCCTTCTCTCATTCCCATCTTTATCACTGTGTACTGGGTAGTCAACAGCAAAAGAGACAAATGACTTTTTAAGTTAATTACAAATAATTATTAAGATAAACTAAAGACACAGGAAATAAAAACATAGTTCATATCCATTCACTAGAGGGATTATCATTAAAGTGAACACACTTTTCAATATATCACACAGATTCAATGGAATCCTTACCAAAACCCCCCCTCACCCAAGACATCCTGTTTTGTATGGAGTCATCTACTCTACAAATAGACAAGATTATTCTGAAAGTAATGAAGATGAGAGTTGTTACAATGCTTGACATTAATTTAAAGTATAAAACTCTAGTAATGGTAACTGTGTGGTACTTCTAAAAGAAAGGCTTTCTAATCAATGCAACAGAATTGAGAGCTAATAGATAAATCCTCAGATGCAAGGCAAGTTAATGCATAAAAAGAAACTAGGTGTATAAAACAAAGCAAAAAAACCTCTTCAAAAATGGTGTAAAGTGAGTCAGAAAGAGAGGGACAGATATAGAATGACTGCATTCATTTGTGGAATATAAAATAAGATAATGTGAGACTGATATCCAAGGACAGTAGACACAAGGGCCAGGAATATTGTTCCATAGTTAGAAGCATGCTTCATGAGCTGGGGCAGAAGGTAGCTGGAATAGAGTAGGGATCACTAAGTCAGTGATGGTTGGAAGAAACATTCTGAATGGTTGATGTGTGCTGAAAGTAGAAAAAAGACCAAACGTGATATCCTCTCAGTATCTATATTGCAAAACATAACGTCTCAAAGTAGAGAGAAAGTATGGGGGAAATTGTTTGCCCTACAGGCAGAGGAAGGGTTTGGAAGTGGTGAGATCACTGGTGACATTGGCAGTGGAGAATGTGCACTGGTGGAGGGATGAGTGTTCAATCATTGTATGTCTGGAACTCAAACATGAAAGCTTTGTAACTGTATCTCACGGTGATTTCAAAAAAAAAAAGGTTCTGAGAAAAACAGTCAGCTGCCTGCAAAGCAAAGAACCAAAGGACTCTGAACCATTATTTCACATAACACATGAAAGTTAATTAAAATGGATCAAAGACCTTGAATAGTAGGCCAAATGCAACAAATACACAAAGAGAAAATTGGTAGGTTACACTATTATATTTTCTAATAGAATTTAGAACACTGACTCTAACATAAAATATAAATGATATAAACTATGACTTGAAATCATTTAATTTAGTCTTTAATCACTTACAAAGACAAAAAGTCGGGGCTGTGGTATAAAATGCAGGACTGGATCAGTGGTATAGCGCTTGGCTTCCAGGCATGAGCCCTGGGTTTGACCCTGGTACTGAAAACAAAACAAAACAAAACAAAGAACAAAATCCAGCTAAAAAAATTTACTGTGAAAATATTAAAAGTAGAATTATTTTTCTCCTATTTGAGCTTGGTTTTTAGAAGAATCATATAAAGTTTGAATAGTGAATATTTATAGAATTTGATGTATTTTGTTCAACTGCTAAGCAGACTGAAGTGATGGCACAGTGGGGAGGGCATTTATGACTTGCACGTGGCTGACCTGGGTTCGATTCCAAGCATCCCATATAGTCCCCCAAGCACTGCCAGGAGAAATTCTGCAGGCGGGTCAAGAGAAAGTCACCAGGGCTCCCTAAGCTGACTGGAGATTACACAATTCCTGACTGCAGAGTTCAAGAATAACCCCTGAGCACCGCCAGGAAGGACCTCAAAAGCAAAAAAAATAAATAAATAAAAAACAAAAAAAACCCCAAAATCATTTAGTTGCCCAATCTATAAAATATTGCATTATAAATGTAACTCAGTTTTGAAATAAACTTTCAGAACACTGATACATCTCTATTATCATAATTTGGGAAATATGTTCACTGAGAACTACTATACTGGCTAACATGTTTTTTGTTCACTTTTGTTTTGGGGTCACACCTAGTGTACTCAGAGACTCCTGATTCAATGCTCAGGGGTCACAACTAGTAGGCTAGGGGGACCATATTGGGTGCTGGGGATTGAAAATGTATCTAAGGTCTGCACGGTAAATGTCCTACTCGCTGTATTATCTCCCTGATCCTATGAATGTTTTTCTTTTATTTGGGGGTCCACACACTACTGTACTGAGGTCATACTCGTGGCAGGAATGGAGATACCATACGTGGCCCTGTGGGCCAGATTGAACCCAGATTTCCTGTGCACAGAGCAAATGTATGCCTGCTATACTAATATTCCACCCAACACTGGGACTTATGATTCCACAAATTTTACTTTTATCATGTGACACATAACATGACTTCTCTGGACCAGAGCTTCTATCATTCTTGGAAGTCGTTAAATCTTAACAATTAATGTTATAAAATTAAAGTTTAGGATTTGATAGTTTATTTATTATATTCTATTTTATTTCAATACTTTCCATCAATTTTCAGAAAAAATACTTTAAGTAGCTATAATTTTCTATCTGAACTTTATTACTGAGATTTATACTAAAAAGTATAAATTATGCTTATGCTTGAAAATTGGGTCCTACCTAGGTTACTTATTTAAGAGAAACATTTAAAAAATTAATTTATTGATTGAATATGACTTAAAAATTATTCATGATTTAGTTTCAGGGATACAATGTTCATGCTCCAATCCTTTCACCATTGTCTACTTCCCTCTACAATGTCCTTAGTTTCCCTCCTGCCTCCCCGCCTGCTACTTGGGTAGGAGCTTTTCTTCTTTTTTTCTTTTAGGCACAGTGATTTGCATTATTGAGAGGGTATCATGAATATCCCTTTACCTCTTTTCAGCAACCAGTTCTGGTTCAGAGTGACCACTTCCCTCTATCATAGTCATAGTGATCCCTTCTCTTACTATCCAAGTTCCTTTCCCTGGGGTCAGCTTCATAAGGCCCTGTTATTCTGCCCTTCATTTCTACTGTCTTTGGGCATTAGTTAAACATACACTACTATGTTTCTTTATATCTGCAAAATAAGTGAGATCATTCTGTCTTTCCCTTTTGCTCTGACTCTTTTTACTTAGCATGATACTCTCCAGATCCATCCATATATCGGTATGCATCATAATTTCATCTTTACTAATGGTCATGTAGTATTCCATGTGTAGATGTACCATAGCTTCTTTATCCAGTAATCTGTTCTTGGCTGTGCACTTGGATTATTTCCAGATTTTAGCTATTGTGAATATTCCTGAATTGTAAATAAGGTGTCTTTTCTGCATTACGTTTTGGGGCATTTAGCATATAATCACTGGTATGTATGGAAGTTCAATTCAAAGATTTTTGAGGGATACCATCATTATCCTCCAAAAAAGGCTAGACCAATTGACATTCTCACCACCT
Source organism: Sorex fumeus (assembly GCF_029834395.1). Lineage (NCBI taxonomy): Eukaryota > Metazoa > Chordata > Mammalia > Eulipotyphla > Soricidae > Sorex > Sorex fumeus. Next base: position 2,976,662 of record NW_026606186.1, read on the forward strand.
GTGAATGATAGCCCCTCCTCCCATCCTCTTCATCCTCTTCAACATTGCTATTTTTCTTTGTAATGAGTGCCAGTTTCTATGGTACGAGGTGGTATCTCCTTATTGTTTTGATTTGTATTGCCCTGATGATTTGTGATATAGAGTAATCTCTCATATGCCTTTTGGCCTTCTGTATTTCTTCTTTGGAAGCTCATGTTAATCGCATAAAAGGCACACTTTAAAATCCTTATGAAAGTGATTTATGTTGCATTTGAAAGTTTTTCAAAAAGCATTGCATTTCTTTATATTAATAATAACAATTTTGAAAATGCAAGGCTGAATGATGACAAGGAGTTATTTTATTACATGAAGTGAAATTACAATAATTGATTTTTAAATTTTTATCATATATTTAATGCTTATTAATAACCTAGAAAAAAACTGCATGCTGATTTTATTCTTATCAGAATCATATGTATTGACACTTCATGGAAACACATATGTAAAATATTGAAGATAGCTACAAAATTGGCAAATACATATAATTAATTATGTTCATTTAATTTTCTTTGTAGTCAACAACCCATTACTTTTACCATTTCAAAGTATTTAACAAAGTTGACTTCATGATGGGCCTGGCATGCTTCTGCTGCACCACTCTGCTAACACGTTGGGCTGGAGCAATAGCACAGCAGGTTGGGCATTAGCCTTGCATGCAGCCAACCTGGGTTTGATTCCTCTGCCCCTCTTGGAGAGCCCGGCAAGCTACCGAGAGTATCTCGCCTGCATGGCAGAGCCTGGCAAGATCCCTGTGGCATATTCAATATGCCAAAAACAGTAACAACAAGCCTTATAACGGAGATGTTACTGGTACCCACTTGAGCAAACGGATGAACAATGGAAGGACAGTGCTACAGTGACTTCATGATACTTTTGCCTATTTTATTATAATACATATTATGGTAATAATTATCTTTTCCTAATACTTTGTGTATACTGAGCATCATGAAAGAGCATGTTAGAGTAATAATGGAAAAAATTTCATATGGAACATTGAAGAAAATGTTGGCCAAGCATGTGTCTGATTTCTGATTTTGTATATCCTCCCTTTCTCTCATTTGGAGAGAAAAAGACATTGAGTCACCTTCTGTTCTTAACTGTCATCTTGCTAGAGAGGTAAGACTTGACAATGAAGAGATTATGACATAAAAATGAGGTAATCGGGGCTGGAGTGATAGTACGGCAGGTAGGGCATTTGCCTTGCATGCAGCTGACCAGGTTCCGATTCCCAGCATCCCATATGGTCCCCTGAGCACCTCCAGGAATAATTCCTGAATGCAAAGCCAGGATAACCCCTATGCATCGCTGGGAATGACCCAAAAAAAGCGAAAAAAAAAAAAGAGCTAATCACCAGAACCACTCCCATTGCTAGCTTAAGAACCATTAATTGCATAAACACAAGACTTACAACCATGGAGTAATTATTGAAAAACCAAACAAAGTAATATGAAAAGTCAAACTATAGATTGTTCAATATATATAGTCTTTCATTAGTCAAAATCAAACAAAACAATAGAATCTTATTCTTGCTCTTCTCTGCAAATTTTATTGGACCTACACTCAGTAGTACTCTGCTGACCACACGGTGCCAGGAATCAAACTTAAGACCTCACACATGCTAGGCATGGAACCCACCAACTAACCTCAGCACTATTCTTTTCAACATTTTAATGTAAGTTCTGCAATGATTTTAGTTTTCTGTTCAAGTATTCATAATTACTTATATAAAATACTTGTAAAATATTTTCAAGAATAAATATTAACTTATGACACTGAAAAATGGGTTTACACAATAAGCTTTTAAAAATTTACTTTCATTATAAAGTTTTAAGGGGGGATGTTATATTATTGAGTTTGTATATCTGTGTGTGTATGTACATGTGTGCATGTGTGTGTTCACGTTTGCATAGCCTTGGGATCAATTCCATGATCTCATCAAAGCAAGTCATGTGTTATACTGCTGAGCCTTAGTGCCTGGCCACCAAAAAACCAAAGTTTATCTTCAACTGTAATACAAACTTGGATTTTAAAAATATTGTGAGACAACTCTAAATATCCTGATAATATATATTTTTCTTTGGTTCTCTTTCCAAGATTTCTGAAAGTCATTGTAAAATAGCATTCTGAAATTAATATACATAAAACACAATAAGAATATTTTATCTAAGGTATAGCTTGCTTATTCTTATATATCTTGTTCTCAAACATGATAGACATTCATCTTAAAGGTTGCTAATGCTTCCAAGCAAATTAATTAATGTTTATACTTTTAACTTCACTTATGAGTGCATATGGAAATTTTAATTGACTATACCTATTAGAGTTAATACACATAAAGCACTTGAACAAAATGCCTGAGATAATCAGTAACCAATACATTTTATTATTAATTAAAATGTCAAATATGATAAATTATTAAAATTATATTATGTTAACATAGTACAAGCTACTATAGCATATTAATTACAATTTCTCAAAGCTAGTAATGATGTCTCAAAAGTTTATATTAAAATAAAGGAGTACTTCATTTCCATCTTAAAGCTTTTATGAAGTGATGGTGTAGATTTATGTTTCAAGTTACTCCTTACTTGTAAGCGGCTATGAAACTTCTAAGAAAGGTATCAAATTTAATTATAATCTATATCTGCGTCTTAAGAATGAGGCTTCTGCATCTTAAGAATGAGGCTAATATGGAGCATACTGTACTAAGCAGGGCAGAAGGCCTCCAGGCTTTCCATAGTGCTGAAACACCAGGGCTAAAGAAAAAAAAAAATCTATCAGCTACATTTGACTTGGAAATTATGTCAACGAAATAAAATTTTTGTCTTGCTTGTGAGGCATTTTGGGTTTCCCTTACCCTTATATTTTACTTCTATTCATTCCAATTTTATGTAGCACCTGCTAAACATAAGGCACTCTAAGATACAAAACGTATAAAGGATATCTATGTTTTTCCAAGTAGATATCATCTGCTGTAAGATAAAGGAATGGATTTAACGAATTCAATGTAAGCATCAAATGAAAAAACGAAAATTAAAATGTTTTACTTATAAAGAAATCATGATGAACAAGACTCTAGAGTACATACTTTTTCAATGGAAATTTAGAAGCCCAATCTTTTATTTTTATCTCCTTAGTTTTTTACTTCTCAATTTTGAGGATTTCATTTCAGTTTCATTATAGTTTGGGTAATGTGGTTACACCATTGTTGACATTTAGAGTGTTGATGCACCAAGTTTCTCCACAGTACCACCAATGTCTGTGATCCTCCACTGCTGTAAGCAACAGGCTTTTGATACAGAAATGAAGAAAGGCAAATGGTTAGGAAATCAGAGAAACTATTTTAGGATTCAATGTAGGTTACCTTAGAGTAGATTCTTGGGGTAAAAAGGTAAAATAAGAAAAACAAGGCATGTTTATTGAATACTGGAAAATTTTATGTTAAAACATCATACTTACCCTCAAGCTTATCTGGGCTTCTGTGTAACTAGTTTATCTTTAATTTCAGGTGCTTAAAAATGTTGGTAGTGTTTTAAAATGTTGATACCTGAATCAAAAGATTTTTAATCCATGTTTATATTTTTGAGCAAGTTTTACTATATTGATAAAAAAATTGTATGCATAAGATTTGGTGAGAAAGAACATTGGAAAAAAATAACCAGAAGGGGTCACTGTCACTGTCCTCCCATTGTTCATCGATTTGCTTGAGCAGGCCCAGTAACATCTCCACTGTGAGACTTGTTGTCACTGTGTTTGGCATATCGAATATGCAATGGGTAGCTTGCCAGTCTCTGTCATGCGGTTGGGTACTCTCGGTAGTTTGTCGGGCTCTCCAAGAGGGGTGAAGGAATCGAACTTGGGGTGGCCATGTTGGCCACTTGCAAGGCAAATACCCTACTTGCTATGCTATCGCTCCAGCCCATCAGAAGGGGTATATGACAAAAATTTTAAAAAGATATAAATTATTCTTAGAGAAAACACTTCTTAGAAAAGGGAAGCAGAAGTGGCCATCAAGAACTGAAGAGGCTGAGATTTGCACAACTTGCGACCTTACATAATAATTTATTCACTTTTATGGATGTTGGCAGAAGATAAGACATTGCTATATCAGAAACAAAGAACTTTATTACTCAAAGTTATTGTCTTAACAGGATATCAGCTTTGTTTGGGCTCTTCAAGCCCCATTCCCACAGAGAGAGATGACACATGAATTCTCAGAGCGTGGCATTACAGGAGTGGAAACAACATCCTTTAAATAAAGCAGTAATGCTGCCAAAACTTTGGCCCAAAATGAGACATTAAGCTTATTATTTACTCTTGAGAGACACACTATCTCTTTCATTCACAGCTGCTACCTATCCAAAATTCCTTAGGATGAGAGAAGCAGATACAACATAGGGAACGTGAAGAAACACTAGACCTCTATAGTATTTGTTTACCAATTATTTTAGTAAAAGCCCGAATTGGGAGAGGGAAGTGAAAATTTCATCCAAATAACTACTTTATTCATGAAGGTTTCTGTGCTCTTATTTTGTCTGCAGATCAAGTTTTTTAACTAGGAGTATGTTTCTTGTTATATTGTTTTTTTCTAAGCAATAGTACAAAAGATGATTTCTTTCTTGCTTCTACACCAAAGTTCTTCACACCCTTGAGGAAAACATTGACTTATTAAAATAATGTGTTATAAGTCACAGTGAACTCATTTGTACTTTTATTGAAGATCGGTATTCTGTCATCTTAGTAAAATCTCATGCACAAGGGTTGGAGCGATAGCACAGCAGGTAGGGCATTTGCCCTGCATGCAGCCAACCTGAGTTTGATTCCCAGCATCACATTTGGTTCCCTGAGCACCTCCTGAGTGAAGAGCCAGGAGTAACGGCTGTGCATCAGCGGGTGTGACCCAAAAAGAAAACAACAGAAAACAAACAAATAAAAGAAACTGATGCACAGTAAGAAAAATGCAATAAGAAAAATGCAAGCATGCAATAATAAAATATAAGGAATCGATATTCTTTAGATAGACTATCAAATTGTGCAAATGCGGGCCTATTAGAAAAGTTATGGGCTTGGAAGGAGGCGGGTTAAGTTTCCCTCCTCACCCCGAGCAGAACCCCAACAGCTGAAGACCTCCAAAATCTAGCTACAGCCATGCTTAAGACCACTCTCCACATGCTCGGATGAGCTTCATGCATGAAGAAACCAGCAGAGAAACCCAGGTGTGCAGGATCTCAACATGGGGCTGAGATCTCCAAGCCTGCTCAGATCAGGACTGGGCCTCCTCCACCCAGATCCCCCATCTTCCAGTAGCTAGGCATTACATCCACCAACTTCCTCCGGTGCTGTGCAATCCCATCAATAGCCAAGACCCAGAAACTATAAAACCAAGCGCCCATAAGTGCATGACCACATTCTCTGCTATGCGACCTCTTATTGTCTAGTTCTCGCTCTCAGAGAACCCAGCAGACTACTGAGAGTGTCCTGCCTGCATGGGAGAGTCTGGCAAGCTCTCCATGGCATATTCCATATGCCTGCCAAAACCCAGTAACAATGATGAGTCTCATTCCCCTGATCCTGAAAGTGCCTCCAATGAGGCACTTGCTGAAATCTCAGGGCTAGGACGAATGGGGACATTACTGGTGCCTGCTCAAGGAAATCAATGAACAACATGATGACAGTGATAGAGCGCGATGACTTCTTTTGAGTTGTGGAAATTCTATTTTTTTCTGTTTATACTTATTCTACCTACAATCGTAGACAGAACTCAGTTTTCAAAAAAAAAAAACCATGATAAAATAAATATCTTAGAACCAATGGTTAAAATTCTTGTAATAACCTTAACCATAATGATATCAACTCTTTGTCTTCAGTTTCTCATAGATCATTTCTAAGGCCTTATAATGTTATATGTGTTGGCAAGAGTATCATTTCCCTGAGAGACCTTGGATCAAACAGAAAGTTATAATGCAGGATGGGAGGTTTGAGCCATTTACAATGTGATGGGGGCCAGCTTTCTGTCTTTTGGTATTAGTTAATGTCTTGAGGGAGTGAGGATGAGACCAGTTTATAAGAGAAACCAATCAAGCCATTACTATCAAGTTCTACTTCAAATTCTGGACCTGGAGATATGGATGAGCATCCTTCATTTGCAAAACATTCTGTGTATTTTAGCAACTTGATACAGGGAAGCTATCATTCTTTAGGGAGAATGTACGTGACAGATTCATATCTGGAATGCTCCTACACTCTTCCATGCCCAGACAGTTTTATTTTTTACTGCTTTGAAGTGAAATAGTTATATTTGGGAATGATGAGAGAGGGGAATGATTAAAGAAAGCAGTGGGATCCCCATAAAATAAAAGAAAGGAATTATCTACTCAACTTATAATGCAGGTGCAAGTGTGTGTCATTATCTAATTTTAATCTGTACATTTTCATGTGGGCTAGAGTGATAGCACAGTGGTAGGGCGTTTGCCTTGCACGCAGCTAACATGGCCGACCAAAGTTCGATTCCTCTGCCCCTCTCGGAGAGCCCGGCAAGCTACCAAGAGTATCTCGCCCACACAGCAGAGCCTGGCAAGCTACCCGTGATGTATTCAATATGCCAAACACAGGAACAACAAAGTCTCCAATGGAGACGTTACTGGGCCCGCTCTAGCAAATCAATGAACAATGGGAGGACAGTAACAGTGACAGTGACATTTTCATGTGAAAATAAACCTGTGAGTACAAGGGATTTTGGTTAGTTCTATGTGTTATTTGTTATATCTTGGACAAGTTTTGAGTTTCCAGTTAGAATATTAACATGGGCCTGAGAGAACAACAGGCAATATGCTTGTCTTGCATGCAGCTGATTAGGTTTGATCCCCAACATTATGGTCCAAATGATTCCTGAGTACAGAGTCAAGAGTAAGCCCTGGCACCGAAATAGACAGATACGAGACTCTCAGTGATCCTAATGATGTAAAAGGTAAGTGTACCAGTCATTAATATCACTGCTTATTTCATTGCTTATTACTTGCCAATTAATGCAAGTCGCCCCAAGAACATAAGCCTCTTTCCTCAGGAACATGGTTTGGGATCCAGCCACCGCATATTTTAACCTCAGATGTTTCGACTGACTTGGGTGAACCATGTGTACGAAAGTACTCTAGATACCTGCATGAGAAAATATGTTTTCATTCCTTCCCCTTAGCATTGTAACCTGGTGACAGTTACTCTTTTAGTCATGGGCCAGAGGAAGCAAGCCAAAAAACCCCCATCATCTTCTAAACTCACAGCATGGTACTATAACATTTCTTTAAGGCTCCTTTTTTTCTTTTTTTTTCATTTCTGTCTCCTACTGCCAGTCTGACTGTCAAAGTCACAGCAGGAAATAAAAATGAAAAGAACCATCAAAGAAACCCATGTGCAGAACTTCCCACCAGGGGCTTTCAGCAAGAGAGCTCAAATATGAAAGTGGCTGCATTGACATTTGTCCTCCAGCAAAACATGAATAAAAGGGGAAAATGAATGTATGCTTGCCCACTCCTCAAATACATCCCCTGATATTGGAAAATGGAATGTTTCATTTTTGATACAGATAAAAAGACCAATTGCTTAAACATATTTTTGCTGGGAGGGATTTTTAAAAATATAAAGATTTAAAATGATCCATACTATTAGGAAGACAAAACCGGGAGTAAATTTCCATTGATTTCAAGGTTAGAGTTTCACAAAAATGATTGAAAAAAACAGGTAAAGAGTAATGCCGTTTAATTCTTATATTAAATGGAATGACTAAATTAAAAATAAATCTTATAGAAAGTAGAATATAGTACTGTACTGTCACTGTATCTCTGTCTTCCCACTGTTCATCGATTTGCTCAAGCGGGCACCAGTAACATCTTCACTGTAAGATTATTGTTACTGTGTTTGGCACATCAAATACTTCATGAGTAGCTTGCCAGGCTTTGCTGTGCGGGTGAGATACTCTTGGTAGCTTGCCAGGCTCTCCGAGAGGGGTGGAGGAATTGAACCCAGGTTGCCCAGGACAGCTGCGTGCAAGGCAAATGCCCTACAGTTGTGCTATCGCTCTAGCCCAAGAAGAACATGATATAAGAATATTTGCATGTTCTACAGGTGTGGTTAATTTGCATGTTTAATCTGAATTTTAATAGATTTTTGAAAGTTATTTGTAAATTCAAAGTACGCATTCCTTTTTAGGAGCTTAAGAAAATTTGCTTATTGTGTTATTTTACCAAATGAATTAAGTAAATTTTTTGCCTTGGAATCATTTTAGATTAACAAAAAATTTGCAGAGACAGTAATGATGAGAATTAGTTCTCATATGCTCACCTTGCCCTTGCCAAGATTTTGGTGTTGTTAAAATTTTACATCATTGTATACTTATCAAAACCAAGAAACTGGTCGTATGTTATTACTAGTAAATAAAACCAATAGTCACTGTCCTCCCGTTGTTCATCAATTTGCTTGAGCAGGCCCAGTAACATCTCCATTGTGGCAACTGTTACTGTGTTTGGTATGTCAAATACGTCACAGGTAGCTTGCCAGGCTTTGCCATGCGGGCAAGATACTCTCAGTTGCTTGCTGGGATTTCTGAGAGGGGCGGAGGAATCGAACTCTGGTTGACGATGTTGGCCGCTTGCAAGGCAAACGCCCTACCTGCTATGCTATCGCTCCAGCCCAGAACCAATAGTACTGGAATTAATATTAGCAAAATTTCAGACTCTGGTAATCAGATCACCTCTGGTCAGTGACACTTTCTTGACTTTTACTTATTTTCATGATGAAAACTTTAAGAAGTACTGCCGGGTGTCCTTTATTATTAGTGTCACCAATTTGGTTTTGTATAGTTGTTTTCTAGGCCTATAAATCAGATGCTGGTTTGTGTATCATTGTTGATGTATAGTTGTTAAGAAGCTAATTAGGTAGATAAATAATTTTATTTTTTGATAACAATAAAAAAGTGAGTGACAGACTTGGTTAAAAGTTTCTCTACTACTTTAATAAGCTTTGTGACAAAGAAATTAATCAGGACAACTTCATCCAACTGATTAATACATCTACTTGATAGGTATTTCTAATGCATGGTTTATGCCTAGTATCACATTTTGTAGAAGGTCCACAGAAGATGTAGGGCTGGATAGACAGTACAGGGGATAAGGCACTTGCCTTGCATGCGGCCAATGCAGATTAAATCCCCCACACTCCATATAGTCTCCAGGAAAGCACTGCAATGTATGGCCAAAAGCCAAATGTGGCTCTCACCAAAAAAAGAAAAAACAAAGAAAAAAACTAATAAAATAAATAAAAGTTTAAATTTCTTTCTCTAAGTAGATACAAGTTGATAAAGAGAAAATGCCAAGTATATGCAAATGTACATAGTATGGGTGATTGAATGGGGTGGGAAATTAACTTTCAACGTAAGTTGTATATTGACAATTTTCACCAGTGAGAAAATTAGGCAAAAGAAGACTTAGGCAAAGGGGATGGAGGGCATGGTGACAGGGATCAAATCCAGGGCCTGACAAAGCAATATGTCAAATGACATACTGCTAAGCTATATCCTGGTTCTGGTGAACAGATTCTTTATTGTGGCTAGAACTTAAAATTCTAGCAAGCCCTGATAATTTTTTTTAAACTTCATTGACATAAGAATAAGAGATAATTTTTTTTACCCACCAATTTTTTTTTTACTTTTGTTTTTTTTAATAGTGAAGCACCATGAGGTACAGTTGTAGATTTACAAATCTTTGTGCCTGAGTTTCGGTCATACAATGATCAAATACCCATCCCTCCACCAGTGCCCATTTCCCCCCACCCCCCCTCCCACCCTGCCTCTGTGGCAGGGCATTCCCCTTTGTTCTCTCTCTCCTTTTGGGTGTTGTGGTCTGCAAAAGAGGCATTGAGTGGCAATCATGTTCAGTCCATAGTCTACTTTCAACATGCATTTCCCCTCCTGGGAGGATCCTCCAAACACCTTTCATTTGGTATTCCCTTCTTACCCACCAATTTTTAAGCTGGAGCATAACAAATAAGACTTTAGATTTTTAAGTTATTTGAAAATTTCATTTAAAAATCCTATTTATAGCATTACACATACTGCACTTCTTTTTTTTACACAGCACATTTCCTGCTTAACTTCTTTGCACTATTCCAAGGCATATTCAGGCAGTGGTGTTGAGAATGAACTGGAGATGGAATGAACAAAAAGCAGGAAATAATAAGGCAGAAAACTGCTAGTATAATCTAGACAAACTAATGAGTTTATGAACTAGGAATAGAGAGAGTTTTTAAAGTGAAATAGAATCTACAGAATGTGCATAAAATGAATAGGGAAAATAAGGAAATTAGGGGAGATGTACCATTTTTGAATTTCTGCTCAGTTGATTAGGTGGCCAATGGTGCAAATTGCATAGGAGAAGGACTATAAGATACAGCAAGAAGAATGAAGATGAGGACTAAGGGAGATGTGAAAATATTTCAGTTTTTCACTGATTGGGTTTAAATGTCTTACTTTGAGGCCATAACATAGAGATGCTCAATAGGTGATAACTGGAAATGGGACTAAGGAGAGAAATGAGCTGAGGATGGAGCTTGGAAGATATTGTCATATAGAGAGTTATTATAAGTAATAAAGCCATATTTTTTTTATTCTTCAGCAACACCTAAAAAGAGAAAGGAAGACTGACTGTACTCCCAGAAACACCCACACTGAATGTCCAGGAGGACACAGTCTAGCCAGGAAAGATACTAAACTTGGAAATGATAAAAATAAGCCACAGAAACTGAATCACAAGAAGCAAGATGGAGGTTCAATATTAAAGGACAGAGTTACAAAATAAGGGAATGGTCAACAGTACCTGAACTATAGATAGGTTTCTAAAATAATTGTCACAGGGAATCTATGTTGATTAATTTTAAAGAAAAAATAAAATAGTATACCTAATGTGATATTTTACACTAAATGTTTTAGGAAAATTTTCTATTAAGTCAGAATTTAGTGTCCACATAGTAAAAATAAGTGCAATATATATATATATATATTTATGTTCTACTGCATATTTATCAAAAGATTTTTAAAAAATGGCATTCATAAAAGTAAAAGACAACTAACATAGAAAATTAAGACGTAATGTCTAAAGACAATGGAGATTCAGCAGAGAAACAAGAGAAAAATATATAGGAACATGTGAAAGAATGTATAGCAGACAAAACAAAAACAAATCCAAAAGTGGTCTGGAGAAGAAAGTTTACATAGGGAGATGAAGAGATTTATGAGTTATTTAATCCTAAATCCTTTTTTTTTAATAAAGCATAGTATATGTAAGAATTCCTTCCTTCCTTCCATTTTGGGTCACAGCCTCTGGTGTTCAGAGACTACTCCTATGCTTTGTTTAGGGGTTGGTCTCAGTTTGGAACCAAATCGTACTAGGTATCAAATCTGTACTTCTAGCATGCAAAGAATGTGTGCTAGCACTTTGAACTATTTTCCTGGACGTACTATAATAATTATTTTATTATTTTGCTTGAGGCCACACCCAGTAATGCTTAGGACTTAATCTTGGCTTTGTGCTCAGGAATTTCTTCTGTTCATGCTTGGAGACCATATATGTTAGAGGGAAATAAACAGAGCCCCACTGCATGCAAAGCAAGTGCCTTATAATATCTTTTTCTTGCCCTCTACTTTCATGTTTAAATAGATTGAATTACATTAGGAAATATTTAATGAGAATCTAAGTAAGTAAAGCCAGTTGCCAGACCTATTATTTTACTGCCATGAGTCGAATAATTTAATTCATTTTAGCTACAAATATCAATACAATTTTATAAATACTTCACTAATTTCTGTGCAATAAAGCATAGTTGGTGTAGTCCAAACCTCACCCCTCAAAAAAATAAAGGGATGGTTGCATTTTATGTGGAACATATGTATTGTGTATGTTCTTCCTCCTTCTGAAGATTTTTGGTTTCTATGCTTATTTACCTCCTAAGGCCTCAGATTCTGCCCTTTCTGCCCTTATATTGCAGGGTAGCTCCAAGATATTGAGGCTGAGCACTTTTCACTTCTACCTCTGTGAAACTCAAAGCATCTTCAGTAGCATATAAAATCTATGTTTTGTAGACCTGTACACAGAAATAAGAGAATGGCAATTTTTCTAAGGATAAAGGGCCCCATTTGAATTCCAACATTCTGCCCGTCTAGTCTCTTCTCACACATAGAAGCTTGCTCTATAGACAAAGCAAGCAGAGGTCAGAAGGACTATAAGGAAGGGCAGAATATAAGGCCTTAGGAGGTAAACAAGCATAGAAACCAAAAATCTTCAGAAGGAGGAAGAACATACATGATTGATACATATGTTCCACATACAATGAAATCATCTTTTTTTTTTTTGAAGGGTGAGGTTTGGACTACAACAACTATGCTCAGGACTTGCTCCTGCCTCTTAGCTCAGTGGTGACTCCTGATGGGGTTCGGAGGACCATATAGGATGCCAGGGATTGAACCCAGGTCAGGTGTGTGAAAGACAAGAGCCCTATCCCCTATACTATCACTCAGTCTCCAAATTATTTTGAAAAATCCTGTGTCTTTGCCAACTGTCTCAACACAAAATTTATAAATATGACTTGCGTGTTATACAAAAGTTTAAGTACTTTTCTATAGCCATAGTTTATAATGCTTAATATAATTTTAAATGTTAAAGGATATTACACAAGGGCTGGGCTGGAGTGATTGCACAGTGAGTAGGGTGTTTGCCTTGCACGTGGCCGACCCAGGTTCGATTCCTCTGTCCCTCTCAGAGAGCCAGGCAAGCTACCAAGAGTATCCCACCCACACAGCAGAGTCTGGCAAGCTCCTGATGGCATATTCCATATGCCAAGAAAAGTAACACCAAGTCTCACAATGGAGATGTTATTGTGCCCACTCAAGCAAATCACTGAACAATGGGAGAGCAGTGCTACAGTGCAGTGGACATTACCCAAGGAATTATTCTTTTATGTGGAAATTTTCATAATTATTTATCACAAAATAATGAGTGGGTTTACACTGAAATGTGTTAACGAGGAGTTTTTAGGATTTCTTGTTTCCAATAATATGTATCCTTTTTTTGAGGTACACACCACAAAAATTTTATTAGTGAGCAAATAGTATTGTGAAAATCTATGCTTTTTCCCATAAAAGTATCATTATTAATATTCTTTGAAGGTAGTCTAGCTAAGTAATTAATAATGGATTCATGGCTAATTTCTCTTAGCACTTCCAATATTACCATTCTGTGGTTACTTGTATTGTCAAAGATTTGAGAAAATTGCAACATATCAACAGTGTATATTTTATTTATTGGGGAATATTCTATTTTTTCTGTAGATGTTATTAAGATATTCTCTTTTTGTTATGAAATTATCTACATGAGTCTATAAAAAGTGCAACTTTATCATTTATTGAAACTTCTTGAATGTGTTAATTTGTATCCTTTATAAATTATTGAAAAAATGCTCTCTTCCCTTTGGGGATAACACATAGTTGGGAGCTTACCTTCTAATTTTACTTGATAAGTCTTTATATTTTTTCATCTAGTTACCAGATCATTTCATGCTGAGAAATTTATTTAAATTTATCTTATATTTCGCATTTTCACTTAACATTTTCTGCTTTTTTTAGTTGCCTCTTGAGTTCTTAAATTTTTTATGCTTATTTTATTCTTATGGTTTTTATAGTCCCTTTAGCATTTTAAAGACAATACACCTACTTTTAGTTCTTTAAATATCTTATACAATAATCATGCCAAGTATATCTAGGTGATTTCACTAATTCGTGTGCTTTCACTTTAGAAGCTCACATTCATTTGAATGCCATCTGTCAGAATCCTAATGAAGTACCGGGCATAGTTTCCTAGAAGGAAAATGCACAAATGATTCTTGTGGGAAATTGTTCACTAATAGTATGAAATAGAGATCATTTAATTCTCTTTGTGAGTTCCTATTTCAGTGCAGGACTATCAGATGGAGACAGACTACCTCGTTACAAGTCCAAGGCTTTGCCTACATGATTCATCACTGTATCAGCTTTGACCTTAGGACAGTTCTATGCTTATCACTCACAGCTGTCACTGTCCCCACTGTTTCTGCTTGCTTGAGTGACTGTGTGGGAGGGGGAGCAAGATTTAGGGGCTGCTCTGTACTGTCTAGCAAAGCCAATCATGCAGTATAATTATTTTTTGCATTTCAATCAGAGTCTGGAAATAATAGTCCAAGAGTCAAGGTACAGGTGACTGGATAAGGAAAGTATGGTATATCTATACAATGGAATGCTGTGTAGCTTTTAGAAAAAAATAAGTGATGAAATTTACTTCTAAATGGATGGAGATGAAGACTACCATGCTGACTGAAATGAGAAAAGGGACATATATAGATTGACTGCACTCATTTGTGGGATATAAAAAAAAAACTAGTATGAGACTAATATTCAAGGCCAGGTAAAGCAGGAGCCAGGAGGACTGGTCAATGTTGGAAACTTGCCACAAATGTTTGTGGTGTAACAGGCAGTTAGGATAGAAAAGGGACCAGTATGACAATAAAAAGATCAGTCTGGAGAAGAAGTGAGTGCTGAAAGTAGGTTTAATGTAGTCCCATTTGTTAATCTTTGCTTCCACGTTCTTGGTCCATAGTGTTTCATCTTTGAGGATGCCTTTAGTTTCAATGTCATAGAGGCACACATTCGTATGTGTGCCAGTCTCTTTGGTATAAGTTAATATCTCATTGTTGTTTTGACTTGCATATTCCTGATGATTAGTGACATAAAGCATTTTTTCATGTGCATTCTGGCCATTAGAATTTCTTCTTTGAGAAATTTCTGTTCATTTTTCTCATGATAAACTTTCATTGTCTGTATTGCAAATGAGAGAGAGAGAGTGAGACAGAGAGAGGGAGAAGGAGAGAGAGAGGAGAGAGAGAGAGAGAGAGAGAGAGAGAGAGAGAGAGAGAGAGAGAGAGAGAGAGAGAGAGAAGAAAAGTATGAGCCAGATAGGTACGGGGGAGGAAGGAGAGAAACTGGGACATTGGTGGTGGGGAATGTACACTGTTTAGGGACATGTTTTGGAACATTATATGACTAAAAGACTAAAATCCAATCATGAACAACTTTGAAACTCTGTATCTCACTGTGATTCAATAAAAAAAAGAGAAAAAACACCCCAAAACAAAGAAACCAACCTTGGTGCCAACCACGTGAGTGGGATCCTGGCAGCTCCCTTGTCTGTGATCCCTGTCAGCACAATCAGGCCATACTTTAACCAAATGTATGTGAGGACCATGAGGGGTTCATACCCTCAGCGAGCACCACAACTAAAGATGTATGTGCACCATGGCCAGGAAGTGCAACACCTGGCAAACACATGTGTGATCACTATAGTGACCTCTCCCCAAGTGAGCACTCCATGCCAGTACATGCGAGTGCATCACTGCTAAAGAGTACATCCACCAGCCACACCACCACAGCAATGATGGGAAAGAAAGGAAACTAAGCAAAACACGGAAGGCTGGACAGATAGCTCAACAGGCTGAGCATATTCTATGTGTGCCGTAAGCCCAGGCTTGATCCCTGGCACTGCATGGCCTCCTGAGCACTGAGCCAGGAGTCATCCTTGAGCTGTAAACTGTTCAAAGGACACACAGCCATACCTCTGTATTTCCTATCGGGAGACCAAGCATCACCAGGATCCCAGAAGATTTTATCTTAGCACATTGTCAGCCTGAGTAAACCTCTTCCAGAGAGTGGTTTTCTCTTGAACCACCTTTAAACCTTTTTTTGATTTTATGTGACTGAGATTTTTTCGTCATTACCTCCCCAGGTCAGGAGTGGGTAATTTGCGTGCTTGCTGTCTTCCTTGGATGTGGTGGCCATTTCTCAGACTCCCTATCCGGAAGTGAACCCTGATTCCCTGTCACCCGCGGTCACCATGGTAGGCATGGTGACTACCAACAAAAGTTGATAGGGCAGGAATTCGAATGGGTGGTTGCCACCATGGGGGCTGGGGGGTGGGGCACGTGCAATTGGCACGAGGTTATCTAGTCATCAAAGCCGCCAGCACCTACCCTGCGTCTCAGGGCTGGAGCAGTAGCACAGTGGGTAGGGCATATGCCTTGCACATGGCCGACCCAGGTTCGAGTCCTTCATTCCTCTCGGAGAGCCCGGTGAGCTACTGAGAGTATCCCACCTGCACGGTAGAGCCTGACAATCTCCCCACGGGACCTCAAAAGATGGTGTGGCCGCCCACCTACAAGATGCTTAGACTTCATCAAGACCCTGAACAATCAGTTTGAGGCTCTTCGTGTTCCTAGAATAAGCAGATGTCATTGGGCTACGCTAGCATGCAATAGGAATGAATGAAGATGTTACTGGCACCCACTCAAGCAAATCAATGAGTAACGGGATATCAAGTGATCAAGTGGCCCTCCCGTTGATCGTCGATTTGCTCGAGCGGGCCCAGTAACGTCTCCAATGGAGACTTTGTTGTTACTGTGTCTGGCATATCGAATACTCTCGGTAGCTTGCCGGGCTCTCCGAGAGGGGCGGAGGAATCGAACTCGGGTTGGCCATGTTGGCCGCTTGTAAGGCGAACGCCCTACCCACTGTGCTATCGCTCCAAGATTAAAATAAATTCTTCCTTCATTTTTTGGTAGCATAAGCTAAAAGTCATTAAAAATGCCATTAGTGAGTCAGCCTGATTTCCAGAAGAAGGTTCCAGAGTGTTCTTGGAGTGCATAGTCTCCCCCACCAATGTCCAAGAGAACAGGCGAGGACTATCAAACACAGAACAGAGATGCTGTGGATCCTGGCTCTGCTCAATGGTCAGAATTCAGTAGGGTTTCCAAAAGCATGCTGGCAAGATAAACCTCCCTCCATAGAGCTCCACCAGAGACCCCCCCCCCCCCAAAGGGATTGGAGGTAGGTGAGTCGTGGAGGGACCAATGAGGGTGAACTGGTAAAGATGCCTCTCCAACTACAAAAGGAACCATGGCAGGGGCTGGAACAATAGCACAGCAGGTAGGGCATTTGCTTTGCATGCTGCTGACCCAGGTTCAATTCCCAGCATCTCATATCCCTAAGCACCACCAGGAATGATTCCTGAGTGCAGACCCACCCAAAAGGAATCCCTGTGCACCACTGGGTGTGACACAAAAAGAAAAAAAAAGAAAAGAAACCGTGGTAAAGAAGTTCAGAACCCCACCCCAGGAGGTAGTGGGCAATGATTGTAGTCCTGAGGAATCAATCAGGAATAAGCACATATATAATTTCTCAAAAAGGTTTCAGAGTGGATATACTTAGAATGTTTAAAGAGTTCAAAGAAAAACGGAACAGACAGCCAATAAAACACAAGATTATATGAGAGCAGAAATGAGAAAACTACAAACAGAAATGACAAAAACTCGAAAACTGCTAGATGAAATGAGAAGCTAACTGGAAGTTCTCACGGGTAAAGAAATGACTGCTAAGGATGGAATCAGTGAGCTCCAAGATCAGGTGCAGAAAACCTCAAGATAAAAGCAGACAGGAAAAAGCCTCAAAATAAAGAACACCAGACAAGATAAATCAGGAATCAATTAAAGAAGTGCTACTAATTATCAGGAGCCTGAAGGGCTAGGAAGACAAGACCAATAAAGAAGCAACATTCAAAGACATCATTGTTGAAAAGTTCCATGAAAGTGCATGAATAAAAGGAGGCCCAAACGTACAAGTTTCCAAATACAAATATTCCAAGGCACATCCTTAACAGAATGATAAAAATCATAGATAGATCTAGAATACTGAAAGCAGCAGGAAAAAAGAAGGAAATCATATACAATGTTGTGTCCTTAATATTTTTAGCAGATTTCCTAAATAAAATCTTCTAGGCCAAAATACGATGCTAGGATATAGTTAAAAAAACAATAAAATGAACACCTCATCAATAATTCTTGACCAGTGGGAGTCTCGTTCAGATTAATGGATTGACAACAGCTCAGGAACATTATTGAACTCAAAATCATTTTTACAAAAATAAAAATAAAAGGGGATCTTATAAACAAAATGAATCCCACAAACATACTGATCTCCTACAGAAAGACAGCACAAAACTCCATGGCAATAATCTCTCTGAAAGTCAGTGGGCTAATTGCACCAATTATGAAACACAGAGTAGCAGGTCAATTAGAAAATTGAACCCAACATTAAGTTTCCTTCCAGAAACATTTGAATACTCAGAGCAAACACAGATTCAAAGTCAAAGTTTTGAAGACAATTCTTCAAGCATATTACTCCCATGTGGTGGTGGCCATGCTAGTATCAGATAGAGTTGAGGCTCAAAGAGGTTGTAAGAGAGAGCAAGGGTTATTTGTTAACAATCAAGAGATATGTACTTCAGGAAGACCTCACACTTCTAATCATATATGCAACTAATTAGGAATCAGCAAAATACTAAAAACCAGCAAAATGCTTAATGGGCCTGAAGAAGACATAACACCACTTAACACATCAACTAAAGATGTGTAAGGAAATACTTGCTTTGAAGGAAGAAATGATATATATATATATGTCATTTTTTCTTCTGCTATCTCTTCTGATTTATATCAAGAAATGGAAACACATACTCTGCTCATGATTTGGGAGAAATAACATCATCAAAACAGCAATAACACCCAAAAGCATAGTACAGATTCAATGAATTCCTCATAAGGATATCCATAACATTTTTCAAAGAAATAGATCAAACACTCCTGAAATTTACATGAAACAATACCCCCACCGCCCAATAACTAAAGCAATTCTTGGGAAATATAAGAAAGGAGGCATCATTTTCCCTAACTTCAGAATGTACTCCAAAATGGTAGTAATAAAAAAAAACAGCGTGGTACTGGAATAAAAAGACCCTCAATAAATAGAATAGAATTGAATGTCCCAAGACAAATTCTTCGAATTATAGTCAGTATATGTTTTGATAAGAGAGTAAAAAATATGAAGTGGAGCAGGGAAATCCTCTTCAAAAATTGGTAGTAGGAAAACTTTTTGGCACATAAAAAAGAAGTGCTCAGACCTTTCTAATAGCATACACAGCAGTCAAATAAAACGAATTAATGGTCTTCATATATCAGACCTGAATCTATAAGGTACATAGAGGAAAACACAGACAAAAGTCTTCATAACATTGAAGCCAAAGGCATCTTCAAGGATAGAGCACCATTGACCGAAAAGGTGGAAATGAAGATAATACACAGTACTACATTAAATTAAAAACGCTTCTACACCTCAAAGGAAAGAGCAACTATGGCATAAAGATAGCCCATAAAATGAGAGCAATTATTTACTTACCACTCACCTGATAAGGGGTTAATATCAAGCATATACATGGCACTGCTAGACTTTTATAAGAAATACACATCAAACCCCATCAAAAATGGGGAGAATTGTTGAATAGAATATCCCTCAAATAAGAAACACAAATGGCCAAAGGGAACATGAAAAATCGTCAGGGAGATCCAAATCAAAAAACAATGAGGTATCTCACACCATAGAGACTATCGCATATCAAAAAGAACAGGAGCAACTAGTGTAGACATGGATTTGGAGAGAAAGGCATTGCTGGTGGGAATTTCCAGTTTCAGTCTCTCTGGAGAACAATATGGACACTCAAAAAAAAAAAATCCAGGAACTGAGCTTCCATTTAACTCAGTATGGCCAAAAATAAGGGGGGGGGGGGGGGGAAGGCATTTGCTCCTCTATTTCCTTGTAGTACTACCCATAATAGCCAATATTTGGAAAGGACCCAAGTGGCAAAAAACAGAAGACTGGATAAAGACACTAGGATACAATAGACACAAAAGAATATTACGAGCCATAAAAAAAGATAAATATGCAGCTGGGGAGAGGAGGTGGTACTAAAAGGTGATAAAGTATTATGTATGAAACCCTACCAGAAACAATATTGTAAATCACTGTGTAAAACCTTATAAAAAACAAAAAAGTGCCTCCCACAAGCAGACTAATAATTGGTTGTCAGCAATGGAGTGGGAGGAGGGGCATTGGGAGAGGGAAGGGGAGACAAGTGAAGAAATCACAGTTGAAACATGGTATGCCTGATACCCAATCATGAATGACTGTGTTTTTCTAGGGAATAAATTTTTTTAAGGATAAATATTTGTTTTGATCATGAACAACATGCAATAATTCTCAACACTGGCATGTTAGCAAGTGTCTGATTAAACATTTAAAATCAGTATTTCATAAAATAAAAATGTTATTTTATGTTTGGTTATGTTAAAAGAACTCGGGTCGGCCATGTTGGCTGCGTGCAAGGCAAACACCCTACCACTGTGCTATCAGAGCCCCTGGCAAGCTAATGAGGGTATTCAATATGCCAAACACAGTAACAAGAAGTCTCAAAATGGAGACATTACTGGGCCCACTCGAGCAAATCGATGAACAAGGGGAGGACAGTGTTTGTTTGTTTTATGTTAAAAGAATAAGACAGGTGTAAGACAAACATTTCTGAAATCAAATTAGCGGGTTACAATTTATGTATTCAGCAGTATTATTTAAAATTTACATGTTCAGGTCTTCAGGGTGTAATCTGATTACTATTCAATTGAATACATAAAATATCTAGGTATAAAATTATTGAGCTTCTGTATAAGTATATTCACTTAGCAAATTGCTTTACAATAGAATCCAATATATTATGGTCTTGGAAATATGATATACAACATTTTAAATCAAATAAATGTGTTATTATTTACATATTCAGTACTAGTATTTAGAATTTATACGTTCAGATTTTCTGATTACTGTCTATTGAATTGAATACATGAAAAGTCAACCACAAAATTATTGAGCCTCTGCGTATTTTGACTTAGTAAATTGCTTTAAAATAAAATCCAATATTAAGGTCTTGAAAGTATGTTCCTGTATTTGTAAATACACATTATTGCTCGATTCCTCTCAATAGTTCACAACCTGTCTAAACTAAACAATCATTTGTGCAGGTTTGTAATCATACCAGTGTCCAAGACTCACGAAATCAGCAAACTCATAATAGCCTGGGCATAAGATACGGATCTCAGTCTTTTCAGAAAATTGTCTCTGCAATTCAAACATTTACCTAGAGTTAGGAATTACCTAGCTACCTAAATTATACAGCTTCAAAACATAATTCTATCTGAAAAAAAATGAAACAAACCATCTAAATAAAAGCTTAAGAAATAGCCCACCCGAAGAGGTGATGTTCCTGTTTGTTGATATAACACCTTCTCCCAGGTTGAAAATCTCATTTGGATCACTAACTAAAATGCACATGAAATATAAATCTTCTATCAATTCCTTTTTCACATTTTAAAACTGTAACTGACTACTCATTTATATTTATATGATTTCTTTATTTTTGTTTAAATTTCATAAAGAAATAGAGGCAAAAGCAATTTTCAGAAGTTCAAATATAAGGTTACTTTTCTAAAATCCCCCTCTGAGCTGCTAATAGAATTTTACACACCACACTCAGTATTATTAATCTACTATACAATTAACAGGTTGAATTATGTTGATAGACTTAAAAGAAAAAAATAGAAATCCCTCCGAGGAATAAATTGAACTCATTATTAGAGAAGACACTTTGACCTCTTTGATCTCTGGTGTGGGGGGGTTAGGCATTCATATGGGTATTAACATCACTTTTCTACTGTGAAAATATCAATTATTGATATTAGCACTTTACAAGTTCCAAGGGAATCATTATTATGCCATTACACAATAGAAAATGGCAAGAATATAAGTTCTGGTGGCTTAGTCTTTGATGCACATGTTTCACAAAATTTATTTTCATGTCAGAAAATTTGCATTATACATTGGGATACTCCCTGAAAATTAGAATGTTACCTAGAGACATCTGAATATTAGCATTTATAGTCATTGCAAATGTTCTGTGATACTCTTCTAATGATATTTAATAAGGATACTGTTTATTTTTTTCTGTGAATGAAGACGTGTACATACCTACAAATACTCTTTGAAAAATCATGTCACAGCTATTTTAGGTCACCTTATTTACCTCACTTTGAAAATAGTTTACACAAGGGGTCAGAACCATAGACAGTGGATAGAGTGCTCGCCTTGCATGCACTAAACGCTGATGGTCACCAGAATTTGAGCATAGAACAAGGAGTCAATCCTGAGCACCACTGGGTGTGGCCCAAAAATTTAAAAGTAAATAAAATACTTTAAACATATGAAAGAAAGCCTTTAAGAAGGTCAGTTATCTTGGAGTTGGAGAGCTAGCACAAGGGTTATGGCACTGTTTTGCATGCCACTAACTCTTGTTCAAATTCCCAGCATCACTTATATGCTCCCACATACACCAGGGGTCACACCTGAGCAAACAGTCAGGTAGAGGCCCTGAGCAGCAGCAGATGTGACGCAACAAGCTCCATTCACCAAAACAATACTGGTTATATTCTGTTTGCCATCCTAAAACCACTTAACTATATAACATTGTTTTTAAATTTTATACATTTATTTCATTTTATATCATTATAATATACAAAAGGGGAAATGTACTTTGAGGAGTCAGAATTTCATGCCCTCTGAATAAATGAAATTTCACAATTTAATCAATTTACATCTAATGAAAATAGCAACAAACTTCCCTGCTTGGAAAAAATATACTTTTCTTATTCTTAGTAGATTTACTCTTACTTTGGGGATCCATTTATTTACTTACATGTGGCTCGGAACCATGCAGACCCAGACTAGTTGGTGATCTTCCAAATTCTGTAACTGTCCCTTTGCTCAGCTTTGCACTCATAAACAAGTAATATTAAAGCGATATTTAAGTAATGTGCTTAACATTATAAGAGTTATAAAATAAAATTGATAACAGATTGTGTTAAACCCTGACAAATTTGCTGTAATTTTATTTTTCATCCAAATCTATTTTAATTGAGCAATCATAGTTTAAAATAACATTGATACTGTTGTTTTTCACTTGCATTGCCCACTACCAGAGTGTCAAGATCTCTCTACCATCCTCCCACTCATCTGTCTCCCCAATTTATGGGAATTTTAGAGGACATTTCTTAATGAAGACATTTAAGGCATGGAAATATGCATGCAAAAGAGTACCAAGAAAACATGTCAATTATTCTTTAAGTGTCATAAATCATAAAAGAAAGCATCAGGGCTGGAGCAATATTACAGTGTGTAGGGAGTTTGCCTTGCACATGGTCAACCCGGGTTTGATTCCCAGCATCCCATATGGTCTTGGTTTTGTGACCCAAAAAGCAAAAAAAAAAAAAAAAAGCAAGAAGCAAGAAAGTGTCATCATATCTAAAATACACAGAGTAAACATTACTCCTGGAGATGCTCAGAGGAACATATGGGATGCTGGGAATCGAACCTGGGTTGGCCGCATGCAAGGCAAATGCCCTACCCGCTGTGCTATGGCTCCAGCCCTGTTGTTACTCTTTTTGACATATCAAATACATCATGGGGAACTTTCCAGGCTTTGCCCTGAGGGCGAGATACTCTTGGTAGCTTTCTGGGCTCTCCAAGAGGGTGGAGGAATCAAAACCAGGTCGGCTTCATATAGGGATATATTATATATTACACACACACACACACATATATATATATATATATATATATATATATATATATATAACATTGGAGCAATAGCACAGCAGGTAGGGCATTTGCCTTGTACGCGACCAACAGGGCCAACCCAAGTGCAATTCCCCCACCTTCGATTCTTCCATCCCTCTTGGAGAGCCTAGCAAGCTACTGAGAGTATCTCATCCACAAGGCAAAGCCTGGCAATTACATGTGATGATGTATTTGATATGCTGAACACAACAACAAGTCTCACAATGTTACTGGGCCTGCTTGAGCAAATCGATCAACAACGGGAGGACAGTGACAGATATATATATATATATATATATATATATATATATAATACAATATGTATATGTATATATACATATACATATTATTATATACATATACATATACATATTATTATCAAACTCTTCTAGGGTATATTGTTTACTTTGGGAAGAAGAGGGCTGAGCCATAACTGGCAGCCCTGCTTTGTGTCCCGGGTCACTTCCATCACTTCTGGTTGTGTTTGGGGGAGAACATGCAGTTCTGGGGATAGAACTGGAGTCAGTTAAAGACATATGTACATATATGTTCATTTCAGCATTGTTCACAATTGCCAAAATCTGGAAACAACCCAAGTGCCCTAGAACAGATAACTGGTTAAAGAAACTTTAGTACATCTACACAATGGAATACTATGTAGCTATCAGGAGATATGAAGTAATGAACTTTGCTGATAAATGGATAGACATGGAGAATATCATGCTAAGTGAAATGAGTGAGAAAGAGAGGGACAGACACAGAAGGACTGTACTCATTTGTGGAGAATAAAACAACATAATATGAGGCTGACACCTAAGAATATAGATAGATGGGACAGAAAGATTGCTCCATAGCTAGAAGCCTGCCTCATGAGCAAAGGGGAGAAGGCAGCTGGAATAGAGAAGGGATCACTAAGAAAAAGATGGCTGGAAGAATTGGTCGGGATGGGAGATGTGTGCAGAAAGTAGATAAGGGACCAAACATGATAATCTCTCAGGGTCTGTATTGCAAACCATAATGCCCTAAAGTAGGGAGAGATTATGGGGAATCATGTCTGCTGTGGAGGCAAGGGGATGGTGGGAAAGGGGAGATACCGGGGATATTGCTGGTGGGAAATGTGCAGTGGTGGAGGGATGGGTGTGTGATTGTGTGATCATCGTGTGATTTTAACTCAAACATGAAAGTTTGTAATTATCTCACAGTCATTCAATAAAATTTTTTAAAAAGCACTTTATAAAGGGTAGCTTCTGGAATAGCACAATGGCCTTCACAGACTTCTGTCACATTACATTGCTGGTGCTTAATAATACACATAAGTGCCATGGAACTTCTGAATTTTATCTACTTCAATTTTTCCTATCATAGTATATTGTCACATATCAATTTAAACTGGGAAGATTGCTTATGTCATTACTGAAACCACCAGAGTCTGTCTCTAGAAATTATTTTGCTGATGCACAGCCTATTAAGTATAAGCTGTTTATACTATGTACTTTAATCAGGAAACATTTTTATCACTTGTGTTTTGGCAATAACTGTACAAGTTAACCATTACTTGAGAAATCTTATGTGATGCTAGATCCTTTCTTATACATTGCCTGTTTGCTTCTGGTATACTGGAAAATTTTCTAGATAAAATGCAGTTTTCTAGTTATACCATTTTTTGTTTTCTATTTGTAAATAAAGTCATGTGAGCTCCTTGAACTATTTTGAAGGATGAAAAGTACTACATTTCTCACTTCTGAAGTAACTTGTACAAAAATAAAAATAAAAGCTACAGATATTTCCAATATTCAGTTTTTATATGCCTATCGTAAAATCTGGTGTGAAAGATCAGTATAATAATTGCTTTAAATTAAATATTGAGGTTGTAATATTTAATCATTTTATGACATATGTAGTATAGGATTAATTTATTTTTATCTTCACAATGTTTTTGCTATACAATGAGTGTAATTAATTTAATTTTTATCATATACTTACTACCCATTATGTACATACCTGAGTGTACTATTATACTATTTATATTTTTAAAAATAAGCTCAAGTACTGCTGCAATGTTAAAGATCTCTTCATATTTTGTCATTCCTGTCTAAAACTGAAACAAAAACATATTTGATGAAAAAACTGCATATTACTTTTAAATACTAAACATTTTCACCTGTGCTCTGGTATTTTTAATCTGCTACTATAAAACCAGAGTATTCACAAATCTAAATCAACTATGGCATTGATTTCCCCCCTTAGAATGATGGAAGAAGTAACTACCAGATGATTAAAGATAACCTGTATAAATTAAGTGGCATATTACTGGTAACAATAAAATAATCATAGCAACAGTAATCTACAGTAGCATGTCCTCTCAGAAACAAATTAAGCCTTTCGTATGAGGCAAAATGATAGTTTGGTTATACCAGGTTCTTTACTGGAATAAGAACTGAAAGACTTTTCATGCTTAAAAAGTTAGATTTAGTAAAACACAGATTGCTATGATAGAGATAGAAATAGAAATACAATAGAAAACATATTACACAGTCAATATTATTCAGTTCTTAACTCCTTTGCTATGCAGGGAAGGAGGGTTGGGTTAACACTCAGCTGAGCTCAGGGATCACTCCTTGAGACACTCAGAAATGTGAGTCAATGAGAAATACCTGTATAATTGAACAGGGCAAAGATATTAATAAAACATTTAATAGGATTCTATAAAACTTGTGTTATAATTGAATTATGGCCAAACCAATTTACAATAAAAGCAAATTGGATATAACGATCCATATGTAGAGGAATTGTGAATCTGGTTTGACAGATGGTAACTAGGGAACAAATGAAGAAAGAGTGTAAAATAGGAGATGTTCAGAGACTGTAGGAAGTGTAGAGAGAATGCAGTAGGTGTGACAGAATAAATAATAAAACCTGGTTCAGGCAAGAGGTGGTGGTTTCCATGCCTAAATGTTACCATCAGCACCACCATACAAAAACAAGATAAAAATAATTTCACACACACACACAGGGGGCTGGAGCGATAGCACAGCGGTAGGGCGTTTGCCTTGCACGCAGTAAACATGGCGGACCCAATTCCTCCGCCCCTCTCGGAGAGCCCGGCAAGCTACCGAGAGTATCTTGCCCACAGGGCAAAGCCTGGCAAGCTCCCAGTGACGTATTCGATATGCCAAACACAGTAACATCAAGTCTCATGATGGAGACGTTACTGGGCCCACTCGAGCAAAATCGATGAACAACAGGAGGACTGTGACTGTGACACACACACACACACACATCCACTTTGAGGTGTTGGAGAGATATCACAGGGGCTAAGGTGCTTGCCTTGCACACTATCACCCTGACTGGATCCTCACTATCACATATAGTCCCCAGGAGTGGTCTCTGCACACAGAGCCAGAAGCGAGTACTGTGCAGTGCTGTGGCAGTCTGAAAACTCAAGAAACAAAACAAAAATGGTACAATCCACTTTGACAGACACCAATGTTGGCTTTTATCATATTTTTTTTTTACTAGAAGTTTCAATACAGTTTATTGGCACAAAATTAGTGTTTTTGTCACTGTAGCATTACACAAAATTGGCCCATTAGAAATGATTTCTGAATAAATATAGTTTGGGGATTCCAATGGGGCCAAAAATATAACAGGCAGCAAAATAAGAAATCAACGTAATACTATCTAAGTAAAAATGTACCTTGGTCTTAGATTGTTTCTACATCTAAGGAGCTAATTATCACGTGATATAACCTACAAATTATGGCTTCTAGGCAGTTTATCTTGTTCCTTTTAGCACAATCATTGTGTAATAGTTTATTTCTTTCATATTAATTTATACTTTTCATCATTATATTTATTCTTTTCTTTTCCAAGCTAGGTATGGCCAAGCTTTTTCTTTTGCCTTCTTCTATTGCCCATCCTCTTCATATATTACTGAAATGAGATTATATTCAATAAATAACATCAAAACTAAAGTTATGAACTAGTGTCAGTTTTATTTGTTCAGTTATCCTATGTCACTGCAATATTTTTGACACAGATGAGGGTAATTAATTTGTACTGTTCTTTAGCATAGAGTGAAAAGCAAAATCAATGTAACATCTAAAAATGTATGAATTTCGTAGCAGGTATTGTTTTTCATTTCTTGGTTTTGGTATAAGGAGAAGCAAATGTGCTGTTCTGGGTGTGCCATATTGACAAAGATTCTCTACTTAATCAAATTTTACTAAGGCTTCTCTGAACCCTTTTTCAACTAGGCTGTGATTGGGGTATCTGCATCATTTCTGTTGAACGTTAATAAGATTACAATCAAATCAGTTTTATCAGAATCCCTCATACTTAATATTTGATTTTCAATATCTTCTGCATCCCTTCACTTTTATTATCCCACAGTAGAAAGGAGTCTTATAACTTGGACCTTCCTGCACAAGAACTCTGCTAGGGCAGTTTTGCTAGAAATATATTATTTTTCCACTTCCTAATTTCTAACCTTCAAATCCCTGATTTTGCTCCTGGCTTATAAATACCCACTTAATTTGTGGTTGAGCCTAATTTCTCTCGTCTACAGTCAAACTCTACTAATAACACCCTTGTATAATTACTACTCTTGCATAAAGTGTGCTTTACCAAATTCAACAAGTTATAAAAAATATTTCCTTTAACAATAACTCAGTCCATATGAGTAAGCTATTCAGCATAATACACTAATAACATATTTCTTATTAAATCTCTTTTTTGAAAGTATTTGGAGGTGGGTTTTTAGAGTCATATTGTCAGTTGTGCTAAGTGCCAAGAAAAAGCATTCATGACTGCATTATATATTTTATTTTGCTTGTTTGCAGACTGAAACAGCTATTTAGAAAGGCATAAAAATTACTGTTTTCTTTTGTTCTCAGGGAATGCTGCTTGACACCTGGAGTTTGCATTCCTGGACTGTGCTCCAAGCTGCCAATGCTGTGTTGTGAGACAACAGAAATACAATCCCTTGATCATTAGAATCGGAGGGAGGTAATAACTTGTTAACGTGGACAGTAGGTCTAAATCAATAAATGTCATGCCTGGGTCAAGAAAAGAACCTACAGTGTCTTTTCAAAAGTTTAAAGAGCCCAGCAATGCTGTGAAGGCTAAAAAAAATGAGGTGCCTTCTAAAGTAGTAGGAAACCCTATATCTGCAGTTAAGATAGGCTTTTGTCATATAATCACAGCCTTAGGATTTAAGCCTGCTTCCATTTGATCTTGAAAGAGTCTCATTTTGCAATCCTTTCCCCAATCCAAAAAACAGTGGGATGTGTGACTCTGATTCAAGCCATTTCTTGGTATTCCATAAGGATGAACTAACACCAATAATGTTTACTTGGTCCTCGTCATCACTTTAATAAATACTCTAAAGCCATCTGAACGCATTTATAATAGGGTTTGCAATTCAGTGAAAGAGGGGGTGTGCATGCACTCGCACGTGTGTGTGTGTGTGTGTGTGTGTGTATGTGTCCTTTGCTATTTGATTATCATCCCATGATTCTATTAATAAACCTTAATTCCTAATATATTTCAGTAATATATGAAAATATTTCACATTAATTATTTATTTGCTTACCCTTATAACTTTTAAGAAATTTAGAGTTGTTTTACTCTTTTCGAAGAAGTTAAGAGCAACCCTGTAGTTATTTTAAATTTAGATTAAGATACCAGATAAGAAAACTGCCTTAGATTCTTATAAGTCTAAAGACTAAAAACTGAAACATTCCCGCATCATTTCCAATGAATATCTGTCCATATTCCCACATTTGCTCGAGCGGGCCCAGTAACGTCTCCATTGGAGACTTTTGTTGTTACTGTGTCTGGCATATCGAATACTCTCGGTAGCTTGCCGGGCTCTCCGAGAGGGGCGGAGGAATCGAACTCGGGTCGGCCATGTTGGCCGCTTGTAAGGCGAACGCCCTACCCGCTGTGCTATCGCTCCAGCCCCAAACACCTACAGTGAAAACATGTAATTTTAAAATTTTAAGAAATATTTCTATTTATTTGTATGTTAGATAGTTTTTCAGATTCACACTACTATAAGGTTGGGACGTGGAGGAAGGCCATGTTTAATTGGGTCAGCTTCCATTGGAACCCTTGCATGTTTTGAACTTTATTCAGGTTGCCAGAAGCAATCAATTGAAGCATGTTTTAATATATGTTCAAACTAAATATTTTCTCAGTTAAAGGTTAAGGCTTGCCCTAAAACATCATTAGACTTTAAGTCCAAAAAGAAAAATAATGGTCTATCCTGATGGCATTTTAGAAATAAACACTGAGGAAGTCATTTTTTCCCCCTGTCTTTAAATCTGATAGCCTGGAGGACATGGGTTTCTTCTATCTTTAAATCTGATAGCCCAAAGGCATGTCCTTTTTTCAAGATTTCTTTATGACACCCTGCCTTTCTCAAAGCAATGCTTACCATTTTTTTTTCCAATGAGGCGAAATTCTTCCTTTGGCACTTAAGGGGCTCAAGCTGCTCCTGACTAAATCTTAAAGCCTTTGGAAAGTGGGTCAGTCACTGTACTTCAGCAAAGACGCTTCCAGCAAGTGAAAAGTTAGATCAGGAAATTTCCATGCCCCTTTCTTGTATTCAGAAACTAACCTCAAGTTTTCTTAGGTTAATAAAGATGGTTAATGAGTAATTCCTAGGGTTAATAGCACACTTTCAGCTGTGTTTCCCTAAATCAAGTGGTTTCTCCCAGTATCCTTTAATTTTACATTGTATCTTTACCCAAAAATCCAAGTAAAATACAGTGGAATAGGGAGAAGGTGAATTGGTGGCCTCCCTCCAAAATGATGCTCAAGACAAAGTCATTTAATATAATGTGTGATATGATATCACCCTTATTCTGAAAATAAAGGAAATCTTATGAAAATAAGAGTAAGAAAACCTAGGAAGTAAATTCAGGTGAGACTCATTATTTTTTTCTTTTTAAAAATCATGCAGTCTTTCCAACTAATCTAAAATAACATTTTGTACCTGTGATGGTAAAAATTGCTACAGCTCTGTATTAAATAATGAAATGTTCAAATACTTGTTTATCTCATTCCTCTATTCATCCTGCTCTCAAATTTCCTGTTGGTGATGATCAGATTAATATTAAAATGTATGAGAAATAAAATATATCACTATGGTGCCAGCAGAGTTGTCATTCAATATTAGTTAGACGGAATCTAAGGCAGAAGGAATCAATGAACAACAAGAGCCATACATAAGAGACATCAAATAGGAGTACACATATAATTTCACAAGTTAATAAACTAGCATGTTAAGCTTCTTTAATGTCTACTTATATTTATTAGAATATTGACGATTAGTAAATTATTGGAGATGCTGTCTGGGTCAAGATGTGTGTGCTCTTGAGGGGAATTAAGTAAAGTTAGAAAGACATAAATATGAGCTTACTAAAAGGCTGAGTTTTACTATAAATGAAGGAATTGGAGCTGGGAATGGAAATTTAGCAAGCCAGAGAACTCTTCTGTGCTTTTCTGCTGTTTGCTGTCTCAGCCTGGAACAGGATCTGAGAGGCGGAACAGCTCTGAGTGGAGTGCTGCCAGGCTGCATGGCACGAACACCCTAGGACAGCTGATTTCAAACTGCTACTTGAGGTCAACCTGCATGCCAAATTCTCTCTCATTTAGTAATTGGTTTCTGGGAAGTGAAATATGCTATTTGACTGTACAATCCTTCTAAGTCATACTGGTATCTGGGCGCTGTCTCTCTATTCAATTTATCGTCCAATTCTTTTTGAAGTTGGTTTTGTCTACTGACTTACCATAAAGAACATGCCTGAAAATGGCACTTGTATATTTCAATGACTCGTGCATACCTTATTAGAGTTTCTAAATTCCTAATTTCATTATTTCAAGAGAATATAACATTACCTTTGCTTAGCTTGATGGTTTGCTAAATTCAAACAAAGAAGAGGTATTAGTAGAAAAATGTCTGGGATTTTACACAGCAAAAACCTAAATGCTTTATAACATTGATCTTCTTTTTTGAATATTATTTATATTATTATTATACCAGAAGAAAAATAAGATACCAGGGTATATCATACATGAATATATTAGGTGAATTTTTAAATATATCACTAAATTTTTAAACTGATGTTTGCCACACAACCCGCATACCAGCACAACTAACGGTAACCATTATGTGTACTGTCTTACATTTTTTAATTACCAAAAATATTACTATTATGCATCTAGTTTGTGATATTCATCTGTCCTTAAATTAAAAATGGAAGAAAATCCATACATTTTTGCATTAAATTTAAAAGCAGAATAGTTATTTCTAAAACATGAAAGAATAATATTCTGGGAAAAACATACACATAATTAATTAAGAACAATGATTTGTGTGTATAGCGTCATAGAGGGAAGACAGTGTTGAGCCAGAGTTACAGTACAAGGAGGGCACTTGGTGAAACTTGTTTGATTCTGGGTGCCCCATACAGTCCCCTGGTCTTACCAGGAATGATCCCTAAGCACAGAACCAAGGGTAAGCCCTTAGCACCTAAAACCTAAGCCCAAAAAAACAATAAATAAATAAATGCCATATGATTTTAAAAAAATCATAATATCAAACATTACCATCCCTTGATTTTTGCTAAATAGATGTGATTTAGCAATATATTACACATACTTTTTACATACACTTATCTCTTATATTTTAACCATATGGTTTAGCTATATGTTTTGACACTTTAATATGACTGCATGAAAATTTTCCATCATTTGTATCACTTCACTTGTCATCCCTTGTTCATCAATTTGCTCAAGCAGGTGCCAGTAACGTCTCCATTCATCCCTGTTGCTATTGTTGTTACTGTTTTTGGCATATCGAATACACCACGGGGAGCTTATTCGGGCAGGATACTCTGGGAAGCTTGCCAGGCTCTCTGAGAGGGACGAAGACACTCCAGGAAATACTGGAAAAATAGAAGACTATAAGCAGTCGCGCGGCTGTGAATGTGGCTGGGAGCTCCAGGAAATACTGTGTCACTCTCTTTGGGGAGTTTTGTTTTATAGTCTATGGATTTTGGCCATTGATGAGATTACATGGTGCCAAGGGCAGTTTGTGGGTGTGATCACTAAGCTACTGAAAAATGGGGGATCTGGGTGGAGGAGGCTCAGGCCCAGTCTGAGAAGCCTTGGAAATCTCAGTTCCAGGTCCCACATACCTGAGTTCCTCTACCGGTTCCTTTATGCGTGAGGCTCATCTGAACATGTGGATAGTGGCCTTGAGCATAGCTGTGGCTGGGTTCTGGAGGCTTTCGGCTGCCAGGGTTCTGCTTGGGGCAGGGAGGGAAACACCCCAGCCCACTCTGAGGGGCCCCGGTGCAGACAGCCTTGTATGGGGGCAGGAGATTCCGCCTGAAAATTTTCCATAAGGTTAAATTTTTTTTTTTTAAATGAACATGTGGGACAGAGCAGAGGTGCAGAAGGTAGGATACTTTCTTTGC
This sequence comes from Sorex fumeus, assembly GCF_029834395.1. NCBI lineage: Eukaryota > Metazoa > Chordata > Mammalia > Eulipotyphla > Soricidae > Sorex > Sorex fumeus. The sequence goes on from NW_026606186.1 coordinate 3,009,854, forward strand.
ATGCAACCAACCTGTTTTGATCCCAAATTTCCTATAGAATTGATCCCCTGAATCCTACTAGGCATGATCCCTGAGTGCAGAGTTAGAGTAAGCTCTGAGCCCAGATAGGTGTGTTCCAAAAATAAAAACAATTTAAAAAATAGAATCAAAGAGTTTATATATAATTCTTAAAGATATTGGCAACAAACCCAAATATCTTCCATTGAGATGATACTATCTTATAATCTTTATGCTGTTATCACTATTTTATACTTAACAATGAAATGTATACAATGACTAAAAGCTAATTATAAATCACCAAATTTTTCTGATTCCAGGAGAATTTTTTAATATAATGTTATATGCACTATTTTATTTTTTCTCATTGAAATTCAATTTCTTTTATAAAGGAATTAGCTACTCAGCAAAAACATGAAACACATAAAATCAATAGATTTTCATGCTAACAAAACCAACATGATGTATAACAGCAGGAAATTCTGAAATCCATTAAAACACACTGATTTATTTTATACAAATCTGACTTAAATTGTAGGCCATTGGCATTTTGCTCTATGACTATATATCTGAGAAAAAATATTGTTCAGTGTATAGACACAAAATTCAAGATGATTCCGTTAAGAAGAACAAGAAGGGTGACATTGTAGAAGAAATTGAGAATAATCTAAATACAAGAGGACCCATAGCAAACTTTCTACTCATTGGTTAATTCTCCAATTAAACAGCATGGCTCATGTGACTCTAACATTAATTAAAAAAACCTAGATTATAAACAAATATAGAATTTTAAGATATTTATTCCTCATTTTAATGAGGATATATCTATGAACAGACTGGCACTTGATATAGTCCTATTGAATAAATAATATAGAAGCACATGGCAATATCTAAAAGCAATGCATAGTTATAAACTTTTTGATAATGTACAGAAAATAATATGCATATGTATATTATGTCAGAAAAAATATAATAAAGCATCTAAGAGTTTGGTGGATAATTTTCAGGTTGAAAATTTGGTGCCCCTCAAAATATTCTCTCCTCTTTTGTTGTTCAGTATTTAGCAGTGAATCTAGGGAGAGCGAAGCAAGGTTTCCTGCCTACCGCACTCATCCTTTCTCTCTGTCCTGCTTTGCTCTTAAATTTTGTTTAATTTTTTTTTCGGTAAATATTTAATCTTGGTTATCTACTGTTGCATCGTGAACCTCAGACTTTGAGAAAAATCTCTATGGAACTATCAGAAGATCACTAGGTAAAAGCACAAGTAGGAGTGTAAACAGATGTATTCAGATCCCTGCATCTGTGCAAGATGCCCCACTGAATCCAACTGGAGGCAGGTTTATGCAGCAAAGTGGCATGCCATGTGACCTATGGAGGTTTAAAGCTTTGAATGCTTCTTTTCCATTCAAGGAGATTTATGAAAAAATATCATATTGCCAGACACAGTAACAACAAAGTCTCCAATGGAGACGTTACTGGGCCCGCTTGAGCAAATCGACGATCAACGGGAGGGCCTTTACCTTTACCTTTTATCATATTAACTATATTCAAGAATCATCCGAAGAAACATTCTTGTGAAGCAATCTTTCTATCTCAACATATTTTTACTGACCTATTAGAACTGTGCTTAGATTAACATCGTGAATAACTTCTATAACTGCTCAGCAGGTCACTATTTAAATCTAGCTGATGAACATGTGCAATTGTGAATTTTTCTAGAGCAAGAGTGGGTAGCTTTATATCAGATTCCCTAAGATGTTAAGATCTTAAAATAATTGTAAACTGCATTTTTTGAGATATTGTGAGGATAATATTATCAGGTCGTCTTCTTTAGAGAGGACAAAAGAAAGGGGGTATACTTTGCATTTGATTTAGTTTGCTACATGAAAATACACAGACTTTTAACTGCTTTTTCCCATTTTCCCTCAGTAGCTATGAGATCTTGGAAAAAATAAAAGTTCAAATGTTTTGTCATTTTAAAATTCAAAACTACTTGGGCCACAGAGGTAGTAAGAATTAAATGTACATCCCTTTTATTGAAGTCAGCCTGGGTTCAATCCCTGCACTGCATATGGTTCCTGGGGCATCTATTATAATCTCTGAGCACATAGTCCGAGAAAGGTACTGAGAACAGCTAGATATGGCCTATCCAATTCACATAAATAGAATTCCAGATTAGTAGAGCTGATATTGTACACAACTTCCAATCTGGTTCAAACCTTGGCAAAGCCTGGTCTCACTTGCATTTCTCTGGTGGCCCCTGAATACCAGCAAGAGTGGCCCTGGGGGTGTATGAGTATCAGTATGCATGGGTAGCCATGCAACAGCACACTGTCAGCCCTAGCTCTCCACCACAGGCCTGGTGAGTCAAGTCTCATTGGCTGTGGCCCTCAGGACCACTGAGCAGCATTTGGAAGTCCCTTCCAACATTCTGTTAAATTCCACACTGGGCAACATTTAAGATGTGTTTCACTACCATGATTAAGATTCATTCCATGTTACATGTAACATTATTTAAAGAATATTTTATTTACACTTACTATTAATGTATTTGGGGCTATTAAAGTACATGCTCATGCTTATATTTTTAATATATCCTGATTTTTTTTTCTTTTTGGGTCACACCCGCCGATGCTCAAGGGTTACTCCTGGCTTTGCACTCAGGAATCACTCCTGGCGGTGCTCGGGGGACCATATGGGATGCTGGAATTGAACCTGGGGTTGGGCGTGTGCAAGGCAAACACCCTACCTGCTGTGCTATTGCTCCGGCCTCTAAATTTTTTGAACATCAGATTTAGTTCACGACATAAGCCCTAAAATTACATTCCAATTTCCAAGGAGTTCTTTAAAAAAATACCTGCAAATAATACTACTTTAGCAAACATCATTTTATCAGTGATTATTGTTTTTAGGTTATGGACCACACTGAACTGGGTTCAGTTTCATTTTTCACTGTGCTCAGGGAACACACCTTGTAGTGCTCAAGGGACCATATGTTTTGCTGAAGCATGGTCAGCTGTGTGCAAGTTTCTATATTAATTCATGACATAAGCCCTAAAATTTTATCTCTCCAGTCCCTATAAACACAAGATTCTTGGTTTTGGATCCCACACAATAGTCCAGTGGGCATGGTGCTTTCTTTGTACCCCCAGCTCCACATATGGTCCCCCGAAGCCACCAAAAGTTATACATGAGTGCAGAGATAGGAGTAATCCCTGAGTACCACTGGGTGCAGTCCCCACTGAACTAACAAATACTACCTCTGGTTTTAAAACTCATTACTCCTATTAACAGTGGTCCAGAAGATTATAATTAGTTTATTATTATCTTTCTAAACTACCTGTACAATTATCAATACTCATGTTTCTGTACTTCCCTAAGAATTACAAGAAATAGTGTGGTTTTATAAAACTTATAAACAAAAATACATGGCATTTACACACCAAGTTTTATAAAACTCACCTGGACCCACTTTATAGAAAGTACTATTTCTAGATAAACAGAAAGGATTATGATTTTAGAAATTTATAAATTAAAAGCAAAAGTTATGTGTCTATAATGTTAACTCAAAGTGGTAAGTGAATTTTAGAGGGTGTTAAGCCTGGCAGTGCTCAGGGCATTCTCATGGCTCCATGCTGCGTGGTACCTCATTGTGGTGTTCAGAGCACCAAATACAGTGCTTAAACCAGGGTTGGTTGTATACATTACTTCTAATATGTCTCCAGATCCTGGACAACTAATCTTAACTAGATATCTAACTACTCAATTTCAGTTCAAAATTTCCTTTTCTTTTATTTCCCAGCCTCCCTGTATTTCAAAATGACTTGTGTGTGACACTCCAATACATTTAGAGAATGTGGGGGCCGGAGTGACAGTATAGTGGGTAAGGCATTTGCCTTGCATGTGGCCGACCTTGATGATTCGATCCTCTGCACCCCATATGGTCCCCCAAGCACTTCCATGAGTTATTTCTGAGTGCAGAGACATGAGTAACCACTCAGCATCACTAGGTGTGATCCAAAAAGCAAAAAGAAAAAAAAAAGAAAATGTGAAAATGTGAGACCATGTCAATACACTAGAGCACTGTTAGTAAGTAAATGAGTCTCAATCTTCAAAAATGAAAACCATGTGTACTTATTCCATCAGCTTTATGTTTATCCTGATTTAAGTTACTATAAATGGAATAATAAAACACTTCTTCAGAAGAAGGGAGACAAACAAGTAATTAGTATTAGTTTATAAAAATAATGACAAATTAAACATCTTTCCACACCCACCTGACTAGCACACCTATGTTTCATTGTTTTTGTCTTTCTTAGATGATTCTGTTTATAGAGAGAAAGCAAAATTATTCCTATTTTTCATTCAAAATGACCATTCATAACTCTATTTAACTTTCTCTACCAATTTTTTTTCATTCTGTTTCATTTATTTAGAACATCTGGTTATTTCTATGAATTTTAACCTAGCTCTTGGTATTCTCTGTGTCAGTTCTCTGTATCTAGTATGTCAGTTGTATGGAATTTTGATATGCCCTATCAATTTCTAGTGAATTCATATCCTTTTGGTGCTTGCTCCTGGTGCTGGAGCCATTGTTGCCTCTGAGTAGCCCATTAGATGAGAGCCTGTCTAACTGCTAAGAAGCATGAAATTTATTTCAACAAGGCTTTTTTTATTTTTTCTTTGTGATAACTTCATAGGCATTATGCAGGTAGAGAAATGTGTCAGACATTATAAGGTAATGGATTGGAAGTAGGTGCAAAAGTGAAAGGTGCAGAGTACCCTGACTTGAATCTGTGTCCCCAGTCCTGTTTAAGTGCTCTATCACTGGCTGAGAGGGAACGATTATTACATTCACAGAAGATAAATCAAGGACTCTAGTCAACAAAGTGGCTAACTGAATAAAATGCAAGGAAATAAATAAAAAGCTTAATAGATTGAAACCACAGATCTTAACCTAATGTAAAATATATATAAAAAAGACATAAAAGTAAAATAATGGAAGCTAGTAGTTCATGTACAAAAAACACTTTCCTTGAGAGTGCCGGGGGAGTAAGCAGCACAAGACTGTCAAAAAGCTAATGCAGACTCTGTACTTTAGTAGTAGCTAGAATGCTTGAGTCATTAATCGACCAGTTCCCATGGGAATTCACACCAAAAAATGAAAAAGTTTTAAAAGACCCCGCGACTGCATAAGATCACTATTTTTTTTATTACAATCACTTTTAAATTTAATCTCAAAACCAGTTTGATGAGCCATTCGTTGGAAGTAAAGTGTTACAGATAAGAAAACGGAATGTGGGGCTGGAGAGATAGCATAGCGGGTGGGGTGTTTGCCCTGCACGCGGCCTATCCCGGTTCGATTCCCAGCATCCCATATGGTCCCCTGAGCACCGCCAGGAGTGTTTCCTGAGTGAAGAGCCAGGAGTAACCCCTGTGCATTGCCAGGTGTGACCCAAAAAGCAAAAAAGAAAAAAAATGGAATGTTATGGAACTATTTTTCCCAAGACCATAGATATCCAAATTTAAAAGCAGTGCCTTAAGCCATTTTTTTGTGAAACTCTAATATATATGGATTTTGGGCTCTAGAGAAATACAGCATGTAGGGAGTTTTCCTTGTACAAGGCCCAACTTAGTTGATCCATCAGACCACAAATGAACCCATTAGCACCACCAGGTGTAATCCTGAACAAAGCACCATGAGTGAGCTTGGAGCACTGTGGTCCAAAATAATAAAAATAAAGTACATAGGTCTGTCTTATAGTATCCAAATTCAGGTATTCAAATAGGAATTAATGTAATGAGGGAATGATAAATCACTTCTTGCTGAAAGAGACAAAACAGGAACTAAAGTGGGAAGGGGGCTGGTGTAATAGTATAGAGGGTAGGGGATTTGCCTCGCATACAATCTACTCAGTTCAATCCCAATCTCTGGCATTATGAGGGATGGTTCCCTGAATCTGCCAAGAAGGATTTCTGCTTGAGTACAGAGCCAGTAGTAACCCCTGAACATCACTGGATGTGGCCCTAAAACATACAAACAAACAAAAAACAAAACAAAATTTTAAAAAATAAGGAACTAAAATGACTAGCCAGGAGAAGATTTATATTTGACAAGAACTTTATACTGAGCTGCTTCCAGAGCTATTGACTTTCATCAGTCTCTTGGAGGTTTCGGTGAATAAACATTTGCCAAACATAGGCATTAGGCAGGTAACTGGGCTATAATTTTAAAGGTATTTTCAACAAAAAATATCTATGGTTTAAGAATAGTGAATGAATGGATTCCATAATTGAGTTAGCATAAGAAGAAAAATTAAAATTTTATGTACGACTTCATAGCATGTACACAGTTGCTATGTAGCATTCTGATTCAGAAGTTGACAGGGTCTCTGAAATTGGTTTGAAAAAACCAGAAGACATTGAAATAATCTTTTGTGCATAAAATTTCTCCAGACTGTAATTTAAAATTATATGTAAATCCAGTGTAATAATTTAATGAGTTTGATCTCTTTGCAACCTAATTATTTAACATAGTATTTGAAGATCAAATTGAAGTCTAAAATATTGGATTCTCCTTTTATTGGAAATCATTAAACAGACATTTACTGTGTTCTAACATTGTGCCAACACTAATGAAATGGAACATACTGAATAACACATGTTATCTATATTTGAAGTAACTCTCAAATGTGGAAGGTATAGTTTTAATGTGTTTTTTTCTTCAGAATAAAATAACTATGCTGTACTATTCATCTAACACTTGGTTACACTTTGTGACATAATTAATATGATAAAAAATGTTGTGATTTAGATCTGTGGTTGACTGCAACATTAGCCAAGTCTGCAAATTTGATTTAAATAACATGACCCTCTAATGTATTTTAAATTAGCTTGCATTTTAATTGAATACATGCAAAATGCTTCTAGTCTACCCTTCCCTGATTTCCCTACCTCACTCTCTCTATATATGTTCTCCTACTTCAAAAGAAAATTACCTTAGGTATAATAAGAAAATGGAGAAAATTCTAGTGTTAGTCATATTCTGTTGCCCCAATTAAAAGACACTTCATATGACAAATACTTTTTTAATTTTATTAAAACACCAGGCTTTTCAGTTATTTGTAATTGAGTTTTAGACATACAAGAATCCAGCACCAATCCCACCACTAGTGTTAACATTCCTCCAATCAGCCCTAGCTCCGACCCCCTCCCCACGTTCCTCTCACCTTCCCTTTTGACAGGCACCTTTCTAATTTTGTTAAAGTCTGTGGTTCTTGATTTCAGTGTTGTTGACTCTGTGGTTGAACTATTTGGCTCTATTATTCCTTAACAACACCTTTGTACCCAAATCCCCTGACCTGGCCCCATAGGAGCTTCTCAAAACATGTCACATCTCATCCCACTCCACTCTTTCTTTCCTTTACTTGCCTGTGCTCTGGGACCAAGGGTTTTCAAGATTATTTTAATACAAGGCCATTAAGGTACTGCGGCTTCTTCTTTATGAATTGGGCAAAAGTAGGTTATGCTGAAAGTGTCTTTCGTTACACTCTTTCACTGTTGGTGAGAAAGCCACTAGTCCAGCCTTTCTGGAAAACAATATAGTCCTTCAAAAACTAGAAATTGAGCTGCCATATGACCCCACAATCCCACTTCTTGGAATATATCCCGAGAATGCAAAAAAGCACAGTATAAATGACATCTGTACCTATATGTTCATTGCAGTACTGTTCACAATTGTGAAAATCTATAAACAACCCAAGTGCCCTAGAACAGATGACTGGTTAAAGAAACTTCGGTGCATCTACACAATAAAATACTATGCAGCTGTCAGGAGAGATGAAGTTATTCACTTTGCTTATAAATGGATAGACATAGACCCATGGCCTAGAATGGGACGAACATGGTGAGGGACTGTCTGAGTTCATCATGTTGACAAAGACCAGTCATGGTAACTCACAGTTCCAGAAGGCCAAATCTAAATGTTGGACATGGGAGTCTACTGGTGGGTGGTTTCAATTTCCAAAGAAATTGACCACATCATATTCAATCGATGGTTTTGCCTGACCAATGTTGCTGTTGTCCCAAAATTCCAGATGGGATCAGACCACCATCTCCTTCATGCAAAATTCTACTTCACAGAGTGGGGAGAAAGGGCTGAAAAGTTTAAGAAGAGAACTATCAGAACGAACACCAACTGGGAGTTCTTTGGCACTATTGCGGTAACATGGAAAGATGCCGTCATTGACAACATTGACAAGGAATACAATTGACTGGTTCAGCACCTCCATGATTGTGCTAGGAACATGAATAGAGAAATAGCCACAAAAAAAAAGGAACAACGACAACAACAACAACAACAACAACAACAACAACAAATGCCTGTATCAAAAACTCTTGAGCTTATTCACCAATGTGGCTTGGCGCAAGACTCAGGCAACCACAAGCGAATATCCTAGCTTGCAAAGCAGTGCAGAGAAGCAATAAAGGAAGACCTCAAAGAGAGAAGAGCAGCAGTGCTAGTAGATGTGGCAGAAGATGTAAAAAGCATTCGAAACGCTGCCTGTCCTTCACCAACTACAAGACCAAGATGACTGCCCTCTGACGTCCTAAAGGATTTATCACATCTTCCAGAAGGGCAATGGAGAAAATTATCCATGATTTCTACTCAGATCTCTTCGATAGCCATGTCCACTGGCCCACATACCAAATTCTGCAGGATGGATATGTCGTTCCCAGTGTTCTCCCTTCCAAATTCCAACACACCGTTTCATCAGTAAATAAGCGAACAGTACCTGGCGCAGACAAGGTCAGACCCAAACACCTGAAGAATCTGCCATCAGTACTCATCAATACACTGGCTAGGCTCTTCACATGCTACCTGTCTGAATGCAAGGTTCCGTCCAAGTGGAAAATCAGCAGGACTGCACTACTGTACTAGAAGGGAGACATGCACAACATTGGCAACTATCACCATATCTACCTATTGTCTGTCATCTACAAGCTGTTCACTTGAGTCATCCTGAATAAGATTGGCAGAACACTAGATGAAGGACAACCATGCGAGAAAGCTGGGTTCCGAAAAGGATTCAGCACAATTGACCATATCCTCACAATAACCGAGCACATTGAGGTTTCTTGGCAGTTCAAGATGCTGCTTTGTCTAACATTCATTGATTAAAGAAGGCCTTTAATTCTGTTGAAACAGAAGCAGTCATTGAAGCCCTAGCCAAAGAGGGAGTTCAAACTCAATACATCAGGATCCTCCGTGAGCTGTGTTACGGATTCACTACCAGGATCTCACCATTCTACAAATAAGTGATCATTCATGTCAAGAGAGGGATTCGGCAGGGTGATACCATTTCACCAAAACTCTTCAGTGCCACCCTCGAGAACATCATGTGACAACTGGAATGGGAAGAAATGGGAGTGAAGATAGATGGTTGGCAACTACACTTCCTCCGCTTTGCTTATGACATCATTCTAATAACACCAAACATTAGCTAAGTGGCACAAATGCCGGCCAACTTTGACCGTGAGTGTGGAAAGGTCGGACTCAAGCTGCATCTCATGAAGACAATGTTTATGAGAAATGAGAAATGGTCTTGTTCCTGACATTCCATTCTCTTTCAGAGGAACAAACATCTCTGAATGCAACAGTTATGTGTATCTAGGTCGAGAAGTCAACATGATGAATGACCTGGCATCTGAATTGCGCAGGAGGAAGAGAGCGGCTTGGAATGTTTCAAGAGTATCCAAGAAATAGCTAAGAGGACAAAGAACCCCCAATTCCTGGCACATCTCTTTGGAAAGGAGGGGTATACTGGGGTATTGGTGGCAGGGAATGTGCACTGGTGTTGGATGGGTATTTGAGCTTTGTGTGATTGTAACCCTAACATGAAAGCTTGTAACTATCTCACAGTGACTCAATAAAATTTTTTTAAAAGTGTCTTTTGTTGCCATTATTTTATAGATTCAGATAAACCTATGCAAGGTCTCTCATATATAGATGTTCCAGTATTTTAAAAGTAATTTTATTTATTTATTTTTAATCTGGAGAAAGGGGCTGGAGAAATAGTACAATAGGCAGGGCATTTGCTTTGCACATTGATGACCCACGTTAGATTTCTGGCATCCCATTTGGTTTCCTGAGTGCTTCCAGAAGTGATCCTAAGTGCAGAGCCAGAAGTAACCCTTGCACATTGCTAGAAGTGGCTCAAAAACAAAACAAACAAATGAACAAAAAATTATGAAGAAAGTAATTGGGCACAATTGCAAATGACTGCAAGTACCTCCTTTTGTTTTCTCATCTCTCTCTTCCCCCCCCCGTCTCTCTTTCTCTCTCTCCTCTCCCCCAATGATTTTAGTTGCTCTGTACAACTTTATGGTACTAACTTACAGATAGAAATGATATAGAACTAATATACCCAACATTACATGGAATATTATAATACATAAAAGTAAATTTTTATTTTGCCAACCATATCTAGCATACTTTATGTTAAATATTATATCTCCACTCAGTCATTCTCAAGTGCAAACTTCTGTAATTCTCTATTTTTTCTCTCCCACGTTTTCTTAATATGCTGGGCAATATATTTTGTAGTTTCATCTGACTTCAACAATTTTTTTCTCTGAATTATTAAATGGATGCCCTTTTAGACTTCTACTGATAATCTCTATGACAAATATTCTACTGATAATACTTCCATTTGGAAAAAAAATTAAAACAATTCTTTAAAAATAACACAAATTCCCCTTAAGTTGCTAATTAAATAATCAGAGTAAAATTTATTAAAGACTCATTATTTGCCTCACTTCAGTCTTTGGCGTGTTCTATTATTTCTTATGAACTATTTTTCAGCTCTATTTGGAATATTATTCATGACCATATATGATGCAGATCAAAAATCATGTTTATCTGTCCTTTCACTTTATTTTCTAGTCCATTTCTCTGTCAAGAATCAGTTGATAGTTTCAGTTTCAGTGCTTCTACCAGCATTGTTCATGGTACCAGAAAGCTATTTCCCATTGTGCATCAGCTCATATGACTTCCACCACACTTGTGAAAATTTAGAGTAGAAAAAAACCTGAACTTTATTAATCTTTGTGACCCTTATGGAGACAAAGAAAGCAACAAAATGTTTATGAATAAAGGAGGGGGATCATAAATAAATAAGAGTTATGCTCTTCTCTTATAATAAAAAAACATATTGCGTCTCCAAAATAGCAATCAGATCCATAGAGGTCATTTCCAGCAATAACCTGATCAATGGAGCCAGATAGATCAAAGCTAGGTATGAGGATGCCGTGTTCATAGGGTTCAGGGGTCCTTGGGACCAGCAGGACTATCCTGACAATACTGGGGTGGTACTGGTTTGAGTGACTTTCCCTGGGGTGTTTGCATGCAAAGCACATGTTCCTGGCTCCAGAGCTATCTCCCTGGGTCTCTGCTGTAGTTTTTCAATCAGTGAATGGAAGTTTGCAACCCCCTGTCATAAGCATGAACTATATCTTAACTGTAAATATATAGTGATCAATGGTTTTCATTACTTCATATTCACTGAGATAAGTAACAATTTGAAGGCACTTTTGTATAAAACCTAAAATAAAATAAATTTTTGAAATTTTTGTATAATTAAAGAACACTCTTATGATGAGGATCTGAGTATATATTCTTTAATGTGATAAGATTTAAATTGCGGTGTAAATGAGGAAGGCCATTGGAAATTATTCTAAAAGTTTTAGGATACAATGAACTCATTTGTATCTTTTGGCAAAATTCAAAAAAGTTCAAATAGAATCAATTCATTATAAATGAAGAAAATGGCTAAAAATAGTTACTTATTACTTTGTAAGATTTGTATCAAAGTTTAAGAACTGATTCTCAATTAGATTCAGCTTAATCATTATCAAAAGTGTGTGATGAGACAAGCTCCCTATATGTGGCTCAGTTTATAGATGTTTGATCAGAGATATGAAGAGGAATGAGCTCATCAAGGAACTTGTCAGTGATAACATTGTGTTAGTTACATTCATTTTTTAAATTTTTATATTCTGAATGAATAACATAATAGCAGCAGATGCTTTCATAGAGGTAGTAATCATCTCCTCATGGTAAGCAGGACATAGCCATCTGTTCTGAGATACCGCAAGCAAAACCAGTAATATTTCTGCAATATCCAGGGAAGAATGCCCAGAATTAATCTACAAATGAAATCAAGTAACTAAATATTTCATCATATTTTATATGACCCTGTATATAAAGAAAATATTGTCAGTGTTTTACTTTTTACTTATAACTGAATTATGATAACATGTCTATGATCTTCTTAAAATATATTTTTAAAGATAACTGTCTGTGTGCATGAAAGTAACAAATATCCTCTACTGAGCTTCATCCTATCAAGTAATTATAACCGTAGTGACGACTACCACTAACATGCAGTTAAAAGGTATACCCGAGGGTAAAATGCATCAAACGTTAGAATACCGGTAAAGATTAAATTTTGTAACATAATAAGTTAGGTAGGTCAGGGGAGAGGAGTAGGAAGATGAGTTAGAGAGAGAAGAGGAGGAAGAAAAGGAGAGATAGAGGGGAAGAAGAGAATTAAGGAGAGAGGAGATAAAATGAGAAGAGGGAGTGAGCAAGAGAGAAGAAAGGAGAAATGGAGAAAAGTGGGAGAGAGGGCAAGAATAAGAGGGAAAGAGAGAGAAACAGAGCAAAACAGGGAAAGATATACAGTGATGAAGACAGACAGAAACACAGAGAGAGAGACTGAGAGAGAGAGAGAGAGAGAGAGAGAGAGAGAGAGAGAGAGAGAGAGAGAGAGAGAGACTACATCCAGAAGGAAATAATGGAAACAGCAGAGACTATGATTTTTTTCTGCCTCCCAGATCCTCTTGCATATGGCAACTTCCATAAAATCAGCTTCAAAATGCCTTGACTCCTACTACCAGAACACAGCTGAGCAATTCTGTCAATAATGCACTCGAGACAAAAGGGAGTTGAACACACAAGCTCCAAGGCTCAGACCTGGTGACTTGTCATAGGAGGGAAAAATGAAGTCCTTTAATCTCAATTAGAGACATATCTGAGTGGTCCTTTCAGGTTCAGAGCAAACTATGGGGTAGGGTGAAACTCTTTGCAAGAGTTTCTCATCTCAACAGCTCTCTGAACCCATATGCACTTCTCTCACATCTTCACAGGTACATTTTATCACATAGTCCCCAGAAATTGACCTAGATGCAAATAGTAAATCAGGTTCTATTTCTCAGGGAATGTGATATAATAAAGTGTTGAAAAAATGAAGAAAATGCATATAAAGGGCAACAAGTAATTTTTAGAAAATAGTAATTTAGAAGTAAAACTATTCTGTACTAGTAATCCAGGGCAGAGTTAAAAGGAAGAATAAATAGTGCAGCAATGAACATAAAAGTGCAGATGTCATTTCAACTGTACAGTTTTTGCCTCTCTGAGATATATTCCCAGGAGTGATATTTCTGGGTCAAATGGGAGCTCAATTTCTAATTTTTTGACAACCATCCATACTTTTTTCTAAAAGGGCTGAACCAGTCGGCATTCCCACCAGCAGTGAAGGAGGGTCCCTTTCTCGCCACATCCGCACCAACATTTGCTTTTGTTCTTTTGGATGTGGGCCAGTCTCTGTGGTGTGAGATGATATCTCATTGTTGTTTTGATCTGCATCTCCCTGATGATTAGTGATATAGGGCATTTTCTCATGTGCTTTTTAGCCATCTGGATTTCTTCTTTGAGATAGTTTCTGTTCATTTCATCACCCCATTTTTTGATGGGGTTGGATGTTCTCTTCTTGTGGATTTCAACCAGTGCTTTGTATATCCTTGATATCAACCCCTTTATCGGATAGGTATTGGGTGAATATCCTTTTCCTTTCTGTAGACTGTCTTTGTATTTTGGTCATTGTTTCTGCACTGTACACAATAGCCAAAATTTGGAAAAAACTCAAGTGCCTGAGAACAGATGACTGGTTAAAGAAACTTTGGTACATCTACACAATGGAATACTATCCAGCTGTTAGAAAAGATGAATTCATGAAATTTACATACAAGTGGTTCTACATGAAAAGTATCATGCTAAGTGAAATGAGCCAGAAAGAGAGGGACAGACATAGAAAGACTGCACTCATCTGGGGAATATAATGTAACAGAATGGGAAATGAACACTCAAGAATAGTTGACATAAGTACCAGGAGGTCTGCTCCACGGCCTGGACGCTGGCAGCAAATGCTAGGGGAAAAGGAAGCTCAGATAGAGAAGGGAACACCAAGTAAAGGATGTTTGAAGGATTTGCTCAGGATACGAGATGCGTGCTGAAAGTAGACTATAGACTGAACATGGTGGCCACTCAATACCTCTATTGCAAACCAAAACACCCTAAAGGAAAGAGAGAGCAAAAGGGAATTCCATGCCACAAAGGCGTGGTGGGGGTGGGGATGGGGTGGTTGGGGTGGGAGAGCTACTGGGGTCATTGGTGGTGGAGAATGGGCACTGGTGGAGGGATGGGTACTCGGTCATTGTATAACTGAAACCCAAGCACTAAAGTTTGTAAGTCTCCAACTGTACCTCATGTTGTTTCACTAATTAAAAAAAAAGAAAGGAAGAATAATTGAGATGAGGGCATGACACACAGTTAGACTCTAATTGATAGTATCTTCGGGAATGAGTAACAACAACAATTAAGCAAGCTAGAACTACATGAAACATAAAATATATCAAGGTATTGAACTTTGAGGTGAACAAATATGGCCAAACAGAAAATCACAATGATTTTTATGTGTATTATTAAGTAAATATGGAGGCCCTATTTGTTATTGATTATGACTGGGACAGATGGTTGTAACAGTTTTATGTAATGAATTTGAGGAGGAGTAAAACTTTGAAAGGAGCATTCATTAAGAATCCTATATAATGTAGACAAACCTTATCCATATTTTTTGAGCCTGTGAACAAAGACCTGTGCAATATTTATTTTGGAGAAAAAATACAGGTCTAAACTATAGACTAGGTTAGAATAAACTTCACTGTGTTATTTAACCAAAAGTTTATACAAACACAGTGTTAACTTCTTCATGTTCTTAGGTGACAACATCTTTGAATTAATGCAACTTCTCAAGTCCTAAATCAGTGAGAATCCCCCTTTCTCTTATTCCTAAACCTAACTTCTATCTTCAAATATGTTCACTCTGATAAATCTAAATATTATAAAAATGATCACCAGAGATAACAGATATTTCTCTACCACCCTTTTGAATTACAAATGACATCACTCAGTTCCAATGTGAATTAAGATATTGAGAGATTAAAAAAAAGTCAGATGAACTATGCTGTTAAAACTCAACAGTTTTCACATATATCATTTTCTGAAATTAACTTCCTAGAAGTTTAAAAAAGATAAATGCCATCACATAAAATGACATAAATATCACTTATACATTAACATGGAGGGGAGAAAATTTTATCTTTGCTACTCATGTAAATCATCAGAGGAAGATTATTTCTTTACAAACTACGTATTGTAAAACAAAGCGCTCATCAGTTGATTTTATGTAGCAACCGTACAACTTCTGAAAATAAAGGACTTGAAGATATAACAGCATCCATGGCATCCTGGAAAGTGACATGCATAAAAAATGATAAAATATAAAATTTCAAAATGACAATAAGTAATGAATAAATGATACTTGTTTCAAGTAGAAAGTGAGATAAAACTACCACTTTTAAACCAGCGTTACATGCTATTTGTAACTTTTCCTTAATCAAACAGAGTATGAGAACCTTCGTAGGTGTCAACCTACTTAGAGCTTTAATTCCCTCACTTGCCAATTAAATGACTGTGAGAGAGGAAAGTCTCACTTACGAAACTATGTACCGAGCAATTCTGTTCTTCAGGGATAAATTTACGCAAACATCATGGCGGTTTACTAAAAATAAATGCCTATTGCTTGAAAGGGGAAAAGTAACAAAAATGAAAAAAAAATCAAGGGATCTTGGGAAAGTTGTAAATTGAAAGAAAATATGTTACAAAAATATAAATAAGGTCTTTCTGTGTGCACCTAACCAGAAAAGCAATTACATTTTTGTTTCTAGGGAAAAATATAATTTTAATGATTCATTTAAATGATGGTGACCTGCCCACCCAGAAGCTGTTTCTCCTTCCTTCCAATTTATCTGTAGATGAAAATATGCATTACATATTGCTACACAGCTGTCACTCTCTACTTGGCAGGAAAATTGAAGCTATGATAACACATATTGCTTATTATGCTAAAAGCTGAAAACAAGTACTTAACTAGGTACATGTCAGAAACAATTTTAAAAACTTCATTCACAACAAATGAACATTATAATAATAGATCTTAAGACCCAATTCAAATGGTATATCTTAAAACATGCAGAGAATAAACTAAGATTTTCACATGAAAATAACATATTTGTAAATGAATTATTGCCACCTATACATTCCTTAATGTGACAAAAATTTCTAAGTGTATAACTTGTATCCTTTAATTCCTCACTGAATTGGAAGAGTTTGGGTTAACCGTTACAGAAATTTCATTAGCTAGGAACAATATCATATGTAAAACTTAAACCAAACATTTTTTCTAAACATCTCTAATAATAAACTTTCGAGAAAATTAGTTTTCTCATTAACTTTGTCTCAATGTAAACATACACAACAGTCATGTATGCAAATATGATTATCCTGGTCTTAACTAAGGTTCTGAGCAAGTGACAAAATCTCTCTGTTGCTAGTTTTCTCTTTGGCAAAATAAATGGTTTGCATATTGGTGATCTAATATTTCTTAATGTCTAAATTTAATCAATAAAACAATAATAATAAGTGCATAAAATTATGGAGAGAAGACGAGTTTAATTTCTGACTACTTCTCTGTGGGAACTTACCTGACAATGAAAGGGACTCTAAGATGAACACAATCTAACACGATTCTACCACAGCATGACTAGATAATCTGTGTTCACCAACAACTTCATCTACAAATATCTTAGTCACTTATATCCCTACATTAAAAAGTCATTATCCTATTTTTCACTGGTCTTGGTAACTTAAATGCAATAAATATGCAAACTATCTATCCTACATAGGTAAAGATTAAAATCAGAAAGTTAGTTCCTCTTTATTTGATTTTTTTAGCGTTTCATCTTTTGAAAATAAGTATCTCTTCATGATGCCTCTCCTACTCTTGGTCCTTCCAATCTAAATGATTATTTCAATTGAGACTGTTAGTTTAGTACTTTATCACTTTTGTGCTAATCACAAATATCGTTACCAATTTATATAATTATAATGATTTGTCTTTCTTCCACTACAACATGTTTCATAAAGTTAGGAGCTTTTGTCTACCTATTTTGACTACAGTAAGTTTACTTCAACATTTTCAATAAATATTCAGAACTTGGTGAGTAAATAAATGTTACTCATCGTTTTGAAATCCACAACTCCAAGATTTCTGTTTCTTATGATGATACTCTTGGCTTCACACTACACAAATAAAAACAAACAGAACCTCTGCATTTTATAGGAATTTAAAATATAACAGCGCTTACCATCTTCACTACTTTTTCACTGTAAGTAAAAGTGTAACGGACAACTGGTTTCGTGATTATCTTTAATATTCAACTCAAACATATTCATGAAGCCAGATGTTTGAAGGGATGATACCACATTTTCCTTGTATTTACAAGGAAACATAGAAGAAGTTTCCCTCTTTGTGCCTTCACTGGGCTGGATTAAGCCCCGGAGAATATTTTTTGCATTATATCAAAAGTACTTACACTTTATAAGTATAATCCAAATTTTTCTTATGTCTAAATAGCCTTTAACCTGAATTTGAACCATGCATTTCTATAAGACACCCTTCTGAGAAAAGAACCCCTAAAGAAAAAGAAATAATGTATAATTTTGGTTGAGAACAGAAGCTTAGGAAAGCTCATTTATTCAGCAAAAATTTGTGGTCTATTTCAGATAAATCATACTTCTTTTCCCAATCATATTTTGTACTAATAAGAAAAACCTTACAATAAATTTAAATTACAAAGAAATATTTCAAGTACAATAGAATAAACATGCTATTAAGCAAGTTCTTATATAAAAATATGGCTATTATTTGACACTCTGAATTCACTTTGCTTATCTACGAGTTTTCACTGAAATTGTTGCCACTGTTGGTATACACAGAGCCTTGGATATCAAACCAGAAGCAACAACAAGGGAAATAATTCTGAGTGCAGTACTGCAGGCATGGAACTCTGTGACAGTGCCATATTCATCCTTAGAAACTTCCTGAAATGCCTAGATATACATCAAGGTCTCAAAGAGGATAAGAATGACATTAGAGAGTCACTAGTTCAAGTTTACCTTGTCTATCCATTCTTGGAACAGTTTGGAGAACATATATTATTGAACAAAGCTATACAAAAAAGGGATAAATTTCAAGATATAAATTATCTGCCTATATCCACTCAAGCATAACTTTTACCAGGGTCATGTGGAGTGGAAGGTGCACTTAGTGGAAAACACTTCCTTCAATTCTTAAATCTCTTGAGTAGCTAATTCCATGTAATATTTCATGATTGCAAAAATTTGAGCTAAGCATTTTTCCCCTAGTAATAGTGTTTCTTCTTTGATAATGAAACTGTTTTGAAGAAAGAGCTACATAGGTTTTGTACATGCAACAAAGGTTGTGCCATCTCATAAAGCCCCTTAAGAGTAATTTCTTGTACAATCCTATACCTGATTTAGAACAAACTGAATCTGAAAATATCAATGGCACATGCTGATGAAGCTATTTTGGCATTCATTGATTGATGTAAAATGGGAACACTTGCCATCCAGTTGGTTTTTACTGTTGATAATAATGAGCATATTGTTGTCGCGCGGTTCTTTCCTATTGAGTGTGCCACTGACTTTCCACTAACACTCCTCTCCTACTACTTCCTGTGGTGGGTAACACCATGGCAGCTTTTACCTAGCATACAATTTAACTACATTTGCACTGCATGACATGGGAAGTACCAGCTAGAATTATAAAGGTTCCAGAGACAAGAAAAGGTATCCTGCTATGGTTTGAATGAGGCCAAACTTACAGAAACTAGGGCTCTTATGTACAATAACAGCTCTAACACTTATAAAAGCATCATGTAGTTTTATTTTGAAAACCTGAGGATTAAGTTTTAAAATAAAAATATATATATTTTAATTATACAACACATAATCTCACTTTTAAAAATGACTATCTAGCAACACTAAAATGAAATATTTTGGTTGAAACATGTGAAAAAATAAAATAAAGAAAAACAAAATAAGAGCAAAAAATTATTAAATGATAAATAGTAGAGTATTGCTATTTTTACTCTTAGTTAATATATCCTTCCTAGTTAGAATCATACAAACTCCCATAAGGGACATGGACATACAATGGCCTTTGTACAAATGGAGATGTGCATTCCGGAACAGAAAGAATATGGATTTGGTGTGGAATTTTTTATGGCTGAAAATCTAGCATGTGTACAATTGTGAATCAGTTTGCCTAAATTAAAATTTTACTTAAGAAAAAATTACACAAGCAAGGGCTTGTGCAATATCCATAGGAAAGATGAAGTTAAGTTAATTATGAGCAATTACCCTATGTGGGGCCGGAGCAATTGCACAGCAGATAGGGTGTTTGCCTTGCATGTGGCCAACACAGATTCGATTCCTCTATCCATCTTGGAGAGTCTGGCAAGCTACCGAGAGTATCCCGCCTGCATGGCAGAGCCTGGCAAGCTCCCTGTGGCATATTCAATATGGTGTTTCACTGGTAAAAATTTAAAAAAAAAAGAAATTAAGAAGCAGCAGATGGGAGGCAACAGGATTTTGAAAGAAATGGGTTCTACTTTCATTTTTTTCCAATTCTTTTTTGCATTCATACCAATTGTGTCCATATAAACCATTGCATTCTAAAATAGGGGCTGTAGCAATAGCACAGCGGGTAGGGTGTTTGCCTTGGACGTGGCTGACCTGAGTTTGATTTCCAGCATCTCATAATGTTCCCCAAGCACCGCCAGGAGTCATTCCTGAGTGCAGAACCCGGAGTAGCCCCTGTGCAACCCAAAAAGCAATATATATATATATATATATATATATATGTATATATATTTTTTACATATATACATATATATTTAACTTACCACCTAGAAATGCATGCATATTTTCATTAGTAATGCTCTGCAGTTCTTTTTTTCCCCAATTTTCTATATTTTGCTTATCTCAGGTGTATCTTGTTATAGTAGAGCAACAGTTGTACCAAAGGCTAACCATGTTTCATTGGTTTAACACATGTGTATTTCTCATTTTATTGTTCAGTGTAGTCAATACAGGGACTGTGATCTACTTCAATATCCAAGTACATAAACTACTTTCATTTAAGGGGTCCCTAGTACAAGGAGGTCTTAAACTTCTCAAATTGATTTTTATCAGATGTGAGAAAGAAAGTTGGGGAGATATTTGGTGTTAATTAGGAAAAGCCATCAACTAAACTCACGGCTTTGGCAGGCATATACATTCTAATACACATTCTTAATTTCCAACAATAACTTACATACATATTCTCAGACCGTCACAAGGGTTCCTAAATAATGCCATCCAGATGGATTACAAGAAAAAAAGATATGAGGGAAAACAAGAGGTTGAAAGGATGCACAATATTCATTTTGACATAATGCATTATCCAATTATAAATAGATACATACAAAGAAATTTGTAATGTTTTTATAAAATTTTAAAATTAAAATCAGACTCAATCCAACTTTGTAGCTTTTAGCCTGCTATGTGACCTAAGAAATTGACCTATAAAACTGTTTGTGAACATAAAAAATATAAATTGTATTCAGTATTCAACACTTTCTAAGAATCCTTAATTTTAAAGACAAACAAATGTTTCAGGTTTAAATGATAAAAAAAGCATTTTCTAGTTAGAAATTAGAAAGTTGACAGAAAAGAATGTTTAAATTTTATGGTTAGCAAAGCTTGATGGGAAAGTTGTGAATTAATTCACTGAAAATAGATACCCCAACTGTGATTAATAATAAGGAAACAGACTAAATTAATGAATATACATGTTGACTTTCAGCTTCAATTCACTAGAATAATTACTTCATATTAACATATCAACAAGCAGCAATCAACAGACTAAAGTCTCAGGTCACTGACTCTTTCTACAAATAAGCATGTGTGTTTGTGTGTGTGTGTGTGTGTGTGTGTATGTGTGCATTTAATACATATATTTATATATTTAATTTTCACAATTACATAGCCCTCTGAAAAATTTCTTTCCATATTGTTACATGAATAATTGCAAAGAATCTCATAAATTCAAACTAAAATGATTTCTTAATGTTAATTTTATCATTAAGTTAATGAGCGTAGAATAGAACTGCACTTTTGTAGCAATGCTGACAGCAGAAGCTACTAATTTGTTAGCAATCATTAAGCATAAGCAGATACATCTGTCAATAGTGGACAGGAAAGCATAACAATCATCTATTTTCCTCGAGAGCAAAGTTTTCCTCTATAACTTCTCATGGTGACCTGAAGTTTGGTATTCTCTTCTTTAAAATTTGAAGCAAAGAAATATTAGGGTAATAGCAGTCTTAGAGACATAAGCAAAGATATTTCACACAACATACCATATGTATAAAATATCACCTTCCAACATTTAAAATCTACTCAGAACACTCTGATATAATTCATTTTGCAATAATTTTGAGAGGATTGTTTTATTTTGCCAATAAATTTTATTTCTTACCTGGATCTAATGAATGCAAAGTATAATACAGCAAAACAGGAAAAGAGTTAAGGAAAATTCCAAAAGGTAAATCGATCATTTAAATATGTAACTCCCAAGAGTTGTGGCCATTAAATAATATCTAAATAATTTAAAATAATTTAATATAAAAGGTGAATTGATTATATGTTTTAAAAGATTAATATAAACATAAACAAATGGGACTACATCAAACTAAAAAGCTTCTGCACTTCAAAGGAAACAGTGACCTAAATACAGAAAGAGCCCACAGAATGGGAAAGAATATTTACCCAATACCCATCTGATAAGGGATAAATATTCAGGATATTCAAGACACTAGTAGAACTGTACAAGAAAGAAATCTCCACCCCATCAAAAAATGGGGAGAAGAAATGAACAGAAGTTTCCTCTAAAAAGAAATACTAATGGCCAAAAGGTACATGAAAAAATGCTTCACATTGCTAGCCATCAGGGCAAATCAAAACAACAATGAGAAATCATCTCACACCACAGAAACTGGCACACATTCAAAATAACAAAAGCAAACAGTGCTGGTGTGGAAGTGGGGAAAAAGGGACACTCTTTCACTGTTGGTGAGAATGTCCATTAGTCCGGCATTTCTGGAAAATAATATGTACAGTCCTTCAAAAACTAGAAATTAAGCTTCCATATGATCCTGCAATACCACTTCTCAGACTATATCCTGAGGATACATAAAAGCACAGTAGAAATGACAACTACCTATATGTTCATTGCAGCACTGTTCACAATTGCCAAAATTTGGAAACAACCCAAGTGCCCTAGAACAGATGACTGGTTAAAGAAACTTTGGTACATTTACACAATGGAATACTATGTAGCTGTCAGGAGAGATGAAGTCATGAACTTTGCTTATAAATGGATAGACACGGAGAGTATCATGCTAAGTGAAATGAATCATAAATAGAGGGACAGACATAGAAGGACTGCAATCATTTGTGGAATATAAAATAACATAACATGAGACTGATACCTAAGGATAGTAGATACATGGGGCAGGTAGATTGCTCCATAGCTGGAAGCCTGCCTCATGAGCAAAGGGCAGCTGGAATAGAGAAGGAATCACTAAGAAAATGATGGAAAAATCAGTCAAGATGGGAGATGTGTGCGGAAAGTAGATGGAGTTCCAAGCATGATGGCCTCTCAGTAGCTATATAGCAAAACAATGCTCCCAAATAGAGAGAGAGTATGGGGAAAATTGTCTGCCATGGAGGCAGAGGGAGGGTGGGAAAGGGGGGGTATACTGGGGATATTGGTGGTGGGAAATATGCACTGGTGGAGGGATGGGTGTTTGATCATTGTGTGATTGTAACCCAAACGCGAAAGCTTGTAACTACCTCATGGTGATTCAGTAAAATTAAAAAAAAAGATTGATATAAAGGTCTGACTGGAATATATATCCAGGAATCAGACTCAATCCAAAGTTGTAGCTTTTGCCTATGTGACTTTAATTTCCCTGTGTCTCAGTGGCCAATTACACAAAATGAATACATTAATAATGATTTTCTTGTCTGTTTGGGGGGAGTTACAAATGATGATGCTCAGGAGTTACTTCTGGCTCTACATTCAAGAACTACTTCTGGTGGTGCTTGGAAGATCATATCGAGTGCCGGGATGAAACCTGATTAGGATGTGTGCAAGTCCAGCTGACCTGCCTGCTATAGTTTTACTCCAGCCCTCAAAAGTTTGTTTCTAAATATATTATTTTCTAAGTAGTACTTACTTAGAAAAGATCTTGGAATTTTTTAAATACCTACATTTCTGATTATGTATATCATCGTGTATTATAGCAATTAAATACCAATATTGTCCCTGATATCATGATTTAACTTATCTAAATTCAAAATTCTAAACTGAAGATTTACTTTATATTGTTACAGCAACATTTTAATTTGACAAGAGGGGACATATGGTATTTGCAACAATATTCACATCAGCTTCATTATTCACCTCCACATGTTAATTTTATAATTATTGCCTATTTGAATGTTCTTATAATATATATTAAGTAAATGTATGAGCTGGAGCAATAGCACAGCGGGCAGGGCATTTGTCTTGCATGTGGCCGACCTGGCCGACCCGAGTTCAATCCCTCCGCCCCTCTCAGAGAGCCTGAAAAGATACTAAGAATATCTCGCCTGCACAGCAAAGCCTGGCAAGATACCCATGACTTACTGGATATGACAGGCACAGTAACAACAAGTCTCACAATGGAGATGTTACTGGGCCCGCTCAAGCAAATCGATGAACAATGGGAGGACAGTGCTACAGTGCTACTACAGTTAAATGTATTTTGTATTTCTTAGCATAAACATTGGCCATTCATTATGTAAACCTACTTTTTTTTCAATTTTTCTTTTTGGGTCACACGTGGTGATGCACAGGTGTTACTCCTGACTCTGCACTCAGGAATTACTCCTGGTGGTGCTCGGGGGACCATATAGGATGCTGGGAATTGAACCCGGGTTGACTGCATGCAAGGCTAATGCCCTACCCCCTGTGCTATCACTCAAGCCCCCTAAACCTACTTTAGGTATAGACTTGTATTTGACATAGTTGATGGGGGAAAATAGCCCCCCTAAAAAAAACTAGATTCAGAAATTTCTTGGATAAAATTTAGGTCTTAGAATACAAACCATTTGAAAATGTGCACCCAAGAAAAAATAGAAAATCAAGAAAGAATAAAATAGATGATAAATATATTCTGACTGTAACCTGAGCCTTATGGAAGTTTGTCTCATGAACTTCTGAACAGAGATGGCCAGTTCTAGTCCAGGTGGCATAAGACTCAGAACCCTCCAATCTCACAGAGATTACATAAATTTTAATCAAACATCATATTAAAGTAATATATCTTAAAGTGCACATGATGATTTCATTCTAAAAAAGGAACCTATGTGATATTATAGTAACTAAGATGGCTATTTAATTATAACATTTTTAATTGCAACATTTTTTTCTGTTGATTTCAGTGCTTCTTGTTCAAAAATTCCTAAAAAGATTTCAAAAGACCTGATACATCTTCTTCCTTTAGAAACTTTAATGACAATTATGACTATTTTCTCTGACTACCGTGAGGAAAAATGTGGCACTGACTACAGTCGTGATGGCTTAGTCATTTATAATTCCCATAATTTTTTTTTTTTTTTTTTTTTGCTTTTTGGGTCACACCCGGCGATGCTCAGGGGTTACTCCTGGCTCATGCACTCAGGAATTGCTCCTGGCGGTGCTCGGGGGACCATATGGGATGCTGGGAATCGAACCTGTGTCGGCCATGTTGGCTGCGTGCAAGGCAAACGCCCTACCCGCTTTGCTATCGCTCCAGCCCCCAATTCCCATAATTTTTAAACTAAATTTTCTCTATATTTTCCCTTTAAATCATTTTATTTTCATTGTTGATTTATTTTATATATCATATATATGGTCATCTAATTTTCTTTCTTTGGTGGAGGTAGGCTCCCAAACAGTGATTAAGCAGCACAGAGCCACTCCCGATGGATATATTCTTGGCCCAGCTATAAAGATTTGACGGTTCAGTGTTCAGGCAGAGAATGAGTGTTATTTGGGCCCAGTGACTCGGGGGTAGGGGAGGTATGGGAGGGGAGAGAGCTACATACCATTACACTTGAGCTCATGCAATACCACAGATCAAAATCTGACCTAGTGAATAGAAGAGTTCCAACACTTAAAGGTATTTGACAGACCCTGACTTAATATTCTTTATGGAATACATATGTAACTTTAAATATTCAATATTTACAATGAAAGATGCTTATGGTTTACTAAACTATTATTTGTCCAATAATCTCAAACAATGAATTCTTTAATGAGAAACAGGAAATATCTGAAATTTTAACTTTTTGTATTGGAGTTTCAATTTCTATTGAAAAAATCATGACTCTCGATATTTCCAGATAACTACAATTAAGAAAATTACCAGAAGATGTGACATGGATACCAAATCTTGCATTACCTATCATTTAAAAAGTGATTAACAAATGATGATGTCTTTATTTAACTTGGGCATGTTTTCCTTTTATATCTAAATTTGAACATAAGAGTATAAAGCTTATTCTATATTCCTTATTTAAATATATATTAATTTAAAGTTTTACTTTTGATCTAAAATTGACATTTTTTCTTCCAAATCATTTCTAAACTTTATAAAAGAATAGCACTGTAGCACTGTCCTCCCGTTGTTCATCGATTTGCTCGAGCGGGCCCAGTAACGTCTCCATTGTGAGACTTCTTGTTACTGTGTTTGACATAATCGAATAGGTCATGGGGAGCTTGCCAGGCTTTGGCAAGAGGGCGAAATACTCTCAGTAGCTTGCTGGGCTCTCTGAGAGGGGCGGGGGAATTGAACTCTAGTTGGCCATGTCAGCCTCGTGCAAGGCAAATGCCCTACTGCTGTGCTAACACTCCAGCCTGTGAAAAAAACATTAGAGTTGCCAATATTATCATAGTTTAGTTAAAGGCACTGTAGCACTGTAGTACTGTCCTTCCATTGTTCATTGATTTGCTCGAGTGGGCCCAGTAACGTCTCCATTGTAAGACTTGTTATTGTTTTTGGCATATCGAATACACCATGGGTAACTTGCCAGGCTTTGCCATGTGGGTGACATACACTTGGTAGTTTGCCAGGCTCTCTGAGAAGGGTGCAGAAGTAGAACCCGGGTTGGCAGGGTCGGCTGAGTGCAAGGCAAACACCCTACCCGCTGTGCTATTGCTCCAGCCCAGTTAAAGGCGCATGCTTTGAAAGTTTAAATATTTTTCTCAGTATAATCTATGACAAGTTGTGAGGCAGAATGATGAGTAAAACATGAATTGACCTAAATGGGTAAAAAAAAAATCAGTACACTTTTCCTCATGTGAAAATACTTCCCTGTGCATAACATTGCAGAACTTTAAAACTACAACGTACTGCTATTCTGTTAAACAAGTATCAGTGTCTACACAAGGCTAGCAACTTCTGTATTCTGTCCTTTAAAATGTCAGTGTCCTCCTAGGATGGGAGAAGCATGCTGAAAGTAGGCTATAGACCAAATATTATTACCACTCAATGCCTCTTCTGCAAACCACAACACCCAATAGGATAGAGAGAACAAAAGGGAATGCACCTGTCACAGAGACAGGGTGGGATGGGGGGGTTGGAGGGAGCGGAAGGGATACTGGGATCCGTGGTGGTGGGAAATGGGCACTGGTGGAGGGATGGGTATTTGATCATTGTACAATTGAAACCCAAGCACAAAAATCTGTAAGTCTACAACTGTACCTCATGGTGTCTCACTAATAAAATATTTTTTAAAAAAGTCAGTGTCAGATTACCTGCTGTCTTTTATCAGTTTTTGTCTTTGATCTTAACTCTCTTACATATCCGTATACAATGCTGGGGAATTTAATGTGTTTTTCCACAAAGAGTTAATGTATTACAGACGCTGAAAACCTCAAAAGGTGAGGTCCCAATTCCCACTGGGACCTATGATCAAACAGACCCAAGAAAATTCCATCTAGATGACAGAGTGACCAAAGGATGCCAGTTTCAACATATCTCATTAGATTATATTTGCATGGCAAAAATCACTCCCACTATTGTGAGGACAGTTTATAATTACCACAATGACTACAGGAAGAGACTAATGATTAACTGATACCAGGGTTCCAGGATGTTACCACCTGGTAGAAAGCTGCCCCCTCTGAATCAGACCTTTATGAGGGTGCAGCACCTTAAAACAAAAAAAGAACGACTGTGAGATAGAGTTACAAAGCTTTTGTGATCGTGATCCGGTTTCAATCATGCAATGTTCCAGAGCCTATCCCTCCATCAGTGTGCATTTTCCACCACCAATATCTCCCATATCCTTCTTGCCACCCTCCCTGCAGCCTGCCTCTATGGAAGGCACTTTTCTAATTTTCCTCTTAGAGTCTCCCTGTCTCTCTGTCTGTCTCTGTGTTTGTGTTTCTGTCTCTCTCTTTCCCTCTCTCCCTTTCTCTCTCTCTTTTTCTGTGTGTGTCTTCCTCTCTCTCGCTCTCTACCTCCTTTTCAGTAATATGGTTTGCACTATAGATACTGAGAGGCCATCAGGTTAGGTCCTTTAAGCACTTTCAGCACACATTTCCCATCCAGAGCGACCACTTCCATCATTGTCATAGCAGTCCTTTCTCTATCTCAAGTGCCTTCTCCCCCATTCCTTGAGGCAGTCTTCCAACCATGGAACATTCCTGCTGGCCCTTGTTTCTACTGTCCTTGGGTGTAAGTCTCATAATATATATATATATATATATATATATATATATATATATATATATTTGCTCGAGGGACTGGAGCGATAGCACAGTGGTAGGGCGTTTGGCTTGCACACAGCCAACATGGCTGACCCGAGTTCGATTCCTCTGCCCCTCTCGGAGAGCCCGGCGAGCTACCGAGAGTATCTCGCCTGCAAGGCAGAGCCTGGCAAGCTACCCGTGACGTATTCGATATGCCAAACACAGTAACAACAAAGTCTCCAATGGAGACGTAACTGGGCCCGCTCGAGCAAATTGATGATCAACGAGAGGGCCTTTACTTTACTTTTATATATATATTAAAATCATTCTATGTCTCTCCATCACCTTTAAACTCAATATAATACTCTCCATGTCCATCTATTTCTAAGCGAATTTCAACCCTTCATTTTTTTTTCTAAAAGCTATATAATATTCCATTGTTTTTATGTAGCAAAGTTTCTTTAATGGGTCATCTGTTCTCGGGGACTCCAGTTGTTTCCAGATTTTGGCTATTGTTAATAGTGATGGAATGAACATAAAAGTGCAGATATCATTTTTGCTGAGTGTTTTTAAACCCCAGGGATACATTCGCAGAAGTGAAATTGTTGGGTCATATGGAAACTCAATTTCTAATTTTTTGAGGAATGCCCACATTGTTTTCCAAAAAGGTTGGACCAGCTGGCATTCATACCAATGAATGAGAGTCCCTTTTGCCCCAAATCCGCATCAGCACTGGTTGTTCTTATTCTTTTTGATGTGCGCCAGTCTCTGTGGTGTACGGTGATTCTCTCATTGTTGCTTTTCATAGATCGGCAGGATTAACATCATCAAAATGGCAATCTTCCCCAAAGCATCATACAGATTCAATATGGTCCCTATAAAGATGCCCATGGTATCTTTCAAAGGAATCAACAAAACACAACAAACAAAAAACCCCATGGATAGCTAAAGCGATCCTTGGGGAAAAGAAGATGGGAGACAATACCTTCCACAACTTCAAACTGTACTACATAGTAGTAGTAATTCAAATAGAGAGACAGATACACAGACCAGTGGAATAGAGTTGAATATACTGGCACAGACCCTCAAGTGTATGATCACTTAATCTCTGACAAAGGAGCAAGAAATGTGAAGTGGAGCAAAGAAAGCCTTTTTAACAAGAGGTGCTGGGAAAACTGGACAGCTATGTGCAAAAAAAAAAAAAAAAAATTAACTCTTACCTCTAATGCCAGGCACAAAAGTCAGATCAAAATGGATTAGAGACCTCAATATCAGACCTGAATCCATAAGGTACATGAAGGATACTGCAGGCAGAACTCTCCATTACATTGAAACTAAAGGCATCTTTAAAGATGAAACACTATTGACAACTGATCAAGCAAGTGGAAGCAAAATAAACAAGTGGAACTACAGTAAGTTAAGAAGGCTTTGTATATCAAAAAAAATGGTGATCAAGATACAGAGATGGCCTATGGAATGGGAAAAAACTATTTATCCAATACCATCTGATAGGGGGTTAATATCCAAGACATAGAAGGCCCTGGAATAGCTTTATATGAAAAAAACCCCAACCTCGTCAAAAGGGGGAAGAAATGAACAGAAACGTCATCAAAGAAGAAATACAAATAGTCAAAAGACACATGAAAATATGCTCTATATTGCTAATCATTTAAGTGTGCTCTCTTGATCTTGAAAAAACATCTGCTTACTTAGTATCTCTCACTGAGTATGCCTGTACTCAAATTCTCAATAGATTCTCAATATTCCCTAATGAAACTATTCAAACACTCTTTTTTTTTCTCAGACAAAGCCACGCGGGTTCCGGGGCCGAGACCTCCAAGCCTACTCGGATTAGAGTCGAGCATCTTCCACCCAGATCCTCCAAATTCCAGTAGGCGGGGGTCACACCCACCACCTGGCCCCCTGGCGCCGTGTAATCCCATCAGCAGCCAAGACTCAGAGACTATAAAATTCAGATCCTGGAACCGGCCGCGTGACATCTTATCAGAACTTTTTTTTTATGACATCTTATTGTCTCATTCCTACTTTGGACAAACTTGCAGGCTATCGAATGTAGCCTGCCCACAGGGCAGAGTCTGGCAAACTCCCCGTGGCGTACCAAATATGCCAAATACCAGTAACAATGATGGGTCTCATTCTCCTAAAGAGCCTTGAATATAATCTCAGGGCTAGGATGAAAGAGACGTTACTGGGGCCTGCTCGAGGCAAACGACAAATAACACGATGATGAAATGAAAAAAAATGAAAAGAAAGGAATTCTGTGTGAGACTAAGCTTAGATTGGAATGAATTTCATTATTTTAAAAATTAACCTTGAAATTTTCATTGACTATTTCTTTAAGGAAGTATAAAAGCTTTTGCTTTCATTTTTCAAAAGGTTGGGGGCTAGAGAAAAAATACTGAGGGTAGGGTTCTTGCCTTTTATGTAGCCAACCTAGATTCAATACCTGGCACCACATATGTTTCCCCATGTACTGCCAGGAGTGATCTCCAGGAGTTAAACCCTGGGCATCTTGGATGTGGCCCCCAAACAAAAACCAAATAAAACAAAATATTCTACCAATGGTCCAGAATGTAAGGCACTTGCCTGTATTAAGCCAACCTTGTTTCTATCCACGGTACAGTATATGTCAACCCCACCCCAATATCCACCCCTCCTAAGCACCACAAGGGGTCACTTCTGACTACAGAATGATTCAAGAATAGCCTCTAGGCACCCTCAGTTGTGGCCCCCAAACCAGAAAAAAAAAATAGCAAAGATTTCAAACTTGAAATTGTGTTTCTAGTCAGATTTTAAAATTAACTAAAAACTTAGTCTGGCCATTAAAAGCTATGCTTTGCTCAGAACTATATAAAGCTTTTATATATGCTTATGTAATTAGTCAATTATGTTTATTAGTATTTATAATATTTTTTACTATTTAATTTTTTAACAAACTTTGGTACTTTTGAAAAACTTCTCAGAATTAAATTGCAAACAAAGTTTTGTGGAGAACCTGGAGCTAATTTCTCTGCAACTGAAGATACTACTGACAAATTGAAACAACAGGTTCTCACAATCACTCTTTTAGAAATAGGGAAAAGACTGTGCAGAACATTTTAAAGGGTCAGATACTATATAAGTGGTATCAAGAAAGAACACAACCAAACCCTTTTCAGCACCTTGGCTTCTAAAAGTAAATACCAGCCTCTTCTCTAAAAAGACAAATAAAACAACTCTAGTAGAACTGTTTGTGTGTTCAAGAATTCATATTTATTTGTAATGTTAACAATGACCAATGTCAACCAAGGTGGCCCACTACTATCTGCATGGCAGAAACATAAACTAGGGGCCAAAGCAATATTACAGCAGGAGGGAGTTTACTTTGCACGCAGCCAACCTGGTTTCTATTCCCAGAATACCATGGTCACCAGAGCACCTCCAGGAGTAATTCCTGAGTGCAGAGTCAGAAGTAATACCTGATTATCACCGAGAGTGGCCCAAACTTCCCCCCAACACCCCCCCCAAAAAATGAAAAGGTAATGCACCTTGGAAACTTCACAACTCCTCTTCCTCCTGTATGCAAACATTCAAATTTCCCTGTGTAAAGGAACTTCTTGTATGTAACAGTAAGAGATCTAAAAGTGTTATTGCTATAGAAGTCATAGAACTCCCTCAATTACATATGGTAAGATAAAATAATCGCTTTAGGTTATATGTAAGCAGACCAAGGGGAAATGTGCTAAATCTAACACTACTTGCACTTGGATGAACACCCTCGAAGATAGATACAGTTACATGCATATTGAATTAGTTTAAACGTTTACTGGCTACTGAAGAAAAACTTACATTTTGCCTGATTTCTTTAATTAGTTTCCAGAAAACATAAGTTTCTGTTTTAGAAAAATCTATCAGGCAAAACTCCTTTTTTATTTGCTCCTGGCATAATTTTAGTGTTAAACTTGTTTGCAGTGTCACTTTGTATCTGACATCATGTCACAATTATACATTCTGGATCACCGCAAAGACTCCCTATCTCAAATATATTGAAACAGATATCCAACTAAACCCTTCTCTGAGGGTTCAACTAAGGATTTAAGGGCTTGGAATAACACTGAGTCCACTTCTTTGGTAGAAGATAAAAAGATTCCTTTAGATCAAAATGAATATGAACAGAAATAGCAGAGGAATCACCCTTACTGTGGCAAATACTGAATGTATCACTGAAAAAAAACTTCACCATTTCTTGTTTAAAAGACTCAAAAGTGAACCTACTTTGAATACAATAATTTTTATCTCAACTGTATTGCCATGTTGAGGTGTCTGTGATGGGTTCAGAGCCATACTCAATAGTCTGACTTAAACATCTGTGGGAGGAAACTAAATAACCCTCACTGATTTCTTCTCACCAGTGAGTACAGATACTCTCTGTCTTTCCTTGTTAAGACCAAAAAAAAAAATCAAAATGATTATCGACTGTTAGTTTACAAAGACCCCAGACTGCATCTTTCTATCTGAATACTCTTATCCTAAGTTTTCAAATAAAAATTACCTAATTTAAGACAATTCATTTACTTAATACTTTAAACCTCACTTATGAGTTGATTTTGAAGTAATGTATATTGGAACTGCTCCATAGTTGTGAATCTAAATCATGATTCCTGATCTCAAATGACTATATTCATTATATTATAGTCTGATTATCGATTGACACAATTAATCGGAAACATTTTCAGCCTGTGCCACAATTTTGTAAAGGAGAGGAAGAAGGAAACATTTAGATAGATAGCAGGAGGCTTTTATTCCTATTAAAAACTAATTTTGTTAGGAACAGAAAACATTGTTACATAAAAGCACTATTTTCTGGGTATCTCATGAGAGCCATTTACTTCTACTTAATTTAATTTTTAAATAGAACATGAGTCAGAAAATGGGGATAACTTTTGCCCTTATCTATAAATTAAGAAAACTGAAAAATCCAATTAATGATCTTCTAGTCACTCATAATCTCACATAGCTGGCTGATCAATGTCAAATCTAGAAACTGTATTCCTTTATCAAGAATTTTTTTACCCTTTACATTATATCACATTGTTTTTTAATAAGGGATGTACTCTCCAGACTGAAATTTCAAACACTTTGTTATTTTGGATTATTAATTCGGCTATACATGGCTTTGCCCTGGGCCTAATCCTGGAGGTGGTTGGAGATAGTGGGGACCAGCCATGTGCAAGGTAGAACTTTATCTCTTTACTATCTCTCTGGCCCTAATTCAACACTTTAATTTTCTAATTTTAGTGGTCCAATCTCCTTCCCACAAACATCTCTTTTGGGGGGCAAAACTTCCTCACGAAATAGCATGCTTTTTTTCTTTGGCAAGACTTCCCCAGTTTAAAATATGAAGTCTGAAAAGAATAGTTTATGCAAAAGTCTGAAAGATCTTTACAATTATACTATTAATCAGAATGAGATACACTTGACATTTTCCTCTCTTTCTTTTTTATATTTTAATAACTAAAACATAAAAGAAGTAGCAGGATCTTAATAACTGAGAAATGTTAATAATACAAGATAAATAGCTGCCTAGCACTAATATTTCTAACTTTGATTTGAAGTTAAATCAATGTGACAATTCAATCTTTCAGAGACAAGTACAATTGACGCTAAATTGTTGCTTGCTTGTTCTTCCGTTTAAAAATGGAGAAAATAGTTGTTGTGACAGGAACTATGATGAGAATGAAAAGTGATTAAAAGTTATTGTTTACTTTTGATATTGTGATCAGAATATTCAACTCTATTCAGATTGCCACTGTCTCCTCTAATGTTTTAGAAATAGTCATTGCTAGAGTTCTAACAATATGAGTCATTTGATGATTTGCTCTAGCAATTTTAAATGCTATTTGAGCATTTTGATATGAAAGTTTTTAAATGCTATTTAGTTTGCAAAAATGAGGACACATATGGCATAACTGATATAGCAATGTTAAGAGTGAGTATATATTTTAGGGCATAGAAAAAAAGAAACTACCAAAGGCAGAAAACTTCATATAGCAGTTTGAAGCTGTATAGGTACCATTTTATTTTTACTATCAGAGGTTTCTCTATGTATCACAAGTCAGTATAATGGAGGTCAGTCTTCCATAAAGTAGACCAGGAACACTCAAACATTGTCAATTATGACTTCTTTTTTAGCTGACAGGAATGAAAACTGCTAGAAACACCCCAGGTTCATTATATGGTTCGTTTTTAAGTAGTTTTGGTGAGTGGGCATTTACATATTTTTGTATTCAGATATTTATAAGCCCATCCATACACAATTAGTTGACCATTATGGGGTTGTAGTCCAAAGATAAAATAACTAGGTTTTAGGATCAGAGAGGGTACAAGGATTAAGGACGCTTACCATCTATGCAGTTGACCATTGTATGCACTACAATTATGATCTACTGAGCACCTCCAATAGTGATCCTGGAGCACAGAGTCAAGTGTAATTCCTCAGCACAGCCATCTGAAGTCCCTTCCCCCTCCAAAAAACAATTCAAAAAAAAAAAAGAAAAAAAGAAAAAAACTAGGGTTTAGACAAGACCTCATAGAACTGTTTTTCTCACAGCATGCCCATTCTGAAGATGCAAAAACTGACCAAAACAAACTAAAAATAATAAAAAATTCTATCTTGCTACTCCTGAAAGAATGCTCATAATAAGGACATATAAAATAGTTGTGATTTTAGGAGCTGTCCAGAGTCCAGAGTCAGGAGTAAGCCCTGAGCACAATTGTGTGTCATCTAAATGATCTCCCCCTGAAAAGTTCTATTGTTAACAATCCATTAAAAGAAAATTATTTCCAAGTGGGAATATTTCCATAAACAAAATTCCCTTATTAAAACCATTTTCAATTCGTCAGAATCAACTGAGCCTTTCACCCATAGTAGTACTAACTACTAAGGTACAGAGATGGATCTTGGGTATTTTGCTCTCTCTTTTTAATTATAATTTTTTTGAGGTTCTGTGACTTACAATACTTTAATTGGTGATATCCCATGCACATAATGCTGACACCAAGGAACTGCCTCCAGCAAGGAACCCAAGGCTGCTCCCTTTCCTGCTCCTCACCTTGCAACAGCTCAACTGTGTGGATAAGTTCTCCTGTTGTATTGTCGTTGGCCTATTGTTGCTGGTACAACTTTAAGTCCAACATATGATGAGATCATTCTAATTCTATCCCTTTCTTCCTTACAACATTCAGCATATCTTCTAATAACAACTATGTTAGAACAATTGCATAATGCTGTTCTTTCTTAGAGCTGCATAGTATCCCATCATATATATGTATATATATGTATGTATATACATATATATATATATATATATATTTGATCCATTCATTCAAATTGGGTACTTGGACTTTTTCCATTTTGACTGTTGCACTAAGTACAGTGATGAATACAGGTGTCAATACATCCTTTGCAATAACTTTTTTTTTTTTTTTTGCAATTTGGGGACAGACACCAAGATGGTTGCATGGGAACTAGCCCCACTAAAATTTGTATGGATTCATAAAACTCCCCAAATACTGAAAGCAATTCCAAGGGTGGAAAATACAACATGGGAGGCATTGCATTTCCCATTGTTGGACTACTCTGCAAAGCTATAATAATCAAAACTGCATGAATAATAAAAAAACTGCAGGAAAACTGTATAAATGGGATAAATATATAATTGGAGACCAATGAAACAGAATTGAAATCTTTGTGTTAAATCTCCAGATTTAGAAACTGTTAATCTATGACAAAGGTGCTAAGTATATGGAGTGTAGCAAACAAAATAATTTTTAAAATGGTGTTGGGAAAACTAAATAGCCACCTCTAAAAACCTGAAATTTGACCAGTATCTCACATCATTTACATAAGCAAACTTACAGTTGGTTAAAGGACTCAAGATTAGAACATGATAACCTTTCAGTATCTGTATTGCAAACCATAATGCATAGTATCCCATCTTATAATGCCCAAAAGTAAAGAGAGAGAATAGGGAATATTGTCTGCAATAAAGGTAGGGGGGCGTTGGGAAAGGGAGAGTATTCTGGAGAGATTGGTGGTGAGGAATATGCACTAGTGGAGGGATGGGTGTTTGATCATTGTGTGATTGTAATCCAAACATGAAATCTCATAACTATTTCATGGTGATTCAATAAAATTTACAAAAGAGAAAGAACAACAACAAAAAGATTAGATCAGAATTTATAAGATATATGGAAGAAAAAAATTGGCAGAACTCTCCAGGAAATAGTCTGAAAGGATGCTTCAATAAGACAATGTTCTGACAAAAAAACGGTGACAAGGAAAAAAATAAACAAATTGGACATCAATTGGAAGCTACTTTACAATGAAATAAGCATAAGCTATAATATAAAAAAGACTACTGGATAAAAAATATATTTGTACACAATATAGCAGACTAAAGGCTGATATCCAAAACCTATCAAGCAATCACAAAACTCAGCCACTTCATTCACAAATAGGGACAGGAGACACACACATACCTTTTCAAAGAAGACATAAGGGTGGGCATCGGGCATATGATAAAGTGCTCATCAAAGTTATTAGTATAATCTTAGGCTAATGAGACAGAGGATTATAGATAATTTATTCATCAAGGTTACAAATACATTAAATGGTAATTCATAAACTCTTAACATTTTGGATCTTGAATGCAGAGACTATTCTGAAAACCTCCTATTCTTAGAATGTAAATAATTGTACAAAGTGCAGTTTACTTAGATCCTTAGGGAAGAAATGGATATCACTAGGTCCAGAAATATGATTCACACTATACTTATTCTATATATTTCATTTTTTTATGGTTATACCCTGATCTATAGTAAAGGTAGTCTCTATACTGTTGGCTTCAGCTAATTTAGGCAGTTCCTCTAGTAAATAATGTGCAGAATGAAAAATAACAAAGACTCCTGAGACTATTTTCCACACTTTATGGGTTACACAAAGAAGAAATACATTTTTCAAAGCATTCGACTTTCTGAAAATTGGTCAGGATATTGGGCTTGAGATATAGAACAAAGGTTTGGGCATTTGCCTTGAACGTGGCTGACCTAGGTTCAATTCCCAGCATCCCACATGGTCTCCTATACAACACCAGGAGTAATGTCCTGAGCACCACTGGGGGTGGCCCCTAAACAAACAACAACAAAAAATTGGTCAGAATAGGAAACCATATAGCTCAGTTTTCATGAATCCCTATTTCACCAGTAATATAGACGAATGTAATTGTTTTTTTTTTGGGGGGGGGGGAGGGGGTGGCACACCCTGTGATGCTCGGGGCTTACTCCTAACTCTGCACTCAGAGATCTCTGCACTAGAATGGCTCAAAGACTACATGTTCTTCAGGATGAAATCCAGGTCAGCCATGTCCAGGGAAGTGTTCTACCCAGTGGGGTATTACTCTAGCCCATGGTCTACTGTTAAAGAGCAAATGTTACATATAAAATTTACTTTATATATGTGTGTATGTTTGTGTATGTGAGTGTGTAGACAGAGATTAATAAACTTTCTGGAAAATGACTGAAAAATACACTAGAAGTGTTAGAGATTATCATAATTATTACTGCTAAAGACCAAGTGTTAAAAATATCTAGCTATTTTATTCTATTTATGATTCAATTTTACTTGGAGTTGGTTTCCAAAGTATGTTTAAAATTACCCCAGGTTCTGTTTCCTATATGATTGAAGAAAGCAATTTAAAAAAGTACCTCATGTCCTTAACTTTAAGAAATTCTTTGTACTTGTAATTTTGTTTAGCCAAAGAATCCATCAATTGAGATGACTAAGTCAGAGTGATAATAAAGTGGGTGGAGCCTTTCATGCAGCAGATCCAGGTTCGATTCCTGGCACCCGATATGGTCCCCAGAAACAACCAGGAATGATCCCTCAGTGTAGAATGAAGAGTTATCACACAGCAAAGAGTGAGGTATAAGACCTGAGCACTGCCGGGTGCGGCCCCAAACAAAAAAGTAAAACAAAATTCGAGATGCTTTTTACTCCAGGATCCAAGCTTTAAAACAATGTTTAAGCTGTAATGCCTGCGCCAGGCTATGCCAGTCTCTACCACATCCTGTCAGTCTGCATGAAGTGGTGCTCCACTCTGCCTGTGTCAAGATACACCAATCTATGCAAATCTGTCAGTGTCATGTTGTGACATCCTTGTCAGGTGTTGCCAATTAGTGGAAACCTGTGCTGTCCTGTTCCAGCCTGGGTAACATCGTTTTAGTGCATATTCCTCTCCTCTGGCTCCCACAGCTGTGATCGGGAGAGAGAAGGCCAGCCCTCAGGAGACATTTCTCTCTCCTGACGCCAAATCCTGTGATGACATTTGCTTCCCAGGAAAGGGAATGTTCAGGAGTGGGGAGAGGATCCTGGACTCTGTGTGCAGGCCCAGGAGCATCTGGGACTTAGGAGGGGTAGGAGGGAGGACCTGGCTGGGCAAGGACACTACAGGCAGTAGAGAGAGTGGAGTAGGGATGCAAGCCAAGAGATTCAGGCTGCTTCTAGCAGACGGAAAAAGGCCAAGCAAAGGTCTCTTCTCTGGTGTCCCCAGAAAAAGCACAGACCTACTAGTGCTTTGCTCTGAGGTCTGTCTTAGATAGGAGGTGTAACTGCAGGTAATCTGCTTGATGGCGCTCTGCTCCAGTTTCAACAGGAATCTCACTGAAGGAAAGCCAATGATGGGGTGGCTCGCTCCAAAGCAGGCAGGTTGTGGAGTTCTAGTGCTTGGAACCAAAGCCCAGGCCAGGGCTCATGTGCTCTTCCTCTGCAACTCTGTCCTTCTCTCATGGCTCTGGGTAGGACTCACTGCCTTGACATGAGTTGTATAGGCTGGCCAAACACCACTTCACTGCCATCCGTCATTCTTCCATCCTCCACTTTATTGAGTGCCATGAGGATCTGGGTATTGTGGACACTCTCATGAAAAGCCAGTGCTCTTGGCGACAAATTGGAGTGGGGCAGAGGGGAGCAGGCACTGTGCCAGGGTGTCTTCTGGGTCCAGGGGCTGTTTGGAGTGTGTGTGTATGTGTGTGTGTGTGTGTGTGTGTGTGTGTGTGTGTGTGGTGGGGAGCTGGTGGTGCTGTAGTCAAGTGGAGGAGACTCTTGCATACTGAACACATACTTGTATGGTCCCCTGAGCACTGCCAGGAGTAATTCCTGAGTGCAAAGCCAGAAGTAACCCCTGTGCATCGCTGGTGTGAACCCCCTACCCCCCAAAAAAGAAAAGGGTCTATCTGACTCAGTGCTTGGATATCATTCCTGATAGTACTCAGTGACTATGTGATATATGGCTTGAACACTGGTCTCCAGATGCAAAGCATGCAGGCTGCCCTTGTGTAATCTTCATGACCCTCATGCCTCACAATTTACTGAACTATTCACATTGGCCATAGGCCTCTTCCTATTTGTTCTAGTTCCCGTCTTGTCTGGTACCTTATGGACTGCAAGAGCACTGGTTGTTCACATTCAGTTCCAGGCAGCGCCAACCCATGCAAAGCCATGTCAATCTGTCAGATTGTACCAAGCAATGCCAATCAATTTCAGTTCATGTCAATGTGTGCCAGATAATGCCAATTCATTCCAAACTGTGCCAACCCCTGCCAAGCTGCACAAGCTAGTTTCAGTCCATGCCAATCAGTCTTGTCACACAGTGTTCACCCATGCTAGTATGTGTCAAATGGTGCCAGGTGGCACCACCCCTTGCAAATAATTATGAATTCATGCAGTCTGTGCCAACATTGTCAGATTTGCCAACCTGTGTCACAAGATGACTGCTCTTGGCAACTGGTACAGGCAATGTGAATTTGTGCAAACCTGTGTTGAGCAGTTCCATCTCTTGCTAAATCATGCTGCATGGAGCCTGTCTTGCCAATTCATGCCAAGAGGTGCCCATTATGTGCCAGCCTGTGTCTGTCAGTCACTCCCAAGTTGCGTCATTGAATCACCAACCTTCTCCTATGTCACTCTCCCATGTGTAATTCATAAATGGCTTTTATCAGATTTATGATGATAATAATAGGTAATATATAATTATTTTATAATTACAGTGTTGCTGCACAATGCCCATGAGCAGAATGCCAAGATCCCTACAGGGTCATCGCAAGGTTCCTTCAGTCTGAACCCCTCCACACCCTCTGATCACAATTATATCCACAATTCACACAGAACTAAAAAAAATCTTTTTTGTAAAAAAATAATGCAAATAATTTCACAGAAATTTCGCATTAAATATATTGGTAGCATTCTTTATTTTAAAATAAAATAGCAAATTAAAAAAATAGCAAAAATTAGATAAATTCCCTATTTTTTATTGTAGCATGTGGGGATTATAGTAATTTTGTTAAAAGGGCCTTTGATGTCTTACTATCAGAACATAAGCTATGGATAGCAATTACAATAATTAGATTCAATTACATTAAAATAATTAGTACTCGAATGATCAATTGCAGTGCTCTATTTAGCAATTAAACATGCAAATCTTAACATAATTTGTATTGCTTTAGTCCTTATTCAGGAAGTAGTGAAGATAATCTTTTAGTATGTTTTCAATTAAACTAGCACTTTATCAACTTTATATCAGTTTGAAGCTACATGGGTCATAAAATTATGAATAACTCAAACTTTCTAAGTGGTTGTAATTTGGTGGACTTGACTACTATTCAGGGAAAGCCATTTTTCTAACTCTAGTAAAACACAGGGTGGGAGGAGGCCCTGCTGTGGAGGCTGTAAAAGCTACAATGGATTCCATTACCATTTGAATATCATAGGACTAAAGTTACTGGTATTCATTTCCACAAAACAGACCTGAATAGTTATGATTTCAATTTGTTTGGGCAGCTTCCTTTGAAAACACTGTACAAAAAATTAAACAACACAGGTAACTCCGGAATTCTAATTTTTCTGTTACTAAAATCAAAGGGAAAATTTCGTCACGAGTTTCAGATGGTATCTATCATTATAAATAACACCTGATAAAAATTGGTATTAGGGAAAAATAAACTTTATAGCCACTACACCAGTTTTGAAATTGTTTCCATCCATGGTCCTCTTCTGACATTGTGTTCTTCTGGTCCCTATTCTATTAGATGACACAAGTTTCATCTGTGGCCCCCTTAGAAAATCCTGGTGTCAAAGGGAGCCCTGCAGACCCATGCAGGCAAATACCACCCTACAACATTTTGTTCAGGTACAATTTGAATTTGTGAGAGTAAATGGCGACATAATTAGGTAGAAAATGGGACTGAGAACATTGAGTATCCCATCAAGAGGTTTGAGGTTAATATTTAAATACTTCCTTTTTTGTTTCAGACATGTAAGAATCAGAAATTGCATTGAGCTCATTTTTTATAATTCTACAAGTTGTCATGAAAGTATGAAAAACTTCTTTACCAAATGATAAGTGTTTCGTATACAAGGTTTCCTGCACTCAATATGCAAGAAGGACTGTGGAGGAGTCTCCACACATATAGTAGAGAATCTAAGAATTCAATTCAACTGCAAAGTATATATCCAGGGACAGTTTCAGATAGCAAATTTAAGTGTTCATTATTGTGAAATGGTCATTCAGCTCCAGCTACAACTCCAGGTTGACACACCTGGGCTTTTGACCAGCTAGCCACAGACTACAGGCTTCCACAATTATATCCTCACACTTCAAAGTTAGTCTCAAACCATGCTGTTATCTGCCATGACTCACTATAAATCAGAGGTTTAAAAAACACCCTACTCAAATTCAATTAATTTTCTAGAATTGTACACAGACTCAGAAAACCTGTTTACTCAATAGAGAACCAATTCATTGCAAAGGATATGGTCAATAATCAGATAAAGGAACATATTGCGAGAGGTCTTGCAATAATAGATTTCTCTGTCTTTATAGAGGCCGTTGACTAGGAAAGCTATAATAATAAAGGACCAGTTCCATTGCGGTTTGAGGACGAATCAATCAAGGACATGGTGACACATAGGGGAAAAAAAGAGCATTACTGACTTTATGCCAGCAAGTTGAAAGATTAATTTATGTCCTGAAAGTAACAACTGTGTCTACATGGTCATATAATAAGGTTCTTTTTTTAAAAAAAAACAGACAGTATGAACCTTATTTTAATGAGACTTCAATGATCTTCAGGAAATCTTATTCCAATTAAATAAAACCAACGTTTCTTAAAAAACAACTTAATCACTGTGAGATGGTTACAGAATTGTTCATGGTTGGGTTTCAGTCATACAATGTTTATAGAGAAAGACAACAAGGGGGTTCATTTTTTGAAGTGGTGGATTACACACCATAGGCTCCAGAATGATCAATAACTACCATCATGGAAAGGTCTTCTGGGACATACTACACTCAGTAATATGTATAAACCTAAACGAAAGCCTATGAGAACTATGAATATAGATTAGGCTTTGGGTTCAAGAATAGGATAAAAACAACTGATTCTGCCCAGAAAAGCTTGCTGCTTTCAATGAAAAAACCAGTTCTAACTTGCTTTGTGGTCTGTTTCAATTTCTACTCTATGGAACTTAGGGAGTCCAGTCAAATGTGGCTATTTCTTCCTGAATGAGGCCATACTAAAATGAAGTGTGTGTAAAATATCTACCTACATAGTCCATCCCATAAAAATAACCCTTACTCAATACTTCTATTTTTGGTGGTAGAGGGGTACAGACTTTGTTTTTTCATAGTCCCATCTTTGACTTGAGCAGTTCCATACTCAAACTATTTTACCCAATTATTTCACTGAAAAATTATCTCAGTCCTTAAATAGGTAAGTACACTAAAAGATATTTATCTAAAGACCTAATGCAGAATAAGAGAGATGAAAGAAAAATAAATAAATGGAATCTGAAGTAGGAGTATAAAAGTTTTCCTTAGTTTGTAGTGTCTTCGATATTTTCAAATATTCAGCAAAAAGAGCACAAGTTTTGTCAAAGTTAATCACTGTTGTCATTCCTCCACAGTCCATTGTCATACCTTCTACCTCTAGTTGGCATGGCCCATATCAGTTCTTAGTGAATGAAAGGTGCTAGAAAAACTAGACGCATTATT
This sequence comes from Sorex fumeus, assembly GCF_029834395.1. Lineage (NCBI taxonomy): Eukaryota > Metazoa > Chordata > Mammalia > Eulipotyphla > Soricidae > Sorex > Sorex fumeus. The sequence goes on from NW_026606186.1 coordinate 3,053,109, forward strand.
CAAAAGGCATTGCCAAATAGCTGGAAAATCAGGATTCATTTCAGTTCACAGGTAAAAAGGAAAAGCTTCAGAAAAGTTTTTATGTAGAATAGAATCTTTTCTCACAGAAAGGCATGGTACTAAAACACATTTCATTCATAATCTACCAAATAAGTACAAACCATATTAATTGAACAACTGTGGGCAATTATTTGGCACAAGCAATGAAAGCAGACAATCATTTAGATGTTTTTCTTTTCTTTTGGGGCCACATAAGTTTGTGTTCAGGATTTACTACTGAATCTATGTTCTGGAATCACTCCTTGAGGTGCTTGGGGGGATTGTGTGTGGAGATCAAACCAGTGTCAGCCATCATGCAAGCACTTAACCTATATGATATCTCTCTGTTATCCATCTAGACACTTTTAGTGTGTCTTACTGAAGTTTTCATTTAGAAATTTTAGATTGAATTTGTATTAGCAGTTTAGGACGCAAGAGCTGCCATTTACTCTTGGAGTCATTCTCTACTGGCCGCAACTGTTCAGCCAGGCGTCTGGGCTATTCAGTAATGTATATCTTTTATCCTCTATTTTTGGTTGATGCTGCATACATAAAACCAACCAGAACAAAGTGGTGTCTGCCAGAGAAAGAATACTATACCCACCAGATTATAAATAGCAACCCAGATTGGTATACTTTTTATTTTGTTATTGTTGGCAGATGAATTGCAGCCACCAATTCTCAGGACTTAGTCCTGGCTCTGCACTCAGGGATGACTCCTATTGGGTATCAGGAATCATATGTGCTACCGGGGTTGAGGCTTGGTCAGGTGCCTGCAAGACAAGTGCCGCCCATCTGGCCCTGGCTTATTATAATTTAAATGACAATTATTAGCTTTGGTGTCATATCCCTCGGTGCTCAGGGCTTACTACTGGTTCTGCTAAAGACAAAACCTGGGTTGGCTTCATGCAATTCGTGCAAGGCAAGTATTTTATATACTGTATTTTATAATCTCTCTAGCTCCAATTTTATTTCATTTTATTTTTTAATCCAGAGTGTTCTTTTTAAATTTTTGAGGGAAAGTGAAAAGGATTATTCTATTAACTTTTTATTTCTTGTCAGAGCTGTCTCTTAGGCTAACAATCTTTGCAAACTCTAGCTAAGTTACTTTTGGAATTTTAGGGTTTTTCCATCTAAACCTGTAGTGATATGTAAGTCTGTTTAGGGTTCCTTTAGGCAGTTGGTGGGTCTTATAATCTAGATGTTACGAAAAAAGGTTTATCAAAGAAATGGAGGCTTAGTTTTCCAAATTTATTTGGCCTATCAAAAGCCTACTGTCCATATTTCAGGAACAATTACTTGCTTCCTACCTAAAAATCTATCTTCTTAAAGTTAAACATACAGAAAATTTCAATTGTACTCCAGGATACTACCATTTTCTTAGATTATTTCACTGTCCCCTCATGATAGCACTGCCCACTTTGGGAATCACTAAACTAAGTTGACATGACAAATATCTACATGCTTATAAAATAGTGTTTTATTCACCCTTAAGATTCACCTATAACACCTGTAATTGAAGGTTAATTCCTCAATTCTTGATGGTCCAAAAAAGGCCTTGGTGTTTTTGGTTCTGCAGAATGTTTATTCTACTCTTTTTATATTGGATCCCTATAAAAACTATCTCCAGGCTAGAGCGATAACACAGTGGGTAGGGCTTTTGTCTTGCAAGCACCGCAGTTGGGTTACATCCAAAGCATCCAAAATGGCCCACTGACACTATCAGAAGTAATTCCTGAGTGCGCAGCCAGGAGCGATCCCTGAGCATCACCGGCTGTGACCCAATAACTGAAAATAGAAAAATAAAAGAAATGCATCCAACAGTTTCCTTATTAAGGTGAATTTTAATTCCTGAAGCAGTATCGTCTCTGACATTCTACTGATGACCTTGATAATATAACCAGTTCCAAATTATGTGCAACAGAGACAAAAATTTCATTCTGGGATTTATGCAAATATATTGCCAAGAAATATAAAAACAGGAAGGCTTCTTATAGTTTCATTATTTTTATTTTATATAATAAAATGTTTCCTATATACTCAGTAACATGCAATCATCGCAATACATTAAGGTTAAAGAGGGAAAAAGTAAGTTTTGAAATCTTAAAAAACTCCATGATATTTAAAACAAAACATAGAAAGTATATTCCTCATCAAACTGTAGTATATATACTCAATAGAATACAATACAGCTCTGATAAAGGAAAATCATATAATTTGCTTTGACATGGATGGAACTATAGGATATCATATAAAGTAAGGGGAATCAGAAGGAAAGGGATAGATACAGAATATTTCTCTCTCATATATTGGACCCAAAGATACAATCCAAGTGAGCAATAAGGAACCAAAGGCAATATCACAACAGAGGAATGATCTATATAACTGAGTTGAATAGTGAGGTTTGAAAGGAATGTTTCTCTAAGACTGACTTGACTAAAGTATATTACAGACAGAATCCCAAGGTAAGTTTACTGGCCTACCAGAAAATCCTTGCTCAAATAATTAATTAAAAACAAACAATATTATTTGCCCCATTGTATTTAGCATATTGAATACGCCTCTGATAACGAGCCAGGCTCTGCCATGCAGGTGGGATACTCTCAGTAGCTTGCCAGGCTCTCCGAGAGGAAGAGAGGCTTTTGGGGTGGCCTCTAATCACCCTTGTAGGTGTTCCCATGGTTCAAACCCAGTAAATACAATGGGTCTCACTCCCCTGACCCTGAAGGAGCCACCAATACGGCAGCATTGAGAAGGACGTGGAAGGAGAGGCTGATAAAATCTCAAGGCCGAATTAGGCTGCCAAAACAAAGAAAGACAAAAATGATTATCTGCACTTTCAATACACAAACATTGGCATCAGATACATCCATCAAGGACCTGATGGTACAAGTGTGAAAGATCAAGTACAACATCATTGGTCTGAGAAAAGACGAGAAGGCATCAATCACATCATGCCGTTTTTGACACTGGAGAATTGTTCCTCAGGACATGCAACAAAAGAGGCATTGGTGGTCTCAGTGACCTTGTCAACATGAAGTTGGCCATAAACACTGATTCATTTGAATGCCTAAAAACCCGAATCTGAGGATTACATTTGAATAGATGTGGCTCACTGCCTGCAGTTTCTATCTTCAATGTCTACACACCAACATCCAATTATGATGAAGGAGAAATTGAGAAGTTCTACATGGAGCTGGAGAAGTTCTATAAAGAAGACCACACCTTCTACAAGATCATTGTCGGTGATTTTAATGTCAAGATAGGACTGAGAAGATCAACTGAAGAACTTCACACTGGGACCCATGTCCTAGAATGGAACGAACAGGGTGACAGACTGTCTGAGTTCATCATGTCAACCAAGACCATCCATGGTAACTCACAGTTCCAGAAGGCCGAATCTAAACGTTGGACATGAGAGTCTCCCGGTGGACGGTTCCACAACGAAATTGAACACATCATATTCAATCAACGGTTTTGCCTGACTGATGTCATTGTTGTCCCAAAATTCCAAACAGGGTCAGACTACTGTCTACTTCGTGCAAAATTCCACCTCACAGAGCAGGGAGAAAGGGCTGCAGAGTTTAAGAAGAGAACTCCCAGAACGACCACCAACTGGGAGCTCTTTGGTACTATTGTGGCAACATGGGAAGATGCTGTTATTGACAACATGACAAACAATACAATCGACTGGTTTGGAACCTCCATAATTGTGCAAAGAAAGGCAAGAGAGTTTTGTGCCTACAAAAAAAAAATGCCTGTCTTCGAAAACTCTTGAGCTTACTCGCCAACGTGGCTTGGCGGATGCCTCAGGCAACCATAAGCAAACATCTGAGCTCACAAAGGAGTGCAGAGAAGTGATAAAGGAAGACCTCAAAGAGAGAAGAGCAGCAGTGCTGGTGGATGTGGCAGAAGCTGGGAAAAACATTCGCAAAGCCCGCCTGTCCTTCAACAACTACAAAACCAACATGACTGCCCTCTGACGTCCTGATGGATCTATCACATCTTCCAGAAGGGCAATGGAGAAGATTATCCATGACTTCTACTCAGATCTTTTTGATAGCCACATCACCTGCCCACATAGCAAATTCTGCAGGATGGATATGTCCTTCCCAACATTCTCCCTTCTGAAATCCAACATGCCAATTCATCAGTAAAGAAATGAACAGCTCCTGACCCAGATGAGATCAGACCTGAACACCTGAAGAATCTGCCCTCAGTACTCATCAATACAATGGCTAGGCTCTTCACACACTACCTGTCTGAATACAAGGTTCCATCCCAGTGGAAAACCAGCAGGACTGTACTAGTGTACAAGAAAGGGGACATCCACAACATTGGCAACTATCGCACAATCTGCCTGTTGTCTCTCGTTTACAAGCTATTCACAGAGTCATCCTGAATAGGACTGGCAGAACACTAGATGAAGGACAACAATATGAGAAAGCCAGGTTCCACAAAGGATTCAGGACATTTGACCATATCCATCTGATAACCAAGCTCATTGAGGTTTCTTGGGAGTTCAAGTGCCGCTTTGTCTAATGCTCATTTATTTAAAGAAACCTTTGATTCTGTTGAGATAGAAGCGGTCATCGAAGCCCTAGCCAATCACAACATTCAAAATCAATACATCAGGATCCTCCATGAGCTGTATTACAGGATTTCACCATTTCACCATTCTACAAAGAAGTGATTTTCGATGTCAAGGGAGGGGTTCGGCAAGGTGATACCATTTCATCAAAACTCTTCCTTGAGAACGTCATGCGACGACTGGAATGGGAAGGAATGGTAGTGAAGATAGAAGGTTGACAACTACACCACCTCTGCCTTGCTGATGACATCTTTCTAATAACACCAAACATTAGCCAAGTGGCACAAATGCTGGTCAACTTTGACCGTGATCGTGAAAAGGTCGGACTCTCACAAAGACAATGTTTATGAGAAACAGTCTCATTCCTGATGTTTCATTCGCTTTCAATGAAACAACCATCTCCGAATGCAATAGTTATATGTACCTAGATTGAGAAGTCAACATGATGAATGACCTGGCACCTGAAGTTGCTCAGGAGGAAGAAAGCAGGTTGGAATGCCTTCAAGAGCGTTAAAGAAATAGCTAAGAGGAGGAGAACCTCTGGCTCCAGGCACATCTCTTCGATTCCACTGTTCTTCCTGCATTAATGTACACCTCAGGGACCTGGGGCCTACAGAAACAGGATGAGAATGCTATTCAGGTTTCCCAAAGAGGAATTGAAAGAGCCATGCTTGGGAGTATCACGTATCACTCAAATGAGAGAAAGAATCCCAAGTTTCGACCTCTGTTGATGGTCAAGAATCAGGGACGCTCTCTCATTTGCCAAGGTGTTGAAAATCACATGGGCTGGATAAGTATTGAGATTTGGAGATGACCGCTGGATTAGAGCCATTACCGACTGGATTCCATGGGACGTTAAAAGACCACGTGGCTGCTCACGTACGAGTTGGTCAGACTTCTTCGTCAAGACCCTGAATGATCAGTTTGAGGCTCTTCGTGTTCCTAGAATGAACAGACGCCATTGGGCTACACTAGCACAGAACAGGGATGAATAGAGTCTTTACTGGTGCCCGCTTGAGCAAATGAATGAGTAATGGGATGTCAAGTGATCAAGTGAATATTATTTGTCCAGCAAGGTATGAAATCCCAGTATGTACTTAAGAGACACATAAATTTCAAATGGAATCCCAATTTGTACTTACTATTTCTGTGACCTTAAACATTTCCATAACTGAAAAATGCTATTATGGGAAGTTAGGGCACAAATATTTTTAAATTGATGAACTAGTCAGCATTCAATAAATAAAATTTATGCTAATAGATATCACAGCCAACCAGAGTTCGATACTCAGCTTCCCATATGGCCACTATGCACTGCCAGAATCACCAGGTATGGCCCCTAAAACAAATAAATAAAATGAAATTGCATATAGTCAAAAGTTTTATTTAAGCATATAAGGAACAATATTATATCTCAATACTTTAATGTAATTATTGTATATTGAATTTATAGATAATTAGCAATTTTAGATAATGCTAAATAATTACAATTTAAAATGCATCATATAAATATATAGTTCTCAAGTGGGAATCTTAAATTTTACTTCGAAATTTCAAAGAGATAACTTAAATTTATTTATTTTTGTGAAGGATATATTCTCAGTCTCAATAACTAAAAAGATGGAAAGAATTTTAAAAAGTAAAATTAAACATAGAATCAAAGTTCAACTTAGTACTCAGAACTACAATAAACAGTAAATTACAAATGAAATTTAAAAAAATCCAATATAGAGCAAATCTATCATTCTGATTAATATATCAATTTTGATAAAAATTTTATACCCTATAAGAATAACATAAACCTATAACATAAACTTGTGAGATGTATTCACTTTGGCTATGAAAAAAGCAATGTTTAATACAGTTAGAATTATAATACAGACACTGGATTTTCTTCAATATTGCTAAAATAACTTAAGGTTTCTCTACTAGTTCTATTAGAAAATCATTGTGCACATGTTAGTGATATGTTATGACACTTTATGCAGCATTATTCCAAGTTTGGCATAAATTTCACGATTCAGTAGGTCAAAGTTCTTTAATTCATCTCTCAGATTATAATTTTCTGGGGACAAAAGATAGAGTTGGCAAGTAGATGACATATTTTTGAAGTAGAGTTCAGAGAATAGCATTAAAGAGATGATAAATTTTTCACATTCTGAACATATCTGGCATTTGATAAATTATTTTCTCATAAAAGAATATATTCTTATAAAAAGTTGATTTAGATGATAATATTAAGCTAAGCATAGGAGTCAGTTATAAATTATTATGGGAAGTCATTTCAGCATGAAGTATATGAAGAAATTGTGTCCTATAAATGTCATATCTAATTATAAACTGCCATAGTTTTAGAACACTGAAGTGTGAGTAATTAATTATATAATGTGCTACTTTTCATTTCAATTTTTGGGGGTTGTTTGTTTTGGTGTCACGCACCATGGTGCAAAAGGACTATTCCTGAAGTGCTCAGGGGTCAGTCCTGGTGATTCACGCAGAATCATATGTGATGCTGTGGATCAAACTTGGGTCAGGACTATACAAGGCAAGTGCTTTAGTCCCTAACTCATCTCTCACAGTCTCTGTTTTTGAATGAATTCTAACAATGATCTTAAACTTATCTTTAGACTGAAAAATGGTCTTTGCAATACTTAATAGATAAATTAAGTTTAAAATGAAAGGCAAGAAAGTTTGAACGATAAATTATTTTCATATTAATTGTGCCATTATCCGATATTTATTCTGTACTGAGTACACAAAACCTTATCACACTTAACAGGGCTACTATAATCTATTTCACAAAGTTCAGGATCTTAAGAATCATATGAACTAATGAACAGTTTTTTAATAATTATTCAATCAATATTGTCTGTAAGTATTGCAATTACATAAATGAATTCAAGTAAAAAGATCTTGGATCCAGTAAGATAGCTCAAGCTATCTTATCAGAGCACTTGACTAGCTAAAGAGGCCCTGAGTTTGATCCTGGCCATATCACAATCCCACAGAATACATCAGGAATGCTCTTGATGGCCCCTCAAGCAATGCTCATTGTAACCTCTATATAAAAAAGTTGAAAGAGAATGACTCGCTAGGATAAAATAATTTATAGTCTTACTTTTAAATATTGTTCCATAATTATAAGTATTCAACAGAAACCTCATCTACATACAGTGATCAATATCTATGCTATAGGTTTTATAAAAATTAAACATGTTATTGCCTTGAAAATTATTGTCAGAATTTCTACAAGTGTCTAAAAATTCAATCTATTGCAGCAAAAAAATAGGACTCCCCGAATCATCAAAGTTCAAATAAAAGAATATTTAGAACACATAACATCTCAGTATCTGATTTTTCTAACAATCATGTCAATATGAAGGTTCCCTATAAGTCAGGAGTGCAGGTTTGGGACACACCCACAAAGCATGCACCTAAACTCTGGAACTATCACTTAGATCTCTGATTTTTAACTGAGAAAAGAATCTGGTGAACAAAACACATATATAAAGTTAATTTTTTCTTTAGCTTTTTTTAATTCTGCATATATAACGTATGTCTCAAATGTATTTTCATTTCTCGTATACTATCACATAATTTTACTCTACTCTACTATACTATACTAATTTCCTATACTAAGATAGTCCACATGTTTTGCCTTGAATTTATAGGCTTTTAGTATTTACTGAAGAAATACCAGAATATTATAAAACTAAGTGACTTCCCCTTAGCTGTAAATAAGCAGAGATAGTATTACATTATAAAATGTTCTGATAACATTGTATATTAAGAACAAATAATTAAGATATCTCAAAATCAATCTCATTTCTACCCTAAGCCAAAAAAATATTCACTAAATAACAACTTAGAATCAATGACCATTTAAAATTAATAAAGGTCTTCTGGGTAGAAGATATTTCATTATACCTTAAGATTATGTAATCGGCAGAACCCTCTCCTACACCGCTACTGGGGGCCAAACTGCAGCCACAGACAGATTATAATCTGTTCATATAATCAGATAGCACAGCGGGCTGGAGCGATAGCACAGCGGGTAGGGTGTTCGCTTTACAAGCGGCCAACATGGCCGACCCGAGTTCGATTCCTCCACCCCTCTCGGAGAGCCCGGCAAGCTACCGAGAGTATTCGATATACCAGACACAGTAACAACAAAGTCTCCAATGGAGACGTTACTGGGCCCGCTCGAGCAAATCGACGATCAACGGGAGGGCCTTTACCTTTACCTTTACCTTTACCATATAATCAGAAAGGTAAACAAGTGTAAATTTGATGTTTTATTATAATTTAAAAAAGGAAAATACAAATGATCATCAAGAGGAAGACTAACAAGTTTAACAAATCAAAATAATGTAGATTACAACAGGTCTTCAATAAGGTCATTTTGTTCAAAGACATTTTGTTATTTTACTAATTTACTAAACAAAATAATATGCGATTAGACTGTTAATGTGGCACATTACTAGAACCCCCTGACTTGCATGTGTGAAGCCATGGGTTTGATTCTTATACAACCAAAAACATTACCAGACAAAATTCAAGAGTAGAGTTTTATTCAGGGGCCTGTTTCCCTGTCATTTCTTTTTCTTAGGGACAGAGTTTCTAAACACCTACCAGTGATAGTAGATGAAAACTCACTTTAAATATATGGGAAGGGTTCCATTTGAAATGAAAATAAATACATGATACTAAAATGTACATGAAATTACATATATTTCCACTTATCAATTGACTTATTTAGAAATATGCATGTAAATAAATGGCATAAATTTGAAAAATAATTTCTAAGGTTCAAATAAATATCATTTAGCCAATTATTGAGGCGATAATTTGTATTTTAATTTTATTTATTTCTTTTGGGTTTGAGGCTTTTTCCTGACTCTGCAAGAATACCTCACTCCTGACAGGGCTCAGGGAACCATGTTTGGTGCTGGGGATGGAACTCAGGTCGACCATGTGTAAGGTAAATACTTTAATCTCTGTACTATGGCTCCAGCCCATATTTACCTTTTAAACTCTGGCACACATATATTCTAAGCCAATTTACACTTTAACAAAGGCGAGGAAAATATTTATTCATGAAATAGCGATAAATAGCAATAAGCTTTCATATATACACTGACATATACACAGACTACTTCCCAAATAATATTCTAGAAATTCTTTGTAAATGTTACCCCTTTCAGTGAGATTATATGTACTTGGAGTAAAATTTCGTTTTATAACATACCCTTGTAAATTGCTTGGACACTGTTTTATAACAGGAAGGTTATTACCGACACACTTCTCAGAATTTTTTTTATAAAATTTAACTGGTTGTCAAAATGTTAACATAAATTATTAGACTCAGCTTTATGTTCACAGAAACATGCTCTGAACACAGTAAGTTATACAAATATATTTTTAAAAATTCATTGTGTGGAATATTCTCTGAAGTTTCTTTGCTAAATTGAAATAAATTGAAATGGGACACTAATAAAATGCTGATTCATGTATTACATAAATTCATTTAATCTGACAATAAATACATTTATACTACACAATGGTTAATATTATTGATATATAACTTTGTGATATTATCTTCTTTTAATATTAACCATCAAAGTCAATTTATCTTGACATCAGGAACTGAATTATATGTCTTCAAAATCAGTTTTTTCCCGGTTACCAATAAATTAACTACAAAACAAACATTGCCTAAAGTTACATGAACTGGAATTTTCTTTGAAGACTAATTTGCATCATAATCTTAAAAAATAGTTGTTTCTAAATAAAAGACATCTAACTTTTATATAAATAAAAATCATGTGCTTAGAAGAAAGTTTCTTTGCCTGCTTTGGTAACATGCATATTTCATGGTTTCTACTTTGAACATTTAACCCAGAGGTTGGATGTGATTATCTCAGTAATAATTCAATTTGAAATGTCAACTATGTCCAGCATTTAAAAATTAATAGCTAAATATCTCTAAATATCAGGGAAACCTTGTTCTGCTTTAGAATAATTTTACAGCTTTATGAATCACCTAGTGCACTGTTTGCATATTTTAAACTATTTTGAATAATGCACTCCTTACAAAGTCCTACTAGTTCAAAGTATTTGACAATCACAGTTCAAGTTATTTATTTTTATAAGGACATATATGTTCAGTTGTCAGTAAATTTTACAAACTCAAACATACTTTGCTAAATTGAAACTACAGTGCATTTCAAATAGGTGAGAACAATAAATAACTCAATAATCAAAATTTTCATTATTTTATCCTTTCCTTTTGCATTCTGGTAAAAACAGTCATTATGGGAAAAATTCTGAAACAATAAATATGATGAAGCAATGTGGCCAAAGGGGGGTGGTTTGATGCTAGGACTTTCCTGAGAGTAGCATTGTATCAACTGTGATCAGAGGGGGGAATAAAAACATCATTTATCTAATATAAATAAATAATAGGAGATATCTTCACCAGTATCACTTATTGGCATCAGAAACAATGTAGATTTAAAGTGAAATCCATTATAATATAATAATCTCTGAAATGCACTACCTTTCAGAAAAAAATAGACATTTTCCAGGAATATTCTCACCATGAGGCCTACCTGATGGGGCTCTTCGAGGACACCAACCTCTGTGCATTTCCCACCAAGTGCGTCACCATTATGCCCAAGGACATCTATCTGGCATGTTGCATCCGTGAAAAGAGAGCATGAAGTTTACAATTCTAAAATTTCAGGGCTGGGACAAATGGAGCCGCTACTAGAGCCCGCTCGAATAATAGATGATTAATGGGATGACAGTGACAGTGACAGTGATCCTCACCATCATGGTAAAAAAAATCGACCATGATCTGTTCAGTTATCCATTCAAGAAATATTTATTGCGCTTTGTTTTTGTTTTTGTTTTGGGGCAACCCCCAGCAGTCTAAGGGTTTACTCTTTGCACTGTGTTCAAGGGACACTCCTAGCAGGTCTCCAGTGACCATATGTGGTGCACGAAAGCCAAACATCTCACGCATCTCACCCACTCTAGCATTGTTCATGTTCTGAAATATTTATTACCAATGTCCTAATATGTCCCAGGTGCCATGTAATAGAGTCTGCATCCTCTTGACACAGTTTTGGGGGGAGTACCATGCTTAAACAAGTATTGTGTCTTTTAATGTAATCATCAATAAAGGCAATTGTTAAGAAAGAATTATAAAGGTACCTCTTGGAGAGCACTATTCGGGAAGAGAGGGATATGCCTAGGATTACTGGGTGAGGATGAGGTTTCTAAAAATTTTTAACAACCCTATCTTTAAATCGTCACTATTTTATGCATATTATTTGCTTCAAGACATGGTAAAATGTGATAATCATACTATCACCCAGGCCTCTAAGAAATTGAAGGCTCTGTATGAATTAAAAGCTAAATTAAAATAGTGACAACACTGGGCAAATGTGTCTGATTTTTCTATGCAGTCTCAAAGTGTGTCAAGAAATTAGCACTTATATACTATTTTTATAGGGTGTTGGATTCAGCTCCAAGATTCATTCATATATTATAGATGTATATTGAGCCAAGATTCATTCACACAATAGAGATATAGATCGCTTAAATTCTGTCCCTTCTGTGTCCATAACCATATGGTCTTGGCTTCCCTTTCAAAAATTATTCACAATAACATCAATAGCTCTGTGATCCATTGAATCAACTACTACTTTATCGTCTCTTAACTGAAAATCATTCTTAGCATATTTTGTCAAGTGTATTACATGGAGCTGGGCCACATAAATATTTTTTTCCTAACCTGCTCTGATGATCTGAAAACTTGTCAGAAGATGATGTCAGAGGGGAAATTAAAGGACTATTCATTCCTGGTTCTGGGCATGCTCTGAACTGTTCCTGAAAATGTTAAAGTTTTTCTGACACATATTTCACTATTACTCTTCAAAGTGCCAGCAAGCTTCCTGTCCAACTCCAGATTTCTTAGGCATGGGAATTTTCCCTGCAGCATACATTTGCAAGAAGCAGCCTGTGTCTGATACCTTGTTCAAGTCAGGCAGACGACACTATTAATTTATTTATTGCAGCCTTTGATGAGACATCTCTATAAATAGGATTCCTTGAACTTAGATAGCCAATTTTTAACAAGTCTGAGGACATTTCATCCAGTTCTACTAACTCAGCATCTCAGTGACTCTGCTAATCAGTGCTTGATAAGTAGTTCTGCCCTCACCATCACGGTTTGGATGTCAGATGTCTTAATGTAGGAATGAACAAAGAGAAAGAAGAGCTCTATGTCATCCCTGGAGGGAATATTTTTTTTAAATCTCTTCATGTAATGTTTGTTGTTCTTGTAACTTCTTACTCTATCATACATCCATATAAAAATCATTTTATAGTCTTCAATACTGAACATTCCTTGTCCAATTTACTGTGTGGTTTCTGTCTCATAGAAGACCCTAAATGATACAGCTGTAAGTGTCCTATTTCTAAAAGTTGCAAGTTACCTCACAACTTCAGGATATTTTGTGCAACTCTTACTAGAAAGCACATTGTCTGTTACATAGTTGTGAAATTCCTACTCAATCTTCAAGACACAACCAAGGCAATATTCTGTGGATATATTAACTTCCCTTCTTCTCTCCATGCTCCAAGGACTAAAGTTAAATGCTTGTCCTTCCTTTCATTTATTTGTCTTATGAATCTTGGGTTGTTTTTTGCTACACCTCCATATAACATCTTTCCCAATAAGATACAGAGTCTCTTGAAGGTAGACAAAGTGCATTGCTTTGTCAAAGTGTATTACAAATTTAGCATACTTTGTCAAAGTGTATTACATGGAGCTGGGCCACATAAATATTTTTTTCCTTACTTGCTCTGATGATTTCATTTTCATTTTCATTTCCACCACACAGCAGTTTGTAGATATTTAAAAGGTGGTGAATTTTTAAAAAGAACAAATGAATGACCACCCCTTTTCCCCCATTTTCTGTCTAATCTTGGCTTCGTCCCCAACAGTATTATTTCAGTGACATTCAATGATGGAACACTTAGAGCCCATTCATTTCTTTTTTTTTCTTACTAATCTCTCGAAACTGAAACTGGTTTCCTTCTAGCTATTTACCATGAACACATAGTGGCAAGATTATTTCTGTTGTAAGCAATGCCATCATACTTTGGATCTCTAGTTCAATATTCATTTCTCCCAATCTGAATCTCTATATCAAGCACATTCTGATTTTAGTATCTTAGTTGTAAAAGAAACTCATTTATTGCCACTTTTATCCATTTTCTGATCCTCAGCCTATTCCTGCTTTTATTCTGGCTTCACCAGTTATGGAGTCCACATCCACATACAATTCCTGCCATCTCATATCAAGGAGAAAATCTTTATCTAGGTTTTATTAGCATGATTTCCTAAAGTGTGTTGCCAAGATTCTAACAGTTCTTCATTCTATATGAAGTCCCAATCCACCTAGAACATTATTATCTACTTCTGTATTCCAGTGTTTCTACTTTTTTTCAGGGTTTCTATTCTTAAACTTATTAGCTGCTAGTCTTAGACTGTTAGCTGACTTTCATTAATTATGTAGAATATTGATTAACCAATCAATCATTTTGAATACATAATTCTTTAAGTGAAACTGTGTAAATAAAAGGGGAAACAAATTGGATTTTTTTGCCTGATATCTGGGTCACACAAACACCTTTTCATAATTCTAAAAGGGCAGCACGATTACTGTTAATTTAACGTAAGTTCCATTTATGTATAAATAATGTAAGTTCTTCTGATGTATATATAATATAAAGTTTTTAATATATATGATACTATTAAATAATCTTATGCATACATTCTGTGATAAAACTGCTTTCTCTAAATATAAGTCACAGAGTAACACTTAGATAATTTAAGATATTCATATAAATCACATATTTGTCATGTAATCTATTTTATTATCTGTAATAAGAGGGTAACATTTACTAGAGGCATAGATATAATAAAAGCATGGTATTTAGTATCTTAAACTAAGAAACTGTTCTGTTCAATAAATAATTACTTAATTTACTATGATTACTTTCAACATGTATATAGAACTTGAGAAATTAAGTCTCAATATTTATAAATACTTAAGTAATTATTCTGTTGAATATTTTCAGTTTCATCTATAATAAATGAATAATATGGTGCTGAACTCTTAATCAGAAATCAAATTATTGGGGCTGGAGCGATAGCACAGCGGGTAGGGTATTTGCCTTGCATGTGGCCAACCCGGCTTCAATTCCCAGCATCTCATATGGTCCCCTGAGCACCTCCAGGAGGAACTCCTGAGTGCATGAGCCAGGAGTAAACCCTGTGAAACGCTGGGTGTGATCCAAAAAGAAAAAAAATCAAATTATTAACAAACAGGTTGCAAATAAGATTCAATTTTGAATGACCCAATTTACCTTATCATTTTCATAGAGGCATGTAAGTGATTTACATGTGCCATGCATAACCACATTATTGATAGGTATATATGTGAAAACATGTAGGAATTTTTAATGACTAAGAATATAAAGCCCAGCAGTCATCAAACTTCTGGCAGGAATTCCAAAATGTATTATACTCATCAAATTCTAAAATGAGCATCTTCCCCCAAAGAGAAGATAGCCCTAAGGTGCCTAAGGTTTCCTTTCTTATGAAAGTATTAGGAATGCAAGCGAATAAATGTTAACTTCCAGACAGTCAAACTAATTTGGTATAAGCTTTATTATGAAGAAAAGTAATTTTGACGTAAAATTTGACTATCAGGTATCAGATTCAAGGACTCAAAAACCAGATTTACTTAGGGGATGTTTATTTACTTTCCTTTCTTCTAAGTACCACCATTTGCTTCCATAGCCAAAGAAGAAAGCATTTCTTATTCTTAACATGCTTTATTTTCTTATGTTTTACCTAATACTTGTGATTTTACTTATTTGCTATTCTAATTTTTAATCTTAAAACCACTCTTCAGGTAGAGTCCATCCTCCTTATACAACCAGTTATACAATTGAAGCACGAGGCTTTTGAGGTAAAATTTAAGATGGAAATACTTTTTCTCGAGCAATATCTTGAGAGTTTTGTGTTTTAAAAAATCTTTTCAAGTATGAAAAATACTTTAAAAAAATCATATACCCCACACTAACTCTAGAGCCTGAGGCTGTAAATATTTTTTAAACGTCTAGTTGCAAGTTAAAAATAGTTAAGAAGAAATTCACAATAGGGCACATCTAGGAGTTTACACAAGAAATATTAGGTTGCCTGTTTTTTAAAGATTCAACAATTATTTTGATAATTTTGGGCTGGAGTGATAGCACAGCGAGTTGGGTGTTTGCCTTGCATTCGGTCCACCCGGGCCGACCCCAGTTCGATTCCTCTGTGCCTCTCCGAGAGCCTGGCAAGCTACTGAGAGTATTGTGCCCTCATGGCAAAACCTGGCAAGCTCTCTGTGACTTATTCGATATGCCAAAAACAGTAACAACAAGTCTCACAATAGAGACGTTACTGATGCCCACTCGAGCAAATCAATGAACAATGGGAG
Source organism: Sorex fumeus (assembly GCF_029834395.1). Taxonomy (NCBI): domain Eukaryota; kingdom Metazoa; phylum Chordata; class Mammalia; order Eulipotyphla; family Soricidae; genus Sorex; species Sorex fumeus. Next base: position 3,069,300 of record NW_026606186.1, read on the forward strand.
GACAGTGCTACAGTGCTATACTAAAATGATATAAAAGTTGGCAAAAATTCCTATACTTAATCAGATTATATTAAGTATCTTAAATTCCATGTAAAAGAAACATTATATTATATGAATTTATATTAATATATATTATAAATAAGCTAACATACTTTTGCAAATATACAGTAATATTTTTAACAAATAGAGGATTAAATTTTAGAATTATAGATAAAATCATTATCTTTATCTCTACCATAATGTGTTTCAGTAGCATAATCTATCATAATTTTCTTATAACTATAATGTGATAAAAGGATGTTTTAATTAAAATCTAAAATCCAGAAAACCATTATTATTATTTAGGCAAATGAGGAAAGTGCCATTTAATTTAAACAAAAAGCCAGGAAAAAAACAAAACAAGTAATTCATCTTCTTCTTTGGATTTAGAGTTTGAAACATTAGTGCTCAGGATCTAAATCAAGTTTGCACCATAAGAAAACTCAATCCCCCCTTCCATTCTAGGAAATAAGAAGACAAATTTTTCAATGCCTGACTTAGAAGAGAAAATTAACATTGAGCTAAGTGGAAAAATGTTACTCAAACATATATTAGGGACATTTCACTTTCAGTTAAAAAAATTAGTCTGATATTTGAGGTACATGGTTTACATTAATCATCCTTGATATATTAACTGGAGCTACTAATACTATTAAACTTTTATATTTTCCTCACACAATGACCCTGGGCTTGTTTATGCCAATTTCTTTGACACATGACTCCTGAAACAAGACCCAAACACAATTAAGGGGTTCACTTCACATTTCTACTTGTCTTTTCAAAACCGCCATTGTCATCAGTATCCTGAGGAGGAGAAATGAGGAATAGGAAGATCCAGCTACACCATTTTCCTCACGCAGGCCTAGCTTCACACAGCCTCACGGTGTATGCTACACGCAGAAACCCAGGAGAAGTCAGCAATCCACCGCTGATAAAAGAGAAAAACCTTTAGTGTCTCAATAAAAAGAACCCTCACAAACCTGGAAAAAAAATTGCGCATCACTCATCAGACAAAAAAAGTAATATTCAAGAAATATAAAATGCCTGTACAACTAAAGAAAAATAAAATGACATAAAAAATGAAAAGTACAGATAAACAGAAACTTCCTCAAAGAAGACAGAAACAAGATGATCTCTCTCATATGTGGGATATGAAGGAATATACTAAAGAAATGACAAATAGGCAAAGCCAACAATCTCTGTACTGACCTAGAAACCATGTGGGGGATGTGAAAGCTGAGGGTCGAAGCAGGAAGCCATTCTGCTAGAGGGTTTGGTGTTGGAATATTGCATGCATGAATGCAACCCTTTCCCCACTGTACTCTAAATCATGGTAACTGAAAAAAAGAAAAACTAAAATCAAAACAAATATGATGAAATATCCTGAGTATGAAGTAGTAGGGTAGTGTGTTTAAGTAAAATCATCTCTGGTCACTATTATTTCTCATTATATTGCTTGTAGCTCATATATTTGTGCATTTTAAATGAATTTTTCTTTCATTATCTTTGAATGTAGCAAGAGGTAGGAATAAGAATCACATATGTCTCTTCCTTAAAGTATATCCTCACATTTTATTAGAAGTTATGATATTTATAAGAGTAATGTATATTATAATGGTGCTCATAGATGTCTAAGTAATAACTAGAAACGGTAATGCATCATAAGTAAGATCAATCATACAAGATACAAAAATAAAGGAGAGAACTTTGGGCAACACCATTTTACAGAGAAAGTTGAATCTTTTTCTTTATGTTTTTTTTGAGGGCCAACCTGGACATGCACAGGGTTTTATTGTTGGCTCTGAGCTCAGGGATCACTCCTAGCATTGCTCAGGGGGTTGTATGGAATGCTTGGGATCCAACCTAAATTGGCCACATGCAAGGCAAATACTCTACTCACTATACTATAGCTCTGACCCCAGAAACCTGAATGTTAAGAGGGGCTAACTTATCCAAGCTACTGATAGGGATACTGGCCTGCACATTCAGGTGTAATCTTCAGCTCAGTTCGCCACCATTGTGCTAAAATGCTTCTGTTATTTTTGTATTTATTAGCATACTGGTAGAGTGCTCTGAAAAGGAGAGCTCAGTTCTAGGAAATTTCCCCCTTACCAATATAGCAGTAGCAGAGAACTATATAGATATTTTTTCACTACAACATAAACATATGATGCCAGAATCCAACAAGAAACAACAAAACATGTAAACAAAACCATATCAAAATTGAGAAATTGAGGATGGTAAACTGGGATAACATTTCTTTTTTCTCCAGGTAATGTTTCTGCTCTCTTTCATGGCACAGTGATTAAAAATAAATGTGAAAATGTTGAAGTGGGAAAAGGGACATTTTCCCTATCAGCATATAATCTCAAATTTAAGACCAACATAGTATTCGTTTAAACAAGTATTATGTTCAATAAACTAAAATAACAGGCATAAATTGTGAATATTCCAGAAACACTGGTTTATATATTAACAACAGTCTGGGATGCTAATTTGCTATTGCAATGACAGCATTGGTTATCATTAATTAATTAAGGCCCTCCCGTTCATCATCGATTTGCTCGAGCGGGCCCAGTAATGTCTCCATTGGAGACTTTGTTGTTACTGTGTCTGGCATATCGAATACTCTCGGTAGCTTGCCGGGCTCTCTGAGAGGGGCGGACGAATCGAACTCGGATTGGCCATGTTGGCTGCGTGCAAGGCAGACACCCTACCCGCTGTGCTATCGCTCCAGCCCTTGGTTATCATTACATGAGTAAATTTAGTAATTTTCTACTTAAAGTATTGAGCACAATTCTCTTCTGAATCACTGAAGTACCAGAAAAGTAGTATACCTTTCACAATCATACCAAATATCTTGAAGAGAATTGTACTAGAATTATACTAGAATTAAATCAGATATTTAGAACATGATGTTTATTACACAGTAACTCCATTCACAAGTTAAAAATAACATATGTTGTGAAATCAAAAATGCCCAAATTTAAAAAGTAAAACTGACATTTTAAGCTGCTTTACTTTTGTTGCTGTCATTTGTTTATTTGGAACCACATCTGGTGGTGTTCAGGGCTTACTACTGGTTAGGTACTAGGGAATCAATTTTGGTGGGTGTGGAGAATCAAATCTGGTTTGGTTAAGTGCAAAGCAAGCACCTATACTATCTCTCTGGCTTTGCTGTTGTTTTTGATGTTTTCTGGAGGCCTACACTTTATGACTGTCATCTCTAAGGAAATATTTTACTTACAATAGAGAAAGCAAATGAGAGCTCAAGTATACACATGAGTATACTATACTATCATCTTGAAAGTATATACATATCATTTGTTAACAGAAAAAAATTCAAGTATTTTATAAGTGAATAGATGCCTGGAGGACAGTTTTTCCTCAACATTACATTTTATCTACCAACTCATTTTGCTTTCATACTGTCTCATACCACACTCAAGTACTCAGCTGTTCATTGTAGTGTCAGTTGCCAACCCCCTGTGTATTTCCAGATGACTCTTATTCTGGAAATATTATAAAACTTCCTAAAAATTAATGACCTAGACAAAAGTCATTCTATAAACAAACAAGTTCTACTAGTGAGTCTTAAGTAGTAGATGATTTTAAACTAAGACTTCCCAAGTTCCCTCTACAGATGAAGACTATCCTTTTATTCTTAGTAACAACGTCATATAATAAATTTTCAGTGTTCCTAGGAGTTAAATAAGGTAGTCTATATAAATGCATATATACAGATATACATATATTTACACACATATGTATATATATGTATGTATATATATATAAGCATATGCTCTCAAACTTTTACGTGATTAAGAATCACTTGAGATGTTCATTAAAAATGTTTATCCCCAGTACATGTCCTCAGAGGCCCTGGTTTAATAGATTTTGGTAGTGACATAGGAGCTTGCATTTTTAATAAACAAGCCAGGTCATTCTGAGATATGCTGACCTAGAGTTATTCTCTCACTTGGTGCTTCATAAACCTATTCCAAAGATTTTTTTAGCAGGAATGTAATTAGATATGTTGACACAGTTAGTATTAAACTATTTAGAACCATATAAATGTATATTATATAGACATAGATTTTCAAAACATAGCTAAGCAGAATATTTCTCATTATTTTCCAAAAGAGAGAGTTTTTACAAAGTAATGCAGATTAAAAGAATTGTGAGGAGGGTGATAAGAGGAAGAGTATTGGAATGGATTATCAAAATAAAGAAAATACGCACAATACCTACTCAGTTACAATAAAGCAGGAAACCCATAGGCATTACAGACACAAATAAACTGATTTTTATAGAATGAACTATACTTTTTGGACAAAAATACAAAGTAAGTAAAAGAAAACTTAATTACCATATAAAATAGACTCATTCATATTAAAGAAGAAATTAAAAGGATTTAATTTTTCTCCGAATTAATTTTTGAAGTAATTTTTGGAAAAATACTTTGAACTTATTCAAACATTTTGCTTTCATTTTGGGTACATAGCAAAAACTACTTATAAAGTGAATGCTTATTTAAGTATTAAATCAATCTGGTGACTATTTTGTTACATTTTATAGTGCTCTTTAATGACTCACTTAATAAAATGTTTCAGGGAAAATAAATATGAGTGGAACAAAATGCCTTTTCTTTGTAAGTTAAACTCAACATTCTTTTCCCTAATTACTGGTATTCATTAATTTTAAATAGTCTCATAACTATTGTGTTTGAATTTCAAGAGGAATGTTGAAATAACCATTAATATAACAGTCTAAAGGAGTATTAAATATATAGGCATTGATGCAGTTCCTTTTCTAGGAATAGAGATCATTTCTTCAACTGTTCTCTGTTGTCAAATAGTTACAGGAGAAACTGTTACTTTTCCTGCCCACATGCTTTTTATATTTGCTGACTTTTTGGGGACTTTCTCTTCTCATCTCTAGGATGAGACCACACAACTGGTTACAACCTAGTCATGAAAGTGGTAAGAGGCAGTCAGTGTGCAATTGGGGTAAGAGAAAGAACACTAGAGTTAAAGTCCATCTAAGTGAACAATTCCACTTAGATTAGGTAAAACACAAGGGCAAATCAATGCTCTATTGGCCCAGAAAATATAATTTAAAATTCCTTTTAAGAAAAAAGACCCCAGGGCCTTGAAAAGGCCCCAAGAAAAAATAAAGAATACCAAAGCTTTAAGCCTTGATAGCTACATGGTAAATCTGCCTCCAGAGAAATACTAATGATTCTACATTCTCATTAATGTAAAATGAAAAGCATAATGTCTGCTTAACATACATTATCAGATTAATGAAAAGGGGCTCAATAAAATAACACATGTGGAAATGCAAATTATATATGAAATAGTGCAGTATTAAAGCTAATTTCTGTTTCTACCTTGTACCCAGGCTGCTTGGCATGCAGCTACACTTGTGTGCTGTTTCCAGATTCTTGGTGACTTGCCATTATTTCCCTAGATTTTAATACTGTTTGGGACTTTCCTATGAGCTCTAGCTTAGCCAATTTAGTAACTATTTATTAAATGGTTATTGTGATCCAGAAAATAAGTTCTGTCCTTCCCTTTAAGTTCAATTATGGTTTACTGGACTAAATCTAAATATGGGCACATTTACCCATATCAAAGCACTCACAACTTCCTTGCTCAGTGTGAGTTTCCTAGTTTGCTCTAAGTGAGGCTACCTACATATATACTCTCGGTAAAATCCCCTACCTTATAACCTCTCTCACTTATTTCCTGTGATAACGGTCATTTCAACAGAATAAACTTTAAAATATAATAAATTATCAATTATTTCAAAATACACAGTAATGCCTATGTATGTCTCTTAACTGATTTTGTCTTTTATCTTTCCATTTTCATGAAAATGTTCCTGGAAGGTACAGGTACCTTTATATTTATGGTTATCTGCTTCTTTGCTTTACTTCTGTTGTGGTGCAGTGAAATGTCATAAACTACACTGAAATAAATGATCATGAAATTACTCTAACATAACCATATTTATGATCAGTTAAATATGAATTTTGTATATCTTTCACATGCCATAATAAATTATCTAAAAACACACTTTTCAGTCATTTACATGTAGAAATATGTTTTGGTTCTCTAGGTAGCCAAACTTTGCTCTTTAAAGACTATCATGCACAGTTCTGTCAGTTTCAGTTTCAGAAGAAAACTTTCTTAACTGTTTAATGAATTCTATTTTCCTTAAGCATTTTATGTTGACTATTCACTCAGTAAAACCAGTCTATAAAAATAGCCTTGCTGCTGAACAGTATTCCAAAGTTCTGGTCTGAATTCACACTTAAAACTCTTATAGCATGTGGCTGACCTTCCATACCACTGCATCTATAATTATTTTTATGCTTTATTGGATACATTGGGCTGGAGCGAGAGCACAGTGGGTAGGGTGTTTGCCTTGCATGCGGCCAACCTGGCTGACCCCGGTTCCATTCCTCCGCCCCTTTGGAGAGCCCGGCAAGCTACTGAGAGTATCTCGCCCTCATGGCAAAGCCTGGCAAGCTACACGTGACATATTTCATATGCCAAACACAGTAACAAGTGTCACAGTGGAGACATTACTGGGCCCGCTCAAGCAAATCGATGAACAACGGGAGTGACAGTGACAGTGACAGTGATTGGATACATCACCTATTGAATATGGAGTAAGTACCATTCCTTATAACCTCACATTTTCATTATTTCATCTCCAGTCACAAGTGACATATGTCTATAGTCAAATGAATGCAACTTCTCTGTATAGAAACCAAGTAGGTTTTAGGAATCTTAATATTCATTTATAGGGTTTCCAAGATAATTTTCCAGAATTTTCTTAGTCACTTTAAGTAGAGAGGAGATATATCATATCTTAAAATTTTCAACAACCCACAGTAACTTCAAATAAAATATAAATTCCATAATGAAAAATTTAAGCAACTTCACAACAGCTTCTAACGCAGTTTTGTGTGTGGCCTTAAGTTCAATCAACTTAACTTACTTCTAAGAGATGTTTTGCTTTTTGATATATTCTGTGACATATTCTTCCATGTTACCCTTTAATTAGTCAACACATATTCAAGAATTATATTCCAGACATTATTTAAACAGTTATATACACACCATAGCACACTCTCTTCACTCAAAGATTTCATCAAAAGTAAATTAAAATACTTTAACAATTTCCAAAACAGGAATATCAGGTTTTTTGGTGTAGAAAGGTAAGTGAAAAGTGCACGTAAGACGTGAGAAGTGAGCTGTGATTAAAAACTCTCAAAAGCATATATAACAGGTTAGAACAATGTATTTCATGGTACTGTAAATGCATATAAAGTAGTCAGTGATGTGACATCAACATGGATGTTAAATAACAAATGTGAGAGAACCAAATTGTTGAGTGTATTTTTCAAACAGAAGGCTTTGGTTCAAAATCTATTTTCCAAATATATGGTCTGAGGTGTGTCTCTTGAGCTCCCTATGACATCTATAAAATAAGAATTATAATACAGCATGGGCTGGAGCGATAGCACAGTGGTAGGGCATTTGCCTTGCATGCAGACAACATGGCCGACCCAAGTTCGATTCCTCCGCCCCTCTCGGAGAGCCCGGCAAGCTACCGAGAGTATCTCACCCGCACGGCTAAGCATTGCAAGTTACCCGTGACGTATTCAATATGCCAAACACAGTAACAAGTCTCATGATGGAGACGTTACTGGGCCCGCTCGAGCAAATGGATGAACAACGGGAGGACTGTGACCGTGATCATACAGCACATGATCTTATAGGATTTTCATGATGAATTACTGTACAGATAGTCACATAATGACTCTCAATATTACCAGCTTCACAATATCTGAAGGTAGTTCACAATGATTACTGCCAGTATAAGGAGTATATCATGAATGGCCTTATGTCTACTGTCACTGTCACCATCCTCCTGTTTATTGATTTGCTGGAGCAGGCCCAGTAACGTCTCCATTGTGACACTTGTTACTGTGTTTGGCATATAGAATATGTCACAGGTAGCTTGCCAGGCTTTGCCGTGTAGGCAAGATACTTATGCCTACACAAGGCTATAATATTTGGAATACATAATTTGCTGTGTTTGGCTGTGAGTAATTCAAAAACTTACTCTAAAAGAATATCAGAATCTCTAGAAGTGAGACAAAAACAAATGTAAAGCTTTACAACTCTATTATGGGACCAGTACTGAAAATAATAAACTGAACTAACAAGTTTAATTAAACTGAGAAGAAGCAATTTTACTTCTGAAATCTATTTAGCACTTATGAAATAAAATTTGAGATGTTATATCTAATATATAAAAAACACTCTGAAAATGCAGGTTTCCCCAAATATCATCATTTGTTTTTGTTTTCACAATTTTAGACTATGATTTTAGGGTCAGTGTATCCTTATTTAAATTATATGTCATATATATTTTTCTGTTGTAATTTGTAGGCATATTAGAATTCACATAGCACTGCCGATTATACATATGACACATACAATATAGTAACTTACTTTATAATTATATGTACATTTCTACCATGCAACAAAATAAAAAATTGGAGGACAGGGACCAGAATGAAAAAAACAAACATATGAAACAGTGATTTTTCAACATTTTAAACTTAAAATTATTAAAAAAACAATGAAACAAACAAAACAACAACATCTTATAGATGGCTAAGACAGAAATTTAAAAATCACTATTAAAAGGATTTCTTTGTGTATTCACTTCTAAACCTTCTCTACTCCATTAGATGACCTGGCAAACCACGTGTTAAGTTTTAATGACTCTCTCTAGGACTAGCAGGAAATTTTTGCAGCATGCAAGGAGCTGTAAACCAGCAGTTGGAAACCACTGATATATACTGTAGTTCTTTAAAGAGGGTATTTAATGAGGCATCCACCCAGCCCCGTTAATTAGAGAAAATACAACTACCTTGACTCACTTTCTAAATTCTACATATCCCGTGGCTGTTTTTTAAGATATTTTGTCAGCAGATAAAAATTTATTTAGACTATCTGCTGATAAATCAATGAAAGATATACTACTTGTAAACTGTTTCAGAGATTGCCTCCTGTAGGGTATTGCCATTCTCAATTTCCACAATTCTCTAAAGGTCCTGCCAAGCTTGTCTAAAAGAGTATCAGAGGACATGTTTCCTAGATGAACTTATTCTTTCCGACAAGATCCATATACTCAATCAATAGAAGCCTCATTCAAAAGAATTCTTTATACCAGGGCTAAGTAAATTCAGGATCTCTATTAGTACAGAAATTTATTGAATATATTCCAGGGTTGCTTAGGATCACATATTTAAGTCTACTTTATTCCTAAAAAATAAAACTGAAATATAGAAACTGAGACCTTTCTATACTGTTCTTCTGTGGGTAATACTCACTAAATGAACAATCTTTTCAGTTTCTCTTGTAAAAGGCTAAAAGAGTCATAGACAAAGGAAGGATCATAAAAAGGCTGCTGCTATCACAAGCAATATTTATTCTTTCCTTTTCTCTTAATAACAATGTTTAATGCTTCTCAAAGCAAAACACCCCATTTGGGGAAACATGAAATTTCTGGTTTCCGACTGAAATTTTATAAGTCACATATTTTTTGCTTTTATAATCTAGACTTATTATTGCCTCTCTCTGATTTTGAAGCTGTTTGTAAATATCTCCGCCCAAGTATCACATGATCCAAGAGCAGATTAAAAATCATCAAGGTCTATACATTACTCCTGGCATATCTGCTTATCTTTTGATTTAAATTTTGTTACTTGTTACGTTTTCTTGAATATGACATTGACTTGATGGATAAACTCTTTTTAGTTTCATTTAAAGGGTTTTTACCCAAAGCTGTCTGAAATGCCAGGGCTCAAACATAATCTGCTCAGTCCAGTGTCAAAGAGCACAGAATTAGCAGAAGAAAAAAATATGATCTCTCTTCAGTCTACAAAATTCCAAATGACTTTAGAAGAAGGCAGACACCCTTAATAGTCTTGTTTTTTCCTCTTTTTTTGTTGTTGTTTTTGTTTTGTGGACATATCATACTATGTGGAGCAGAGCAACCATTTACTGGAGCAGGAAAAACTCGACCTTGCAAATCTCTCCCAAAGTGAGACTTCCTAAGAAGGGGTAACTAGTCAGAGAGCAAAACAGGGTGCCCGCATCTTGGGTTTGGTCTTGAGCCTCACTCCACCCCCAAGTCACTAATGACTAAAATGCAGAAACTGTCATGTACCTCGCAAGTCATCCTATCCGCACTGTATAGCCTTTAAGGGAACTGGACCAGGAACAAAGCTCAGAGGAGAAAGTAATAGGCCAAGAGTGACTCTCTGTGACTGAACCTCCTGTAAGTCAGGATTCTCTATAAGAATGTGTATATGTGTTAATAATGTGACCTGTGACCACCTGCCCTGGAGAGGTTTCTCCAAGTGCTAGTCCTCCTTCATCCCAGGCCTGCCCAGACCCTATGCACACCAGGTCTGGGCACCTTGTGGATAACAGTTTCCCTACAATACTGTGCTCAGAGGCCATTCCTAGCATGGCTAAGGGGACCATATATGGTCCTGGGAATTGAACTAGGGTCAGCCATGCACAAAGCCTGTACTGTGCCTCCATTATTTAAATCCATTAATGTTTCTGTAAAAAAAAAGCCTTATAAATAATTTCTATACTGACCAATAAACTGTGGGTACAAACAATTTAAAATTTTAATTATTGAATCTACTCTAATTAAGTAAAAAATGTTATCCAGATAAGAGAAATCCCTGAAGCACCCACAGTGTCGCCCCCTGATCTCCATCGCACCCCTGGAAAACTATCTGAATTCAAAATTTCATATGATCAACATCAGCATTATTCTTATCAGAAACACAACAATTTTTTTTCTCATTTCTATACTGGATTATGAACAACTATACTTACTCCATCTTAAATTCCTATAATGTTTTGTTGTTCTCACTGTTTGTTCTAGTGGTCGTATTACTTTCACTTGTTCCCTTCAAACTATTTTTAATACTGAAACAAAAATAGACTTATCAACACAAAGAGGTCACATCTATGACTGAAAGGTCTCCATATTTCCTACTTGTCATTGGGTAAGGGATAAAACTCAAGTACTGTTGTTACACAAAAAGTAAAGCTCTTAAACACACAGCCATTCTCTAGTACCTTCATTACCCACTCGGCTAATTTCCCTGCCTCCCGCAAGGAAGTCCCTGATCTCATTTCTACAATTTCACATCAGGGCATTTATTCTAAACATTATTTTTATCAGTAAAACATCACCCACCATTCCAGTAGCTCAGCTTCCTTCTTGTTTGTGCTTAAATGTTATCCACACAGCAATGCCTTTTCTGATCACCTTACATACAATTACATTCGTACCAGTGTCCAGCATGGTTTTTGTACCCTCTTTTATTTTATCACTTTGTGTTTCTCTCTAGCATTTATTTTCTACCTTCACATACATCTATCTGTATTTTTGTTCATTATCTGTTTCTCCTACCAGAAATAAGCTCTTTGAGAATAGGGAATTGCTTGATTATGTGATTCACTGCATTACCTTCTGCACTTGACAATCAATCAATATTGTCAAATGAATGAACTCCCCATTACAAATGGCAGAATTTTAACAAACTGATTCTGATAGCTTCTTTCCCATAAACCCCATCCAAAACTGAATTGGATGTTATGTATCATGTTATCTATCATCGGAAAAGCTTTTCTCATAGGACTTCTCACCTTCATGACATCCTACATCTCTGTTGCAAGACTATTTATTTTTATTACCTAAAATCCTGCATTTTAACAAATAAGTTCTAACTATATATTCCATGCTATTCAAAATTCTATTAATGGTAAATAAGTCAAGGCTTATATGAGTATGTCACAGAGATTCTCACCTTCATGCCTTTGCTCATATGTAGTTTCCTCCACCAGAAACAGCTCTCACTCAAATCCCTGATGATGAAGCTTGATATTTCCATCAAGTTACGACGTGTTATTATATCTTAGTGTTTTATTCTCCCCGTCAAAAATAAATTTACTCCCTCAACAGATTCAGCTGTAGCATAATTAGATGCGCTTGTCTTAGCTTTCCTATTAATTTGTAAGGTTTTTTTGCCTAGAGTGTTGAAATAAATCCTCAGCTTAGGCAGTTATTATGTTTGTTTTATTGAATTATTTATATGTTCTATATTTGCATTCTTTTTGATTTCACAAAAATGTTTTATATCTTTATCAACTATATCGATCAAGCTAAAACATATTTCTGTGAAGTAGAGCTGTGTAACATACATTAGAATATTTCATTAAAGAAGACATTGATCCATTATTCAACAGTTCTAGAGCTTGATTATTTCTTCATTTGTCTATATGGCAATTGTGAATGACTACCAAGTGTCTGATTAAACTGATATCAACTAGAGCATTTCTACAATAATTCTTTCAGAAGAAAAAATCAATTCACCTTGGTAAGCCTGATTTTGGGTGAACTTACATTCTCAATGTCCATTGCTTCTTTCTTTCCATCTGAAATTATACAAACCAATCATTTAATATCTCATCCTATTACTCTCTATATACTAATTAATTCCAAATACGTTTTACTACCTTAATTTATGAGGTGTGGGTGGGCATATTCTAGTAAAGCAGTGCTTGATGGCTACTCCTGTCTCTGTGCTTTGGAGCATGCACTCAGTTCTTTGACTTAACTACCAAGCCTTCAGATTTACAATCTGAAGATACTGTTAACAAAGCTTTTGTATATGTAGAGTGCAGACACATCATACCAACTAAAAATTCCCTCAATCAAAACAAGGAGAATATCTTTGCTTTTGATATTTAAAATTTTAAATCTTGACTCTGTGTTCAGGGATCACTCATGGTGCAGCTTAGTGGACCATATAAGACACCAGCAAACTAACCCAGGTCAGGCACATGCAAGGCAAGCACCTTACTGCTGTACCAACCCATTATTTCCACTTTTAAAGATAGGAGATCAGAGATATACTATAAGGAGTAGGGTGCATGCCTTGCACACAGCCGATGCAGATTCAATATCTAGCACCAGATATGTTCCCACAAATTCTAAGGAGTGATCCTTGAATGCAGAGCCAGGAACAAGCCTTGAACACAGCTGGGTGTAGTCCAAAAGCAAAACAAAACAAAACAAAACAATTATTATAGCCTGGGTGACTTGTTTACAATTGTGCTAACCTTTATGGTTTTGAGAGAAAGTTACCAATGCAATATATTTTTAAATGTCTTAAGTCATAAATAAAGATAAAAAAGAATAAAATAATAAAATAAAAATAATGGATTCTTACATCTTAGAGAACATTTTATGACAGTTAAATATGTTCAATAGTATGTTGTATAGCCTTGATGTCTTATTTAAGAAATTCTTGCATGTCTATTGACTTACAATAAAAAAATCTCAAATCCAAAATGATAGAAACTTAGTATGAAAAATAGAGAATATCTGGGCTAGAGTGATAGTACAGCAGGCATGCTGCTGACTTGGGATTGATCTTGAGTATCCTATATGGTCTCTGAGCACCATCAGGAGTAATTCCTGAGTGCAGAGCCAGGAATAATCTCTGAGCATCACCAGGTGTGACCCAAAAAGCCATAAAGATAAGAAAGAAAGAAAGAAAGAAAGAAAGAAAGAAAGAAAGAAAGAAAGAAGGAAGGAAGGAAGGAAGGAAGGAAGGAAGGAAGGAAGGAAGGAAGGAAAGAAAGAAAGTAGAGAGTTTCAAACATTTTGATGATATATTTCTCTTCCTTTTCACTTTAAATTGTTTCTTGCTGGTAGTTGGTAGACTGAAACTCTACTAGTTTGTACAAAAGAATTGTATTTAGTAATATTCTGATTTCACATAAATTCACATTATTTCTCTATCTTGCATTTTCAACAGATAATAGTAATCATTTCTTTTATTCTAGTCTTTTAAAAAGTATCTTCTGGGCCAGAGCAATAGCACAGCAAGGTGAACGTTTGCCTTGCATGCGGCTGATCTGGGTCTGATACCCAGCATCCCATAGGTCTCCTGAGCACCAACAAGAGTAATTCCTGAGTTCAGAGGCAGCAGTAACCCCTGAACATTGTCGGGTGTGATCCAAAAAGCAAAAATAAATAAATAAATAAATAAATAAATAAATAAATAAATATAGTATCTGCTGGTTATTTAGAATGGTTATTTAGTAAAATGCTTAACAGAATAATAGAAGTGAGTATATTTTCAAGTCCTTAACTTCATCTAAACTTTCACAATAAAGTGTGTCTTTCATGTCAAAATATTAAATATTAAAACATTTCATTGTATGCATTATGTATCAGTAATCTCTACCATGAATAGGTAGTGAATATCATTAAAAGATTTTTCCAGCATCTATTGAGATGAACATGTTTATCATTTAAGTTTTTAAGGCACTGAACTATAATAAGTGATTTCATATGAAATATTCTTGAATACTTGAGATCAAACCAACATCATTTTGCTGTATTATTACACACACATTACTCTACTTAATCTTCTTTTCTTACTGTTGTGTTGGAGTGGGTTAGGACTGTGATCTCGTTCTTTCAAACATGAAAATGGCTTAAAATCACTTTTTTATACTCTTCTTAAACACATTCGTATTTCAGTTAAATTAACTTTATAAGCTAGAAAGAATTCCTCTTTCTATAGCCAATGTAAAAGTTGACATTAAATTTTCCATTTCTTAAAGAAATTAAACTAAACCTTATTGAAAAGCACACTATCCTTCCCTAGTCCATTCATAAACTCTTTTTCTATTTCATAATGGTAATATTTTCAAATATTCAGCACATATGCCACAAGTGTTCTCATATCCTTGCTTGTTTTTGTGCAAACAAAAGCAATAAAATTAACTCTTTACAAATTTCTAACATTACAAATAACCACATATTTACATTTATGCCCTATATAGTTTTAAGAAAGAATATGATCAAATACTGATGACAAACCATGGCCATTTTACAATTACAAGCATTCTACTTGTATCTTATATTTACTGTTTTTGTTTGTTTTTGGGCTACCACACCAGGCAGTGGTCAGGGCTTATCGTGTTCCGGTATCAGACTCTTTGCTCGGATATCAGTTCTGTCGGTGTTCAGGGGGTACTGAGGATTGAAGCCAAGTCAACTGCATGCAAGGCAAATGACTTACCTGCTGTATTATCTTACTAGGTCCTGTACATAGCTGCTTTTTAAAATATTCTTAATTCTTGAGGTGAGAGCAATAGTAGAGTGGTTAGGGTATTTGCTTTACACATGGCTGTCTCAGGTTCGATTCCCAGCATCCCATATGGTCCCATGGGTACTGCCAGTAGTGACTCCTGAGTGTAGAGTCAAGAGTAACCTCTGAGCATTGCAGGGTGTGACCCTTAAAAAATTCTTAACTCATAAAATTTCTTAAAAGAAATATATTCCTTTTCATTAAAAAACAATGATATTAAGCTTCTAAAATTCATCCAAACCTAACCTAGGTTTTTATAAGATGATAATTATTTGAAGGACTAGTCTGATTGAGAAAAATAAACATCAAATATGGCCATGGAAAAAGAAATAGATAAAGCAGATTAATATTATGCACCATAAAACTATGTCAGATAAGTGCTGACTATGTGATTTTTGTTGCATCATATCTATGGTAACTTATCATTTTGTGACATTCCAACCCTTCTTAATCAGATTGTAATTAGCTTTATATGTGCCATCTGTCAGGAAAATAATCTTCATTAAATTCTACAAGAATATCAAATAACAGATATATTCTTTAAAATGGTACATTTGAAAAAATGCTTTACCTTTATCTCAGCATTACTGAATTTTATCTTTACAATAGGATATTTTGTGAATGTCTTAATATATGGGCTGGAGAGACAGTACATTGGAGTAGGTCACTTGCCTTGTATGAACCTGACTTGGGTTTATCCCAAGCACCTGCTAGTGTCCCTTGAGTCTAATAGGAGTGATCACTGAGTGCTGTGCCAGGCAGGAACAAGTCCAGGACACCACCAGGTATGGCCTCAATAATAAAACTAATTTTTTTTAAAATAGCATAGCCAATAAAGCATTTGTATTTAAAAAGAGTTATACAGTATTTTCTGTTCATAAAGTACTAGATATTAAAATATTATCTAAAACCATAATTTTATTAGAATCAACATTAAAATTGAATAAAACTATTCATAATAATACAGTTTTTTGGGGGTGTTAGTTTTTTGTTCATTTGTTTGTTTTTGCTTTTGGTCCTCCGCCAGAGGTGCTCAGGCTTATTCCATACTCTGTCTTATTGGATCACACCTGGCGAACTTGTAGAACCATAGGGGTAGGGGATTAGATCTGGGTAAGTCATCTTCAAGATAAGAACCTTGCCCCCTGAACTATATCTCTGGCCCTATTTATTTTAAATATATCTACATAAAATGTATTTTTTAATAATCCTAAATACCTACTTATTTCAGCTAAATAATGTTATTGCTATCTGCCTTAATACATACACTTTAATTAAAAGTTTGGTAATTTATTGTAATTGGGCTGGAGCGATAGCACAGCGGTAGGGCATTTGCCTTGCATGCAGCCAACATGGCCGACTCGAGTTCAATTCTTCCGCCCCTCTCGGAGAGCCCAGCAAGCTACCGAGAGTATCTCGCCCACACGGCAGAGCCTGGCAAGTTACCCATGATGTACTCGATATGCCAAACACAGTAACAACAAGTCTCATGACGGAGACGGTACTGGGCCCGCTCGAGCAAATCGATGAACAATGGAAGGACCGTGATTTCCGTGATTTTAATGTTTACTATAATGCCTAAACTCTAATAAATTGAATAATTTTGAAAATCAAAAACAGAATAAATTTATGTTAATCTGTTTAGATGTGACATATATTCCTAGAGATAGTTCTGTTGTTGTTATCGTTTTTGGGGAGCTTGTAGTTGGTCCACTTTACTGATACTGTTTTTTCCCTCCTTTCTTGTGTTTCCCTCTCCTTTGCTCCTTTTGTTGCTTCTCTGTTATCTACGTCCTTTAATTCATTAATCATTTGATTAGATATCTCAGATTAGGTTTATACAAATTATGCTAGTGAGATGGACAAAGACATGCATTCTTTATAATTTATTGGGTTTTTCACCTTAAGAAAACTGTAAAGTGATTTCAACTATTCCATTTCTCATACGAAAATAATTTTGAGAGAAATAACCTAACAAAACTGAGAGGATTATTTCAATCATTTATGTTAAAAAGAACTGTATTTGAAATACAAAAATTGACTGATCGAAAGCTAAATTTATTTTCTTGTTTAATGTGGTTAACTAAGAGTTATTCCATAAGAAAAACAATTTAAGATTGTTATATGAGTAAAATACAAAAGAAACACTGAAGAATGACTACATTTTTCTGCAAAATACAATGATGATTTGACTGAAATCTTTACGGTAAATAGTAATTTTCTTGCAAGATTGGGCAGGTATCCTATATGTGGAGAATGATATCTGCAAACATTCAAAACATTATTGCTATTGAATATAAGCAAGAATATACATGACTGAAGGGTAAAGCGCTTTGGGGTAGGTAAGGTTAAAAATAGTCACTAAAAGGGCACAAAATTTCATGCTAAAATATTTAGTCTTGCCTAAATATAAGGGATTTCCAACTTGTATGAATACCGAGCCCATAGACTATCAACTTTATTTTTATGGAGCGATAGCACAGCGGGTAGGGCGTTCGCCTTACAAGTGGCCAACATGGCCGACCCGAGTTCGATTCCTCCGCCCCTCTCGGAGAGCCCGGCAAGCTACCGAGAGTATTCGATATGCCAGACACAGTAACAACAAAGTCTCCAATGGAGACGTTACTGGGCCCGCTCGAGCAAATCGACGATCAACGGGAGGGCCTTTACCTTTTTACCATTCCTAGTGGTACTAGGGAATAGTGGACACTACTTCCACTACCCAGCCGTCGCCACACTCCAGGACGCTTTCCGGACCCACGCGGCCGGCGCGCGACACATCATAAGACACTAAATACCCATCTTCCGGAATTGTCGTACCATATTGGATAGGGTTCAAATATGGTAACACCTACAAGGGTCATTAGAGGTCGCCCCAAAAGCCTCTATCCATCTCGGAAAGACTGGCAAGCTACCGAGAGTATTCCGCCCGCACGGAAGAGCCTGGCAAGCTATCCGCTGTGTATTCGATATGCCAAAACCAGTAACTACAACTGGTCTCATTCACCTGAACCTGACGGCTTCACCGACATGGCAGCACTAAGAAGGATGAGAAAGGAGAGGTCGACAAAATCTCAAGGCCGACCTAGGCTGCCACAATGAAGGAAGACAAAAATGATCGTCTGTATTTTCAATGCACGTACGCTAGCATCAGATGCATCCATCGAGGACCTGATGGTACAAGCGTGAATGATCAAGTACGACATCATTGGTCTGACCGAAACAAGAAGGCACGAATCTCACCATGCCGTATTCGACACTGGAGAAGAATTGTTCCTCGGAACATGCGATAAAAGAGGTGTTGGAGGCGTCGGTGTCCTTGTCAACACAAACTTGACCAAGAGCATTGATTCATTTGAATGCCTAGCAACCCCAATCGGACGTTTACATTTGAATAGATGTGGCTCACTGCCTGCAGTTTCTATCTTCGTTCTCTACGCACCAATATCTCATTATGATGAAAGAGAAATCGAGAAGTTCTACATGGAGCTAGAGAAGTTCTATAAAGAAGACCACACCTTCTACAAGATCATTGTGGGTGATTTTAATGCCAAGATAGGACCTAGAAGATCAGCTGAAGAACTTCACATCGGGACCCATGGCCTAGAATGGAACGAACAGGGTGAGAGACTGTCTGAGTTCATCATGTCGACCAAGACCATTCATTGTAACTCACAGTTCCAGAAGGCAGAATCTAAACGATGGACATGGGAGTCTCCCGGTGGACGATTCCACAACGAAATAGACCACATCATATTCAATCGATGGTTTTGCCTGACTGATGTCGCTGTTGTCCCAAAATTTCGAATGGGATCGGACCACCGTCTCCTTCGTGCAAAATTCTACTTCACAGAGCGGGGAGAAAGGGCTGCAGAGTTCAAAAAGAGAACTCCCAGAATGACCACCAACTGGGAACTCTTTGGTACTATTGCGGCAACATGGGAAGATGCCATTGTTGACAACATTGACGAGGAATACGATCGACTGGTTCAGCACCTCCATGAATGTGCGAGGAACGCCAAGAGAGAGATAGCCACAAAAAATCGCCTATCTTCGAAAACTCTTGAGCTAATTCGCCAGCGTGGTTTGGCACATGCCTCAGGCAACTGCAAGCTAACGTCCGAGCTCACAAAGCAGTGCAGAGGTGCGATCAAGGAAGACCTCAAAGAGAGAAGAGCAGAAGTACTGGTAGATGCAGCAGAAGCCAAGAAAAGTATTTGTAACGCCCGCCTGTCCTTCGCCAACTATAAGACCAAGATGACTGCCCTCCGACATCCTGAAGAATCCATCACATCCTCCAGAATGGCAATGGAGAAGATTATCCATGACTTCTACTCAAATCTCTTCGATAGCCATGTCCACTTGCCGACATACCAAATTCCACAGGATGGATATGTCGTTCCCAAGGTTCTCCCTTCCGAAATCCGACACGCCATTTCGTCGGTAAAGAAACAAACAGCACCCGGCCCAGACAAGGTCAGACCTGAACACCTGAAGAACCTGCCGTCAGTACTCATCAATACACTGGCTCGGCTCTTCACTCACTACCTGTCTGAATGGAAGGTTCCGTCCCAATGGAAAACCAGCAGGACCGTACTACTGTTCAAGAAGGGAGACATCCATGACATTGGCAACTATCCCCCGATCTGCCTATTGTCTGTCATCTACAAGTTGTTCACTCGAGTCATCCTAAATAGGATTGGCAGAACACTAGATGAAGGGCAACCATGCAAGCAAGCCGGGTTCCGCAAAGGATTCAGCACCATCAACCATATCCACATGATAATCAAGCTCATTGAGGTTTCTCGGGGGTTCAAGATGCCGCTCTGTTTAACGTTCATTGATTTAAAGAAGGCCTTTGATTCTGTTGAGACGGAAGCGGTCATTGAAGCCCTAGCCAATCAGGCAGGACATTCAAGCCCAATACATCAGGATCGTCCGTGAGCTGTATTGCGGATTCACTACCAGGATCTCACCATTCTACAAAGATGTGATCGTTGATGTCAAGAGAGGGGTGAGGCAGGGTGATACCATTTCACCGAAACTCTTCAGTGCCACCCTCGAGAACATCATGCGACGACTGCAATGGGAAGGAATGGGAGTGAAGATAGATGGTCGGCAACTACACCACCTCCGCTTTGCTGATGACATTGTTTTAATAACACCAAACATCAGCCAAGCGGCACAAATGCTGGCCGACTTTGACCGTGAGTGTGGAAAGGTAGGACTACAGCTGAATCTTACGAAGACAATGTTTATGAGAAACAGCCTTGTTCCTGACGCCCCATTCGCTCTCAATGGAACGACCATCTCCGAATGCAACAGCTATGTCTACCTAGGTCGAGAGGTCAACATGACAAATGATCTGGCACCCGAGCTGCGCAGGAGGAAGAGAGCGGCTTGGAATGCCTTCAAGAACGTCGAAGAAATAGCTAAGAGGACGAAGAACCTCCGGCTCCGGGCACATCTCTTTGATTCCACTGTTCTTCCTGCATTAACATATGCCTCAGAGACCTGGGCCTATGCCAACAGGATGAGAACGCTATTCAGGTCTCCCAAAGAAGAATAGAAAGAGCTATGCTTGGAATATCACGTTTCACTCAAATGAGAGAAAGAATCCGGAGTTCTGACATCCGTCGACGATCAAGGATCAGGGACGCTGTCTCATTTGCCAAGGTGTCGAAAATCAGATGGGCTGGTCACGTAATGAGATTTAAAGATGACAGTTGGACTAGAGATGTTACTGACTGGATTCCACGGGATGTCAAAAGACCGCGTGGCCACCCACCTACCAGATGGTCAGACTTCTTCGTCAAGATCATGAACGATCAGTTTGAGGCCCTTCATGTTCCCGGAACAAACAGATGCCATTTGGCTACAGTAGCACGCGACAGGAACAAATGGAGACGTTACTGGCGCCCACTCGAGCAAATCGACGACTAACGGGAAGTTAAGTGATTAAGTGTTTAAGTGATGAATACTGAGCCCATAGACTATCAACTTTATTTTTATTTTTTATCATTCCTAGTGGTACTAGGGAATAGTGTGCAGGTGATTGAATCTGGGGTTCCTGCAAACAAAGCAGGCACTCCAGTCCTTTGAACCATCTTCAGACCCTATCAAACACTGAGAGAATAACACTAAGGATCAATCACCCTAGTAACATGCAATCACCTAGTTAACTCCAATGTGCTGAGCTGATATGTTTCCCTTGACATTCCAGAATATTAAAATGGTTTGGAAGCATAATCATTACAGGTTTAATTTTATTTTTTTAATTTGCTACACTTTAGGTGTTTCCTGTCTGAACTGGAAATTGAAACTACAATGAACTGAGGAATCAAAAAAGCACACAGGCTGTCATGGAGTCAGGGATTGGCGACCTCTCTCTATCTCTCTGATTTTTTGGGACGCCTGGCAGTCATGTCCTTGAACTGTCTCTTGTGCAAAATAAGCTTATTAACCTGCCATGATCCAGAGACTCATAAATAAATCTCTAAGGAGATCAACAAGTTACAGAGATTCTTCCGGGCCCCACAGCAAACTGAATTGTCTGCAGTACCAAAAGTCACCATCCAGTTAAAAATTTAACTCCTGCCATATTACCCCATTCAATTTTTTTTTTTTAATTTCTGAATCATGCGGCCACATTTGTTGCTGTGCAACATCTCAAAGTCTACATTACTGATAAGCCAGGAATAGCAAACCACAGTGGATGGAATATAAAGTAGAAGGCAACTAATCTCAATTGTCACTGTCACTGTCCTCCCGTTGTTCATCGATTTGCTCGAGCAGGCCCAGTAACGTCTCCACTGGAGAATTTTGTTGTTACTGTGTTTGGCATATCGAATACATCACAGGTAGCTTGCCAGGCTCTGCCGTGAGGGCGAGATACTCTTGGTAGCTTGCCGGGCTCTCCGAGAGGGGCAGAGGAATCGAACTCGGGTCGGCCATGTTGGTTGCGTGCAAGGCAAATGCCCTACCGCTGTGCTATCTCTCCTTATAAACACACAAGGTTCAACCTGTAGTAACTGACATGTTAGTAATCTCTTATGTAAGGTCTTAAGGGTTCCTTGGTGAAATACTACAATTTTTTATACACTTTCTTCTAAAAAATTTTTTTCAATCTTTTTTTAGAGTTATTTATAACAAGTAATATAAAATAAATTATTCAGGGCCTGCTTTAGGGGCAGACTTAAGGGGCGTTGGGAAAAATAGAAATAATGAGGTGGAAATGTGAACTGGTGATAGCACTTGTGTTGGAGAATTGAACGTAATAAATCATGAAAAATTTTATAAAAATAATAATAATAATAATAAAAAGCACACACACAAAAAGAAAAATCATAACTAATGATAAACAGTTTACTCAGTTTACCCAGGGAACAAAGGTGAATAAATAGTGATTCAGCTTAAGAATGCACTTTGAAGAGGATTAGTCTTTGAGATTTAATGCAAATTAGTTAAATTCTTAGTATTTTTAAGAATCTTTTTGGGGGGTTGTCTTACTCAATGATACCGAGGGTCTACTCCTGGCTTTGTGCTCAAGGATCACTCTCAGCAACACATGGGAACCTATATGTGTTTCAGGGGATCATTCTAGGGTCAGCTGCATGCAAGGCTAATGCCCTACCTGCTGAAATCTCTCCTGCTCTGTTTTCTAAAAAAATAACAAAGAGAATGTCTCTGTCTCTTATCTCTGGAAAGGTATTCCGGTTTCCTGATACACAGGAAGAATCTTTAAGGGCTAATTCTATAGGAAATATGATGAATAAATTTCCAAAAGGAAAAAAGAAATTTGTCTTATTGACACAAGAAACTAGTCTTATTGACACAGCTATCTCTTCCATTGGAGGTGTGGCAGGAGAAGCAGAGGCGCTGCTAAAATACAGCATTCTACCCCTGGAAGGAATGAGACTGTCAAATGAATTGTTTTTTTAATGTCTGAAACTTTATCTAAACACCATGATTTCCAAATTTGAGCATAATACAGTTTCAGGTATTCGATGTTCCAACACTAATCCTACCACCAGTATGACCTACCTTCCACCAGTGTTCCCAATTACCCAACCTCCGTCTCAGCCTGTCCCCTTAACAGCTCAAAATAATATACTTTAAATTGCTTGTCAGAACATACATTTTATAATGGTGTTACTAAAGTTATTGTCCAAGGATTTACTGAGCTCTTAGGTGCTAGATGAACGTTCTGTGCTATTGTTTTTGCTCATTGAGCCTAGGGGGCTTTTTTGTTGTTATTCCTGACTTCCAAAAGGAAAGACTCAGGTCAATTCCACACATCTAGGAGTTTTTAAATAAAGAAAAGAGTCCAACTGCTTGATCTAAATGGGAAATTATAGGATTAGATTAAAAGGGTTTGGGGGGAGGGAGGATGAGACCCAAGACCAAGTACTGGTGTACTCAGTATTTGCAGCAGAGAGTTGCTTCACTGGGCCTCTCTGTTATCTTGCTGTCTCCCACTGTTTGAGAGTTCACCTGCCGGGAACAAGCCCGCAGGACTCTGCATGCTAGACCAAGGCTAAACACCAGGACCTAGATAGCCTGCTGGAGAGAGTAGTGAGTGGGAAGGAAGTTGTCAGAGCTTCATTTTGATCGATTGTGTTCACAGCAGTTGGTTTTCATCTACAGCTTGTGTTTGAATGTAGACAAGTCTGTTTTTCACTCAGAGCCTGGTCCAGGATTCAAAAAAAAAAAAATCATAGTCCTTCATGCTGTGTTCTTTACCTGTTTGAAAGCCATAGAGATTTCTAGTAGCTGGAACCCAGGACGAATCTACAGGAAGGTAAACACTTCAAACTGTTTTTTCAATCCCACAGGGTCCTGAGACACAGAAATATGTAATAAAGCTAGCATCTGGGGCCTGGGCAATAGCACATCTGGTAGAGTGCTTGCTTCACACACAGCTAGTCAAGCTAGATCCAGAGCATCTCATATGGTCCCCAGAGCCTGCCAGGAGTGACTCCTGAGCACAGTCCCAGGAGTAAGTCCTAGACACTGCTGAATTTGAACCCCAACCACCTTCCCACTGAACCGCCCCCCCCCAAAAAAAAAAACAATGCTAGCAATTTGGCCTATTTCTCATCAGTGGTGGTGGTAAGATGGTAAAGGCCCTCCCGTTGATCATCGATTTGCTCAAGCGGGCCCAGTAACGTCTCCATTGGAGACTTTGTTGTTACTGTGTCTGGCATATTGAATACGTCACGGGGAGCTTGCCAGGCTCTGCCGTGTGGGTGAGATACTCTCGGTAGCTGGCTGGGCTCTCCGAGAGGGGCGGAGGAATCGAACTCGGGTCGGCCATGTTGGCTGCGTGCAAGGCAAACGCCCTACCGCTGTGCTATTGAATTACCAAAAATTCTGAGAAGATGGTAAAATAAAAGCGAAGCTAGGAGAGGGCTCTAGACCCTTTGCCACATCCTAGAGGACTCTGAATTCTTTCAAGTCCCAGGGTCACTAAAGTTTGTCTTCATAAAGCATAATATACCAATACACTCAGCAATATATTAATAACAATCAGGCTGAAACTTAGATAGAATGCATATGTCTGGGAAAAGGTAGTGACTGAGAGGAAAGGATTACATTAACATTGCAAATAGGGCAAACCTCTCAGATGTGATGATTCATATTAAACTATTATACATCCACCACAAAAGGGGAGCAGAAAGGATCTAAGAACAACATCCAATACTAAAAATTCTCAGTTCTTTGGCCAGGGTGATTATACAGAGGATAGGCCCTTGCTTTCTTTCCTCAGCACCCCAGATGGTCCTTCGAACCCTGCCAGGAGTGATCCTTGAGTCCATAGCCAAGCACAACAGGGTGTAGCTTCAAAACCAAATTTAAAAAGATTTCTTAGTTCTCATTTACAACTCTGTTTTATATCAGATGGAAAAGAATGGCGAAAAATAAACCAGAAATCTGAATGCAAAGAGCTAACATTTAAGAAGAAATTTTAATTCCAAACCATGAGAATCCCAGAGGCAGTTATAATTCCAGATCTCTTTAAAAAGCATTACCATAAAATTTTAGAGATTCACAGGAAGATGAGGGTCAATCCAGAAGGAGTAGCATCACTTATTTGATTGCTTATGTTTAAGGATTGTTGGTAAGAGAAAAAAGAAACTAAAGATATGCCCAGAAGATAGTTTAAAGGTTTTGAGTGCTAGCCTGTAAGAATGAGGCCCTGGAGTCAAAGCTGCTTCTGTCCCACGGGCTGACATGATCTAAGCAGCCCTGCTATCTGTTGGCAATTCCCAGTGAGAAAAACCCGGAAGAGGGCACAAGTGGCTCAGTGCCTGAGAATGTTGAGAAGCCAATGGGATGCAATCAGCCATAATCTCTGGAGTCCCCAGGACAGAGGGGAAGATAAAAGAAAAGAAAAAGCAAAACTAAAATCAGGCTGCTTATTCAGCACAATTTTTAATAAAGAAGCAAAAAAATGCATAAGGATATAAAAATTAGAGAAAAAAATGAGAAAAATCATTTTAATTAAAAAAAAAAAGTATTGAGTAGGGGGCCAGGGAGTGAGAGTGCTGCAGGCAGGGTTCTTGCCTTGCATGATGCTGACCTGGGTTTGATCCCTGGCATCTAGTGACTGAGTACAGAGCCAGAAGTAACCCCTGAGCATTACCAGGTATGGCCCCAAGCCCCAAGCCCGCCCCCCCCCCCCGAAAAAAAGTATTTGGAATTCTTTAAGAGATTCTTTGGAAGTACATCAAACTTTGAATCCATGGTCATAACAGGTAAGAGTCAAGTAACAAAGAGTTGGTTTATTTTTCATGTTTCCTGGTTAACATGTGCTTCATTGCTGTACTGACTAAAGAAAAAATTTTCTCAGGTGGATCTGACATAGTAGAAAATTCAATTATTTTATCTCAGGAGTCAACTCTAGGGAAAAATAAGAATCCAGGGATTATTACAGCTAAGTTAAAATTGATTAGAATTGATCAGAGAAAGGAAGTTGAAATAATAATATAGAAAACACACCAAGAAATTAAAGTTCAAAATAACATGAAACATTCATGAAGTTTTATATACTTAAAAACAAAGGTCACAATAACTTGAAAGTGGTTTGTATGAAGCTTGAGAAATAGTATGGCAGGCAAGGCTTGCTTTGCACTGACTCCATGGGTTCCATCACTGGCACCAGATATGTCACCTCCAGCACTTCAGGAGTGATCCCTGAGAGCAGAACCAGGAATAAGCCCCAAACATAGCTAGAGGTAACCTCCAAAACAGCAACAAAATAACATGCATACATAAATAAAATATATCTCTTGGTATTTAACTATCTTGATATAAAATTTGAAAAACATCTTTTTACTTTGGATCTGAATTCAAAATCCTTAGTAGGATTCCCATTATATAATTGAGTTCATGTATACAACAAATATAGATTCTAGTATTGTTATATACTCATTTGATAGATTTAAAGCACAAATAATAGTATCTAAAATAATTTTAATAAAGGCAAGAGTTGAGACTGCATAAATTTAGTATTCTGAAATATGTCAAGAATTAAATACTGACCAAATAATGCATTGATAATATACCTATTAATACAGTATTATGATTAGCATATTAGAGTCTCATTTTAATGCTCATTTAATGAGATTTTTCTACTATAATATATATCTTAAGCAACTGAATTATAT
Source organism: Sorex fumeus (assembly GCF_029834395.1). Lineage (NCBI taxonomy): Eukaryota > Metazoa > Chordata > Mammalia > Eulipotyphla > Soricidae > Sorex > Sorex fumeus. Next base: position 3,096,294 of record NW_026606186.1, read on the forward strand.
ATAAAGTGTTAGTTCTGTTATTTCTTTTTTCCTGGTATTATTTTCTCTAAAATGTTCTGTAGTTTTATGAAAAAACTATAAAGGTTACAAGGACTCACTCTCAGGCTCACTCTCAGGCTATTATATGCTCAGTATCGAAACATATGACATGTATTTATTGCCTAACATGCTACCTCAAATATCCCCTGGCTACTTCAAAACAGCTAGGATCAAAATCTGTATACTTGCTACAAAACAGCTGTTTCTTTTTCTCTTAGCCTTTAGCTTTACATAAACAGACATTTAAAAAGCATCTTATTTCTCTGAGATGTTTCAAACTAAAAACTAAATGATCACTACATATAACTCAAAATTCAAAAAAAATCAATTAATTGTTAATTAAAGAGAAAATTCCAAAACAGGCTACTACCCAGAAATAATTCCAGAGTTTGTTCTTAAATAAGACCTTTTATCCATTGAGTTCTTACTATATGTAAAGGGGTTCTTCCAGAAGTGAAGAACCTCGAATTGGGGGACAAAAACAGTATTTGCCAATGGCATCTTTTTAAGTTAGGTAAGAGATTCACAGTATAGATTAGCACTGAATACCACTGTACCCCCATGGTTCATCAATTTGCTCGAGTGGGCACCAGTAACGTCTCACAACAAATTGTGAGACTTGTTGTTATTGTTTTGGCATATCAACTATGTCACAGTTAGCTTGCCAAGCTTTGCTGTGCAGCGTGATACACTTGGTAGCACGCCTGGCTCTCTGAGAGGGGCAAAGGAATCGAACCGGGGTCGGCCCGGGTTGGCTGTGTGCAAGACAAGCACCCTACCCATTGTGCTATCACTCCTGTCCCTCAATATAGATTAAAATGTAAAAAAAAAAGACTTGTTTTGTTAATAATGGTTTTGTTCTACTTATGATGAAAAGAATCCCCATAATGTTAATGCAAATAATATTAATTAGTAGATATCTGGATTGCATTACTGTTTTAACATGGTATTTACTACAAATCTATTATAATAAGGAACTATTTGAAGACATTTTTATATTTAATAGAATGCCTGATGGAATAGATATTATTATTTCTATAAAATAAATAAAAAAGGAACAAAATAATAGCACAGTGATAGGTTGTTTGCTTTACATGCGGCCGACACAGCCTACCCAAGTTCGATTCCTCCGCCCCTCTCGGAGAGCCTGGCAAGCTACCGAGAGTATCTCGCCCACACGGCAAAGCCTGGCAAGCTACCCGTGATGTATTCGATATGCCAAACGCAGTAACAAGTATCACAATGTTACTGGGCCCACTCGAGCAAATCGATGAACAACGGGAAGACAGTGACAGTGATACAAGAAAATAAATAGCAAAATGGCACTTTTAGACTTGAAAATACCTGATGCTAGTTTCTCTTACTAATCGATATTACTGGCAAATTGATTTGATATATCAAATTCTGTAACTTAACAAAATTTTTCTATTTCTAAGAAAAAATGCTATATGAAAGAAACATCAAAATATCCCAAAAAGTAAGAATTTGATATTATTTATACTTTTTTCATATATCTTAATAATTTAAGCAAGGATTATATCACAGCACTATTCTAATAATTTTAATTAAAACTATAAGACATGACTCAAAAAGTGATTTCTGACATCAAATGATGAATCATCCACTTTTAACACAGAAATTAAATTTAAAATATTAATTTACTTTAGAAAATGAGACATGCTACAAAACTCTTATAATTTTGAAGTACAAATGCCCAACAATAGAACTATAAAGAGAAAAGATTTTTATCATTAAGGCACAATTCATTTCTTTTAAAAATCTTTTCCTTTTAAAAAATGGACTCTTAAAAGGTCTGTTATCACAAGATTTCTATATACATGAATAACATATTTAATACCAAAGAATGAGGGAACAACAATAACTACACTATAGAAGAGGCATATCACTGGTTCAAAACACCCTTGTGACGATATTATGAAAGAAAAGGCTGATAAAAGGGTAGCATGTAAAATGTCCTGGTGGCAATAAAAGTTATGTACCACCAGAGCTTACTTCTCAACTGTGCTTCAACACAAAAGAAAATTTTTATCTGTAAAGTATCCTGCTGTGAGACTTGTATTGTTGAAAAGGTAAGAAGGTTGCTGTCACAGAAGAGAAATAAAGACAGGAGGAAGATAGGGAGAAAGCAAACTGGCAGTATGAAATAAGCCAAAATAGCAGTGGAAATTGCAGGAGTGTTTATGTTTTTCTTTGGGGCAAAATTGGGGTTATCTGACCTGTAAGAATTATTCTACATAAAGAATTATTTCAGTTGTTTTTTAAAGGATGTCACTGGGTTCAAAAGGAGTTTTTTAGAAAGTCCAAATTTTCATTGAGAACAAAACAAGGCATAGAGTGTTGTAAAGAAAGGTTTAACTCTTACTCTTAAAATATTCTTTTTTTAAATTTTATTTTTTAAAATTTTTAAAAAATTTTTTTTTTTTTTTATTTTTTTTTCCCCTTTATTTTATTTTATTTTTTTTAAAGTTGTAGATTTACAATTTTTTGTGCTTTGGTTTCAATTATACAATGATCAGATACCCATCCCTCCACCAGTGCCCATTTTCCACCACCATGGATAATATCCCTCCCACCCCCATCCCCCCATCCCCCCGTCTCTGTGGCAGGGCAATCCCCTGTGTTCTCTCTCTCCTTTTGGGTGTTGTGGTCTGCAAAAGAGGCATTGAGTGGCAAACATGTTCAGTCCATAGTCTACTTTCGACATGCATCTCCCCTCCTGGGAGGATCCTCCAAACATCCTTTATTTGGTGCTCCCTTCTCTATCTGAATAGCCCTTTCCTCTAGGATACCCGGCTGGCCTCTAAGTTATGGAGTAATCCTCCTGGTGCTGATCTCAGCTATTCTTGGGTATTAATCTCATACTTTGTTACTTTATATCCCCCAGATGAATGCAATCTTTCTATGTCTATCCCTCTCTTTCTGACTCATTTCGCTTAGCATGATACTTTCCATATTGTACCACTTGTATGTAAATTTCATGACTTCATCAGAGATACCACAAAGAAAGAGAATTACAGGCCGATATCCCTGATGAACACAGATGCAAAGATCCTCAACAAACTACTAGCAAATAGAATCCAACTACTCATCAAAAAGATCATACACCATGACCAAGTAGGATTCATCCCAGGGATGCAAGGATGGTTCAACATTCGGAAATCAATCAACATAATCCACCATATCAACAAAAGAAAAGATAAAAAGCATATGATCATATCAATAGATGCAGAGAAAGCATTTGATAAGATCCAGCACCCCTTTATGATGAAAACCCTAGCCAAAATGGGTATAGAGGGGACCTTCCTCAACATAATTAAAGCCATCTACCACAAGCCTACAGCAAGCATCATCCTCAATGGGGAAAAACTGAGAGCCTTCCCTCTAAGATCAGGGACGAGACAGGGATGCCCACTCTCTCCACTGCTGTTCAATATAGTACTGGAAGTACTTGCAATAGCGATTAGGCAGGAAAAAGATATTAAGGGCATTCAGGTAGGAAAGGAAGAAATCAAGCTCTCACTATTCGCAGATGATATGATACTCTACTTAGAGAACCCAATAACTTCCACCAAAAATTTTATGTAGGAGTACTGCTATTTATTCAGCCACCGATTAGCTGATAAAACTGGGCATGAACTCCACCTTACTTTTTTTTTTTCGTAATTTTATTTATTTATTTATTTATCTTCTTATATTTATTTATTGAATCACTGTGGGAAAGGTTACTAAGCTTTCAGGTATAAGTCTTGGTCATGCAATGATCAAACACCTTTCCCTTCACCAGTACTCATTTTTGACCACCAAGAACCCCAATATACCCCCCTCCCACCACTCCCAATGCCTGTGAGGCAGATGATTTCCACTTAACTCTTCTCTACATTGATTACATTCATTATTTCAACAAAAGATGCACCATTGTTATTTAGAATACCCCCCCACACCCCAACAATCAGAATTGCTGAAAAGGCATTGTGAAATATTTTGTTTTCTATAGCTGGTTATGAGAATCATATAATCTTTTGTGACCGCAATAGCAGCCTTGCGATTTTGGATTTCTGCAAATAGCCAGATAATTACAAGATTGGTTTCTGTGTGTCTGGTATTATGGCCGTGCCAGAGAACCGCTTGTGGGGGGCAACTCGTGACCTCGGTAGGGCGTGAAGGATGAGCTGGTACCACCCCCCTTCCCATGAGACTGCAGTTGCCCCATCAACACTGACTCATACCTGGCTTTCCAAGAAGCTCAGAGGCAGCGGCCACATTGTATGCGGTCCAGATGCATTTCTGCCAAAAGCTGCTGGGTTTCGAGATTTATTTCTGAGATTCTGGGATCATGGCCATTAATTAGCTTGATCAGGAGCCAGAGAGGCCGTTTGTAGTTGGTGACTCAGGGTCTCATTGGGATGGGGAGGAAAGGGCTGCTTCCACCCCATCTGGTGAGGCCACGCATGTCTCGTCACTGCAGGCCCAAACCTAACTGTCCAGTAGCCTCTGGAGGATGGTGGTCACCAGGCCACCAAGGGGAACAGGACAAGGCACGAAACCTGTTCCCACCTGGATTGGCCCAGAGCCAGTAACCTACTGCAGGAACAGGATACATTTCTGCCAAAAGTCTTTGGGGTCCAAGATTTGTTTCTGAGTCTCTGGGATCATGGCCGTTAAGCAGTTAGATCAGGAACCAGAGAGGCCATGCCTCTAATTATATAGCTGAGCCAGAGGTGGTTTGTGGGTGTGTCTCCCACATACCTAACTTTTGGCCATTTACTTTCTTGGTAAACTTTGCCCCAAGTTTTTGTGGTCTGACCAGATTTGCACAGCAGCAATTTTGGAGTATCTGAAAGCCTGACGGTGCCATCAGGCTTCTGATGCACTCCCCTCACAGGTACAAATTGACTTGCTGTCGGCATCATACTCCCATTCTCTTAAAATATTCTTAGAAGTCGAGTATTAGTGGGGAAAAATGTGAAAATATAAAAGTCATTTTTATTATTTTCCAAGTAATTTTTAAAAAGGTCAAGAAATTTTTCAAACTGTATATTGAAAGGCCTGAGTTTTGTAATATCAAAAAAAAATAAGTTCAAGATAACCTTACATTTCACATATTGCATAAGTATATGAACATCAACAATGTTGATAAACATATGAATGATTCATTTTGAACTTAATATAAGTAAAATGGCTATGCTTCTTTGAACACAAACGTTGGATATAACAGACAAAATCCTGAACAGTTTAAATCAATCAGTAATGAAAAAGAAGAAAACGTCATTTTCCCAGACACAACTGAATTTTTAAATGTTTTAACTAATAATTTATGATTGAACATAACTTCATGCAAGGATTAAAATAATACATTTGTTGTGAGGCAAATGGGGCTCACACTGGTGGTGTAAAGTGGCTACATTCCGCCTCGTCAAAGCCTCAGCAGCTACATCCAAAAACCAACAGCTGCCACCACGCCAAAGTCCCAACTCCACTACTTTACAACTAATCCTTGTAGAGTCACCAAACTGACAAAAATCCCAGGTATATGGTTTCTTGGGCTGAAAGCTTTGGGATCTTTCCTTAGTGTGGGGTGGGAAGCCATCCTCCAGGCCTTTCATACTTCTTGCAAGCCCTGGCAGCCACCCCATACCTCACAGCCTCACATGTAAATTCATCCACCTGACCACTTTTACAGATTCTGGAATTCCTAGAGAACCTCTAAATTTCAAAATGCTGATCTTTCAGTAAGAGCAGATCAAATTAGTAAGACAATAAAGAAGCCATGTAAATGCAATAAACAAAAGCAATAACACAGAAGTCTCAACTAGCAAAATACAAACTGTCAAACAAGGACTTAACATCTTATTATCTCATTCCTACTTTGAACAAACTGGCAGGCTACCGATTGTAACCTGCCCACACGGCAGAGTCTGGCAAACTCCCCGTGGCATACCCAATATGCCAAATACCAGTAACAGTGATGGGTCTCATTCTCCTAAAGAACCTTGAATATAGCACTTTCTTAAAGATCTCAGGGCTAGGATGAAGGAGACGTTACTGGGGCCTGCTTGAGGCAATCAACGAATAACAGGATAGTCGTGATTCGTGATTTATCTACACATATGACTTGTTTCATTCAGCCCTGGGTATCACTTCCTCATCACACATAAATTGTACCACTGCTGCTCTTTCGGGGCATGTTTTAGTTTAATTCTTTTGTTTGTTTTGTTTAATCAATTGTTAAAAGTAGCGCACTCATTGCTTTCTCTATTTTTCTCTTTCTATTTGTCATCATTTTCTTTTCTGTCAAATAGTTTTGCTTAATCAAAAGTATGTATGATCATTTTATGGTTTATAATCTACTCCTTAATGATTTTTGAAAATGTAAGCTTTTTTCTTTCATAAATAAGTTTTTTTCTTTCATAAATAACCTATTAAAATGTATAATCGAGTCTGTTTTAAAATGTTTTCACTAAAATAAAATTTTATTAAAATATAACACTGTCCACTACAGTCCTTCGCTCTACCAGCTGAGCTATTGAAGGGCTAGAGTGATAGCACAGAGGTAGGGCGTTCGCCTTACAAGTGGCTAAAATAACGTGGCCGACCCGAGTTCGATTCCTCCGCCCCTCTCGGAGAGCCCGGCAAGCTACCGAGAGTATTCAATATGCCAAACACAGTAACAACAAAATCTCCAATGGAGATGTTACTGGGCCCGCTCGAGCAAATCGAAGATCAATGGGAGGGCCTTTACCTTTACCTTTTACCTTTTTAAAATATAACACATTTCAACTATTTATTTATTTATTTATTTGTTTTTTGGGTCACATCCAGCAATGCACAAGGGCTACTTCTGGCTCTGAACTCAGGAATTACTCCTGGCGGTGCTCAAGGGACCATAAGGGATGCTGGGAATTGAACCAAGGTCGGCCGCGTGCAAGGCAAACGCCCTACCCACTGTGCTATCACGCCAGCCCCCGATACATTTTAACTATTTTAAATAAAAATGTAATTTTGCTCTTACATATTTATTTATATTGTATATATATTTATAAGAGCAAAATTATAAATAAAAACATACGGATGAAAATTAGAAAATAAGAATGGCACTATATTATGTATAAACCATTTAATATTTATATAAGCAATTATTTATACAATAATGCTCCTGTCTGTATTAAATGAAGTCAAAGAAAGCTTAAGGCAATAGGTTTATAAGTTTAAAAATTTTTAAACTATGAAATAACACCCGGCAAGCTACCGAGAGTATTCGATATGCCAGACACAGTAACAACAAAAGTCTCCAATGGAGACGTTACTGGGCCCGCTCAAGCAAATCCACGATCAACGGGAGGGCCTTTACCTTTACCTTTACCTTTATGAAATAACATAAAAATTTATATTTAATCATGATTATAAAGATAAAGTATTTTATTATTTGGTTTCATTTATGAAAATTGATCTTAGGTTGCATTCAGTTATAGCACCTTTTACAAGAACTAACCCATAACATAAGCAAATAACAAATTAAAACTGATTTCCATTTTCAACTTCACATCCATTTTTGTTTGTTTAATTTTCTTGGGGGAGGTGTCACACCCAGTGGTGCTCAGGGATCTTTACCCAGGATGCAATCCTGACAGTGATTGTGGGACATATGTGGTGCTAGGGATCCAACTCAGGTTGGCTAGATGCATGGAAATTTCCCTATATAATTCACTATTTCTCTGACCCAACATCTAGGGTTTTGTTATTGTTGTTGTTGTTGCTGTTTAACTGAATATTTGTAAGCACACTTTCAAGCATTTCTGGAAAACTACATTTAATTCTGAAGAGTACTATAGATATTCCTTAAAATAATGAATTTCTCACTTTGTTCCTTTTAAAAGAGAATGTAGGCATATTATTGTGGTATAGACATTATTTTGAATGTATTCAATAACCACAACTATATTTTTCTATTTCATATTCATGTTGGATCTTACCATCTATATTAAAATGACACCTTTATTGGTTCTATTTATAACCAGATACTATAGACATCATTTAATCTACATTGCTAATCTTCCTAGTAGTCAGAAAGCCAAATAATTATTTTTATCTCTTTTTTGTTGCTGGTGGGGTGGTAGGTGGTTAGGGATACAATTGATAGTGCTCAGACCTTACTTCTGTCTCTGCTCTCAGAGATCACTCCTGGAGGGTACAGGGGACCACAAAGGGTGCCTGGGATTGAACCTAAGGTGGCTATGTACAAGACAGGTGCCCTAACCTCAATTATATGATAATGTATTATCTTAATCTTACAAACTAAAAAGCTGTAATTTGAAGTAGTTAAATAAGTTCTACAAATATACTCAGGAAATAAAAGTTCTTTATTTCTGCCCTTTACATAGCTTATTACTAAATAAGAACTTGGGTTTCAATTTTATATAAAATAAACATCTTTTTCAGGCATTCTTAAATGAAGCAATCAAGCGTTGTTAATCCTATTGTTCAGGACCTCCATATATTTTTTTAATGTTATGTGTTTGGAATACAAAATTAAACACTGAAATAGTGAATTGATGCCAAACATGTTTAAAGGACTATATAGTAAAAAAAGAAAATATAGTCACTGATTATTTTAATGGGAATTTCAGACACCCAATTCCATCTTGAGGATTATGATATGGGAATTAGAAGTATAAAGGAAAGAAATTTGGGTTTGCATTACTTATCATTCTTGATTAAGAACTATTAGAAACATAAATGGGTCATCAGCAAGATAATTTAGTCTAACCACAGAAGAGTAGTCATAGCCACTAAGGGATGTTAATAAAAATAGACTTTCTTAAAGGCAGTACACCTCTGGGACAGAAGCTATTTCCCTGTTTTAAAAGAAACTAAGCCCATTATAAAGTATTAGAAGGTGGGGTCTTGGTACATTAAACTAGCAACTAGATTCACTTATTTTCAGAGATAGAGGTTTCATTAACCTGTTAATGTTAACTCACTAACATTATCATTATTTTTTAGCAATTGGTATGCTTGGTTGGAACAAAATTTCAACAAAAGTTGACTTTTCTTTACAGAATCTGATGTACATGGGGATCCTCAAACCCCAACTGGGTTCAAATAAAGATAACCATGAAGACAACCATCCTTCACTGACTAAAATTAGTTAATGCTACTGAGACCAGTATTCTTCAGACAGCATCAATACCTTACTTATAGGAAGTAGATCTAAAGGGCAGGAATGATAATGAAGCAGATAGAGATTTTGCCTTGCATGAAACCAATCCAGGATCAAGCACAAGCATACCATATGTTCCCTCAAGCACCGTCAAAAGTAATTCCTTAGTGCAGAGCCAGGAGCAATTCATGAACATTACCTAGTAAGCCTAAAAAACCAAACAAACAAAAAAGCAGATTTAAGTTTCTGCTCTAATTTCAATCTGCTAATATCAGAACACTTTGTGGAAAAAAAAATACTTTCCTTTTAAAATCTCACCTTGTATTTCCCTTCCTAGGATTTAGAATTGCTTTAAAAATTTATTTTGCCTACATGGTATTTAACATATAGATGCTTCCAAAGTTTAAAGTGACATGCTAAATAAGATCTATGCATAATATCACATTTATCCTTATAGAACCTTCACTACAGAGGTACTACTTTTTCCCATTTTCAAAGGGGTGAAACAGAGTATCAAAACTCATCTCTGTATGGAGGTAGTCTGACTCCAGAGACTATTAACCTAAATCACTTACTTAACAGCCTGTTTTTCAAATAACACGCTTTGAAGTTGGTTTTTCCAATTGAATCAAACTAACTTCACAAAGACTCTTGCTTTACAAAACCAATTCTATTTTTCAGTGATTTCAGAAACCAAAGGATTGTAATTAATAACTATTATTTTATTTTCTCTGAACATTTGGGAAGTTTAAATAGAAAAAATCACAACCAAATCAACTAATAGATCTTATGTTAAAATGTAAATAAAGTTATTCAGAAATTTGGCAAATGTTAATAGTTTGCTAGTTTTATTCAAAGTGGGATCTACAGCAAGCAGTACTTCAATCACAGATATGTTAAACAATCCTTGGTTATTAAAAAGTTTGCATTAGAAAGGGAAAAGGCATTCTTATCAATTTTATGCTACTTCAAACTGTTGTATGACTAAGAATATAAGACGTGTAATGAAGAGATAATAAGGGGGCACAAGATATGTGCCTTGAATGCAGGCCACTTGCCTTCAATATCCTGCACCACAAATGAATCCCTGATCCCTACCAGGAGTGATCCCAGAGCACAGAACCAGAAGTCCTGAAAATAGTAGGGTTTAACCCCCTCCAAAAAAGTGTGTATACGTGTGTTGGAGTACAAGGAGCTTAGGTTTATCAGGTCGCACCCATCACAGTGCTCCCGAGTCACTCCCATTAATTTGTCTGTCTGTAACCACTTCTATGCTCTCTTCCCCAACCAATTTGTAAGGTCTCATCCTTCTTAGACACTGAAGCTGTACTGTAAATTAATATTGGCTTTCTCCTCTCCTTATGTCTTTTGAGCAGTTTACTTTAATGCAATGTCCTTTTGTATAGATACAGAAAGACAATTAATTAATATGCTTTGTAACTTAGGAATTGATTGGCTTTGAATATTATTCACTCCTGGGCATCTGCTTTCTTAACTTAAGCCTCAGTTGCCCTCACTTCCTAGCACCCCAAAGGCAGGGTCCCGACGTGGGACTGGATGGAACCAGGGCAAGCCGGTAAGTTATATGCTACCCTGGCATCGAGATGGGCCAGGCCAAGGTGCCACGATTCTTAACTATAAATTAAGAGGTTGATCATAGGCAAATGATGTCATGATCCAAAAGTAATGACGAGACTAGGACCCTGCTGCTAGGAACAGGAAAGATATCTGGCCTGAGCACTGTAGTCTGAGATCGAGATGACCCTAGGAGAGCAATTCTATAAGCTCAAAGTATTTCTTACTGTGTCCATACAAAATGATTAATATTATGTATGCTTATGTTGGTTGGACAAGGAGAGGAGAAACATGTCCTAGAAGCAGTTTTCCTGTGTGTCCTGACTAGCTTGGATGAGACTGAACTTTCTCCCCTTCAAACTGCCTTCAGTAAATGATTTCAGTATAATGAAGCAGTTTCCCTTTTCTCACAGAAACCTAACTGGTCTTGGATATGCAGATCTCAGGTGCTAGCCAGGCCTGATCTTTGGGATGTAGATTTCCAGGTCTGGCTAGGCTGGTCTTTGGGATGCAAATCCAAGTGCTTGTAGCTTGTAAAGGTAAGGCCAGGATTCCTGGCCTGCGGATGTAAAGAAACAATGTGGATTTAAAGAAACAGTGTATGATTTGCCACCTCAAAGTTCTTTCTGTAACTCCTTTTGATGACATCACTATATTGCGCCCTTTAGAGGAACTATGATCTATGTAAGGGAGATTTCAGGGCTCTCTGGGGGGACACGTGCATCAGAGAACTTGGGAAGATGGGGCTGAGGACAGAAGCTGAGAGAACAAAGGTGCACGTGCTTGAGAGATCCTGGGGCCTCCATGACATACATCTCTTCCATGTAATAAACTGCTGCTAAGACCAACCAGCCTGGCCCTGTTTCTTTCCTTCGCCTGTCCATCGCCATCGACCTCCCTGGAGTGGGGAGACGGCCTGACCGCCGACCTTTTTATTTTTGTGTGTTTACACATACGTCAGTCACGGTCAGTCACGATCCTCCTGTTATTCATCGATTTGCTTGAGCGGGTCCAGTAACATCTCCATCGTGAGACTTGTTGTTACTGTGTTTGGCATATTGAATACTTCACTGGTAGCTTGCCAGGTTTTGCTGTGTGGGCGAGATACTCTCGGTAGCTTGTCAGGCTCTCCAAGAGGGGCGGAGGAATTGAATTTGGGTCGGCCATATTGGCCGCTTGCAAGGCAAACGCCTTACCCGCTGTGCTATTGCTCCAGTCATTTGTATTTTTTAAAAAATCAATTAGAAATAAAATGTCAAGATACATGATCGAATTCTAAAGCTTCAAATTACTCATTATAACAATTTCCAATTTATAACCACCCAAAAGACATAAACCCCCGAAGTTGCTATTGCCCTAGAGACCAGCTGTCTATAGCACTGTCCTCCTGTTGTTCATCAATTTGCTCCAACGGGCACCAGTAATCTCTCCATTAGGAGACTTGTTGATACTGTTTATGACATATCTAATATGCCACTGGGAGCTTACCAGGCTGTGCTGTGCGGGTGGTATACTCTCGGTTGCTTGCCGGCCTCTCCAAGCGGGAAGGAGGAATTGAACCTGGGTTGGCTGTGTGCAAGGCAAACACCATACCCACTGTGCTATCACTCTAGCCTGGAGAGCAGCTACCAGAACCTAATTACCTTTTCCATCCTTCCCATCACTGAAATCTAAATTTTTGCCCTGTTTCAAATAAGTAGTAACTTAAACACACTGACAACTGTATTTTGCCATTTTCAAGAAACTAATATACTTTAAAAACTTATGCTGTCCTGTTCCATTTACTTCCTTGTTCTAAGATTTAGTTTCAGCAGGATGAGAATAGCAGATGCAACCATAGCATGTTTATTTCCATCAAGACTTTAATATGAAAATTTATGTTTTAAAAAAAAAGGAAAAATGAACTGACCACAAATAGTTTCCTAAGAGAATTTCTTTAATTAAAATAAAGAGAGAGAGAAAGAATAGAGTTAGGGTGGAAGGCAGGTGGAGAAAAGGAACAAGCAAAAAAATGATGTTATAAGTTCTGAGAGGAATAAACTTTGGAATTTGACTTTTCAGTGTAATGTACTAAAATGCAAAATATTGCCCTCCATTAAAGTGCATGCAAAGTCAATTTGGGGGTAAAAAGTGCAAATGTTGCAATAGATTCATTATGTTAATCTTACAAAAATTCTTAGACTGATATTTGTCTTTATGAATAATTGATTTTTGTAATCCTTTATCTGAGAAAATGAGATATTTCTCTATTTAAGGACTTTCACCTAATGAATACAGTAAGTATAAAATAATTTAAAAACAAACACTTTAAAATTCAATAATTTACATCTAAAGATTGTGGAGACAAATTTTGTAAATGTATTTTCTGGGGCAATGTTTTGTTTACAATGTTTTTAATTTTTAATCAACTTTATAGGAGTAAAGTGAAAATATAAACTAAGAATGTTTAAGAAGACATATTATTTGGATAAAATAAGTAATTCCATTTTAAAGTGTTTTAAATCCACAGGGGTTTCTGTTTGTGATGACTCCCTGGAGGGAAGAAGTGTAATATGAAAAAAATCAGATGTGCAGTCAAAGCAAATTATACCATAAATTTAAATGTCTGGAATATTTAGTGGTATTTTTATTTATAATTCCAATTTCAGTTGAGATATGTAATTTATTTTGTTGTTGTAAAATACTGCTGTAACTAAATGCTAACAGAAATTTTTTGTCAGAACACTCAATGCTAGTCCAAATTTAATTTAATCATTACAAATATTCTTTCCCAATAATTCACATATTTTAATAATTGGTCCCAGTCAAGAAATGGTTCGTTCAGATTTACTGGCATCAATGTCTCGTTAATGCAGTAATAATGGGTGATGAGAGAGTGATCTTTGGAGTAGGAAGTGAAGCAATCCAGAACAATCCTCCATAAATCATAGGTTATCTAAAATATTTCCTCAATTTATTAAATCAGATCTTTATCTTTACAAAATAATTACATCACTACTCCCATAGACATTTTAATGCTAACTATGCATGAAAATAACCCCCAAACTAGCAAGACCAGGGAGAGAAAAGAAGCTGCATTGAGCAGTTTATTCCTCTACTCGATGAATTAAAGGTATGAATTTTGGGCAGGACACATGTCTATGAATAAGGTTCTAAGTAACTCTTTGACTTAAGCTTAACTTTAGTTAATATCTACTAAAAAAGTTATCACCAGGACAAGGCTCCCCATCAGAGAGCCTTTTCGGTTTGAATTATGAAACAAAGATGAAAGAAATGAAGCTGCATCTCATCCTGCCTCTTCAGTGATCCAAAAAAAAAAAAAATGGTGCACTAACTCTCACAGGAAGACTTACAAACTTCACAGGGGGACCTAGACAGTGGGATATCAACTAGAGGGCATCTAAAATGAGGGTCAGGCTGGAAGTCAGCAGCCACCAGGACACAAGACTGCAATTTTATTGTAAGCAGGCATTTGTTTGTTCTTCTTGCATCCCAGATGGAACTGATGTCCAGAAGTGGGATAGAGAGAAGGTATCTAGGAACCCACCCACACCCCAAGCCTCTCAGAGCTGAAAGCTGCCAGCACAGATGGCACATGCAGAAAAGCTTTCAGTGGAATTTGATTGACATTTTAAAATTAATAACTAATAAACTAATAACACAAGTGACTAAAATTGATGGCATCTGTTCAACAAAATGAAATTGCCCCCTGCCATGAGCAAAAAAGAAGAGAAATTACACTAAAATATAGTTGGGGGAATTACTGGAAAAAAGAAGGTATTATGTCTTAAATAATCACTGGTAAGTAACTCATAAACACACAAGTTATCATATTCATCAGTATCTTTTGAATGTCACTATTAAGTTCTCTCTAGATAATATTATGGATTATGACATTAGGTTCAGGTCTCAACAAATTCAAACAACAGATACAAAGTTAAAATATGTGCACATTCAAAAAATATATATCCCATAAACAAGAATATTGTGCAAACACATTCATTCACCAACTGGTTTTATTTTTTTCCTTCAATGTCTCATAGCATGCCAAGCATAATTCTGATACAGCGACTTCAGTGTGAGCACTGTCAGCTTCGTGTCTGCTTCCATTACAATGGAGATAAACCACAATCAATGAAGGATTCACTGGAGAAGTGATGCTGAAAATTAGAACTGAATAATGAAAAGTCATCAACCATTTTGGTGGTCTAAAAGTGGTGAGGGACAGAGAGAAGATGTTATAGACTGAATTATGTCCCCAACTTCACAGTTGAAACTGTAAGCCCTAATGTAAGTTGATCAGGCGATGACTTAAGAGTGGTTAGCTGATCAAAAAGCAGTTTCTTACTGCAATGATACTCAATTTCTAATCAAAAGAGGAAATGACACCAGGGGTCGGAGTACACAAAGGAAAAGCCATATGAGAACACAATATCTGCAAGTCAGGAGGAAATGCCTCATCAGAAAACAACTCTCTTCTTGGCGCCTTGATTGGGCACCACCAGCTTCAGAATCCTGAGAAAGTTAATTTCTGTTTCTTAAGTCATCCAATCAGTAGTATCTGTTATGGAAACCCTAAGAGATTAATAAGGAAGGTAAATAGTTATGACAGAGAACACAACTAATACAAAGTTTCTAAGGAAGTGAGAGGCTGAGAGAGTTTGAGAGCCAAGTGGTATGATTAGGTGTGGAGTCACATGGAGTAAGGCTGACATCGGGTGTGAAAGTGGCAGAGTTTAGCAGATCGATTTCAGATTTTGTAAATCAACTACCAAAGAAATAATGTAATTTTCTAGTTAGTCAAGGTTAAGTCATATGTGATCCTTTAATTTTGATAAAATTACCAGGACTGTTAGTTTTTATATGCATTTTCATATCTTAAACTGGTGATATCAATAATACCTAATAGAACTATCTACTTTATATCTCCTATATTATTTTCATCTCCCATAATTAATTCTACAAGTTTGTAGCGGTCATCTGACCTCATCTAGTCTTGGCAAGGTGAGTCTTGCTTTAATCTGCGAATCTACTGAACTTGGCCCCTCATTATAATTTGGACTTGCTCTGTTCCAGAAAACACTAACAAAGCTTCTCAGCATGCTGACAGAGGTAAAAGAGAAGAAAAATAAACCAAGTGAGGCCCCTTGAGATGAAGGCTTAGAACTGGTAACTATAAACTTAGACTCTTATTCTGTTGCCCAGTGGAGAGCATACAGCTAATTCCAAAGTTTAGAAGTATAGAAAAACACTTTAGTAAGAAGAGCTGGAAAGGAAAATAAAAAATTTAAAAAGGAAAAATGAATGAAAAAGTAGGGTCAATAATTTTTATATCTACATTCATATAACATACCAGCATTCACCGCTAATTATGTAAACAAAAACCAATACATAACTAATCATGATAAATTTATGCTTAATAGAAAATTAAATTGTAAAATAATTGCATAATCACGATCAAGACCATCCTGTTGTTTGTCGCTTGCCTCAAGCAGGCCCCAATAACGTCTCCTTTGTCCTAGCCCTGAGATTTTTTAAAAAGTGCCATATTCAAGGCTCTTTCAGGGTTAGGGGAATGAGACCCGTCATTGTTACAGATATTTGGCATATTGGGTACACCACAAGGAATTTGCCAGACTCTGCCGTGTGGGCAGGTTACATTCAGTAGCCTGCCAGTTTGTCCAAAGTAAGAATGAGATAATAAGATGTCGGCTTCCGGGAGCTGGGTTTTATAGTCTCTGGGTCTGGGTCGTTGATGGGATTACACGGCACCAGGGGGCCAGTTGGTGGGTGTGACCCCTGCCTACTGGAATATGGAGGATCTGGGTGGAGGATGCTCAGCCCCAATCCGAGCAGGCTTGGTGATCTCAGCCCTGGAACCCGCATGCCTTTGTTCCTCTGCCGGTATCTTCATGCGTGTGGAGAGTGGTCTCAGCATGGTGGTGGCTGGTTCTGGAGGTCTTCGGCTGCCGAGGGTCTGCTCGGGGTGGGGAGGGAAACAACCTGCTCCCCTCCAAGGGGCCCCGGCGAGGACAGTCAGGCGCGGGGGCAGGAGACTCTGCCAATTGCATAATATTTAGATTAAATTATATCATGTATACACTGTAGCACTGTCCTCCCATTGTTCACCGATTAGTGGGCACCAGTAACGTCTCACAACAAATTGTGTGACTTCTTGTTACTGTTTTTGGCTTTGTTTTTTTTTTCCTTTTTGGGTCACACATGGCAGTGCACAGGGATTATTCCTGACTCTACACTCAGGAATTACTCCTGGCGGCGCTCAGGGGACCATATGGGATGCTGGGAATCGAACCCAGGTCGGCCGCGTGCAAGGCAAATGCCCTACCCGCTGTGCTATCACTCCAGCCCCTTGTTACTGTTGTTGGTGTATCGAATACATCACGGGGAACTTGCCAAGCTTTGCCATGTGGGCGAGATACTCTCGGTAGCTTGCCCAGCTCTCCAAGAGGCGCAGAGGAATCAAACCCAGGTCAGCTGCATGCAAGGCAAACGCCTTACCCACTGTGCTATCCTCTAGCCCATAAAACACATAATTAAAGGAAAACATAAGAGCTCTGAGATCATCAGTAAATTCCTATGACTACTTCAGTGCTAATCAGCACATTACAAACCAACATTGTACCTGAGTTCCACTAAATAGTTCCACAAATTAAAAAGTAAATAATATCTGCTGTAAATATCAACTTCCACAATATTAAACAATAAAAATGCAGCCTAATTAATTCTATGAGTTTAGCGGTTTTATTATTATAGGATTACTCTATAAAAAATTATAGATGAGTAGTATTCACGTACATATGAAGGAAAAATTTATTGTAAACTTAAGGATATTATATGAAACAAGATGTACAAAGAATATTAAACAAGTACAGAGAGGGAATTTATCTCAAGCATTAAAAATTGATAGTGAAAAATTGAAGTGTCCCCTCTTAGATCAGGAACTAGGAGAGAACATCTGTTCTTTTAACTTTCATTTAACATTACTCTGGATAATAAAAACAGTGATAAAGTGGGGACCACTATGACAATCATGTTGGAAATGATCACTCTGGACAATAACTGAGTGCTAAAAGGAGGTAAATGGATATGCATGATAACTTCTCAGTACCTGTATTACTGTATTCTAAAGAAGCATAATGAGCAGAGGAGGAAGACGAGGAGGGGGTGAGAGAGAGAGAGAGAGAGAGAGAGAGAGAGAGAGAGAGAGAGAGAGAGAGAGAGAGAGAGAGAGAGAAGCAGACAGGCAGACAGGCAGACAGAGACTGAGACAGAGACAGACAGACGGTGGGGAAAGGTCTGCCATAGAGGCAGGCTGGGATAGAGGGGCAGGTGGAGAGGGCAGCAGGATGAAAAATGGAAACTGGGGGGACATTGGTGGTGGAAAATGTACACTGCTGAAGGGATGGGTATTGGGTATTGGGACATTCTATTACAGACACCAAATAATGAACAACTTTGCAACTCCATTTAAAAAAATTGAAACAAATTGAAACAAAGCAAAAAATGCCCAGTTCAGGAAATAATACTTTTTGTATGCATAGATTACATAAAAAGTTCTATGGAAATCACTAAACCTCTCTTACTCAGGGAAGATAAATTGCAATATGCCCAAATGCTACTCTAGTGATAAACTATAGACTGCACTGACTCTTGTTTTTTTTCTATATATGTATACATGCACACATATACATATGGGTATATATATATGTACATAGATTAAATTTAATTTGTAAGTTAGGCATAGTAAGAAACTGACAATGATATTAACAAGACGGAACAACTTTATAAACTCACTAAAATAAAAAATATGTTTTTGGGATGTTCTCTTACTTTCTCAAAACCCCACTTTGACCAAATACTTCCATTCTGCCATTAATGTAGGTAATGTAAAGCACGGAAAGTGAATCCAAAGTAAAGGAGGACTGCTATATAAAAAATTTATAGAATTAGTACATTTTAGAAGGTTGAGAAATAAAATTCTAAACACAATATTATTTCTTTTTCCTACACACGAACAATGAACAATTGGGGGAAATTATGAAATAGTATTTATAAAAGTATCAAAAACTGAAACATGGATTAATACTCTAAAAGATACAGAATACTATGTATACAATAAAAAACAAAGAATTACTGCTGGGGTAAGAGAAGATATATGAACAGACTTAATTTACTCATAAAAGGGATAATACTGCCAGTATATAATTTATTCCCAAATTGACTTAACATATTTTTTAGCCTCAACCACAGCCACTTAAGAATTTATCTAATTAAAAATTAAAAACTATATTAAATGTTGGTAATTTAATAGAAACAGAATATTTCACAGACAGCCAAACTGTTAAACAGAATCTCCCCTTGAAAATGTTTTCTTTAATTAAAGTGTAACATATATTGATCAGGTGACCTACACTTTCAACATATAGTACATACTTCTGAGAAATAAAAACACATGTCCTATTAGAGGACTGAGCACTGATGTTTTTAGTAACATCATTTGTAATAACTAAAACTGTGTATCAACAAATGAATGCAAAAACAATCTGGCATATCTAAACACTGCTTACTACATAATAAAGAAACAACTACTGATACAAAGTACATGATTAAATACAAAATAGTTATACTAAATTAACTAAAGTATCTGAACAAACAGAATGCATACCATGTGATAGTTGTGATATAAAATTGAATAAAATGTGCTGTGATCTAAGTACAAGATCAAAGAAACAAGAAGAACTAGAATAGAAGGATGTATACCTAAGTAGTTGAGGATGATGACAAAGTTCCTTAAATTGATTTCATTGCTTTCATATTAATATGTATGTATAAAAAATCACACACTTTATTGTCATTATTTTTGTTTGGTGTTCTGGGAAGGTCACATCCAGTGGTGTTCAGGACTAACTTTTTTCTTTACACTTAGGGATAACTTCTGGCATTGATCTGGGGAAGATACAGGATCAAACCCTAGTTAGCAATATTCAATACAATCACCTTACCTGCCCTACTATATAGCTCTGGCCACCAAATTCCTTTTTTTATTTTTATGTTTAGTTTTATTCCTGCAGGCTCTGGGTGGTTCCACCCAGTGATGCTCAACACTCCTGCATTCATGGATCACTCCTGTACGCCTGCTTTGGCGGGCGGGAGGGGTGAAGGGGACAACATGGTATGCTCGGTATGACATCCAGGTTGGCAGCACACAAGGTAAGAATTCTACCCACTGTACTATCGCTCTTCTCCCTCATAGTTATTTAAGTACTATTTAATCAAGCTTGATCACTTGATCAAGCTATTATAAATAAATGGTTCCATATTTATTTCTTGTTTTTAATTGAATTTTATACAATTTTAACATAAAGCATTTTATAATGCAAAAATGTCATTGAGACATTTTAAATATCAGTTTGCTTTTTTTTTACAAACTCCATACTGTTATATTAATGATTAATCACTATAAAACAAACTTTACCTTCGTCAAAATTGAGGAAAGTTCTGATGGCAAATGTATTTCACATTCTAAAAGAAATGGATGCCAAAAAATTAAAATAAATTCAAAAGATCAAATGGAACCTGAAAAAATTTATATACTTAACAAAAAAAAGTAGAAAAAAGGAGAAAAAAATGGAAAGCATAAGATGTAAAAATTACTGATATCAGAGAAATAAGCTTTAATCAAAATTAAGAAAAAGTAGATTTTCTTGTTGGAAATTGCATTGATATTTCTGAAATCATATTAAAATTAAATAAAGCAGAATTATTTTGGCAATTAATACAGTGCAAATAGATACGATCTTGATAGTATTTTATTTTGGTATCAAGATATGCATTTGAAATTTGAGCCTTCAAACATATTTAAGGAGAATATATATATATCCACATTTATACATATATATGCATATGTTGTTTTAAGGGCTGGAGCGATAGCACAGCGGTAGGGCGTTTTCCTTGCACGCAGACAATATGGCCGACCCGAGTTCGATTCCTCCGCCCCTCTCAGAGAACCCGGCAAGCTACCGAGAGTATCTCGCCCCCACGGCAGAGCCTGGCAAGCTCCCCGTGACATATTCGATATGACAAACACAGTAACAACAAAGTCTCCAATGGAGACATTACTGGGCCCGCTCGAGCAAATCGATGAACAGCGGGAGGATAGTGACAGGACAGTGACAGTGACCATTGTTTTAAGGAAAAAAATTTCACTACTGTTTTTAGGCGATATATATATAGGCAGAGCTAGTAAATATAACTTTATGATTTTCCCCTTTAATTTTTCTAGTTTAAGATATACTACCTTTGTTTTTCATACTACATGAAGTTTCAATAACAGTAATCTTTCCTTCCACAATACTTTTGATATATAATGCTACTCTCTTTTAATCTCTAAATTTAGCTAATAATTTTCAGTTAAAACCCTGACCAACAAAAGTCAACAATTTTGCAGTTGCTTTTAGCTCTTTTGTCAATAATTTTCAGTTTCGTTTAATTATCCTTGGAGGCTTCATTAGATCCAATAAAGAACTAGGCATCATTTTAATTAGAATTAACACTTTCATCCTGCTTATGAATATATATAAGATAAACTTTGAAATGCGAGCCATTTGGGAAAACAGTCAAGCTGTCATAGTAAAATTAAGACATTTCTCATGAAACGTTACAATTCTGTGGCCACCAGGTAGATACAAAAAACATTCGTTGTTCCCATACTGAAGAAAATTCTCTCAGGAAAAAAAGCGTTACTATCCCCACTAGTAATTCTTACACTCTTTGATCATTATCTCTTTGAAGTAATATTCATTTAAAGACATAGTTTACACATAATGTTAGACTGTCTTTAATGTTTGATCAGTAGATACTATAAAAATTGCATGGCCTATTTTCTATCGGTCAATCACACTAGTAAATTGTGTGAGCCTCACTAATACCGATGTACCAAAGATCAGAGCCACTTCCTAAGAATGCCCTGCACAAACCCCAAAACTATGATGGAATAAAATGCATTAAGCAATTACTTCTCTATTTTCTCCAGTCAAGACTTTGTGTATTTATTCATATATCTTATAAAAGGGAGGAATAGAATGAGTAAAGAAAGAGGAAAAAGATAGGATTTGTATTTGAAGCTCAAGATTCTACTCAAACAGTAAATAGCCTGAGGTAGAGAGACTAATAGTACTTAGGGAGGTGATAATAAGATTGACCATGAAATACTGTATACATGTACTAAGAGAAAACATAAAAGTATTTTTTCCCAAATCTGTGCCTTTTTAGTTATAATAAATGAATTAAATATCTATCGACATTGAAAGATAGCAGTAATAATATAACAGGCCAGGGGTGTGGCTTAGTGGTAAAGAACATGTCTCAGATTCAAGGCTCTCGCCTGGAGTCGCAACAGAACTAGTAAAATATAATCATGATTCCATGGGAAGTTTAGTTAGGTATGTAATACATTTCAAATATAAGTGAAAATGATAATAAACTATCCATGATCCAGTAAAAGTTGATTTCTACAAAGGGCATAAATAAGAGCTCTGTGGTTGGGGGGTGGGGTGCAACAAGAATGAGAAACATAAGTAATAAGTTACAAAATGCCATATGATATACTTGCAAAGAAGCACTAGTAAAAATGGGAATCAGGCTGTTGCTAGGGAAATCTGCTATTTTCAAAGAATAACATAGATTAATTGGCCTTGTTATTGCAGGTGGAACAATTACAAAGTGGTGCCTGAACCAGGGAACGTGAATGGTTGAAGATTATCATGGAGATCCTACATAAACGTTCCAAGTGGGTTAAAAAAAATGAAACAAAATCGGTGTAGAATTAGACCCTTTATTAATAATCAGTCCTTCCTGAATGAAGGAACTCTAGAAACTGAGATGTGGAATAGGGTGAGGGATAATGTATTTCAGGTACTGAGGCTGAGCAAGAAAATAAGTGCCCCGGGAAGAGGCTCTTTCATAGCTATGGTCAGCTACAAAATGGGCCCTGAAGAGAAACAGTTAAGGAAAAAGAAATAAGGAATAAAATTGAGGTCTCTTTATGAATATGAGCCGGATCAGAGGACCTTGGAGGGGGTCTCCTTGGCCACTACACAGTTAGCCATAAAGAGTTAAAAAAGAAACAGAAGAGCATTTTGCATCTGAAAACTTAAAAGCAGCTGCATCACTTCCCATTTCTTATCAAATTTCAAAGAGATTTTATCCAGTTGTAGCTAAGTCTCCTTTAAAAAAAATCTAATGGGAAGGAAGAAAAAGAAAAGCTCAGTAGTGGCTTAAAGCCTGAAAAACCTACTTCTGCTCCTTAGGAGACTTCTCTGTCAACAGATCCAGATTTGTATGATGAGCTGGCTGAAACTAATGATTTTACTGCATATCCTAATTCAGACTCAGATTCAAACTCCCTCATAGGAGCCTCTAAAGACTGAGGATCCCCCACACCCTGCCCTCCAGCCATTAGGCAAATGCAACTGTGCCTTTGGCCAGCCTATCCGCAGCTTCTTGCCCTATATCCAGTTCTCTCTCTGTCAGGGGCTGCCACCAGGTTAAGACATTAATTACATCTTGCTCTCAGACTTGAAGGGCTGTTCATTATGAGCCCATGGTCTGATAAGAAAACGTTAACTCTCTAACTTAGAACCAGGAAAGCTGAAAATCATAATGTCTCACTGTCTCTGGTTTGCAATGATTTGGCAATAATTTGACTTGCCGGCTTAATACCAGCTGAGCTCTTTGCTTCCCTGAAAAACAACTCCACTACTTAAACTATGAGCTTTTTGTCTTTTCAGAATGTAATTTAAATTTTTTTCAATTTTTTAAAAATTGAATCACTGTGAAATAGCAAACCTACCATGGGCTTTTATCTCTAACTTGGTAGAGCCAGGTTACTTTTGTGAAAATCCTGCAAAGTCAGACAAGAAAGAATAATTTATATTGTTAAAGTAATCAAGTTGCTCAGCCCACACCATCATCTATGTGATTTATGATCACTGTGGTCTTCCATTAGCATAGTTCTATCAGGTAGGTTAGCTAAAACCTTTCTCCCTAGGCCTAACGTTTTATTTTAGTATTCATGTCCACTGAACCCCCCCCCTCCCCCGTGCCTACTCCTAGTTTGCCACTCTATTCCTTGACTGTAATTCCTTTTTCTTAATGTTTTCAGAGTTGAGCTCAATCTTCGCTTGCCAAACTTTATTGTAGGAGAGTCTGCCTTATAGGCTCATTAACAAGTATTAAATCAATTTTTCTTTAACAATGTAAAAAATTACCTAGAATTTCCTTTTAACGAATAGCTATCATTCATAGAATAGATAATATGCTTTTTATATATAAAACAACAAACTAATATGGACTATAAACTAATCATTCTTCACCAAATTTGTTGCTCTTTTACCTTTCATTCTTCAAAAATTACTATTTCATCATAATTCTAAATTTCAGAAAATTTCAATTTGCCTCCTATTATAAATAAATTCGCTGTTTATCTATTTTGCTTTTTGAGCCATAGGCATAAGTGCTCAGAACTCACTCCTGTTTTTTTCCTTAGCGGTCCCTTCTGGCAGTGCCTGAGGTAGCATACAGGTTACCAGGTATCAAACTTGAATTGGCAGCATTCAAGCCAAGTGCCTTCCTCTGCACTTTTCTTTTCTTTTCTTTTTTTTCTTTTTGGGTCACACCTGGCGATGCACAGGGGTTACTCCTGGCTCTGCACTCAGGAGTTACTCCTGGTGGTGCTCAGGGGACCATATGGGATGCTGGGAATTGAATCCGGGTCGGCCGCGTGCAAGGCAAACGCCCTACCCGCTGTGCTATCTCTCCAGCCCCTGCACTTTTCTACTGGCCCAAAATTAGCTTTTTGCTCTAACTTTGCCTTAGGCTTAATCTTAGTGCAATAAAATATTTTCTGTGGGCACATCAATAGATCACATACAACTTTTGAACAAAACTTAGTGAGCCACAATAAATTAAAATATTGACCTAAGTAATATGTGCTATTTATTGTATAGGTTCATTTTAATAATGCAGATGAACAACAGGAGGACCGTAATGTGATGATATGCATGCCAAATTAGCTCACACTTAACAATCTTAAGTGTGTATATACAATTAGACTAAAGGAGAGTATAATCGTGGTCATAATTCAGGTGCCAAATAAATATACAATCTGTAGAGAAACCTCAATAATATATATTGATTGCAATCTCAAAGTTTTTAATTTACTATAAAAGATTTGTAAATTTTTTCAAGGACATCTAATCGCTAAATATAAAAGGCGAAAAATCTATAGGTTTATTTTTTTTCTAGTAGGGTGAAAAATAAGCCATCCTCAATAGATTTATTTTTAAACCAGAAACAAAAATAAAAGAAAGAAACAAAGATATTAGTCACTTTAAGAAAAAGACAGATATGCAGTGATCCTATTTAAGGGATTCTATTCAAGACAATGGTTGTTTGTCTTTCTCCAACTGGACAGGGTTTTCATCTTTCAAGAAGTTTCATGACTTTAAATACCAATCACTTCTGACTATGTCAAATAATGGTAATAAATCATGCATTTTCCTCCTCTACTATTAAAGACAGAATATTTTTCCCCCAAGTTCCCATTAATTCTGGTTCTGCATGCTTCTCTGTTTATACAGAAACTTATTTGTTGGGGAAGGAACTGTGGATCATGCCCTGCTGTACAGGGGCTACGTCCAGCTCTGTGTTTGAAGGTCATTAGCATCAATGCTCAGGAGACCATGTGATGCTACAATAGGAACTGGGGACTTCTGCATGCAAAAAAGTCCCTTTACCTTGTAGTATCTTCCTTGGTCCAGACACAGTTCTTGTACAGAACAACTTGTACTTGAAAATGAAAATATCAAACTTTTAAATTTATCTTTAAATTTATCACTGTCCATGATTCACTATAAATCTAACAGTATTTAGACTGCTAATGAATATTTAAATACTAGAAAACTTTATGGGAATTTATTCTAAAAACAAGATAGTTTACTAAACCTGAATCTAAAATAACAACTGGTTATTAAAGTTTATTTTTGTATCGAATTAAATCATGTACAAAAGTTTTTCATGTGCAGTATTATCCAGTGAAAGAGAAAGAAAAGCAACATCAGTGAGAGCCAGGGAGATAATTTAAGGGCCAGAGCAAGTGGTTTATGTGCAAGACACCAGCATTCAATCCCCAGGACCATTACCGATATGAACTCCCATCCGACCCCAATAACCTCAATAGCAATCATCAAGCACTAAGCTGGGAAAAACCCCTGAATATTGATAGGTATGTCCCAAAACTAAGAAAAGCAGCCTTGTTTTTTTTAATATACCATGTTAATAATTGCTACTAGAATTAATTTCATTCTTATTACAAAAACTTCTCAAAACACTCAATACATCTAAGAACATCTCCAAATATAATATGTATCAAGAACAAAATAAAAATATATAACAGAAAATATATAACATGTATTTGATTTCAACACCAGATCCCAGGCAAATAGAGTAACTTATTATACATGAAATAAAAACAAAAATGTTTCAAAAATTACATGGTATTTTAAACCAAAATAAACATTATAAGTGTTTCTATACAGATGCCATGTTCCTCTACCTTGCTGAATGCAAGACACCTTTTTCCTACATCAAATTTCTACTTTTTTAAAAGATGTATTATTTCCTTAGTACAACTAAAAATGAGGAAAACGAACAACAAATACTTCTGTAGACACAATGTCACCCAATAAATGAAATAAACACTTAAGTAAGTATAGTCAAATTAAAATTCCATAATGTGGAAAAAGTTTTGAGAATTAAAAAACTTTAAACAAAATTATATAGTAGGATTCCAATCAATATCGAACAGATACTATGGAATAAGAACAGAATGATGACATATAAGCACACATACACGCATACACACACACACATTCTTAGGTTATAAACAGAAAGAGAATTTCACTCCTCTTCTAAAGTTAACCATACCTCACACACCACCCAAGTTACCAATACTTTTCTACTATAGCCCACTGTATCACCTCCTCCTATAGAGTCACCTCCTCATACCTTTAATTAAATAGACTTCCTTTTTTACATTTTATAATAAATAATAAAATGTAAAAAGATAAAGCATCTTTATCATAAATGTTCTGCCTCTGTATATGAGGATTTAGTTCTGAGTTATCAGTTATACTCTACTGACCTATTTGATTACAATATCTAGGTAGTAGTGTTGTAGGCAGACAGGTAGACAGAAAAGGGCCCTTGTGGTAATGGAATATCTGGAAAATAATAAAACCAATAGTCCTGAAGCTGCAAGGAAGTTCACCTGTGAACACAGGAATTAGGCCTGATAAGAACTTCCTGGCCCCAAGAGACCTAGACAAGGGTCTGGACACCCCTCTGAGAGAAGTTGGCAGCAGGAACAACGGCCAAAAAGGGATTTCAAAGAAGACCATCAACCACTCGCAACTCTACCTCCTTGGCAACTACACTAGCAATGGACTTTTACCTAGGTAGAAGCCCCCCATGAGGGCAGGTTGGAAAAACCCTATACAAGCTACCTTGAACAAAGGAAGGGTGAGCATATGCTGCTCAATTCCATGTGCTGCTTGTAAACATGTGGCCAATTATATGTAGTGCACAAGTACATATGTATTACCTACAATTCCTTTCTTGAGATGTGTACTTGAGATGTTGGTCCATCTTTGAAGAATGTCATGCTCTCTCTCTCTCGCTCTCTCTCTCTCTCGTTCTCTCACTCTCTCTCTCTCCCTTTGCTCAACCTCTTTCCCCTTCCTAAAAGATCCCCAATAAAATCTATTTTCACTTCACTTCTTGTCTACTCCTGAAATTCTTTTCTGTGAGACAGGACAAAGTATCTGGAAGCCCTGGATAAGGCCTAGGATCGACTTTCTTTTTCTTGCAAAGAGCAAATCCTCACTCCAGCCTGAGTCTGTGGCTCCTCAAGAAATCAGGTGGTGGGAATCAACTCCTGTGCTAAGGAGACCAATTGAGTGTCCCTTGAAAACAAAGGACTCATCCACAGACTTTAGCAGCCCTATCCTTCCCAAGTGGTCCAGGGTAGCAGAGGCAGATGGGAGTAAAGGATGCTCTCTCTCTTCTCTGCCTCACATAAGTCACATGTGGGGGCCCACCAACTTCAGTGGTCACTTAAGTAATAACAATAAATTGTTATTTTATTAGTAATGATATATTCTTATGGAAAGAAATATATTTTCAGACTATTGAAGAAAAAAATCAGTATTTTATACTTTATCATTAAGGAGAGAAGGCAAATTATAATTTTAGACATCTTTATATAAACATAAGAAACACTTACGGAATCATAAATCTACCAACAAATATACTACAAAAAACAGGATACTAAACCCATAGTAAAAGAGTTAACTATAGAAAATGTAGCAAGAAAAAACACTATTAATATATTTTGGTGTAACTAACTTTGAACTTAAAAAGTTATTGATTTTATTCATTTAAAGGGTATGATAAAATTTTAAACAACATTGCAAGATAGTTACAGATCTCAGTTGCTCACAAATGTGTTTGGAATAAAATATTGAAATGTCTATTTCAATCCTTGCAAATACACATGTTAAGAAAATATTAAGAAAAATAAAGGATGGTCTATAAAATATGATTTGTAACTTTTAAGTTTACAGAGTATAAAACAGGAGCTTAAATAAAAGCTGAATTCTGATTAAAACAATTAACTAAAATTATCAAATCAAGACATATTGCCCTACTTAAAAATTGTGATAAAGAACAATCTATAATAGAATTATTTTACTTTACCTCGTCATGCTTGGAAATAATACCTCCTATTTTTAGGCTCCTTTGAGTTTCTTGATTTTACATTCTTTTCTAGCTCAATGAAAATCTGAAATTGCTTCATAAAAAGGCAGCTTTATTTGGAATTGGAGGTTATATATAAGAGTTTATATTTAGTTTTTGAGAACCTTTAGGAGTGAAATACTATTTGGGCCAATAAGTCTGACCTTTTTTTCCTGATTCCAATCTCACCTTTCCACTTTTCATCATATCCTCAAGTCCCTTTATTTAATGCCAGCAAATTTTGGTGTCTCAAATTTCTTTATGCTCTCTGCTTCTACAATCATTTCTGATAACATGATTAGACAGAAGATCATAGACACAGACATAAATGTTTCTGAACCATTGCAGAGGACAGAGCCGTGAAGACTTAATAATGACACTCAGGAGATCGAATCAACAGTTGTATCTCTAAAAGGCCCTGTATATTCCTATTCAATGTGATGATCTGAGAATTGTTAGTATCCACATATCTACTTCGGAAATGAAAAATGAAAGCACATGCCTAAGGCGAATTTCTTTTAATTCCAATAATTCATAACTTTTAAGTTTTATTATAATAATAATGGCATACAGAAGGCAAACTTAATAATTATAAATACATAATGATAGGCAAACTTGTCTTTACCCAAAAGTCCAAAATCTCAAACCATAAATAAAATTTCTATTCTAACCAAACATATTCTAAATAAATATATGAGATTTTTATATCCAAGTAATCTTCAAAATCACAACCAACAAAAATTACATTAAAATTTTCAACCTAATTTTTTCTATTACTTTTCATAAGAGTTTAAATATTCTTTTTCTTCCCAAATTTTATTGTATTAAAGCATCAAGAGTTACAAAGTTATTCGCAGTTGGGTTTCTGACATATAATGTTCCAT
This sequence comes from Sorex fumeus, assembly GCF_029834395.1. Classification (NCBI taxonomy): domain Eukaryota; kingdom Metazoa; phylum Chordata; class Mammalia; order Eulipotyphla; family Soricidae; genus Sorex; species Sorex fumeus. The sequence continues at coordinate 3,125,844 of NW_026606186.1, forward strand.
CACCAATCCCACCACCAGTGTCAACTTCCTTCCACTAGAGTTCCCAGATTCCCTCTCCTCCCCCACTCCCTACCCCAACCCCAGCCTACCATCAAGACTGGCATCATTTATACTTGGCTATTGAATTTTGGATCTCATGATTTCAGTGTTGTTGACTCTGAAGTTTGACTATTTAGCTCGAGAATTGCTTAATACCACCAATGTACCTGAATCCCCTTGACCCCTGCCCCCATTACTTCTCATCTATCTATTTTCCCTTCTTTACTCTATTTCTTTCCTTCTCCACATTATACTCTAGGGCCAAGGGTGATCTAAGCACAGTCCTTTTAAACCATTGCATTTCCTCATCCAGTTACTCTAAATAAAACATATAAGTGATGCCCTGTGTTTGTAAAGCCTCTGGCTTACTTCATTTAATATATCTTATTTAGCAGTGTTAATATCACTGTCCTATCATTGTTCATCAATTTGCTCAAGCGGGCACCAGTAATGTCTCACAACAAATTGTGAGACTTGATGTTACTGTTTTTGCATAATGAATATATCACGGGTAGCTTGCCAGGCTATGCAGAGTGGGCAAGATATTCTCTGTAGCTCACCAGTCTCTCTACCAGGGGCAGAGGAATTGAACCTGAGCTGTCCGCATGCAAGGTAAATGCCCTAGCCTATGTGCTATCACTCCAGCCCAATGTGTTAATCACGGTCATGGTCACGGTCCTCCCGTTGTTCATTGATTTGCTCGAGTGGGCCCAGTAACGTCTCCATCATGAGACTTGTTGATACTGTGTTTGGCATATCGAATACATCATGGGGAGCTTGCCAGGCTCTGCCGTGCGGGCGAGATACTCTCGGTAGCTTGCTGGGCTCTCCGAGAGGGGTGGAGGAATCGAATTCGGGTCGGCCATGCTGGCTGCTTGTAAGCCAAGCGCACTATCACTGTGCTATCGCTCCAGCCCAATGTGTTAATATATTCTTAAGTATATGAATATAAAATATTACTTGATGTTTATTAAAACCATGTGAACCAATATTTTTTTAAATTGAAATCGTTAGGGCCCGCTCGAGCAAATCGACGATCAAGGGGAGGGCCTTTAGAGTATTAACGCAGAACAATTAAAAATTAATTATCTATAACATTAATTTAACCAAATATGATTGCTTTAATTATTAACTTGTCACTGTCACTGTCACTGTCCTCCTATTGTTCATCGATTTGCTCGAGCGGGCCCAGTAACGTCTCCATTGGAGACTTTGTTGTTACTGTGTTTGGCATATCAAATACGTCACGGGTAGCTTGCCAGGCTCTGCCGTGTGGGCGAGATACTCTCGGTAGCTTGCCGGGCTCTCCAAGAGGGGCGGAGGAATCGAACTCTGGTCGGCCATGTTGGCTGCATGCAAGGCAAACGCCCTACTGCCATGCTATAGCTCCAGCCCAATTATTAACTTAGAAGGTAAATATGAGAAATAAATGTATATTTGAGGCAAGAATTAAATGCTACTTGTAATATAGTAACCTAAAATTTCAGTTTACAATTTTAGTCTAAAAATTGATTAATATGGTACTATGTATAGTTTAATATGGTTAATAAAAGATAAGTATGCCCCACTTTTTTATGTTTCTGGAGTCTGAACTGATATAGACTTCAAAAAATATTATAAAGAATCAGAAATTTGAACATTCCACAGTATATTTGGGGGGGTTAGTTTGATTTGTTTTGGTTTTTAGGGAAATGGGTCACTCTAGGTGACTATCAGGATCTATTCACAGCTCTGTGCTCAGGAGTGACTTGTGTGGTTGCTCAGGAAGCCATATACACTGTAGCATTATAGCACTGTCCTCCCATTGTTCATCAATTTGCTCGAGCAGGCACCAGTAACGTCTACATTATGAGACTTGTTACTGTTTTTGGCATATCAAATATGCCATGGAGAACTTGCTAGGCCCTGGGCAGAGCCGATAGCACAGCGGGTAGGGTGTTTGCCTTGCACATGGCTGACCCGGGTTCGATTCCTCTGTCCCTCTTAGAGAGCCTGGGAAGCTACCAAGAGTATCCTGCACTCACGGCAGTGCCTGGCAAGCTCCCCGTGGCATATTCAATATGCCAAAAACAGTAACAACAAGTCTCACAATGGAGAGGGTAATGGTGCCCGCTCAAACAAATCTCAAACCATATACAGTTCCAAGAATTTGGGGTGGTGTTGGGAGGACGGAAGACAAGCACCTTAACACCTGTACTATCGTTCTAGTTGCCACAGCATAATTTTAGAATAAATATAAAATAACATAAATTGTATGAATAAAAAACATATGTATCATTTACTAGATGTTAATAATACCGGTAGAGATTTAATCTAGTTTTAATCAGCTTGTTTCTGTTACATAGCAGATCAATGATTTTCAAATCAAGAAAATTATGAAAATCCTGAAATTCATTATAATTTTTCTTATTTATCATCTCTAACAATAATGTTTCAGATAAATCTATCTGTTTTACCATCATTATAAGTAATTTAAATGTCATTTGGATGTATAGATACTGTTATAAATGTTTTTCCATTTCAAAATAAACACATAGGGAAAAGGACCTATTTAATGATGAGTGATTTAAGTGCTCCTTTTGACTATATCTGCCAGTCAGGAAAAATTAAAGTTTCAAGTTAGAGGCGTAACGCTTAGAATAAGAAAATGAATGAAAAGGGGAAATTAAAGGGAAGAAGTGGGAAGAATAGAAGAAAGGAATGTAGGGAGAAAAGAGACAAAATGGAAAAATTCTAAGCTTTAGCTTTTAATTTAATATGAATTAGTCAGTGACACTAGAGATTAAAATTCTGTTTCTGTTGATTTAGGATCCTATTCATAGAATGAGGAATAAAATATTTTCTAGACTTTCCTGACCTAAACTACTGTAACACTTCTTGAAGAAAACATTCCTGTTCTGCAAATAGAAGAAACATAGCATTTCATAGAGGTAGTGATAGTTTCTCCTATAGTTATTCAGTGCAGCCTGATTTTCAAAACCTTCTGATCATTCACATCAATAAGTGTCTTAACTTTGTAACACACATGGGTTTTAAATGCAGTTCTTTTTTCTTCCAGAACTGGTTAAAAAGGCAAATAATCAATTAGTGCAAATGATGGGAATCCAAATGATTTTATTTTATGAAGACTTTGTTACATGAAATCTGTGCTAGACCTTAGAGAACATATCAAATACCTACACACAAAAAAGATATCACACAGATGAATTATGCCAAAACTCAGAGATATGGGATTTTATAAGTAATAAAAAGGGAACAGGAAACAGTTTGATGAAGTTAGAAAAGAACAGAACAAGGACAAGTGTGAACTCTCTTCAGTACTTTTGTTAAGACCTACATTTAATGTATGTAACTAAAGGAAAGAAAAAACTTACAATATTTCCTAATATAAAGCAAATTAAAATTGTTACTAGAAAATTTCTCTGAAAATTTTTATTTAGACCTCCAACCTCCAAGATGAAGCATGATTCACATGAGTGAAGCATTTCAGATGTCCAACACTGCTAACTCTTCAAATAACTACAGTGGCTGAAGTAATTCCAGATAAATTCAACAGAATTATCACCCAGCTGAGATCAGTCCATATTGTAAACAAAAGCTCTGAGTTAAAAACATGGAATATAATGCACTCTCTCTCTCTCTCTCTCTCTCTCTCTCTCTCTCTCTCACACACACACACACACACACACACATACACACACACATTAAAACTGTGTTAGCTTTAGCAGCGCATAGACAGAATAATCGAAACTTTTGACATTTAATTTGAACAGATTGTGAAAGCTAGAGGAGTAGCAAGGTGCGTGTGAAGGAACCTGTAAAGGCAATACGTGACTTACTATTGCAGATAATAAAAAGTAATCTTCTTTCCTGTAGAAAACAAAAGGTAATCCCATGTCCCTTACTGGGACTACAACTAGTGAGAATACTTCTTAAGAGCTTGGAAGAAAAAAAAGTATTTCGAAATAATGACCTGGAGCGATAGCACAGCGGGTAGGGCGTCTGCCTTGCACGCAGTCAACATGGCCGACCCGAGTTCGATTCCTCCGCCCCTCTCGGAGAGCCCGGCAAGCTACCGAGAGTATTCGATATGCCAGACACAGTAACAACAAAGTCTCCAATGGAGACGTTACTGGGCCCGCTCGAGCAAATCGACGATCAACCGGAGGGCCTTTACTTCACTTACTTTACTTTCAAAAAAGATGTTGAAACTGTCTACTAACATTTCTCATGCAATACTTATAGATCAAAAGTATGACCCAGAGGAATAAACCAAAAGTGACAAATGACAAAGCCAAGAGTAAGAGTTAATTTCTGAGAGACACCAAACCCCATAGAAGGGATCCTGACAAGGTCTAGCCTGTCAGTTGATCCTTATGATTTATCCTGCCCCTGTCTCTTTTGTGCTGTGAGTATAAGGAATAATGACTTAGGTTTTTTGGTTCCTAATTCTGCAAGCAAGAGGGAGTTTAAACTCAAAAGCTTCATTTCTATCTGGAATTTGACTTCACTGATGTTATTCTGGATATCAACAAGTTACCCTAAGGGGGAAAACCTTTGGAAGCTGTGAATTTTTGTGTATAAAGAAGAGATATTATTTACAAGAAACTAGAGTGGACAATAGCAAACTGCTATATTAGCATCTCCTTAAAATTTTTTCCAGGATATTTATCCCCTTGTATAATCCCTGAATATACTCATTTGGCACATGGTCATTAAAAAATACTATAAAAAATGCCTTGTTCGATTCTTAAATAAAAGGCATCCATAAATAGAACAGCCCAGGGAGATTAGATCTTGGAAAGGTGACAATAGTACCATCACAGCTCAATTCAGCTGTCTGAGTGACCTTAGTTCACATGAACTAGAACTACCCCGCTGAGCCCTGACAGACATGACATTCTGGTGTTTAGATAACCTAGGTGTTGCTTTTATCATACTAACAAATAACTGAAATTTGGATTTATTTGCCCCTACCACAGGCCACAGTGATTAGCAAACAGACACTCAAAAACATTAACAGTTAATTAAATTACTCTAACACAGCAGGCCAGCAAAAAATAATATGCACTGTCTTTTCCTTTTCCAATTTTACATGTGATCACATTACTGCTTGAGCTACTGTTTATTCACATTCATTCTGATTAATGTACTGTTCAGATTGTATATTATTCAGATATTGTGTGTGAGATAAGTTTTTGGTAGACAGTTCCATAATCAGTAACTGACACTGTTAAGAAAGGTTACAAAATGTCAATACAAAGGACATCTGGGGCATATACTTAACTCGTTGAGGCTAGGCTATACTACCAGTGTTTCACACTTGAATGTATAATAATTAACACAAATTGCTGTTACAGCATCAATGTTTTAAATAACTATTCAAAAAATCAAGACTTGTCGTAGTGTAAAATACCAATTTCTAAAAAACAAAATCTCCATACCCAGTCTGACTTCCCAGGTGTCTGTAAATAGCAACTTGTCATATCCAAATGGATCCAAGATTATACGCTATAGTTAGTAGTTTTCCACATACTTTATCATAAATTATGTATAACTACTATTTATTTATGGATAAGGAAACGTGATTTCAGAATTTATAAAATAACTTAGAATCAATACTTAATTCTTTTCATTTCTGCCAAGTATGCAAAAGGATCTATGCTGTATATGCTCTCTCCTGTTACTGCAATAAAACAAACTATAATAAAGACAAATTATAAAATTTATGAGATTAGATGTTCTAGATAAGTAGGTTATAAAAATCACTTATCTAAAATCACCAGTGTAAGAGAATTTTAGGTGTTTTATGACATATAATAAAGAGGAAATTTTACAGATCAAACACTTTAAGTAAAATCATTCCGAGCTCACTATAAGAGATTCTCACTATATCAAGATCTATAAAAGAATATCATAAAAGACAAATATAGAATAGAAGCTAGTCACATAAATCTTAAGATTACAAAATAATTCTTTAAATATTTTCTAAAATGTATTTCTACCAAACTATTTTCAACTTCTACTTAACTTTTGTTGTTATTATTGTTTTGTGCACTCAGGAATCACCCGTGTCAAAGCTTGGGGAACCATAAAGGAAGCCAAGAATAAGTCCTTGTTTGCCACGTGCACAGCAAACACTCTACCTGTTGTAATATCTGTCTATCCCTCAAACTTCTAAATAATTTAAAATGAATAAACAATACGATTCATGTATCATATGTGTTTATCATGTTTACACTTTATTGTCTTCTCATTCTCATATTTTCTTTCAAAATTCGACAGTCACTCACATGTAATAAACATATCCATCTTGCTCTGAGAGTTCCCTTAAACCAAAAGTGTACCACAGATTCTCTAATTGATCCCTTGCAGTTAGGATTGTAGCAAGGACTACTTTAAGAGAGCAATCACTGTTTACATCTTCATACACCATCCCCAAGAGAAAAATATCTATCAGATACTGTATCATACTTAGTAAGAGATCATAACTTTACTATTAATTCCTCCAGAAATAACACGCAAAAATTCTCTCTCCAAAAATGCTTCCTATTTGAAATGTCTGTCAGCTTTATCTTTATAAAATATCAATTAAATACACAGAAGTTATATAAATGCTTGTTTCTTACCGTGGCAAGAACCCTCAACTTCTTCATATCCTGTACTGCAAATACATCTTCCAAGAGGAACCAGCCAATCTCCGTCAGCTCCACAATATAGTTTAGGAGTGTCCCGCTCTTCTGCACTCTTCACACAAGAGCCTCTTACTTCAACCAAAGAGGAAGAGTCAACCCTTGGAATAGTGTCGGGGAACATGGCTAAGTTACGAACGGTGAACGGGCACTTTTTGTAGAAAACACGAACAGATACCAAAGCAATGCATGCCCCAATGTCTTGAAAAGCCAGATAAAATCCTTTCCTTTCTATAGGTCCAACCTCGCGAATTTCAGTGTTGAGTTTGAGAATGCGATCACCCAAATCCATTTGGGTAAAACTTTCATCCGCTGCAATTGTGTCGATCTTGGTATACTGGCTTGGTTTGAATTTGATTCCGTGGGATTCATCTGATTCTACATAGTACAGATTAAAAGTTTCTTTGCAAGTTCCCAAGACCCATGGGATGCTATTACAATCTCTCAATGTGAACTTCATTTCCACATAGATTTTCTGAGCTGCATCTCTAGAGATCCAATTTGTACGAAGCCAATTGTTTTGGTTTGGTTCCATTACATTGCATACCTGGTATGTATGAATAGGCCTATTGTGTTCATCCATTTCCGTGATGGCATCCCACTGAAAAATAAAGCAAATAAAAAACAATTAAAATTCTTATAAATAGTCAATTTTCAATTTTGGCAAAATTAATCAATGAAAGTATACTAATGAAGCCAGTCTCAATCACAGCAGAGTTTTAACTAAGTCTACAACAGGCTGTATAGTATGAGTTAAGCTTTCTAACATACTTATTGCATGATCAAGGACTACTTGATATAATTTGTTTGCTCAGCTGTTAAAAGGAATTGGAAATAATTCCTGCTCAATTTAACTAATCTGAGACATGAATTAGTTAACATATAAAAATCTCCTGGTACACTCTAAGAACTTTAAATAGCATCCATTAGCTAATCAAAATAACTAGACTACTGACAAATGTACCCTGGTGATCTGTCTGTTCACAGACACGATTTGTCACAAATTAAAGTATATTTACTTCTATTTCATTAAATATTTACAAGTCACATTTTTGTTTGGTTGGGGAACCACCCTGCCCATACTCAGAGCTTATTCCTTGCTCTGCACTCAGGGTTTCATTTCTGGTGGCACTTGAGGGACTACATAAAATGCTCAGGAATAGAACTTTGTGTCTGCCATGTTTAAGGCAAGCACTTCACCTGCTGTACTCTCTCTCTCCAATCCCTATACGAGTCTCCTTTGATAGAAAACATGTGAATAAAACTTTATATTTATTCAAGAATTACCAGTCACTATTCTGAACACTGAAAATACAGAAGTGAATCATTGAGAAATAACTGTCTTTTTAAAGTTTATATAGAATTTATCACTGTTTTATCACTGTCCTCCCATTGTTCATCGATTTGCTCGAGCAGGCCCAGTAATGTCTCTGTTATGAGACTTCTTGTTACTGTGTTTGGCATATTGAATACTCTCGGTGGCTTGCCAGGCTATCCCAGAGGGACGGAGGAATCAAACCTGGCTAGGCCGGGCTGGCTGCGCGAAAGGCAAACGCCCTACCGCTGTACTATCACTCCAGCCCTATAAAGTTTCTATAAAGTTTATATAGAATAGAAAGGAAAATCATAAATGAGTAATATAAAAAATCTAGTAGAAAGTTCAATGGTAAAAAAAAGCAGAGAGGTGGTAGAAGAGACTTTAATTTAAAAAAAAAATGGTAGCCAAAGTTCTCTGAGCTAGTAACAATCAAAAAAATTTTTTTAGAGGTGAGAGTAAACTTAATGAGAAATAAAATACTAAGTACATAAATCTTGAAGCAGGACATTACAAGTTTTTTCCAGGAACAATATGAATTGACTCTGAAGCTCATCAAGTAATAACATAGAGAAATAGAGAAGGGACAAAAAGGAAAAGACCTGTAAGAATTTTTAAATACCTTCAGTTAGATAATATAATTACCTTTACAAGAATATTGACTTCAGTTTACATAGAAAGCATATTGTTTCTTATCAACATAGATGTGTTTATCCTCTTAGATAAAATTAATAAAAATATTTGAGTATATTGTAATTAATAGGCTTTATTAGCATTTATACATCTAATATTTCCATGAGTCTAGTTACAAATTTTGCAAATATATATGTACACATATCAATATATTTGTATATATTTTTCATGATATATTTAGAACAATTGTCAATAAATGAAAAAGTACCCTGGTACCTTTATAAACTTTCTGGGAAAGCATGCTAATTATAGTTTCTCATTTCTATTAAAGTACATCAGAAATAAAAAAAACTATTTCTCTTGTGAATATACTATTTCTTAATATCATACTTCAGTGATTTACAGTAAGATTATTTAATGTATTCAGTTTGCAGTTTCTTATTTTAATTGGTTGTAGAGAGTCACTTAATCAAGGCCAGTTGAATTTCAATTACTATAGTTTCTAATAGAATGACTTCTTTCCGCAGTCTACAGAACTGTTATGACACTTAATACTTCATGATATAAATACTGCTATGACACTAAATACTTGCAATAATCCACTGTAAATTTCCACAAAAATTATTGTATATCAAGTACATTTAAAAGTGACTAGTATCTAAGATTTTGTAAGATGACCCCTTGAAATTCAGACATCATTTCCCAGAAGAAACAACATTTGAAGAAAAGAAAGTTCCTTGAAATCTATGGCTGTAAGCTCATAAAACATATTCACTATTTATCAGGGATGATTAACTGATCTCATGAAGACACATAAGATCACTCACCTCCGGGTGTTATCTCTGCATATAATGAGCACTGTCACTATTGCATTTACAAACTAACTTTACAATAACATGTTAAATGACAAACTAACTCTTAACAATATAGCTAGTAAAATAAGATGAGAACTGTCAAGATCAAGGTCCAAAATTATAAGCTTTTACCCACTGGAATCCTAATTACTCATTCATTATCTAGATAAGTTTCTAATCAAATTTGTTTGTTTCTTTGGATATATATGCATTTATTATTGACTATGCTGAATTCTCTAATTTTCCTATGCAGAACCAAAAATGATATTCTCCACAAGTTGTTTGAATAATTATATTTTAATACCTCTAGGCTAAAACTCTTATTGAAAGTTTTAACCAGGCTCATTATTAAATAATTAACCAAGTATTATTTAGTAGATCAATTATTGGAGTTAGCCCTTCATATTTTATTGTCTATATAATAAAATGTTCCACTTGTTATTTGACTATCCGGGAGACTGTGCCACACCCAGGAGCATCTACGTCTTATAAACAGCAAAGGGGTCTGGAAAACGGCATATCTTTTCAACACAAATCAACAAAACTCCATTCCAACCAGTCACCAGCACACTGTTTACCTTTCCTTCAACTCTCCAGGTCTACCTATTGGCAACCAAAAACCATCCATAGAGAGAAAAGTCTTTAGAAATCACTGACACTAATCAATCCTAAACTTTGCCTGTTTTTCTTTTCCAGAAGTATTTTGTTATTGTTATTGTTTGTTGGGTGGGGTGGAGGGGCATGCCTGGCAGTGCTCCAGTGCCACTGACAATTCCCTTAAAAGCCAGGGATTTTATCTAACCAGTCCTCTTGTTTGGAGCGATGCACACTAACCCTTAGACCTATCTTAATAATCTTCAAAATTTGGCTCAGGCTCTATCTTCATGCCTATGTTCTGTCACTTGCTTAGTACTTGATGCTTTCCCTGATGACCCCTTATTGGCATTTGTGGGTATAAGCATTATTTTTTCAAGTCTGGCTCTTAGTTTTGCTGGCCACAGAGCATTCCCATACTATATTCAATATTTATAGTCTTAAAAGAGATTAGGGGCCCAAAGCAATAGTACAGCGGTTGGGGCATTTGCCTTGAACATGGCCAACTCAGGTTCAATTCCTGCCATTCCGTATGATCCACTGAGCAATGCCAGGAGTCATTCCTGAATGCTAGACAGGAATAACCCCTGAGCATCACCATGTGACAAAGAAAAAGAGATTAGGTAGCGCTGAGTATCATAAGACACCCATGCTGTTCACCACATAACAGTAACTAAATCTTACTCAATTAAAAGCTTTTGCTGAACAAAAGATGGCACATGATCAAGTTTTTCTATCCATCATACATAATTAACATACTCCTTAATTCAAAGAAAAGAACTCATAAAATGAACATAAGACAGATATCTCTGTTCCTCTCATCCAGACCATAGGAAGAGATACATCTTGCAAGTGAAGACGAGAGACACAATATGTCACTTAAAATTTTTGATTATTTTTAACTGGAGGGAATCAAGACACAAAAGTCCAGGAGGAAGGTTAACAACCACTAGTTTTCTAAAAACATATATATGGGTACTAGAAAGATTGCTGTAACCAGATGTATTATGTATATGTATATTTTCAATCAGAAGGACAAGTCATGTCAAGAGCAACAGCTGATTACCAAACATTTGCTCTTCTTATTTGCCTGTGAATTTTGCTTGTGTCCTTAGAAGTCCAGAGCCCAAACTCATGTCTTGGCTCAGAATGGCATATAATGCTCAGTTGTCTGACTGTCTTTGAGTCTCATGACTATGTGAAGTTACTTTACATATAAAATTAAATTTATTTTCTGTTAATTTGTCTTAAATAAGTCAAAGAAATTAGAACAGCGACTTTCGCACCTAACCTCCACTTCACCTCCCACCCCCACACAAATGACTAACACTTTGCTGAAGCATGTATTAAAGAAATTAAACAAGGAGGTCATTAGACTGGTGGCCTATGTCTTGGCAGCCTATTTAAGTAAGTCTGAACCTAAGCTACACCAATTTCCTTTAAGAGCTTCAAGGTTAAAGAACAGACAAGCAAGTGATAGTCAACTAGGTTCCTAGAAACAGAAAGCTCTCCAGATAGATCACAAATAATTCCCTGGGTTATCACCACATACTGGAGCAATAGTATTTGGACTTAGGCTGGAGTGATACCACATAGTAGGTGAACTTGGGCTGGAGCAATAGTACAGCGGGGAGGGTGTTTGCCTTGCATGCGGCCGAATCAGGTTCGATTCCTCCTTCCCTCTCAGAGAGCCCGGCTAGCTAAGTAGAGTATCCTGCCTGCACGGCAGAGCCTGGCAATCTCCCCATGATGTATTTGATATGCCAAAACAGCAACAAGTCTCACAATTGAGACATTACCGGTGCCCACTTCAGCAAATCGATAAAAAACGGAAGGACAGTGCTACAGTGCTACTGTGTGACTTAAACAGTTTTGTTTTAACACTCAAGATTTAAGTCAATGCTTATGAAAATTATTAAATTTTTATAAAGGGGTCAGTCCTGATGATGTTTGGACTGATGCAGGTTTCACAGGGAGGTGCTCAAGAGGCTATAGAGGTGGAATCTGCAGTGCTGGGGGCTTAGAGATGCAACTGCACTACGCTGAATACAATTCAGTGCTTTCCATATACGAGGCATGTACTCTACCATTTGAGCAATCTCCAGGCTCTTTTTTTTTCCTTTAAATATTTTTATTAGTGAAAGACCATGAGATACCGTTGTAGACTTACAAACTTTCATGTTTGAGTTTCAGTTATACAATGATCGAGTACCCATCCCTTTAGCAATGCCCATTCTCCACCACCAAGGAACCCAGTAGCCCTCTCACTGCTTCCCCCAAATCATCATCCCTGCCTGCTCTGTGGCAGGGCATTCCCTTTTTCTCACTCTTTCCTTTAGGGTGTTGTGGTTTGCAACAGAGCTATTGAGTGACCAACATGTTTGGTCTATAGTCTACTTTCAGCATGTATCTCGCATCCGGAGTGAGTTCTCCAAACACCCTTTACTTGGTGTTCCCTTTTCTTTATGAGCTGCCTATTCCCCCAGTATCTGTTGCTGGCTTTGAAGCTGTGGAGCAGACCTCTTGGTACTTATCTCAAATACTTCTGGGTGTTAGTCTCCCGTTCTGTTACTTTATATTCCCCAATAGGGTACAGAATTTCTAAGTCTGTCCCTCTCTGACTCATTTCACTTAGCATTATATTTTCCATGCAGAACAAATTGTATGCAAATTTCATGACTTCATCTTTCTAACAGCTGCATATTATTCCATTGTGTAGATGTACCAAGGTTTCTTTAACCAGTCATCTGTTCTCGGGCACTCAAGTTTTTTCCAGATTTTGGCTATTGCGAACAGTGCAGCAATGAACATACAACAAGTGCAGATGTCATTTAGATTATACTTTTTTTGCTTCTCAAGGATATATTCCCAGGAGTGATATTGCTGGGTCAAATGGGAGCTCAATTTCTAATTTTTTGAGATTCGTCCATACTGTTTTTCAAAAGGGCTGAACCAGTCAGCATTCCCACCAGCAGTGAAGGAGAGTCGCTTTCTTACCACATCTGTGCCAACACAAGTTGCTTTTGTTCTTTTGGATGTGGGTCAGTCTCTGTGATATGAAATGGTATCTCACTGTTGTCTTAATCTGCAACTTTCTGACAATTAGTGATGTAGAGTACTTTCTCATGTGCCTTTTAGCCATTCGAACTGCTACTTTGAGAAAGTTTCTATTCATTTCATCAGCTCATTTTTTATAGGGTTGGATATTTTCTTCTTGTGGAATTCTACCACTGCTTTTTATATCATTGATATCAACCCCTTATTGGATGAGTATTAAGTAAATATCCCTTCCCATACTGTAGATTGTCTTTGTATTTTGGTCACTATATCTTTTACAGTGCAGAAGCTTCTTAGTTTAATATAGTCCCATTTGTTTATCTCTGTTTCTACTTGGTTGATCAGTGGCATGTCGTCTTTGAAGATACAGTTGGCCTCAATATTGTAGAGGGTTTTGCTGACCTTGTCTTCATTGTATCTTATGGATTCTGGTCTGATTTTGAGGTCTTTAATCCATTTTGATCTGACTTTTGTGCATGGCATTTAAGTTGAGATCTAAGTCCATTTTTTTTGCATGTGTTGTCCAGTTATGCCAGCACCATTTGTTGAAGAGGCTTTCCTTGCTCCACTTCACATTTCTTGTTCCCTTATCAAAGATTAGATGTTCATACATTTGCTGTTGTGTTGGAATATTCCACCCTGTTCCATTGGTCTGTGGCTCTGCCTTTTTTCTAGTCCAAGAATTGCTTTAGCTATTCATGAGCGTTTGTTGTTACAAATTAATATTAGGAGTGCTTGATCCATTTCTTTGAAGAATTTCATGGGTCTCCTTATAGCCATGGCATTGAATCTGTATAGTGCCTTGGGGAGTATTGCCATTGTTACAATGTGAATTCTTCCTATCCATAAGCAGGGGATATGTTTCCATTTCCTCATGTCCTCTTTTATTTTGTGGTATAGTGTTTTGTAGTTTTCTTTGTAAAGGTCCTTTACCTTTACCTCCTTACTTAAGCTGATTCCGAGGTACTTGATTTTCTGGGGCATAATTGTGAACAGGATGTTTTTCTTTTTCTTTTTTGCTTTTTGGGTCATACCCAGTAATGCTCAGGGTTTTTTCCTGGTTCTGCACTCAGGAATTATTCCTGGAGGTGCTTGGGATGGGATGCCGGGGATTGAATCCAGGTCGGCCACATACAAGGCAAACACCCTACCCGCTGTGCTATCGCTTTGGCCCCGGGATTATTATTTTTTTATTTCTCTTCCTCTGTCTCATTATTTGCATATAGGAAGGCCATGGACTTTTGGGTATTGATTTTATAGCCTGTGACTTTACAAGTCTATTGTTTCTAGGAGTTTCTTGGTAGAGGCTTTAGGATGCTCTAGGTATCGTATCACCTCTGAATAGTGAGAGCTTGATTTCTTCCTTTTCTATCTGGATTCCCTTAATATCTTTTTCTTCCCCAACTGCTATTGCAAGTACATCCAGTACTACAATGAACAGAAGTGCTGAGAGTAGTCATCCTTGTATTGTCCCTGATCTTAGAGGGGAGGCCCTTAGTATTTCCCCAATGAGGAAAATGCTTCCCATAGGTTTGTTGTAGGTCGTTTTGTCTATCTGAGGAAAATTGCTTCTAAGCCCATTTTGTTGAGAGTTTTCATCATAAACGGGTGTTGTATCTTCTTAAATGCTTCTCTGCATCTTTTGATATGATCATATGGTTTTTATCTTTACTTTTGTTAATATGATGGATTATTTTGATTGATTTCCAAATGGTGGCTGGTCCTGGAGGTCCTTGACTGCCGGAGCCCTGGTCGGGGTGGGGAGGAAAGTTAAACCCGCTCCCCTCCAAGAGGCCCCGGCGGCGAGGACAGTCAGGCGCGGGGGTAGGACACCGCACTGTTCTTCTTCCGGGAGCTGGTTTTTATAGTCTCTGAGTCTTGGCCGCTGATGGGATTACACAGCGCCAGGGGACCAGTTGGTGGGTGTGACCCCCGCCTATTGGAATTTGGAGGATCTGGGTGGAGGATCCACCACCATTCTGAGACCACTCTCTGCACACATGAAGGTACTGGCAGAGGGACAAAGTCACGCGGGTTCCGGGGCCGAGATCTCCAAGCCTACTCGGATTTGGGCTGAGCATCCTCCACCCAGATCCTCCAAATTCCAGTAGGCGGGGGTCACACCCACCAACTGGCCCCCTGGCGCCGTGTAATCCCATCAGCGGCCAAGAGTCATAGACTATAAAAACCAGCTCCCGCAGCGCACGACATCTTATTATGATATCTTATTATCTCATTCCTACTTTGGACAAACTGGCAGGCTACCGAATGTAACCTGCCCACACGGCAGAGTCTGGCAAACTCCCTGTGGCGTACCCAATATGCCAAATACCAGTAACAATGATGGGTCTCATTCTCCTAAAGAGCCTTGAATATAATCTCAGGGCTAGGATGAAGGAGACGTTACTGGGGCCTGCTCGAGGCAATTGACAATTAACAGGATGATTTGTGATTGTGATTTGTGATTTCCAAATGTTAAAGCACCCTTGCAACCCCGGGATGAATCCCCCTTGGTCATAATATATGATCTTTTTGATGAGTTGTTGAATTCTATTTGCTAATATTTTGTTGAGGATCTTTGCATCCATGTTCATCAGAGATACTGGCCTGTAATTTTCTTTATTAGTGATGTCATTGTTTACTTTTGGTGTTAGGGAGATATGTGCCTCCTAGAAACTGTTTGGGGAGAGTTCCGGTTTTTTTTCAATTTCCTGGAAAAGTTTGAGGAATGCTAAGTACTAGCAACAGGTCTTCTTTCAATGTTTGGAAGAATTCCCTAGTGTATTCGTCTGGGCCTGGGCTTTTGTTTTGGGGAAGATTTTTAATTACGGTTTCTATTTCCTTGAGATGAATTGGTCTATTCAGGTATCCCAAGTCTTCTTGGCTCTGTCTTGGGAGATTGTAGGAATCCAGGAATTTATCCATTTCTTCTAGGCTCTCTTGTTTTGTGGCATACAGGCTCTCAAAGTAGTCTCTGATGATCTTTTGAATTTCATTGGTTTCTGTTGTGAAGTCCCCTTTTTCATTTCTGATTCAGTTTATGAGGGTTTTCTCTCTCTCTTTTCTTTGTTTCTTGTTAGTGATTTTTCAATCTTGTTTATTTTCTCAGAGAACCAGCTCTTGATTTCATTGACCTTTCGTATTTTTTGTGTTTCCATGTTGTTAATTTCTGCTCTACGTTTTATTATTTCTTTCCTTTGGCCGGGTTTGGGTTCCTTTTTTTTTCTGAGATCTTGAACTGTGAAGTCAAGTTATCTATGTAGGCTCTTTCTTCCTTCCTGAGGAATGCTTTCAAAGCTATAAATTTTCCTCCTAACATAGCTTTAACTGTGTGCAATAGGTTCTGGTAGCTTGTGTCTTCATTCTCATTTGTTTCCAGATATCTTTTGATATCTTCCTTGACTTCCTTACTGACCCACTCATTTTTCAACATTGAGTTGCTTAATTTCCAGATGTTTGATTTGGTTCTCCACATCTGTGTGTGATTAGCTTCTATTGTTAGTGCACTGTGGTCTGAAAAGATAGTTGATACAATTTTTGTCTTCCTTATTCTATTAAGGTATGTTTTGTTATCTATTTTAGGAAATGTTCCATGTGCACTGGAAAAGAATGTCTAATCTTTCTTTTGGGGGATGTAAATCCCTGTATAGGTCTATAAGCTCTCTCTCTTTCATTTCATCCTTCAAAGCGAGTGTTTCCTTGCTGAGTTTTGTTCTTGTTGATCTATCCAGAGGTGATAAGGCAATGTTGAAGTCTACTACTATTGTATTGCTGGCAATGTCCTCCTTAAAATCTGTTAGTAGTTGTTTCAAGTGTCTAGCTGGTCCTTCAGTAGGTGCATATACATTTTAGAGTGTTATTTCTTCCTGTTGTTACATATCCTTTGATAAATAAAAAATGGACTTTACCGTCCCTCCTAATTTTTTTCAACTGAAATTTATGCTGTCGGATACTAGTATGGCTACTCCGGCTTTTTTGAAGGAGTTGTTTGCTTACAGGATTATTTCCCATATTTAAACTTTGAGTCTGTTTTTGCTCTGACTGTTCAGGGTAGTTTCTTGTTCACAGAGCATCTCCATTTTGAGACTTGTTATTGCTGTGTTTGGCATATTAAATACATCACGGGAAGACTGCATGGTAGAGCCTGGCAGGCGAGATACTCTCAGTAGCTTGCCTGGCTCTCCGAGAGAGGTGGAGGAATTGAACCTGGCTTGTTCAGGTTGGTTGCGCGCAAGGCAAACACCCTACCACTGTGCCATTCCTCAAGATCAAGATTAAAAGAAATTTAAAGGAGAAAATGAGAAAGAGAACAAAAGAAAACTTTCACTTTCATGTAGGAAAAAGAAAAGTAAAATAACTATGAAAGCAGAGAAGACTTCATTCATGAAAACGTTGCATTCTGATTCTTTCAGTGGTTTCTTCTTTAAGTTACTTGCATGCTATCCATAAGAAAAAAATCTGTTGAATGAATCTCCTTATGTAATGCTGTTGTGGCTAATTTTTAAATGTGGTTTCTTCTTTAAGTTACTTGCATGCTATCCATAAGAAAAAAATCTGTTGAATGAATCTCCTTATGTAATGCTGTTGTGTCTAATTTTTAAATGTAACTATCTAATATTCTCTATCAAAGAAAATTCTGTTAAAAAAGCCTTCTTATTCTAATATAATATTTTCCTCAGAGCCACTTAAAAATTCACTTTGAGTCAATATATTGGCATAAACTTAGAAAATTACTGCCTTGAATCTGCTTCTAGGCATGTAGTTAATAAAACAAAACTGTTTTTGCAGCAGAAAAGTGAAGGCTCTGCATTTAAATGATAACTAGTTTTGGAGAATAAAACAAGAAGCAAAATGTAGCGTGTGCAGATACATTTCTATTTCACTTTGGGCAAACATAAAACTTTTTTATTAGCACTACAAAGATATTTAATTAAAAAAACAGAAGAACTCAATGACATTTCTAAGAGATCTGTGGAGACTAAATAAGGGTTATTAATAAACTTATTATTTTGATGCACTTAATCTATTAGCAGGACAAATTATTATAGCAAGAGAAATGATTTCCATTAGAGAATAATTTTTTCATAAAATTTGTCATATGTTCATGAAGATTAAAAATTCTTAAATAAAGTACATTTTTGTATATCTGAAAGGCATAAAAATGATATAAAAACTTAAGATTTCACTAACTGTTGAGTAAAATCTTTTAAATGCAATCATTATATGGAATTTCAAATATAATGATATATGGTAATTATTTTAATTATTCTGTCATGTATTCAACAACACGAATATCAAACCAGTTTTCAAATGAACTGCACTACATAGAAGATATAAAAATAATTTCACAAACTATATTCAATATCCTTCTTGGTTAGTAGAGACAGTAAAGCATATTATATCAGTAAAACTGATACATTATAGTTTCACTGACATAGTATGCAAGCTCTAGGAGGATAATTGTTTTGTTCACAACTGTAACAAAAAGATACAGAATCAAATACACAGCAAGATTTTAGTGTTGGATGAATATCTACAGGAGTAACAGAATGCTTGCATTTTAAACTAAAAGAACACTTCCAGTAATTTACTGTTTCTTAAATAAGAATTCTAAATATAACACATTATTGAGAAATATATTAGCTTTGGGATTCTCTTAAACTACCTTACTTTAGAGTTTTCATGATGACAACTGAGCACAAATATCAAATTATTTAACTGAAGACTGAAACCATCAAATGGCATTATTTTATACACAAAATCATGCTATCATAGGGGTGATGGATAGTTCAGTAACTGAGGGTCTATGACTTGAAAACATAAGGCCACAAATTAAATCCCCAGTGTCATTACATGCATTAAACTTGATCCTGACATCTCTGTTATTATCCCAAGTGCTGCAAGCAATTTCTGGCTGCACTAAAAACAGGGATGTGTGAACACCACAACTAAAAGAATGTAAGTAGCATAGCTAAAAAATTGCAAAAGCACAGCATGCAGAAAGTTTGACACCTAGAAAGAATACATACAAATACCATAACTACAGTGTACAATTCTCACTGAATAGAATTGCGTGAGCACAAAATTAAGGCGCGCTGTCTCTGACAAGTATGTGTACGAACAATGCAGTTTAAGGAGCAGGCTCCTTGGCTGGCCCCACAACTGGATGTGCATTCCTCAGGTGAGCAGAACAACAAACTTGCAATCAGCACATCCCAGGCATGAATGTGAATGTGGTTACAGCAATAACAACAAAAGGAAGCACAGGAGGAAAAAGTTACAAACTTAAAGTAGGATAAAGGGATGATAATAGTTTAAGAGTTGAGAGAGTTCCCTCTACACTATTCTGTGTGTGTATGTGTGTGTGTGTGTGTGTGTGTGCGAGCATGTGTGCATGTGTGTTTATTTTCAAGAGTTCAAGATAGAGGTACAAATATTGCATAGGAATAGTATCAAATTAACATAGCAATATAATAAATATGTTTCAATAAGAGAAAGTGAACTGAGCAGATTGGGTAATATCCAGGCTTAGATAATACCCTGTAATACAGAAGGATTTTTCCATAAGAAGGAAAAGTGATGCGATTTTTAATATAAAAAGGAATACTAGCTTAAATATTATCTATCTTATGTAAGCACTAATAAAGTCTATAACACTAATTTTCTACTTTAAGAGGAATAACAGAGAATATTCATGATGAACTGTCAATAAGTGCAAATTTAAAGTATAAAATAAGTGAATATTCAAACTGTGTGTTAATGCAAACTGGGAAAAGAGAACCCAAGAGGGCAATGTTCTGCGCACTTTGAAGAATTAAATGATAAATGAAGGGAAAAGTATTCAGCATGTGAATGCTGCTGAAAGATCCAGTAATACAATGACCGTTCAATGTCCACTAGATGTGTTAACAGAGAAGTTATAGAGCAGTTTTAACAAGAAAAGTTTTGCTGAACTATTGGTTTGGGAGTAAGCATATTCTTCATGCAGAAATCCAGAGAAAAACCCTTTCTTATCAGATTTGTAAGGCATAATTGTCTTTCCTGGTAAGTATAAGATTTGGTAATATCTTCTAAGTTTATGTTTCATTACATTACTGTTGTTTAATACTAATGAGGATATCTATTTTGATTTGAATTTTGAAAAACCTTGTCAACTTCAAATAAAATTCTAATTCCAATCATGGATACAGGATACAGATTCATGACGATGGTTCCTGATCAAAGCTTGATTCACCCCACTCTTGTACCAGAGCTCAATATAATAGGATACATACTCTGCCTGCATGAGACCTGGTTGTTCCCCTGGCACTATGTTATTCTAAGCACTGCCAGGATTGACCCCTGAGAACAGAGACAGGAGTAGCCCTTGAATACCACCATATGTGACCTCCAAAAAAACTAAAATAATCAGAGTCCTATATTTGCTATTTTGATAGTTTTATTCTGTTATTTTATGCCTTTACTTCTTGCATTATTTACTGATATTTTATGTGCCATATGAATATAGTTTTGGACAAGATCATACATTTTCACTTATTAATTTTATGTTATATTTATTTTTAGTGATTCTTGCTTTTTTGTTTTTGTTTTCTTCCATTTTGGGGCCATACTTAAAAGAGATCTGGGCTTATCCTGGCTCTGTGCTCAGAGGTCACTCCTGGCAGGTTTGGAGGTCACATTGAGTTCTGGGGGAACTGAACCCAGGTAAACTGCATACAAGGCTAGCACCCTACCTGATGAGTTACTGCTCCAGCCTAAGAGTTTTTAGTAATTCTTGAGCATGGCACTGCAGTGCATAAATAACAAGAAAATTGATCACTGTTCTTTTTAATAAATTGATTGTTGTGGTTTCCAATTAAAGAAAATATAAAATATTAATTTAGTATTAGCTGTAAAGGACAATCTAAACAGTGGTCTGTCTAAACAGTGAAAACTGTCCCCTACATCCATGTTTTTTATAAGAACCATGCAGTGTTTGGGGGCTGTGTCTCAAGATCAAATGTGGGTCTCACACAAGTTAGCCAAGTACTCTACCACTTGAACCATACTCCGAGCCCAATGCTTCATTTAAAGTTTTGCCTAGAATATCACTGAAGTGTAATATAGTCTTTCTTTTAAAATGCTGAAAGATACCACATGGATTTAAATAGGACTGACAATATCATCATTATGCTAATGGTCAGACAGTATAATAAACTTACTCTATTATTTCAAATAATCTTTAAAATATTGTTATTAATATTTTTATTTAAAAATATTTAAGTTGACTAAATAATAGTACTTAACAACAATCCGAGTTATAAATTTCAAAGGTAATTAAATATATTCTTGAATATATCATATTTACAAAATAAACTAGAATTGGTGCTACCATGGTAATAAAAGTTTTTGATGTATCACACAGACTTTTGTGGTCCTAATGGAAACATCTTGCAATACTAAAATACATAATATGTAACCAATAAACATGTATTTGTGTACTTAAATACTTTATAACAGACAAAAGTAATATTAGTAAGTAAATGCATACTTGATATCAATCCAATAATATACAAGTGAGTTCTTTCTGGTGCTGGAAAATTACACTGGTAAAGGACTGTGTGTTGGAATGCTGTATGACTGAAATGCAATCATGAACAATTTTGCAATGCTCTATCTCATGGTGACTCAAAATTAGTGAGTGTTTTAATAAATATTTTAACATGAATATATTCCTAATGCATACGAAGTTTTATATTTGCTTATATTCTATGAAAATTTAGAACCCTGATAAAATAATTATTTTCAAAGAATTTAAATATTAAGAATTCATAGACTTAACTATATTTACTTTTAAACAATTTTATGCATAGATAGCATTGGGAAGTTGGAAATGAAAAAGTGAGTATAAATGTCAGAGATGAAAATAGCCAAGAGTTTAGAAGTTATGAAAATACATGTGAGTAGTAGAGACCCGAGTTTGAGTACTCTGAATTTGCCTAGTGATGTTTTATGTGAGGATTAAAATGCAAATATTACTAAGTTCAAAATTAAAGAACAAAAATACTGTCACCAGAGAGAACAGGAAGCATAGAGTTTGCCTTGCAGGCAGCTGATCTAGGATGGACCCCCAACACTCCATATGGTCCCCCAAAATATCACCAGGAGTGATTTCTTGAGTGCAGAGCCAGTAATAAGTCCTGAGTATAGAAAGGAAGGAAGGAAGGAAGGAAGGAAGGAAGGAAGGAAGGAAGGAAGGAAAGAAGGAAGTTAGTTTTTGTTATTGTGCTTCCAAGTGGGTCTCGCATTTTTTCAGAAATGTGTTCTCCAGTATTTTCTCATTCCTCATGTTTTTTTATTTCTTTCTTGAACATCTAATATCTAAATGTGTGTCTGGCAAACCACTACTAAAATAACACATGACTACATGGACTAGAAAGGCATGCTCCAGTTCCTAAAGGAATGCAGTGGACCTGTACCATGTTGCCTCTCTCACTTAAAGTTGCTACTGTGGAAATAGGTTACATTGCTTAAGTAAAACAAGATATATACATTACTGAGAGGTTTGGAGATTTTGGTGGAAGTGTTTGGTTGTGGGAATTTGTGGGATTTGGGGGGGGGGGGGCGTTACAACCTAGTGGTGCTGATGGATTATTTCTGGTTCTCTGCTCAGAATTATTCCTGGAGGTGCTCAGGAGACAATATGGGATGTCACAGATTAAAATTGGGTCAACTGCAAGCAAGGCAAATGTCCAACCCACTGCACTATTGCTCTGGCCCTATGATATTTAAACTACTGCTGGTATCGTTTACTTATATATTTATAGATATTTTAGGGCTTCAATGACTGCTTCAGTCTCAACAGAATCAAAATCCTTCCTTAAATCAATGAACGCTAGACAGAGCAGCATCTTGAACTCCCAAGAAACCTCAATGAGCTTGGTTATCATGTGGATATGGTCTATCGTGCTGAATCCCTTTCAGAACCCAGCATGCTTGCATGGTTGTCCTTCATCTCGTGTTCTTCTAATCCTATTTAGGATGACTCGAGTGAACAGTTTGTAGACTATGAACAGCAGGCAGATCAAGTGATAGTTGCCAATGTTGTTGATGTCTCCCTTCTTGTACAGCAGAATGGTCCTGCTGGTTTTGCATTGGGACAGAACCTTGCATTCAGACATGTAGCATGTGAAAAGCCAAGGCAGTGTACTGATGAGTACTAATGGCAGGTTCTTCAGGTTCGGATCTGACCTTTTCTGGGTCGGGTGCTGTTCACTTCTTTACCGACAAAATGGCATGTCAGATATCTGAAGAGAGAACGTTGGGAATGACATATCCATCCTGTGGAATTTGGTATGTGGGCAGGTGGACGTGGCTATCGAAGAGATCCAAGTACAAGTCATGGATAATCTTCTCCATTGCCCTTCTGGAAGATGTGATAGATCCGTCAGGACGTCAGAGGTCAGTCCTCTTGGTCTTGTAGTTGGCGAAGGACAGGCACCAACTGAGTTGCACAGGAGGAAGACAGTGGCATGGAACGCCTTCAAGAGCGTCGAAGAAATAGCTAAAAGGATGAAGACCCTCCGGCTCTGGGCACATCTCTTTGACTCCACTATTCTTCCTGCATTAATATACACCTCAGAGACCTGGACCCTACGATAAAAGGATGAGAACACTATTCGGGTCTCCCAAAGAAGAATCGGAAGAGCTATGCTTGGAGTATCATGCTTCACTCAAGTGAGAGAAGGAATCCGAGTTCCAACCTCCATCAACAATTGAGAATCAGGGATGCTATCTCATTTGCCAAGGCATCAAAAATCAGATGGGCTGGACCCGTAATGCGATTTGGAGACAACCGCTGAACTACGACCATTACCTACTGGATTCCATGGGACGTCAAAAGATTGTGTGGCTGCGCACGTATGAGATGGTCAGACTTCTTCATCAAGACTCTGAACAAATGGTTTGAGGTTCTTCGTGTTCCTGGAGTGAGCAGACGCCATTGGGGAACACTAGCACGAGATAGGAATGGATGGAGAGTTACTGGCACCCGCTCAGCAAATCAATGAGTAACAGGATGTCAAGTGATCAGGGTATTTTAAAGATATTTAAATGTCAGAATAAAAGTGTTATGTGAGGGACTGGCAAAACAGTATGAAAGTTAAGGAGCTTGCCTGGCTTGGGACTAAACCAGGTCTAATCCCTGTTACTTCACATGGTCCACTGAGTCCCACCAGGAGTGTGGTTCTGAAACAAAAATAGTATCAAAAGAAATTGTTCTTTTAATCTTCCCTATGGAACACAAAAAAGAAATCTTGGGAATACTTGCCTGCATTCTAAATTTCCATCTTGTTCCAGAATATAACCTCATTTGACTTGAAATATTACTGATATGGTTATGTGTTAAAGTGTTCCAAAACTGCTGAAAGGTGAGATCAATTGTATGTGAATATTCTGAAAAGTCAAACTTCCTTAAAAAACAGAAAAGTAGAGTGAAAACAGTGTTTACCAAGAGTGTGAACGATGGGAGGATTGATAATATTCAAAGGTACAAAGAAAATTAGTGGCAAATAAGCCATCAATATCTAATTCAGAATTCAATGAAGAGTCACAATATTGATAAAATACAATATAATGATTTAACAATAAACATCACTACAATGCAAATCATATTACAACATATAAATGCACTAAAATAATACACTTTACACCTTAAATTTACAAAATGTAATGTGTCAAATTTAGTCAATAAAAAGGAAATAAAAATGACTTTTACTCAGGATGGGTTTCAGGTCATGATCAGAATTGGAACTAGGAGAAAAAAAGTCATATAGAAGGAAAATCATCACATTTCATCCCCTTTCATTGAGCTATGCAACTCAATCTCTGTCTCCCAGTTTATTCTAGCATGAACTTGTCTGATAAAGGTTGTTTTGGGGGGAAATTACATAGATGAAGTATGTAATGTACATAAATACATATACCTAGCACAACGGAAAATCGCGTTAAACTACTTCCTTCAATTGCCCAATATCAATTTTAATTTCATTTCTTCCTAGAGCAGACGTTGTTTCTAGACTGCCCATTTCCTCAACCTTTCATGATTCACAGATCCTCCATCTCTGTACATAAGAAATGTTTGTTTACTCCCCCCAAAATGCAGAGGCTTCCTTTTGTATATCCACCAGGCCAGCAGTACTTAGGAATCAACATCCCTCGGGAAGACCTCTACAATAAAGCACTGACTTTAGTATCTGAGACATGTGTTTTATACCATTTCCCTGAATGCCCCAGTGGGATTAAGCTCCAATCATCCATGGTATTAACTAGCTCAATAAAGGAACCACTATTGCTGCTATCCTTTTCTGTATCACTTCTCCTCTCTGACCCATGCTCTTGCATCGCCCAAATAAACTGCCATAGTTAATTCCTTGCATCAGCTTACACAGAAACTGAAACTGAGAGATTTGACTTAAAACATGATTCTAGGAAGCAGCTCCTCATTAGTCTAATTAATCAGTGATCACATGGCATCAAGGAAATCTTCTCCCAGCAGTAACTGGAACAGTGACCAGCTCTGTCACTTACCTATGTGATATTATAAATTATAATAATATATTATAAATGATAATAACTATATATTAAGTACCATCTCCAATACTTCAGAGAGTTGCTCAGTTATAACAAAGACAATTATAAGGATAGCAGTTATTGTTAAGTGCCCTCAATATGTAGAAAGAATAAAAGAGTCTATCAATTCAGCTAACACTCAACTCAAGGCACTGCAACAGAGGATTTTTTAGAAATAATGACATTTAGAGAGATACTGATCTCCTTTTGTGTTAAAGAAGTTAAGAATGCAAACCTATCACAGAACCTGAGTCTGCATGAACTAAACACAAAGAAATATGAACTCAGATACTATGTCACTTAAATAAAGTGTACTTTCCTGCAAGTACAGGAAAGAATGTCAATCCTAGATCTAGAATAGAGATACATGAATATCTTTGAGAATTTAAAGTCAAGATTTCCCAAACGTCTTTAGTTCTAGAGAAATAGCTCAACAATCTTAGCTATAGGACAGAAGTCTCCCTTTGCCTGGGAGGCAAGCAGTCTTTAAGATCTCCATCTCCACCTACTCCTGGGCTTCCAAATCAACACAAAAAATTTAGGTACCAAAATTAGTTGCTTCCTTCAGCACTCACAAACTCACTACTTACTTTCACATTGTATAATAAATAATTTTCCCTGGGTTAGCAGAAAATTTCTGTATTGTAGTTAGTCATATATTCAGTCTCTTCATGATCATTGTGGTGCTGAGAGGGACAGAATTTTGTGTTTTATCTTTAGTTCAGGTTATTAAAAATTTCTCTATAGCTGATAGATCCCTGCTTTACCTTTTGTTAATTTCACTGCTCTCCATGGAGCCTATTATTTAACAATTTCTGTCACTGTTTTTATTCCTCAGATTGTAGCTATGGCAGAATTGGATGTGCCTGACTGACAAGCAGTAATCATCACTGATTTTCCACGTTGATAGTTATTAATCACATAATTTTATTTTCAGGTCAGTACACAAACATGGCCTCTTTTTGCTGGTGACATTTACAGTGAATGTTGTATGCTTAGGTTCCATGATGAACCACAGAACACAAGATTTGATCAATTCTAAGGGAAAATGGGATATATAAGGCTTCTGCCAGTGTAAACAATACAATGTTATTATTTTATGCCACTAAAGATAGGAACTAGGGAATCGCAGTGATACCTAAATTTTTCTGGTAGCTAAATAAATTTATTGTGGGGTAAAAAAACTTGTAAATATTTAATATGCATGAAACCTACCTATTCTAGAAACATATGCCTTCAAGTATATTTATCTGTAAAGTAGCCCAGTCAATGCATGATTTCAAGTCTTTTAAGTCAGGATAGTAGTATTGCTTTGGGGTTGACTTGTATGCTATGCATTAAATTCCTGTTGTTATCTGCCACAGTGAGAACCCTAAGGCCTTCAAGAATATCTGTAAGTACATACTACCGGAACACTACAGAAGCAGTGAGAAGTCATAAATTGCTTAACTAGTTATTCTTCCTAGAATTCCTCCTGAGTTGGAATACCATTGAAATGGAATACTGTTTAGATAACAACATATGTTTCAAATTTTTTGTTTGTTTATCATTGATTCCTGGACAACGTCCTGTATTTTTCTCTGAGGTTACCTACAATAGAGCTCTCCAGTGGAGCACAGGGAGTTCCTAGGAGCTTAAGCCCAGACATGCTAAGCCCAGTGGTCTGGGCCTGGCAGTTCAGTGCTGTGATATAGAGCTGACTGGAATTCTTTAGGTTACATGAGAGTACTTTGGGGTCACTGTGTTCTGAAGGTTTTTCAGTGCAGTGATGAAATTTAAGATTTCAAACATGCTAGAAAAAAGATCCACCACTTGAGTTTCTCCCAGTTCCAGGACAATCCTTTATTGGTAATATTTATCTTAATGTCAATGTCATGTCTCTCTCTACAAACACCACTTTCCTAATTCAAGCAATAAATCAAGAAATAAAGTAGAATACTTTAATGCAATTCTGGGAGAACATCTATGGCATCAATGAATATAACATCAATGAATATAACATCTATGAATATAACAACTATAACTATACAGATTAAGAAGAATGTGTGGAATTGGAGCTATGAGCATATGAATGACATCTGAAAAAAAGAAATTCAAAAAACTCATCCAGGACTTTGAAGAGTTTGCCAAAGATGGGAAGGTTGTAAACATGAATAAATTAAACAGTTGAAGTGGCAAGTTACTTTAACTTAAGCATGAATGAGCTAAAAGAGCGTTTAGAAGTAGTTCCTGAGGAAATTATTAAGGAGGAATTCATGGAACTGATATAACACAGATACAAAAGTGAAGAGGCAAGAAAAAACAAAAAGAGCCAGCCCCCACCTTTCCTCTGCATAGGAAGGTCCTTCTGTGTGCCCCACAGTCCTGTCCAGTCCGGCAATCTGGCTTCCCTGCATCTGGACAGTGGCCTGAGGGCACTCCCTAGAGTGCCAGCATGGGTGCCACCCAGTCTCTGCCTTTTCTCTGTACAGGTCCTTGGGGCCAGATCTGTGGACCCGCTGGGGGGTGGCCTCCATGTAGGGGTGTGTCCTCCTCAAAGTGGGCGTGGCTTTCTCTGAGAGCTTTGGCTACAGTTATTTTTCACACTGCCAGCATTCTCAACTCACATACAAACCTGTATCACCTAATTATTTGGAAAAAGTACTGGGCACATCAAACACAATATAACAATAATTCACCAGCCTACTCCAATTACAACAAAAGACCAGTATGCAAAAAGCCATTCAAGCCCAATATAAAAGAGCACCTCCTCCAATGCTTTACTAGATGTCTATCATAAGCCACAGATTAATGTCTGAGAGGAAGGACATTTTCTAGAAGGGGAGAAGGGTGAGCAATATCGACCGACCTTATTCAGAATTCTTTCCCACAATAAGAGGGAACACTGATAGTGAACTTCAAAGTTTTACCTCTGTACAACCAGAACAACATGAAGAAACAGCGCAAATCTCTACTATGAGGAGAGGATGAAGAAAAGAGTCCTTAACCCTCAACAGGGGTTACCCACAAATACAATCTCTCTGATAAAGAATTCTGAGATAAAATGCTGAAGATGTTCAAGGAACTACGCGAAGAATCAATGGAGCATACATTCAGAAAATTAGAGGAGGAAATAAAAGAAGCAGTGGAAAGGAGAGTTGAGAAAATACAGGAAGAAATGATAGCAGAAATAAAGAGACAAAAAGAAGTGTCACAAATAAAAGATTCGACAGATGAAATTAAAAATTCAGTCTGTGCCCTCACCCATAGAATGTTTACTGCTGAAGACAGAATTAGTGATCTTGAAGATGAGCAACAGAAATCATACAGGCAACAACAAACAATGGGAAATGACCTCAATATAGCTGAGGGGCGAATCAGAGACCTAGGGGAGGACTCCAAGAGGAATAATATTAGAATCATCTGAGTACCAGAAAGACAGGTGGGCAACCCCAAGGAAAAAGACACAGTGAAAGAAATCTTTGCTGAAAAGTTCCCAGACTTAAAGGTCCAAGGAGGCAGAAGGGTACCAGCTATAAGAGACCCTAATAAAAACACTCCATGGCACATCATAGTCAGAATGATGGATGCCATGAATAGAGACACAAAAGTGCAAACATCAAGTCAAAGAAGGAAATCACATACAAAGGAGCACCCTTTAGATTTACAGCAGACCTATTAGAGGAGATTCTCAAAGCCGGAGGACAATGGTGGGATATAATGAAAAAAAAAAAGAACAATGAAATGAATGTCTCACCAAGAATACTTTATCCAGCAAAACTCTCATTCAAATTCGATGGAATGATACATCATTTTAAAGATAAACAACAACTCAGGAATGTCATAGACTACAACAATACCTAAAAGAAGGACAAAAAGTGGCTCCTATAATTCAAGAAGGAAAAAACCCATAAGCACAACAAACCCTTACAGAAAGATGGCAGAAAACACAATGACAATAATCTCTCTCAATGTCAATGGTCTAAATGCACCAATCAAGAGACACAGAGTGGCAAAATGGATCCAGAAACTGAAACCAATATTCTGCTGCCTAAAAGAAATTCATCTGATCAGTCAGAAGAAACACAGACATAAAGTTAAAGGATGAAAAACAATCCTGCAAGCAAACAACTCACTCAAAAAACCTGAGGTGGGCATACTAATATCTGACAACATAGACTTCAGGTTGAAAAAAATTAGAAGGGACAGTGAAGGACATTTTCTATTTATCAAAAGATATATATAACAAGAAGAAATCACACTCTTAAATGTATATGCACTTAATGATGGACCAGCTAGATACTTAAAACAACTACTAACAGATTTTAAGGGGGACATTGCCATAATACAATAGTAATCAGAGACTTTAAAATCACCTTATCACCTCTGGATAGATTAACAAGAACAAAACACAGCAAGGAAACACTGGCTTTGAAGAAAAAAATAGAAGAGAGAGGGCTAACAGACCTATATAGGGCTTTACACTCCAAAAAGAAAGAATACACAATTTTTTCCCGTGCACACGAAACATTCTCTAAAATATACAACGTGCTGGGTCATAAAACATACCTGAATAGAATTAGTAAGATAGAAATTGTATCAACTTTTTCAGACCAAGATGTCCTGAATATAGAAGCAGATCACACACAGATGTGGAGAACCAAATCAAACACCTGGAAATTAAACAACTCAGTGTTGAAAAATGAGTGGGTCAGGAAGGAACTCAAGAAAGAAATCAAAAGATACCTGGAAACAAGTGAGAATGAATACATGAGCAACCAGAATCCATTAGAAGCAGCTAAAGCCATGTTAAGAGGAAAATTTATAGCCCTGCAAGCATTCCTCGGGAAGGAAAAAAGGGCCTTCATAGAGAACGTGTCTTCGCAGCTCAAGATCTTAGGAAAAGACAAAAAAAGAATGCAAATCCAGAAAAATGAAAGAAATAATAAAACTCAGAGCAGAAATTAACAACATGGAAACTCAAAAAACAATATGAAAGGTCAATGAAACCAAGAGCTGGTTCTTTTTGAAAATAAACAAGATTGATAAACCATTAGCAAGACTCACAAAGAAAGCAAAAGAGAAAGATCTAATAAACCGAATCAGAAATGAAAAAGGGGACATCAGAACAGAAACAAATGACAAACAGAAACCAAAAAGTCATCAGAGAATACTTTGAGAGCCTGTATGCCACGAAACAAGAGAACCTAGAAGAAATGGATAAATTCCTGGATTCCTAAAATCTCCCAAGACAGAGCCAAGAAGACTTGGAATACCTGAATAGACCAATTCATATCAAGGAAATAGAAACCATAACTAAAAATCTTCCCCAAAACAAAAGCCCAGGCCCAGATAAATTCACTAGTGAATTGGTCCAAACATTGAAAGAAGATCTGTTGCTAGTTCTTAGCATTCCTCAAGCTTTTCCGGGAAATTGAAAAAAACAGGAACTCTCCCAAACAGTTTCTAGGAGGCACATATCTCCCTAACACCAAAAGCAAACAAAGACACCACCAATAAAGAAAATTACAGGGCAGTATCTCTGATGAACATGGATGCGAAGATCCTCAACAAAATATTTGCAAGTAGAATCCAACAATTCATCACTGTCACTGTCCTCCCGTTGTTCATCGATTTGCTTGAGTGGGCCCAGTAACGTCTCCATTGTGAGACTTGTTGTTACTGTGTTTGGCATATCAAATACGTCACAGGGAGTTTGCCAGGCTTTGCCATGAGGGCGAGATACTCTCAGTAGCTTGCAGGGCTCTTCGAGAGGGGCAGAGGAATAGAACTCGGGTCAGCCATGTCAGCCGCATATAAGATAAATGCCCTACATGCTGTGCTATCACTCCAGCCATGACAAACCTATGGCAAGCATTATCCACAATGGGGAAAAAAATAAGGGCCTTCACTCTAAGATCAGGGACAATACAAGGATGCCCACTCTCACCATTTCTGTTCAATATACTACTGGAAGTATTTGCAATACCAGTTAGGCAAGAAAAAGATGTTAAGGGCATCCAGATAGGAAAGGAAGAAATCAAGCTCTCACTATTCGCAGGTGATATGATACTATACCTAGAGCATCCTAAAGCCTCTACCTAGAAACTCCTAGAAACAATAGACTTGTACAGTAAGGTTGCAGGCTATAAGATCAATACCCAAAAATCCATGACCTTCCTATATGCAAATAATGAGAGAGGAAAGTGAAATGAAAAAAATAATCCAGTTCACAATGTGGCCCAGAAAATCAAATACCTCGGGATCAGCCTAACTAAAGAGGTAAAGGATCTCTACAATGAAAACTACAAAATGCTACTCTACAAAATAAAAGAGGACATGAGAAAATGGAAACATATACCCTGCTCATGGATAGGAAGAGTTAACATTGTCACAATGGCAATACATCCCAAGGCACTATACAGATTCAATGCCATAGCTACAAGGATACTCATGAAATTCTTTAAAGAAATGGATCAAGCACTCCTAATATTCATTTGGAACAACAAATGCTCACAAATAGCTAAAGCAGTTCTTGGGAAAAAGATGATGGGAGGCATCACCTTCCCCAACTTTAAACTCTACTACAAAGTGGTAACAATTAGAACAGCAAAAATTGTATTGGAACAAAGGCAGAACCACAGACCAGTGGAACAGGGTGGAACATTCCCACACAACAGCAAATGTATGAAAATCTAATCTTTGATAATGGAGCAAGAAATGTGAAGTGGAGCAAGGAAAGTCTTTTTAACAAATGTTGCTGGCATAACTGGACAACCACATGCAAAAAAATGGGCTCAGACCTCGACTTAACACCATGCACAAAAGTCATATCAAAATGGTTTAAAGACCACAACATCATATCAGAATCCATAAGGTACTTGAAGACAAGGTCCTCAAAACCCTCTCCGATATTGAGGCTTATGGTTTCTTCAAAGATGATATGCCACTGACCAACCAAGTGGAAACAGATATAAACAAATGGAACTATATTAAGCTAATGTAGTTTTAAACTCTTCTGCACCGCAAAAGATACAGTGACAAAAATACAAAGACGATGTGCAGAATGGGAAAGTATATTCACCCAATACCCATGCAATAAGGGTTTGATATCAAGGATATACAAAGCACTGATTGAACTACACAAGAAGAAAACATCCAACCCCATCAAAAATGTGTTGATGAAATGAACAGAAATTTTCTCAAAGAAGAAATTAATGAGAAAATGCTCTACATCACTAGTCATCAGGGAGATGCAGATCAAAACAATCATCTCACACCACAGAGACTGGCCCACATCCAAAAGAACAAAAGCAACCTATGCTGGCGGGGATGTGGCGAGAAAGGGACACTCATTCACTGTTGGTGGGAATGCCGACTGGTTCAGCCCTTTAGGAAAACAGTATGGACAATTCTCAAAAAATTAGAAATTGAGCTCCCATTTGACCCAGCAATACCAGTCCTGGAGAGGCAAAAAAGTATAGTCAAAATGCCATCTGTTCTTGTTATGTTCATTGCTGCACTGTTCACAATAGCCAAAATTTGGAAAAAAATTAAGTGCTCGAAAACAGAGGACTGGTTAAAGAAAATTTGGTACATCTACACAATGGAATACTGTGCAGCACTTAGAAATAAGGAGGCATGAAATTTGCAAAC
This sequence comes from Sorex fumeus, assembly GCF_029834395.1. Classification (NCBI taxonomy): domain Eukaryota; kingdom Metazoa; phylum Chordata; class Mammalia; order Eulipotyphla; family Soricidae; genus Sorex; species Sorex fumeus. The sequence goes on from NW_026606186.1 coordinate 3,159,272, forward strand.
ATTTGGTTCTACATGGAAAGTATCATGCTAAGTGAAATGAATCAGAAAGAGAGGGCAGACATAGAAAGACTGCACTCATCTGGGGAATGTAAAGTAACAGAATGGGAGACAAACACCCAAGAATAGTTGAAATAAGTACCAGGTGGTCTGCTCCATGGCTTGGAAGCCGGCAGCACATGCTGGGGGAAAGCGCAGCTCAGACCGAGAAGGGAACACCAATTAGAGGCTGTAGGGAGGACTTTCTCGGGATGCAAGGCACGCTCTGAAAGTAGACTATAGACTGAACACGATGGCCACTCAATACCTCTATTGCAGAGCACAACAGCCTAACTGAAAGAGAGAGCAAAAGGGAATGCCCTACCATAGAGGTGGGGCAGGGTGTGGGGGTTGGAGTGGGTGGGAGGGCTACTGCTTTCATTGGTGGTGGAGAATGGGCACTGGTGGAAGGATGGGTACTTGATCATTGTATAACTGAAACCCAAAGCAAAAAATATGTAAGTCTACAACTGTACCTCATGGTGTTTCACTAATTAAAAAAGAAAGAAAGAAAAGAAAAACTTTAGCAAGCTTTACAATAACATGGAAAAAGAAAAAAGGAAAAACAAAAAGAATCCGCATGAGAATAAAAAAAACAAATTCCAAATAAAATTTTGTCTAAACTATTCAATATCCTGAAGTTACCTAGAGTGGTCCAAAGTTATCACTGAAGAAGATGACTTTATACAGTCACAGAAGTCTTCAGTATTGTTAATAATGTTCTTAGTCTTGACATTCACATTCATCACTCACTCACTGACTTACCCAGAGCAATGTCTAGCCTCGCCAGTCCCGTTCCTTTCAAGTGCCCTAATTATATATATTGTTCTTTGAATTCTCAGGTTGCATTTTACTCTAAATTGAGGCATGTTTATATGTACAAATGCACAATTGTATTCCAATTTCCTATAGGATTCCTGCTATATATGCATGGAGCCTAGCATCAGTTCATACACCGTGTAACTTAGGTACGTAATAGAATATATCGCTTATGTTTATATGAGTCCACGCCAAGACCTGCATAACAATGAAATTCCCTAAGGACAGTTTTCTCAGACATACCCATTATTAAGTATTGCATGACTGTATTTTTAAATAACTCTATTTTAATTCCAAAGTTGTAGTACTTATCTAGAAGGAATGAAATTGCCAACTAATCCATCAAATTTCCTCCCAGAATCGCAAAACCCTGGTAATTCTTTTACAGATTTGAAGTTAGCATGTTATCAATATCCATGTGAAGAATGCTGGTTTGGTAGCTGTTGAATCATTTATGTGAGTGCTGGTTATCTAGGAATGCATTTATATTTTTTGATTCCCTCACCAGAATTAGTTACTATTACCTAAATGTCTCTTAATAACATTTTTTTCATATAATTATTCAGGAGAGAAGAAAATGTAAAGGGAGAAATTTATTAGAAGATTCACTCTCTAAGCCAGTTGTCTGAGTAGAAACATTCATTTCTCCAGAAAATTTCAAAAAACTGTAGAGACTCACATATACAAAGTAATTTTCTAAAATGTATTTTCATGTTCTTCATATGGCAAGGAAAAATTTCTATTTAGCAACCTTTGACACTGACTTACTGAAACATTTACTCAAAATTGCAGAAGGTATGTTTACTCCATTTTCTACTGAATATAGATTCATGTACCTATGAAAAAAGCAAGTGTTTAAACATTTTTTATCCCTCAGAGTTACCAGTAAATGACTCTTCAGTAGACTTTTTCAAAGCATTTTTCATCATACAAACTAGAGTTTATATTTGCTTCTACTGCGAGTAACACTTTAAAGTGACTCCCATTTTTTAATTAAAATTCACTCATCTGAAAATTCATTAGCATAATGTGTGAAACACTAGGAAATATCAGACTTACTGACATGGATAATAAAATGACTGTTTGTTCATTATATTTCTTTTTAAATCACTGAGTTTCATCTGTGAAGTCCAAAATAATGATTATTTACTATAAATACTAATTAAAGCCCTTATTTAAAATTTTTCTGTCTGATTCTGTGATGCATTACCATAACAAAATTTTAGATAAGATATCCCTTTAAACATTGATTATGGAATGTACCAAAAATGAGATCATTGAAGACTGGGATTACTGAACAGAACTGATCAAAACTTGAACTTGGTGTAAAGTCTTAATGTAAATAAAACTTAATGTAAATAAAACTGCTTATCTTTTCTCCCTATAAAATATACACTAATGATACCTTAAATATGTGTTGTATAAACTGTAAAAACCTGTAATCAGGATGAAAAATATCACCTCTGTTCATATGTAAAAATAAAAGCAATTGGAATACATGGAAATCTATAGATAAGAATTCTCAGTGGTCATAAAAATATGATCAAACTTATTGAAGGGTACCGTGTCAGAACATGTCAAATTAAAATTTTTATAAAACCCAGCTCCCAGAAGAGAACAGTGCAGAGTCTCCTGCTTCCGCACCTGGCTGTCCACACTAGGGTCCCCCTTGGAGGAGGGTGGTTTGAGTTTCCCTCCCCACTCTGAGCAGAGCCCCAGCAGCTGAAGACCTCCGGTTCCAGACACAGCCATGCTTAAGATCACTCTCCACACATTCGGAGGAGCCTCACACATGAAGGAACTGGCAGAGGAATCCAGGTGTGCGCGACCTGGGGTGTAGATCTCCAAGCTTGCTTGGATTGGGACTGGGGCCTCCTCCACCCAGATCCCCCATCTTCCAATATGTAGGCATTACACCCACCAACTGCCTCTGGCTCCGTGTAATCCCATGAATGGCCAAGACCCAAAGACTATAAAACCCAGCTCCCGGAAGTGACATCTTATCATCTAGTTCTTACTCTGGAGAACCTGGCAGGCTACCAAAAGTATCCTGCCCACACGTCAGAGTCTGGCAAATTCCCCGTGGCATATTCAATACGCCAAAAACCAGTAACAATGATGGGTCTCATTCTCCTGACCCTGAAAGAGCGTCAAATATGGCACTTTCTAAAATCTCAGGGCTAGTATGAAGGAGACGTTACTGGTGCCTGCTCGAGGCAATCGATGAATAGGATGATGGTAATAACAGTGATACTATGATCTGATATGCTACCAATCGCAATATTCTCTATAAAACTACATCATATGAGTGTTTGTTGGGTAGTATTTATTTATTCGGAAGGGACTGACAAGGTTGGATCAGCCCCAGCTCTGCTCAGGGCTTGCTCCTGGCTCTGTGCTCAGGGATCACTCCTGTGAATGCTTAGGGAACCATATATACAGTGTCGGGCATTGAATCCAGTGAAGACATGCAAAGCAAATGTCTTCTCCACTGTACTCTTTCTTTGGTCCACTGGGTAGAATTTCTAACAGTGAAAAATTAGTGAATAATAATAGGTTAAACAATGAATTACATGAAATAAGTATAATGGGCTAATAGATGAGTTATGATAAATCTGTTTTATATTATAGATGCTATAATGTCATCTTATTTATCCAAATTATTCAATAATTGGATAGGTAATTATTCAATTATTATTTAATTATTAAATTATTAAATATCTGTTATTTGAAAGAAAGTGAGTATTACAGTTAGGGCACATATCAGTGAGAATACGAGAGACAGAATTTAATTACACAGGACTCATTATTGTTTCAAAGATAAAATTAAGTGAGGTTAAAGTAAGGGAGCTGAGAGTGATGGAGAGGTATTCTATCATAGGATATAATCAGGGAGCACTTCTCTGATGTAGAGGCATTTGAAACATAACTTAGAGAATCAGTCAAGAAGAAATCTCAGAGATAAGCTTTAAAGGAAGAAGAAACTGATCTAAGAGCGTGAACTGAGAGCGAGCACAACCTCCTCAGTGTGGCGGGAGTTGAGTGTACAACGGTGGGAGTGTTAGAAATGTGCTTAAAGAAATAATTGAGGTGGCAACACCAGAGAGGTTAAAGCAGGTTGCAGGGAGGATTGTTCCCTTTTAATACAATTTCAAGCCACTTGAAGTTTAGTCATGAGGAATGACAAGATCTGGTTTACATTTTAAGCCAGTGATTCTAACTGCTGTTCGGATAATAAGCTGTAGGAGGCATGTGAAAAAGGGACATAAGTTGAGAAGATACTAAAATACTTCAAGTGAGAAGATATAGAGCCAGACTAGATTGCAGCAATAAGTGTAATGAATCTGAATATATGTAAATATGTAAGGTACACCCAAGAATTGCTAATTATTTAAATTAGAGTATAAGAAAATGACGGAATAACAAATGTGAGAAAGGTCAGCATGTGCTACTATATTTAAAAAATCTGTATAAGTATTGTCAAGTGAGAAAAAAGAAATTCACATAAAATTGTGTAGGAATTGACTCCTTTTACACTTTTAAAGTTTGATAGCTATTAAGTTTTAATAGCATTTAATTCTAAGAAGAACACAAGCTCGAAATTTTCACATTTTACTTCTCAAATTTGGGAATATTTATTTATTGCTGTTGAGCATAATTTCTTAAATTGGAGAATATCTGAGGAATCCAATCCAGGGTTTCAGACCTGAGAGACATGTGCCCTATCTCTGAGCTACACAGATTCTTGGCCTTGCATTTCCATTTTTTTAATTTTAAAATTGCTACCTCATTAGGAGAAGGGATAGTAATATGTATTATTAATCTTTAAATGACATTAAAATGTACTCTGATAACTACATTTTCAATTATAAAATATTAATTTCCAAATGAAACTTTTCAAAATCTAGAAATTTAATGCTGAAAATTGTAAACCTTATGCTTTTTTACTATATTAACCTAAATTAAAGAATATAAATTTCCAAATGCAGCTTCTCATTTAAAAAATAAACGTTTTGACAAGGATATAACAAAGCCTGGATCACTAAGTTAGAGTTTAGAAAAGCACAACTTATGAAAAATTCAGAAAATTCTAAATTGATGTATTGACCCTTGCTTTAGTAATACAAAGTCTAAAAAACTGATATCTCTAAACACTGCACCCAGCAATGATGATTAGGTCATTCAATAGAAATCTCAGAACTAAACTTGCTCACCTTTTCTGGATGGATTGTGTTTAGGGTGCTACAAGACAACTGTTTCTTTTGGTACTATCCAAGCAATTCAGGGAACACTAGGACAAACTCCATGATCATGAAGGAGGATTGCATTTTCCAAGAATCCTGGGTTTCAGAAGTAACCCTATCCACATTTGTTGCTTTTATCTCAAACCCCTCTGACTAGTATGGTATTTCCAAGTTGCTGAGAAACAAGATACCCTTGTTTTCCCTTACTCTTATCATTCTTCATTTCCATAGAACAAGTTTCTTTTCATGACTCTCCAAGTCATGGGCATCACTTCTTTCTCTGAAATGCATAACTATAGGGCCTATACTGTCATGCTTGCATTTATAATCTACTAATTAGTTTACAATTTTTCATTTTTGCAAATAAAAATAACATTAAAAATAGTTGCAATATTGTAACCTGAAAATTTTAAATGCAATATGTGAATTTTACTCACAGTTTCCTTCAACTATTTCGCTTCTCTAAATTAAATCATTTAACATTATTGGTTAAAATCTTTTTATTTGGGCTGGAGTGATAGTACCAGGTAGGGTGTTTGCCTTGCACGCAGCCAACCAGGGCAACTTGGGTTCCATTCCTCTGAGCCTCTGGGAAAGCCCGGCAAGCTACTGAGAGTACCTCATCCACATGGCAAAGACTGGCAAGCTACCCGTGATGTATTTGATATGCCAAACACAGTAACAACAACTCTCACAATGGAGACATTACTGGGTCTGCTTGAGCAAATTGATGAACAACCGGAGGACAGTGACAGTGACAGTGACAGTGGGGACATTATGAGGTGGAATGATTTCAGGCTTCTAAGCAGTATTCAGGAACACATGGGCCACCCACATTAATTCTTAGCCAACTAGACTACCAGTTCACAGCTAGAGTCCAAGGATGCAACACATCTCTGCTCTGAAGTGCCAGGGACAATGAGGGCTACCCAATAATGCTGGGGTCATGACCTACACTCAAAGAACCATGTGGTGCTGAGGGACAAACCAGGATCAGCTGCATACAAGATTGAGAGTGCCTTCATCCTGTACTATGTATTCCAGCAAACAATCAAGTGTAATTTTACTAGAGGTTTTTTGTTTGTTTTTGTTTTTAAGCACACCCAGTGATGCTCAGGGGATACTCCTGGCTTTGCAATCAGAAATCACTACTGGTGATTCTTGGGGAGCTGTATGTAGTGCTGGTATCAAACCCAGGTTGGTTGAATGCAAGGCAGCAACCTAAATCCTACCCACTTGACTGCTGTAAATTCTAAACAGCCCCTACTGGTAGGTTTTAATAACTAAGTAGGTAACAATGAATATTCACAGTAACAGGTGATTTATAAAAAAGGTTCTTTAGATAAAATATAGTACAACTAAAATGGCTTAGTTTTCTTTATACATATAACAAATATATAAAAAAATATCAAAACAAGGACTTGAATCATGACAGGTAAATAAAATTGTAGGATGGAAAAGAAGCGTCATGAGATTCATAGTTATAAAATTAATACTGATTGTGCTGGAGAAATTTTACCTCTGATTAGTGAATGGATCAGTTTTTTTTAAATGTTTTTGAGGGGCCAGAGTAATAGTACAGCAGGTAGGCTAAATACCTTGCAGGCCGACCCAGGGTCTCCTGAGTCAACCAGGAGTTATTCCTGTGCATATTATTAGAGCTATGAGTAATCCCCAAGCAACACTGGGAGTGCCCCCCAAATCAAATATATATGTAACTATATATTTAAATATATGTTAATAAATAATATACGGGAACACATGTAATATATGTAATGTCAATGTCACTGTCCTCCCGTTGTTCATCGATTTGCTCGAGTGGGCCCAGTAACGTCTCCATTTTTTTTTTTGAGACTTCTTGTTACTGTGTTTGGTATATTGAATATATCACGGGTAGCTTGCTGTGTGGGCAAGATACTCTTGGTAGCTTGCCAGGCTCTCCGAGAGGGGTGGAGGAATAGAACCTGGCTCGGCCGAGCTGGTTGCATGCAAGGCAAATGCCCTACCACTGTGCTATGACCCCAGCCCATATGTAATGTACAATATATAAATAAATATATAATATATATTCAAATATATTCTTGAAACAGTGAAGTTGTTCTAAGAATTATTTTAACCATACATATGCCATTGTCAACACAGATTATCAGTTCTTAGCTAAATATAAAGAAAAGTAAAAAGTCTATACTAAAATGTTTTATAACCAAAGGAGAGTAAAAGAAAAATAAACAAGGACTAAACTGTATAAAAAATACATATATAATCAGGCATAACTGACTCTCTTAAGTTACTAATTCCGATGGAAAATATTTTGATGTTTAATAAAGAATACTTCAACACTCTAGATATTTTAACAGATCACCAAAGAAGAATGACAACATAAACATAAACATAAATATATAGCAACATAAACATAAAAGTCAAAGTAAAGTCAACAGAGCTGAACTTGTACAACAATAAAATACTAATGCTCAAAATTTATTCAATATAGGGGTAAGAGCAATAGTACAACATGCTTGCCTTGCATGTGGCCAAATCTGGTTCCATTTCCAGTACCTCATATGACTCACGGAGCCCACCAGGAGGAAGACCTCTGAGTCATACTAGCTGTGGCAAAAATCCAACACGTTGGGGCCGGAGCAGTAGTAAAGAGGAAAAGGTGCTTGCCTTGCACAAAGTTGGCCAGGTTCAATCCCCTGCATCCCATGTGGTTCTCTGAACACTGCCAGAAGAAATGTCTGAATGATAACCAGGGGTAACCCCTGAACATCACCAGATGTGGCCTTAAAACCAAAACCAAAACCAACAAAAACATGTATATAATCAAAGGCCTTCAGGTTGAAAATTATTTATTAAGAAGTAAGGGTATCACTGAAAAAATTATCTGTCATGTATAATGATGATTAGTTGTTTCTATTCAACTTTCATTGTTCAGTAGTTTCAGTTTCAAAAATCTAATTAAAATAGTCACTTTTCCATAAGCCAATATATTACAAGTGAGAAAGTCACAGACTCTGACTTCACAGAGTAGCAATTCATGAGGGAGTAGTCACTACTGAGTACATCTTAAAATAACAAGAACAATATATACTGTGTACAGGTTACTATAGGATCCCAGGGCCAAAGATGAATAATTGTTTAAGAGGTTTTGAGCTTTACAGAGCAAGCATGGCACAGCTTCAATATTTGGCCGAAAACACCAGCTTTTGACAGACCAGAATCTAGGAATTAAGAGAATCCTGAATAGGAATAGAGAAGCACTAAGAAAGTGTGATCACAGATCACTAAAATGTTTGTTCTGGCTGTAATATATGGTGGGAGTCGGGAGTGGAGAATTAAAAAAAAGGAGATGCAAAGTATGATTCATTCTGGTCTTCCAAGAACCTATAAAACATGCAAAACACAGTAACTGCAGATGGTGAAAAGTCACTGAAGATTTTCAATGTGATGTCTGCTGGAACAGAAAATCATTAGATAATGGAAATGAAATATTTTAGGAGAGGGGAAGTACATAAAGATCTTATTGTGAAAACTATTAAGCTATGGAAATAAAGTATTCAATGGTAAGACTTAAATTGCCAAGAGTTTATTTGCCACATAATACCGGTGTTTGACATTAACTTTGGGACTATAGAGATTATTTTGCTTATTCTATGGCATTGTATGATTATGGTAATCTTAAATGACTCAGAGAAAGCTTCAGTTGTACAAGAAAGGAAGGGAGAAAGTCGTGCAAACACAGACATTTAAGTATAGCAGAGAAAAAACAAAAATATTATTTAATATCATATTTGCATCATCAAATATTGCAGGAACAAAATGTCATATATGTTTTATCATTTTTACATTTTTGGTCATTATAATTGTTGCCTATTTTAAATCTATATAATTCTATGTTTCTCGATATATTTGGTTTTCTTTCTTTTTTTTTTGTTTCACCACACATGACAGTATTCAGGTCTACTCCTGGCTCTGTGCTCAGGGATCACAAGTGGCAAAGGTTGGGGGTATCATATGTGATGATGGGGAATCAAAACAGTTTAGCTGAACGTACGGAAAGATTCCTATCCACTATATCATCTCTCCATTCCACTATCCCTATGAGTTTTCATTTCACACACTAATAGATGACATTATGATATATGTATACATGTATGATATGTGTGTACATGTACACATATACATATATATGTATTCACACAAACACAGATGGATTTTTGTGACACACACTCAGCAAGACACTACCTAGTTCTATTAGTGTAGCAGCAAACTGATTTCATCTGTAATTACATTTGCATAGTACTTCAACTGGATTTCTCCCCCTCTTTCTTTTTGGGCCATACCTAGGGGTGCTCAGGGATTGTTCGTGGCTCTGTGCTTCGGGTTAACTCTTGACAGTGTTCAGGAGACCACATATGACTTCAAGGATCAAACTCAGGTTGGCTGCATGTAAGGCACATTCCTAAACTGCTGTATTATTTTTCTGGTTCATAATACGACTCCTTGATCAACTGTTGAACATTCTGGTTATTTCTCGATGCTTGTTATTGTACTGTGTTACAATGAACACAGATGTGCATATAACCTTTCAAATTGCAATGTTTTGCTGATTTGGATTTGTGCTAAGAAGTGGTAGGTTGCATGGGAATTCTAGTTTAACTTTTTTGAGAAATATCCATGTTGCTTTCCAAAGGTTGAAACAGATGACATTCCTGTCAAGAGTGAATGAGGGTTCCTTTCTTACCAAATCCCTATCAAAACAGCTTTTTTCCAGTCTTTTTTGAAAGATGTCATACTCATTTGTGTGAGATGGTACATTATTTGTTTTTATTTGTATTTCTCTAATAATAAGTAATGATGGACACTTTTTTACATAAGCCTACTTGACGACTCTGTCTTTCTCCCACTCGCCTTGGTTCACAACCATCAATGCTCAGGGATTACTTGTGGCTTGGAACTCTAGAATCATTCTTAGCAGTAATCAGGGGACCACATGGGATGCGAGGGATTGAATCTGGGTCAGTCATATACAAGACAAACACCCAGCCTGATGTACTATCTCTCTGGCCCAGTGAATTAAAAAAAAGTTGAAGAAATTCACTTAAAGAAATGTGAAAGCAGAGAAATGCATAAAACATATATATATAATATATATCTGAATATATATATATTTGAATATATTTGTGTTCTCTCATTCAAGAGAGAACATGGGCTTCTCCCTTCTCCATTATCGAAAAAACAGAATCTTCCTCTTTTAAAAAGGCTATTGCTTTTGAAGAAGCAGATTAAGGGTGTGGATGATTTCAGATTTGGATATGTCATATGCACCATTATATATGCCTGTTAGTCATGAAAGTTGGGAAGATATTATTGTGATATACAGCCTGAGCTCAGACAAACTCAAGCTGGAAAATCAATTCAAGACTCATTAACACACTTTAAAGTATGAGAACAAATAAAACAATATGGAGAGTAAATAGCAATATAGGAGTCAAATTTCTTTTTCACTTGAAGAGAAACCAGCCAATGAAATAGAAATGGTAAGGAAAGAAACAAAGTTAAGTGATGTTACTTAGTTCAGTGATGATAGATATTGTATTTGTGATGAGTGTGGTACAATGACAATGTACTCTATAAATGTATAAATTAAACTATTGCAAAGAAATGTAACTTAAAATATATTTTAAACTGATATCATCATTGTTTAAAAAAAGGTGATATCATTATTTTTGTTAGTTGGAAAAGGAGAAGCTATTCTATGTAATGTATCATGTAAGACAAAAATCTAAGGGCTAACTTCTAAATTTGATTACATGACTTATAAAAGGTGAACATTGGGTTAATTCAGAGACAAAACCTAAAGTGGTTTTGTGAAAGAATTTGAGGAGCACAGAGAGTCCTTTCACAGAAAAACAAATTTATCAAGGAGTTTTAATAAAAAAATATGTAGAGATCTACTTCAAAATGTTTACACGCTAATATCAAATGCAGATGATATACACAGTGGAATATATAATTCACATTATTTACATTTCAATATTAACTCTAAGAATAAATTTAATGTTTTTTGAAATCATCTTTAATTTCATTTAATGAACACTTTTGGGGTTAGAGAGAGAGAGAGTCCAGTGGGTGAGGTACCTGCCTTGCACACAGCTGAAACAGAGCCAATACCAGGCACTGCATATAGTCCCATGAATATCACCAGGAGTAATACCTGACTGTAGAGCCAGGAGTAATCTCTGAGCACTGCTATGTGTGGCCCTAAACAACCAACCAAACAAAATATACTTTTAAGTTTCTACTTCAGAAAAAAATAAGATTATCACTCCTTTACCTGCAATTATTTGGAGAAGGTGGTGAAGAGGGGGCCACCAACCAAGCAGTGTTAAGGGAACTGGCCCAGACTTTTAAATGTTAGGGGCAAGGGGCACTGCTTGAGCTCAGTGCTGCTTAGGACAGAGTCACATCAAGTGACTTTAGGAGCTGATAGATGTGTACATACAGGTGCCTGGTGGGAGGCTATGAAGTTTCAGGGATTAAATGGGGGTCTTGCTCATAACTTGTACTTGCCCTGGCCTCTGAGCTCTCTTCCCATTCCCTTTCACCACAACCCTCATATGATTATGTGTACTCATCATGAGTACACATAATTACACTTGAGTACACATGTGTTCATGAATACACATGATCATGAGCACATCCTGAGTAAACATGAGTACACATGATTATATGTACTCATATGATTATGTGTACTCATCTTAAGTCATTTAAAAAAGTTACTGGCAGTCACACTCACGCCCCAACAACTGTTATGCCTCCACCCGACTCCACCGCCTCAAGACAGCCTCACAGAGATGCGAATCTGCTGAAAATTTTCAGGTAAACTGTTCTTTGGGCTGAAATCTCTGAGCCCTCTTGGATTCGGGATGGGTGACCTACTCCAGGCCCTGGCTCCCACCACCTCCCCGTACTTCCTAAAACCCTGGCAGCCACACCCACACCTTACTCTCACTGTCACATAAGCTCTGCACCAGAGACCCATAAATAAGTGTCAAAAGAGATTAACAGTCACAAAAATTTCTTGGATAGTCAGGCTGAGACTAGGGAATCTCGGGAGTGGGGTCAGCCAACTTTCACCCTAACAAAACCCCAGCAGCTGTACTCACGTCCCAACTTTAGTCACTATGCTTCTGGTCGGATTGCTCAGTTAAATATTCTGGATTTTCTAGAGCGTGCAATCATATTCACAGCTATGTAACATCTCCCAAGTTCCACAATACAATAATTTCAGTAGGAGCACACCGGAATAAACGGGAATATAATGAAGAAGCCAACAAATCACAACTAACAAAAACATTAATAGAGGAAACTGAACTTGCAACAACAGTTTACTAATCTCTCAGACCAGAATATAAGGTTTCCTTGGTGAGATACAACAATGTTCATCAATCATCTTTTGCTGAAATATTTTTAATCATTCTATTAGCCATTTAGTGTTAACTAGTACTATCAAATAAATTATTGTGGGCCTACTTAAAGGGCAGGCTTGAGGGGTGGTTGGGAAAACCAAGAAAATGGTAGAAAGAAGGTGACAGTGGCGGTAGTGGGATTGGTGTTGAAATATTTAATGTCTATAACAAATCATCAAGAACAACTTTCTAAACCACAGTGTTTAAAGTGAAATTATTTCTTTTTAATTTAAATATAATAAAATAAATAAGGACAGTTGTGTCATATAGAAAAGCTGCTCTGTAGCTTCCAGACAGACTCCTGAATTCTTTTGAAATGAAATTGTTAGAAACTTATGGCATATTTTACAACAAGTGAACGAAGCACAATTTTCCCAAGTATTTGTTTTTTAGCCTGGCTTTGTGTTCTTAGATTTGTCAAAAAATATTGTAAGTAATTCATATCTGAAAATCAATTTGCCAGACATTATAGGAACAGAAACATATATGGAATATTGAGACACATCTACTTCTCTCAAGAAATTTAAATGCTGGAGAAAGAAAAAAAATAGACAATAAAACAATCCCTTGAAACTATAATTGTACTATAAAAGCTATAAATATTGGAGAGATTGCCACATACATTTTCTTTTACAATATTAATTAAAAATTATAAGGAGATGTTCTGAACATTAGACATGCTGCACTTTTTTCATATACAGGACGATAATTCTATCTTAATATTAGCTCTTATACACATTTCTACTTTTATGATGATTATATTTAAAAATTTAAAACACTGAGACTATTTAGAGGTATTATCTGTTGCTTTTTTAAAAGTTTTTTTTAAAAACTTCATTTGCTAGTCCTTTACATTGTGCAAACTTAAATTATATTTTCAGTCTTTATTTTACAAAATTCAGTTGTTACTGAGAAATTATATCTCCACAAAAGTTTTAGTATGCTTTAAAAGATATTACTTATGCTCACAATCATTAGTGAAATCTCTATTCATAGAATTTCTATCACCCCTCTTTTTTGTAACGCATGTCAATGTTCTGAGTAGAAATGAATTATATTTTCAAAATATATAAAATCTTAAATTATGGTTTTAAAATTTAACTCAGTAGAAACCTATTTTTTGGTCATTTTGCTAAATTATGACCTATATCTAAGTCTTCCCAGATATAATCAACTTTATATAAATATTTATATCTTTTAATCCTTTATTAAAATCAAAAGCAATTATACACATCTCCTCTCCTCAAGCCACTTAATGTCTATAAATAAAATTATATATAAATTACTCATTGTCATTTATATAATACACCAAAACAAACTGAAAAAAATGATATAAATTTTTATAATTTAATTTTCATTCACAAAATTGAATTGAACTCACAACAATTTGGTGTTTTTAATTTTTTTTTTGTTTAAGGTTATCTAATGTTGCATGCTTTAGTCATGGCATTTCAAAAATAGGTTTACAAACCTGTTGCTTGTCATTAATATTCGTTTTTAAAAATTGAAAGGTTAAGTTCAAATTCAAAACATGGACTTTTTAATCTTGGACCTAAAATATAAAATGCCATAGGAAAATCGTCTTCTACTTAGAAATATGTTACTGGTGAACATGTGGTTTTCCTACAAACTTTTCCAACCTGGCTCCTAGGGAGCAGCAGCATGTACATCCAGAGGAGTAGTAACATCAGGGTCTGGTGAGGTGGTCTCTTCAGTGCCTTCTTGAATTTCCCCCCTTTTAGGAGTGTTGAAAATAGGTCTGGAAAAGCATAGGAAAACTATATCAAATTTTCCTTAGGAGGTTTTCTTTTCCCAATATTGTTTTAGCATCGTTGCATGTGAAGGTGTTATGGCATTAAGTATTCATTTTTACTGAGAACGCCTATGTAAGAGTAACAATATCCTCAATATAAATATAACTGAATCATATTAACTGAGATAAAGCTGTATGTTTAAAAATGCTTGTGTGACTCACATAAGAAGAAGCATCCTTAGGAATATGAATATGCAAAATTTATATCTAAGTACAAGTAAAATATTTAGGATGGTATCCCTTGTATACAATAAAGTGAGATGCTTCAGAGCACTCTAAGACATTTAATATTCTATCTTTATAAGCTGGACATTAAAAAACATTTAAATGTTATATGCTCCATACAGTACGTAATTTCTGATAGGCATTGTTAATAAGAATAAGTAAGAATTACTTCCATGTGTACTACATAACAAATTTCACAAATATGTACTGAATAATACTTATATATGCAATTGTTTATCAAAATTAAAAAAACTACCTATTGAGTTCCTAGACATAAATGAAAAACATAAAAATATAAATGTTGATATCCATGTTATTGTCAAATTATTCAAATGATCAATATAAAAAAACAAATAAAATATATACTGACTGAATTTTCCCCCAATATTGATTATCTCTTATCAAGTATGCATATCAATGTTTTACCTGGTGCATTTTATAAAAATTCATAACAAGGTACTGTATTTATGTTTAGTAAAAATGAACTTGGCAATAGAAACAAAAAAGTGGCTAAAAGAGTAAAAATTAATCTAAATGGTCTTCATTATTATTATAATTGTTAAACTTGCAGAAAGTTTGAGAGAAAACTAGGAAAACAATATTATTTGAATAAATGTACTATAGTTAAGAGTAGATAAATTATGAATGATATAACCATTCTTTATTATACCAATATGTAAAAATAAGTAATGAAGAAGGTTAAGTTTTATAAATCTCAAAGCAAAGATGTAAAGTTGTCACACTTAAGGAGTTTTATTTCTAGCCCATGTTTTCCTATTTAGGACTGATAGTATTTTTTAAAAATCATAGAGACTTATTTGTGTAATTCTTTGGTTGTATTTAATTTGCATAATTCCTTCCATTTTATTTTCCTTCTTAATCACCCATTGTTTTAACCTAAATTTCACTAGTACTTGCAAACACATAAATATACTATGAATTAATTTATAAATATATCTATACTCACTGAAAAATTAATGAAATCCAGCTATACATACAAAATTATATATTAGAATTATGGTTACTAAATATTTGGCTTTCCCAAAATATAAATATAGTACAAATAGCAATTTGCATTATATACCTAATCTAATTATTCTAGAGATCTGGAATTTGGTTGTTTCAAAATCATAGTTAAAAAAATAATATGGTAAGCTGAAATATTAGTTCTAAAAAAGAAATTCTCACTTATTGAAATGATAATTCACACCAAGATAAGAAAACCCAAATGTGTTAATGTAATTTCTTTAGTAATAAAAACAGGATAAGAGGAAATTAAAATTATTCTTTAAGAATAACCCCCAAAAAACAAGGAATAAAGGATAAGAAAGAAAAATCTTAATGTAAATAACACTACTCCTGCCCACAATATTAAATGTTAAAAACCAAAATAGAGCAAATAATGTAGCACTGTAGCACTATTCTCTTGTTGTTCATCGATTTGCTCGAGCAGGCATCAGTAACATCTCCATTGTGGGACATGTCGTTACTGTTTTTGGCATATCGAATACGCCACAGGGAGCTTGCCAGGCTCTGCTGTGTGGGCGGGATACTCCCAGTAGCTTGCCAGGCTCTCCAAGAGGGATGGAGGAATAGAACCTGGGTCAGCCACGTGCAAGGCAAACATCCTACCTACTGTGCTATCACTCCAATAACCTTTGTAGTTTAAATTTCTGCAAGTTTATTTTCTCCTATGAAAAGATTTTAAAAAATTATATTTAACATTTGGAAATTCTATTAACTAAAATTATCAATACTTATGCCACACAGATAGTAAAATATTGTAGCCTAAAATACTGTGTTTTTACAACTGTAATGATACGAAAACATAATAATGTAGAAATATGAAGGAAGTAATTTCACACGGCACAATCAAAAAACACACTAAATTGAAAGTTCATTCCAAAACAGCTGGCTCTGAAAAAAACCTATAATAGTAGAGGAGTTGGGACACATTAAAGAGCACTTGTAATAGAAGTAAATTTATTCCTTTCAATTTATCTAGAAAACTCATACAAAACAAGAAATTATAAAGTATTCAGTGTTAAATTACATCTGAAATTTTATTTTATTTTTTTTGCTTTTGGATTCACACCTGATGATGCTCAGGGGTTACTCTTGGCTGTGCACTCAGGAATTACTCCTGGCGGTGCTTGGGGGACCATATGGGATGCTGGGAATCAAACCTGGGTCGGCCGCTTTCAAGGCAAACTCCCTACACACTGTGCTACCGCTCCAGCCTACATTTGAAATTTTTTTAATATTTTATTTAAAATATAAAATAACAGGAAATTAAAGTTGTTTCTTTTAAAAAAATTAGGTCAACAATTTATTTTCAAAGCAAGCAGATTTCAAAAGATTAATAAGAGCAGTTTATAGAAGTGAAAAAGGAACAAGGGAAAATTTATCAGTTAACAAAACCATTCAGAGGAAAACATTTTCAGTTATGACAAATGAGACAGGTAAATTTTATAATGAAATAAAAACTTCATTTTCCAATATTTATTAACTAAATATCAGATTTATTAACCACAAATGCTATATGGGAGGAAATAATTGCAAATGACTGGGAAGAGGCTATCTTGGGATTTGGCTGACATGACATATATGTGTACTATTTGAAATTAGCTATTTTTTGTTGGATTTTTAAAAATTGAATCACCACGAATTACAGAGTTACCAGGTTGTTTATGATCAGGTTTCAGTCATACAATGTTCCAATACTAATTCATTCACTCCCTCTCCTTCTCTTCTGTCTCTGTCTCTCTGTCTCTCTGTCTCTCTGTCTCTCTCTCTGTCTCTCTCTCTGACTCTCTCTCTCTCTCTCTCTCTCTCTCTCTCTCTCTCTCTCTCTCTCTCTCTCTCTCTCTCCACATACACACACACCTTTGGGCATTATGGTATGCAAGACAGGAAATGAGAAGTTATCCTGTTTTTTCATTTACCTACTTTCAGCATGCAGTTCTTATGCAGAATGATCATTTCCAACTGTCTTTGTCATAATCTTCTATATCCCAACTGCCTTCTCCCCCAGTACTTGAAGCAGCCTTCAGACCAGTGACCAATCTTCCTGGCCCTTGTTTCTACTCTCCTTTGGTATTAGTCTCATATGTTTTTATATCCCACAAAAGAGTGTAATCATTCTATGTCTAGCCCTCTCCTTCTGACTCATTTCACTCATGATGCTCTATATATCCATCCGTTTATAAGCAAATTTCATGACTTTATTTTTCCTATAGTATTCCATTCTGTAGATATACCATACTTTCTATAAGCAGATTTCTGTTCCTGGTCACTTAGGTTGTTTCCAGACTCTGACTATTTTATGAATAGTGCTGATATTAGCTAAATTTAAGCATCCAATTTTTTATGTTCTTTAAGGTAGGATCTTGCAAGAAATTTGACAGAAACATTATGTGAAACTTTAGATTTCTGATAAAAAATTCTAAACACACTGAATCCTTAAGAGTTCAATATGACTAAACAAATTACAAAAATGAAAGCAAGAAAATGAAGGTCAATTATAAACTTAAATTTTAAATTAAAACTTAAGCTTTAAATTTTGTGTAGCCAGTAAAATATTATAGGAGGTAAGGCAATGCCCTTGCAATCAGCTTATATAGTTTGATTCCATGGCACCTCAGATATTTCAAATGTAATTCATGTCATTGATTATTAATGATGATTCTGCAGAAGTTCTTTTCCTAGGAAAATCATTTGCATAAATTTCAATGACTATTTCAAGAAAAAACCTATAAGGCTTATGAGTACAAGTGAAATATACAGAGTTGCCATAATATTTTACATATTATCATGATTTTACATATTAAATCTTAAACTTATTTGCTCTCTACACTAAAGCAAATTATCTTGATTCACTTCACAGCCAAAAATTTTATAAAAATTTTTGTCATTAGATATTATAGTAATAAAACATTCTTATAAGCAATTACAAATACTATTTATTCATTTCCTATTGTTTGATAGCTTATAATCAAAGTGTTCTTATGGTAGTCCAAAATGAAACAAAGATTTCCCTTGTTCCTTTTCACTTTTATATATTCTCTATTTCTTCTCAAATAGTAATTTATAACTAGATTTGTCATAAATTAACTTCTGATTTCAATTTAGAAGTTAAGGTTATGTAATTTTTATAATTCACATATTACTATTATTACATTTTAAATTTGTCTGCTTTATAATACTTATATTGCCCGAAGTATCTTGTAATTTTATAATGATCTATGACTCAATGATGAATATTTCCTATTTCACATTTTTGCAAGGTTTTAGAGAAAGTGAATATGTGCAAGAAAAATCTGGTCTAACATAAGTATTTTCTTATGGAACTTAAATTAGAGAAATCCTAAAAGCTGCACGTTGTTGTACAGATATGTGTGGCACAATATGAAATTAAAAGTTATGAAAATATATAAACTAAAACTTTGCAGACATCTTTATTGAAAATTTCTGAAAGGAATGCATGCAACAGCAGCTGAAATGTAGAGATTCCAGATATACATGAAGGACTATGACAAAAGTAATTTAATTTCCTTCTATATATTTCAAAAGAATATTTCTTAACATTTCACACATTTTATCAATTGTAACTCATGTATCTTAGCATGAAATATATAGATATTCATAAAAAGTTTCCCAAGAGGTCCTGATAAAATTACAAAAAGGAAAGATAGGGGGCAGGGAACTAGTATAGTGATTAGAATGCTTGATAAACTTGATAAACTGCGTTTGATCCTGAAACGCTATGTTTTGTGCCCCAATAAAAGATTGTCACTGTCACTGTCCTCCCGTTGTTCATCAATTTGCTTGAGCGGGCCCAGTAACATTGTGAGATTTGTTATTACTGTGTTTGGCATATAAAATATGTCACAGGGAGCTTGCCAGGATTGCCTTGCGGGCAGGATACTCTCGGTAGCTTGGCAGGCTCTCTGAGAGGAGTGGAGGAATCAAACTCGGGTCAGCCAGGTCGGCTGCTTATAAGGCAAACGCCCTACCCACTGTGCTAATGCTCCAGTCCAATAAAAGATTATAGGGTAAAATAGTTCAGATTATTGAAGTGCATATTCTAATAGTTTTGGAACAATTAAATTAAGAATTATTCTAAGTTTGATATAATAAAAAATAGAAAAGTACAAGGAGTATAGGTAAAGGTAAAGGTAAAGGCCCTCCCGTTGTTTGTCGATTTGCTCGAGCGGGCCCAGTAACGTCTCCGTTGGAGACTTTGTTGTTACTGTGTTTGGCATATCGAATACTTCACGGGGAGCTTGCCAGGCTCTGCCATGTGGGCGAGATACTCTCGGTAGCTTGCCGGGCTCTCCGAGAGGGGGGCAGAGGAATCGAACTCGGGTCGGCCATGTTGGCTGCGTGCAAGGCAAACACCCTACCGCTGTGCTATCGCTCCAGCTCTACTTCAAATATAAATTGTATAGCAAATTTCAGGTGTAACATTTTAATTTAATTATCATTAAAATTTAAAAATTTACCTGTCACACATGAAAGATCTACACCTTAAATTAGATACATCATTGTGGTTTTATTATGTATATTTTCTTAAATTTTCTTCTAGAAAAAGTTACATATGTGATACTTAAATCATGTGTAGGACTGTAATACTGTCCTCCCGTTGTTTAACATTTTTCTCAAGCGGGCACCTGTAATTTCTGCATTGTGAGACTTGTTACTGTTTTTGGCATACAAATACACCATAGGGAATTGCCAGGCTCTGCCCTGCAGGCAGGATACTCTCAGTAGCTTGCTGGGCTTTTTGAGAGAGATGGAGGAATCAAGCCCGGGTTGGCCACATGCAAGGCAAATGCCTACGCACTGTGCTATCGCTCTAGCACAAATTCACATAGAGACCCAACAATACTTACATGTACTTATAAGTATTGTTGGGTCTCTATGTGAAATAATTTGTTTTATACAGGTAAGCAATGGTCTTAAAAATTTGGGTAAATAAAGTTAATGCCTCAGAAATCCATAAGCATTAGATTACATAAAACTATTCTCCTTTTAAAGAAAACATAAATAAGTTCTTCAAATTCTGATCAAAAGTAAGGTGAAGTGTTTATATTTATAATGAAACTTTTTAATTTTATTAAAGAGAACAACTCTTATAAACAAGTTGCATCTATGGACTGCAGACAAAATACAGAAGATTTTAGAAGCACATTCTTTGTATGAACTCTGTACTGTTTCAGTCACCCAAGCATTGCTGGGTTTATTTTTTATCTTTTCATTTATTTATTTATTTGCTTTTTGGGTCACACCTGGTTGTATGGTTCTAATTCTGATCTATCTTGTCACTTAAAAATTTTTAAATAACTGTATGAGACAAATAATTAGGTAAATAGGCATCAAAGATTAAAAACTACATAAACAAGATCTATACTTAGAAATGAAGTTTAATTTTTGTGTTTTCTTTTTTCTATTGCCAGAGAGAGTAGTTGGATAAAATAGAATTGCAATAAAGGGGGAAGACATGCAATGTAGTTATTAGTTAAGAGCGTGTAGCAAAGTGATTCATCAAAAATAATAAGAAAAGTACTATTAGAGAGGGAGACACAGTTCTACTTTGATCAAAGGCATAGGTCTTTACATATATAAAGCTTTAAGTAGTATCCAGTCACGGTCACGGTACTCCCGTTGTTCATCGATTTGCTCGAGCGGGCCCAGTAACGTCTCCATCACAAAACTTGTTACTGTGTTTGGCATATCGAGTACATCATGGGTAGCTTGCCAGGCTCTTCCATGGGGGCGATATACTCTCGGTAGCTTGCCGGGCTCTCCGAGAGGGGCGGGGGAATCGAACTCAGGTCGGCCATGTTGGCTGCATGCAAGGCAAAAGCCCTACCGCTGTGCTATCGCTCCAGCACCTAAAAATAATTATAGTCAATTATAATCTCTGCCTCAGTAGGCTAAAAAAAGTTTCTCTTAGTGAAACTAAAGCTAAATTAAATGAAGTTTCAAAAGGAGACATTTCAGAGCTAGACAACATTTTTCGATTTATAATATTAATGTACTTTTATGAACTTCAAGGAAATCTATTATTCGGTCACAAACTTTAATTGAATTATCCATACAAACTTCGTTTACTATGTACTTTAAATATAGACATAAAAATTTAATCCTAGCTCTCAAGCCAGAATCTATGCGCTTTTGATCTTCCTCAAAAGATTCTCTAATTTTGAAGCTCGTGTTACTACTTCCTATTTTTCTGTATTTGCAGAATATTATTCAAATGGATTTTCTGATTATTTATTATTTTAGCAATATATAATTTATAATATAATTTATAATATGCCCTTTAACATAAAAGTCAAAAAGTTATTCAATAACATATATTAAACAAATTAAGTTATATCATTGCCTATGTTCCTTATATGAATAATGTAGAATGGATAATTTCATATCACTACAAAATTTACCTCGTTATATTAAAGAGCTGAAATATTATATTTATTATTAAAGTAATATCTCCTGCACTTTCTTTTTCTTTTTGTTTTTATTAGTGAGACACCATGAAGTATAGTTGTAGACTTACACTTTTGTGCTTGGGTTTTCATTGTATAATGATCAAGTACCCATCCCTCCACCAGTGCCCATTTCCCACCAACACGGATCCCAGTATTCCTCCCACCCCCCATCCCCTCATCCCATCCAGCCTCTGTGGCAGGGCATACCCTTTTGTTCTCTCTCTCCTTTAGGGTGTTGTGGTTTGCAAAAGAGGCATTGAGTTGGCAATCATGTTTGGTCTATAGTCTACTTTCAGCATGCTTCTCCCATCCGGGGAGGATCCTCCCAACACCCTTTATTTGGTGCTCCCTTCTCTATCTGAGCTGCATTTTCCCCTAGCATGTGTAGCTGGCCTCCAAGCCATGGAGCAAGATTCCTGGTACTAATCTCGGCCATTCTTGGGTGTTAGTCTCCTATTTTGTTACTTTATGTTCCCCAGATGAATGCAATCTTTCTATGTCTATCCCTCTCTTTCTGACTCATTTCGCTTAACATGATACTTTCCATGTAGTACCACTTGTATGTAAGTTTCATGACTTCATCTTTTCTAACAGTTAAATAGTACTCCTTTGTGTAAATGTACCAAAATTTCTTTAACCAGTCATCTGTTCTCGGGCACTCAGTTTTTTTCCAGATTCTGGCTATTGAAAAAAGTGCTGCAATGAACAAACAAGTCCTGCACTTTATTTTTCAAGTTGCAATTTATATACTTGAAAATTAAGTTAAAACTTATTTAACATTGTTATAAGATTTTTAGCTATAATACAAAATGTATTATCTCACCAATAATCTACCCACAGCCCACTACCACTACCTTTATTTTTAAATATTATGCTTTATTTTGATATTTTAGAATTTAAGAAGTCAAATTATGTAATATCCATTATAAAAACTCTTCTTATTGAAACTTACTGAGAAACCTGAATGTATATAAAAATGTAAAATAAGAAATTATGTATATCAAAAATTATCTTTGATAACATGTCATATTCATGCTGGGTTCTAAGCTTTAAATAGAAGTAAATAAAATATAGTAATACCTGACAGACCAAGCAATTAAAATGAAACTTGTAAGAGAAATTTAGTAAACTACCTCTGAAAATGTGAACTAAATGTAAAAGCACATTTTACGAAGTTAAAATAACTTATGTTTAACTCTATAAAACACCAGATTATTTTTAGAGATTTCAAAAAAATTAACTTTCTATTTTCTATAAAAAAAGCCTGTGTATTATAGTTTTCATAATGCCATAAAAATAACTTAAAAGCCTTATAGCCAAGAACATTTTTGCCCTACTAGGTAGAACTGCATGGAGCAGTTTTCTGGTCATTTACTTTAAAATCCTCAGTAAGAAAATTGCACAAAATTCTGTTTCAAAAACTCTTAAAATTTATTTTCTAACACATTTTACCTAAGTTATTTCTAGATTCCATTATGTATCTTCAATATATATATTTTATGCATATTTTGTTAAGACATGCTTACATTCATTGCAGTAGTTAAGACACACCTGCATTTGTTGCAGTAGAATAGCCAAGGTATGAAACAACCCAAATTTACAATGATAGATAAATAGACAAAGCTGCTGTAGCATAATGGAGTATTACAAAGATGTAAGAAAGGATGAAAATATACCATTCACTGTGACTTAGATGGAATGGATGGTATAATTCTAAGCAACATAAACCATAGGAAGGACAGATACTGGGTCATTGCACACATTTTCTCTACAAAGACAAAAAAAAGAAAGGAATGAATGACAATGAATATTACCCCTGTATTAAAAACAGAGAAGCCTCTAATTTTTTAATGAGTGAGATAATCCATTCTCACAAATTTTAAATACATTTACAATGTGAGTAGTATTTACATTTCTACAACAATTTTCACAATGCCAAGTGAAAATTATCATAAAGTATTGTCTTATTAAATATTAGTTTAAATATAAATGGTATTATACATGATGTTTAATGTCTGTTCTAACCTATAAATCTTTGCTGCCATACATGTTCATTACATCAGAGTGGGAAAATAATTTTGTGACATAAAGAAATTCTAGAAATAAGGAATACCTTATGTTTAAACTATCACCAAGGGTATACATTTTCATGAGTTATTATAGCATAAGTCATGTTCATAAAGCTAAGATTTGAAAAGATACTGTGTCATGTTTTAATAGCATCAAACTACAATAATTTAAAATAAAATTTAAATGCAATTTTACAGCTGGGAAATATACCATTAGTTTCATGATTCTGATTTACAAAAAACTATTTTACCCTATAGCATTTGTAAATTCAGCAATATTGATTATCTATAAGTCATATACTTTTTATTCTTAAATTGCTAAGTAATAGTCATTTCATACTATGGACGGGTGATCAAAATAATTTAGGGTATCATGGCTCCCAATATTCTACTTTTAACAATTAATTAACACTGGGTTATACATGTAAATTAATAAACAGACAATTTTTCATTTTGCAAATGTATCTCTTTAACTGAGACAATGCACTTTCAAGAGCTTCTGTTTCCTGGTTGTGACCCCACTGAATGCCCTCATTCTGGGGACTTGTGATACCAATGATGATATATTTAGGAGAGTCTTTTAATTAAACAGCAATCTTTATGTATACTGCCATATACTTTATCTAACATTCAAAGTATACAATTTATTTTTAAATTTTTCAGGATAGTTCTTTCAATATCCTACTCAAGCTCTCTACACAAACAACCCTACAGAAAGAAATGTTCCTAGTGCATGAACCTTATAGAAGTTATTCCCATGCAAATGCCCTGAGGGAAAAAAAAATTTTTTTTAGGGGAGGGGAATCTTTTCTGCAAGCAAGCATGAAAGTCAATAGCAGAATTCAAACACACACTCTGTGAAGAACCCTGAATGGGGCTAATGGTTAGCTCCGCCCACAGGTCAGTCCAGTAGTTGGCATGGTTTTTCGAGTGGGTGGTCTATAATGTGGCCACTAGTTAATCATCCCTCCATATCCCATAATATCCACATTTGGTCTCTTATACTGAACTTTCACCAGGACAGCCTGGCTACCTCAATTATGTTAGGCCAATAGTCTACTAGACCCAGTAAATGTTCCATCAAAACCCAAGGTTTCAAAAGAAACCTTGAGCACAAGAAACAACACAACCCTAATCAAAGGTCAAAAAATGGATGACTTGATCAGCACAGAAGGCTCCACACAATTACACAAGAAGAAAAAAATATTAGAAGGGAATTATCTTTGATAAAGAAAGAAAAAATAACCACCCACAGAGTTCCCCCAGAGTCCTCTCCAGCAGTAAGGACGGTGCATTAATAGTGTATGGAAAGAACTGCATGCAGACCACCACAGGCACCATGGCAACATAGTACAGAAGCCCCACCAAGAAAAGTGGAAGAAGTTAGGAATCCTGATCCTCAACAAGGAATATCTACATACATAATCTCTCTGATAAGGAAATCAGAAATGAAATGGTAAGGATTTTAATGTCAAAGAAACGATGGAATAAACATCCAGTAAAACACAGGAGGATATGGATGGGATCAGAAATAAGAAAACTACAAGTAGAAATGTCATTATTTAAATACTTGATAGTAAATGAAAATCTCAGTGGATGCCCTCAACAGTAGAGTAACAGCAGCTGAAGACAGAATTGGTGAGTCTGAAGATGAGATGCAGAGAATCTCAGGGAAACAGCAGAAAAGATGTCAAAATAAATCAACTTCAGGCAAAAAAATTTTTGCATGAATCCAAGAGAAACAGCAGAAGAATCATCAGGGTACAAGAGAGACAAGAAAGCAACCCTAATAAGGAAATAAAAGGAAGTCAAAGATATCATTGCTGAATAGTTCCCAGAGGTGTAAAATTCAGGCATCCAGATACAGAAAGACAGCTAAAAGAGACCTTAATAAAAAAGATAATATCTCACAACACAATAATATCTCACAACACAGAGACTGGCACACATCAAATAAAACAAGAGCAACCAGTGCTGTGGTAGATACAGGAAGAAATGGATTCTCCTTCATTGTTATTGGGAAAGCTGACTGGATAAGTGTTTTTTAAAATCAATATGAAAATTCCTTTGATTTGTTAAAGAAACTGTGGTACATCTACACAATGGAATCCTATGCAGCTGTTAAGACAAATGAAGCTATCAAATTCACTTGTAAATGGATGGACATGGAGAGTATCACACTGAGTGAAATGATCCAGAATGAGAAGGACAGACATAGGATGACTGGACTCATTTTGGGGATATTAAAAAAAATAATAATATGAAACTAATACCTAAGGACCTGGCTGGAGCGATAGCACAGCGGGTAGGGCGTTCGCCTTACAAGTGGCCAACATGGCCGGCCCGAGTTCGATTCCTCCGCCCCTCTCAGAGAGCCCGGCAAGCTACCGAGAGTATTCGATATGCCAGACACAGTAACAACAAAGTCTCCAATGGAGACGTTACTGGGCCCGCTCGAGCAAATTGACGATCAACGGGAGGGCCTTTACCTTTACCCAAGGACCAGGAAGATTAACCCATGGCTGGAATCCTGTCTTAATTCCTGGGGGAAAAGGCAACTTAGATAGAGAAGGGACCATTATGACAAAGATAGCTGTAAATCATCACTCTGGATAAGAACTGCATACTGAAAATAGGTAAAGGAACAAAGATGATAACTTCTCAGCTGTACTGAAAACTCTAATGCCGAGAGAGAGAGAGAGAGAGAGAGAGAGAGAGAGAGAGAGAGAGAGAGAGAGAGAAAGAGAGCGCGCAATGGAGAGAGCATGTGTGTGAGAGAGACAAGCAAAGTGCCTGTCATAGAGAAATGCTGGGGGTTGGAGGTGGCGGGTGGGAAATGTGCACTGGTGGAGTGATGGGTGCTGGAACATTGTATAACTGAAACCTGACCATGAACAGCTTTGTTACTGTGTATCTTACGGTGATTCAATTTGAAAAAAATAAAAATTTCAAGATCCTACTCAAAGTGATGAAAACAACAGATGAGATACAATAATGAAATAATGATGAGATACAATAATGAAAGCAGCAAGATCAAAGAAATTATATACAAAGGAATACCTCGAAGATCTACAGCTGATCAAACAAATTAGATCCTCTGGTCAATAATGGGATAAAGTTAAAAAAAAATCTAAATGAAGTGGGTCTCACCTAGAATACATTACTCAGACTTCCACTCACATTTGAAGAAATAATACCCAACATCACAGATAAGTAACAGCTCAGGAACTTCAGACACAAAACCAATGTTTAAAGAAGAACTGAAAGAGTGACTGTAGGCAAAGAAAAACTCCATCCACAAAAATAACTAAACATCTACAGAAAGATAAAACAAAACTGTGACAATAATCTGTCTCACTGTGAGTGGTCTAAAAACACCAATTAAGAGACACAGGGTGGCAAAATGGATTAAAAAGTTGAATCCATCTTTCTGCTGCTTATAGAAAACACATTTGGTTAGTTAGAGCAAAGACCAACTCAAAGACAAAGCTTGGAAAATAATTCTTGAAGCAAACCACTCCTTTTTTTTATTTTTATTGAATCACTGTGAGAGAGACCCTTATAAAGCTGTTCATGATTAAGTTTCAGTCATACCGAGTTCCAACACCCATTCCTCAAACAGTGTATTTTTCCCAGCAACAGTGTCCCAAGTTTCCCTCCCATCATTCCCCACCCCTCTAATCCCAGCTTGCCTCTGTGGTAGGTGCTTTTCTTCTCTCTCTCTCTCTCTCTCTCTCTCTCTCTCTCTCTCTCTCTCTCTCTCTCTTTCTCTGTGTGTATGTCTGTCTCTATTTCTTTTTCTCTCTCTATTCCTTTTGGGCACTGTGGTACCACTCCTTTAAAAAGGTTGGGGTGGCCATGCGAGGATATGAGGACATAGATTACAGGCTGAAAATGATTATATGATATAGCAAAGGTCATTTCTTAATCACAGTGGAATAAGTATATCAGGAAGAAGTTGCACTCCTAAATATATATGCACTCAATAAGAGACTAGAAAATACTTAGACTTTAAGGAGGAAATTAATAGCAACAAAATAGTAGCTGAACACTTTAACAACATTTTGTCACCATTTGATATATCAGCAAAACTAAAACTAATGAAGGAAATTCTGGCTTTAAAGAAAGAAATAGAAAAGAGGGGGTTGGTAGATATGCATGGAACTTTTCATCACCAAAAAGCCAAATACACACCATTCTCTAATGTAAATGGGACATTTTCCAAGAGAGACTGTTGGATAACATTGGTTTGTCTTTGCTCCTCCCACAGGGAGCTTAGGTTTATTGATTTACTCCCACAACAGGCTGCTGAGGTACACCCAATTCCATGAGGCACTACTAATCCTATATTGATTTTCTCTTTGCTTTGTGTCCTTTGCATGATTTAGCAATGCCCAACTTGTATAGACACAGTAAGACAGTTAATGCTATGTTTTTGTAACATGGGAGTTAATTGACTTCAAATAATACTCCTGGGAATTCATCATATTTACTTGACTTAAGCCTCAGCTGCCTTACTTCCTAACACCCTAAAAAGAGGGTCCTAGCGAGGAACATGGATGGATCCAGGAAAAACTGTAAGCTATCCTGGCATTGAAAACGGATGAGCTAAGTAACATAAGATGTATAATAACTTAAGAGCATGGTCATGGACAAACTCTGTAATGACCCCAAAAAAGTAACTGAATAAGGACCTTGCTGGCATTAGGAAAGACTAATCTGTCCTGAGGACTATAGTCTGGGACATAGAGTAAAATGTTCTCCATGGAGAGCCACTCTTTAAGCTTAATATATAACTTACTGTATTTTTACAAAATGACTAGAAATATTAATGACATGAATTTATTTGATTGTTTAAATGGAGTGTTTGCCTTGCATGTGGTCGACCAGGGTTCAATTCTTCCATCCCCATAGGAGAGCCCGGCAAGCTACTGAGACTATCCCACCCGTATGGCAGAGCCTGGCAAGCTACCTGTGGTGTATTTGATATGCCAAAAAATGTACCAACAAGGCTCACAATGGAGACATTACTGGTGCTCACTCGAGCAAATCAATGAACAACAGGATGACAGTGTGACAATGCTATAGTGAAGTTTAAATGGATTATTAGCTCAGGAAAAGAGAAAGCAATACATCCTAAATGGGATACCACCCTTGAGCAGATCTAATAATCTGAAGTCTGAACTCCCAGATAAATTTTGTCCTTGAGAGATTCTCTTAGAAGTTTCCCTGAAGGAATAGCTTTACATCTATTTATTGTTATGCTAATGTTGAAACCTACCTATGAATACCCTTTAGGATTTCTATATAACTATGCTGTAAGGAGAGAGGAGAAGAAACAACTATGCTCTAGGGAAGCTGAAAGAGGAATAACTAAACTATAGGAGAATGAAATTGTAAGGATGAAGATGAGAATGAAATAAACAGTCACTGACTACCAACCAGCCTGAGCCCTTGTTCCCACATCCCCCTGTCCTTTGTCCATCTGTTATCATAGGCCAGCCAGTGGAACGGTTCTCATACACCAAATGCAGGTATCCCATGCCCACAGTTTTTGAACTTATAAGAGACCATATGCTGAGCCACAAGACGTATCTCCATAAAACCAAGAGAATAGAGACTGTATCAAAGTTTCTTTGGCCAGTCATCTGTTCTAGGGCACTTGGGTTGTTTCCAGATTCTGGCAATTGTGAACACTGCTGCAATGAACATATAGATACAAATGTCATTTCTACTGTGCTTGTTTTGCATCCTCGGGACATATTCCCAGAAGTGGTATTGTGGGGTTAGATGGAAACTCAATTTCTAGTTTTTGAAGGACTGTCCATATTGTTTTCCAGAAAGGCTGGACTAGTGGGCATTCCCAACGAGGGTGAAAGTGTGTCCCTTTTTCATCACATCCAGGCCAGCACTGGTTGCTTTTGTTCTTTTGAATGTGTGCCAGTCTCTGTGGTGTGAGATAATATCTCATTGTTGTTTTGATTTGCATCTCCCTGATGGCTAGCGATGTGGAGCATTTTTCCATGTGCCTTTTGCCCATTTGTATATTTTGAGGAAACTTCTGTTCATTTTTCTCCCCATTTTTGGATGGGTTGGAGTGTTTTTTCTTGTACAATTCTACTACTGTCTGGTATATCCTGAATACTAATCCCTTATCAGATGGGTATTGGGTAAATATTCTTTCCCATTCTGTGAGCTCTTTCTGTATTTTGGTCACTGTTTCTTTTGAAGAGCAGAAGCTTCTTAGTTTGATATAGTCCCATTTGTCTATGTTTGCTTCCACTTGCATGGTCAGTGCTGTTTTATCTTTAAAGATGTTTTCAGCTTCAATGTTGTGGAGAGTTCTGCTTCCTTTATGTACCTTATGGATTCATGTCTGCTACTGAGGTCTTTAATCCACTTTGATCTGACTTTTGTGCCTGGCATTAGACAGAGGAAAGAGTTCATTTTTTGAAGGTAGCTATACAGTTTTCCCAGCACCACTTGTTGAAGAGGCTTTCCTAGTTCCACTTCACATTTGGTACATCTACACAATGGAATACTGTGCAGCTGTCAGGAGAGATGAAGTCATGAACTTTGCTTATAAATTGACAGACATGGAGACTATTATGCTAAGTGAAATAGTCAGAAAGAGAGGGACAGATATAGAAGGACTGTACTCATTTGTGGAGTATAAGACAGCATAACATGAAACTGACACCTAAGGATAGTAGATACACGGGACAGATAGATTGCTCCATAGCTGGAAACCTGCCTCATAAGCAAAGGGGAGAACGCAGCTGGAATAGAGAAGAAAACACTAAGAAAAAGATGGCTGGAAGAATTTTTCGGGATAGGAAATGTGTGCAGAAAGTAGATAAAGGACCAAACATAACCTCACAGGGTCTGCATTGCAAACCATAATGCCCCAAATTAGAGATATATTATGGGGAATCGTGTTTGCCATGGAGGCATAGGGAGGGTGAGAAAGGGGGGGGAGTGCCAGGGATATTGGTGGTGGGGAATGCGCATTGGTGGAGGGATGGGTGGTTGATCATTGTGTGATTTTAACCTTGTAACTATCTCATGGTGATTCAATAAAATTAAAAAAACCTATCAAATATTTTCCCAGACTATGATGCACTGCATGTCAAATTTAATCATACCAAAAACAGAGAATCAAATTTAACACCTAAAAATTAAACAGCTCTCTATTAAACAAACAGTGAGTCAGAGA
Organism: Sorex fumeus; assembly: GCF_029834395.1. Classification (NCBI taxonomy): domain Eukaryota; kingdom Metazoa; phylum Chordata; class Mammalia; order Eulipotyphla; family Soricidae; genus Sorex; species Sorex fumeus. The sequence continues at coordinate 3,190,662 of NW_026606186.1, forward strand.
AGAAATCAATGAAGAAATTAACAACAAAGAAGGATGAGGACATGAGTTACCAGAATTTGTGGGACACAGAAAAAGCAGTGTTGAAGAAAATTTATAGCTCTGCAGCACTGATCAGGAATGAAGAAACAGCCCACATAAATAACTTGACTCTGCTGCTTAAGTTCTTCAAATATGACTAATGATAAGGGCTCAAGCCAGGCATGAGGAAGAAAATAATAAAACTTAGAAATTAATAATCTAGAATCTGCCCCCCCACCAAAATATATATTCGAAGAATCAATGAATCCAAAGAGCTGATACTTAGGAAAAATAAACAAGATTGATAAACCACTAGCAAGACTTACAAGAAAGAGAGAACCCAAACAAACCAAATCAGAAATAAAAAAAGAGGACACAATAACAAACACCCAGAAATTCAAATGATTATTAGCAATTACTTAGTGAATCTTGATACCATGAAAGGAGAAAACCTAGATGAAATGAATAAATAAGTGGACTCCTATAACCACTTCAGGCTGAACTAAGATTATTTGGGATACCTGAACAGACCTATCACTATCAGGGAAATTCAAATGATAATTAAAAGTCTTCCTCCAAACTAAAGCCCAAGCCCAGATGGATTCACTAATGAATTCTTTCAAACCTTTAAAGAGGACCTACTGCCAATTCTTTTCAAATTTTTCCAGGAAATTTAAGAAAAAAAAACACTACTTTTTTGTTTGAGGAAATTGAAGAAAACCAATTGAAGAATTAGTTTCTATGAAGTAAACATCAACCTAATGCCAAAAACAAAGACACCACAAAAAAAGAGAAGTATGGCTAATATCTCTAATGAACATAGATGTAAAGATCCTCAAAAAATAAAAAACAAAACACTAGAAAAGAGAATCCAACAACTCATCAAAAAGAACATGTATATTATGACCAAGTAGGATTCATCCTAGGGATGCAAGGGTTAATTGACATTCAGTAGTCTATCAACGTAATTTACCAGATCAATATAAGAAAAAAAAAAGAAATCATATAATCATATACATAATGCAGAGAAATAATCTGACAAGGTCCAGCAGCAATTCATGAATTAAAAAAAAAAAACTCAATCAAATGGGACTTGAAGGATCTTTCCTCAATAAAGTCAAAACATTTACCATAAGACCACAGAAAGCATCATTCTCAATGGGGAAACACTGAAAGTCTTCCCTTAATGATCAGGCACAAGACAAGGTTGCCTACATTCGAAAATTATTATACTAGAAATATTTGAATAGCAGTTAGGTAAGAAAAAAGATATCAAGGGCATCCATACAGGAAAGGAAGCAGTCAAGCTTTCGCTATTTGCAGATGACATAACCTATATTTACTGTATTTATAAAATCCTGAAAACTATAAAAAAGCTCCTAGAAACACAAATTTGTATAGTAAAGTGGCAGGTTACAAAATTAATATGCATAGTTCATAGATTTCATATAACAAAAAATAGAACAAAAGAAAAAGATAATCCCATTCACAACTGTGCCTCAGAAAATCAAGTACCTCAGAATCAGCACAACTAAAAAGCTGAAGGATCTACAAAGAAAATTACAAAGTACTACTTCAAGAAATAAAAGAGTACAAAAGCAAATGGAAACTTATCTCCTGCTCATTGTTTGGGAGGATTAACGTCACCAAAATGGCAATATTCCCCAAAGAATTATACAGTCTCAGTGAAGTCCCTGTATGAATATTCATGACATTTTTTCAAAAAATAGGCTAACCTTCCAGAAATTCATAAGGAACAATAATCCCCCAGAGAAAACTAAAGCAATATTTGTGGAGGAAGATGGGAGGCATCAATTTCTTCAACTTCAAACTGTAGTACAAAACAGTAATAATGAAAACAGTATGGTATTGGAATAAAGAGAGCCATCAGAACAATGGAACACAGTTGAATGTCCAAACATGCATCCAAATATATAATCATTAATCTTTGATAAAGAAAGAAGAATATGAAATGGATCAAGGAAAGCCTCTTCAACAAACTGGGAAAAATGGGTAGCTACATTCAAAAAATTAACTCAGACACCTTTCTAATATGCACATTAGTCAAATCAAAATGGATTAAAGATCTCATTATCAGATCTTAATTCATTAGGTATACAGAAGAAAACGTAGGCCGAACCCTTCGTGATGTTTAGCTAAATACATCTTCAAAGAAGCATTACTGACCAATCAAATGGAAGCAAAGATAAACAAAAGGGTAGCAAAGAAGTTTCTGTACCTCAAAGGAAATAATGACCAGAATTATTAAGACAGCTCAAAACGATGAGGAAAAATTTACCCAGCACCCATCTGATAAGGAGTTAACATCAGTGATATATAAGGCTATATGTAAGGATGTTCAACCCTATTCCACTGGTCAGTGGGTCTGTTTTTGTTCCAATACCATGCCGTTTTAATTATTACCACTTTGTAGTACAGTTTGAAGGTGAGTAAGGTGATGCCCCGTATCTTTTTACCCTTGAGAATTGCTTTAGCTATTTGTGGGGGCTTGTAGTTCCATATGAATTTCAGGAGTATTTGATCAATTTTTTTGAAGAATGTCATGGGTACCCTTATAAGGATCACATTGAATCTGTATAATGCTTTGGGGAGTTGCCATTTTGATCATGTTAATTCTCCCAATCCATGAGCAGGGGAATGTTCTTTTAATCTTCACTATGGAACACAGAAAAGAAATCTTGGGAATACTTGCCTGCATTCTAAATTTCCATCTTGTTCCAGAATGTAACCTCATTTGACTTGAAATATTACTGATATGGTTATGTGTTAAAGTGTTCCAAAATTATTGAAAGATGAGATCAATTGTGTGTGGATATTTTGAAAAGTCAAACTGCCTTAAGAAACAGAAAAGTAGAGTGAAAACAGTGCATACCAAGAGAGAACGATGGGAGAATTGATAATATTCAAAGGTACAAACAAATTTAGTGGTAAATAAGTCATCAATATCTAATTCAGAATGCAATGAAGAGTCACAATATTGAAAAAATACAATATAATGATTTAACAATAAACATCACTACAATGTGAATCACATTACAACATATAAAAGCACTAAAATAATACACTTTACACCTTAAATTTAAAAAATGTAACGTCAAATTTAGTCAATAAAAAGTAAATAAAAATTACTTTTACTCAGGATGGGGTTCAGGTCATGATCAGAATTGGAACTAGGAGGAAAAAAAAACTAGAAGGAAAATCATGTTCTTTTAAAAGAACAGGGAAATCATCTGCATCACAGGCATCGTGGGAGGTGGGAGGGGGGTATATTGGGGTTCTTGGTGGTGAAAAATAATTACTGGTGAAGGGAAGCGTGTTTGATCATTTTATGACCAAGACTTAAACCTGAAAGCTTTGTAACTTTTCTCACGGTGATTCAATAAATAAATTTAACAACAACAACAACAAAAAAAACACACAATTTATACACACCACTATAATAATGTTTTGCTGTACTTTTTTGAAAATATTTGCACAAACATTAAATACTGTACGTCATTCTTTCTCAAATTTAATAAATATATCTACATATATATATATACCGTTCTGGATATAGTGTCTAGAACATAGTAGAAGCATTAAGCGTGTTCTTTCAATATTATGCACTTCTGCTGTAAATTTACCATTATCCAAAACATGTGAAGGATTATAGTAGTAAATGTCAATACTATTGGAATGAAACATTTTTCAATAAATGTTGACTCCCATTAAGAGGAAGATCAGTATTATGTATGCAATTTTCTTATACTTTATAAACTTCCATTTCTTTCTGATGAAGTGAAAACAAAAATAAATGACAATTTCTGTGAGAATAAAAATTAAGGTTATTCTGAATTTGAATGTATAAAAGAAGGCACATGGCAGGTGTTTTCAGAATTTATTCTATTTGTTGGTTCCCATTGTAGACGATGAATAGCAACTTACCATCCCTAAGTGTTATTCACTAATGCTGTAGTTGCTACTAGAGACGAACAATTGCTGCAGGTGTAGATAAACTGGAATAGTCTAAGTTATTTTAAGTAATATTTAGAAACAAAGTATCTCATTAACATTAAAATATACAAAGATAATTCATAACTAAAAATGCATAATCTAAAACAATAAGAAGAAAAGTTTTTTAATACATAAAAGCCTTTTTATGTTAAGGTTCAATTAAGCTGCCACCATTTACTATAAATTCCTTTCCCTTAATTTTCTTTTTTAATTTTTTTAAAACTTTATTGAATCACTATGAGATAGAGCATTGCAAAGCCAATGATGCAATTGCAGTCATACAATGGTCCAACATCCATCCCTCCACCAGTGTAATTTCCCTGCATTAGTGTCCCTAGTTTCCCTCCCAGCCCCGACAAACCACTCCTTACCCTGCCTGCTTCTATGGCAGGCACCTCTCCTCTCTCTCTTCCTCTTTCTCTTTCTCCTTTTCATCTTTGGCACTATAGTTTGCAAAAAGGATGCCGAAAAGGTATCATCCATATCCTGTTAAAGTACTTTCAACACTCAGTTCAGGTTAATGGTTGGGATTACCACAAGGGAGTGGGGAGTGGAGGGTAGTTAGGATAGAGAAGGCACTATTATGGCAGAATTAACTAGAAATTATCACTCCTTAATTTTCTTTTAAAGAAAATGAAATCCATCAGAGAGACAGTATAGCGGATGGGCCATATGTCTCGTATGTGGCTGACCCAGGTTTGAACCCTAGCACCCTTTATGGTCCTCTAAGCACCATCAGTAGTAATTCCTGAGTAAAGATCCAGGAGTAACTCCTGAGCACGTTCATGTGTGGCCCCAAAACTAAAATAATAAATAAATAGTGCTTTTAATAAGAAGAATGTCCATGATATATGTCCATAAGTTTATAAATTTCTAGACTCAATCCAAACTTTTCATAATTAACATTAAAATATTTCTGTCCCCCAACATTACTTAAATTACATATGGAAAGCACTGTTTCCTCTTAACATTAATGTTTTTTCCTACATATTATTGATAATTTGCATAAACGATATTGTTGAATTGAGTTTTTAAGCTAATTTTTTAAGCTACTGTGACATACAATGTTATACATAGTTGAGTTTTAGGTACACAATGTTGCAATGACAGACCTACCATCAACAATTCCACCAAGTGATGTCAACATTCCACCAATGTTTATAGGTTCCAGATCACCTCCCAGACAGCTTCCTCAACTGACATATTTTAAAGTTTGGTTGTAGTAGTTTGGGTCTCGTGCTTAACAGTATTCTGTGGTTTAGATCGGCCTCATTTCATTTCACCAATGTGTCTGAAACCACTGACCCCTGGGGTTATCTCCACCACTTTTCACATCCCCCTTAATTTATTTCCTTCTTTGTACATCAACTTGAGTTTTTAAAACAGACGTTCACCCAACTCTCAAAATTAAACTTAAATAATCTTTTTTTCAAAAAATATTTAAGTTATATTGCTATGACAATGACAACAGGGGACATGAACTGGAGAAATATAAAATATGCATATCTTATTTATCTGAAAACAAAGACTGTCAACTTTATTTTCTTTCTGGTAAATGCCTCATATCTTTAATAAGACTTTCTCTATAATATTGTCATGTAGTCATTTAACTATATAATAAAAAATGTTTACCAATATAATATAAAATTCAACTAATTTTGAATCACTGGAATCCATTGATTTTTCATCTGTCCTTGTTTGGGATAATAGTTGACAGTTCTCAGAACTTACTCCTGACTGCGATCAGAAATCATTCTTGGCGGGGCTCAGGGAAACATATGCATTGACAGGATTGAACCCGAGTTGCCTTCATGCAAGTGTCCTATCTGCTGCACTATATCACTTCTGCCACTGGATCCCACAAACATTGAAGATTTATTATGGCTACTACTTAGATGTCTTGTGTTTCAGTTCTGAAAACCTTATTTAAGATATTTTAAAGTCAAGTAGAAAAAAGGAAATATAAGTAATAGAATAAATTATTTTAGAATAATGTTGAAATGTGAGAAGTACATTTAAATATATACACTGAAACTAAAAATACTTTTAAAAATAAAATTAGAAGTTACTGGTTTAATAAGAAACTTTTGCTATACATAAAGCACACATATAGGAGGTTTTCTATTCGGTTAAGTGGCACAGTAGAATCAATTTCATTATTTTCATGCATTGATTTTTATTAAAATACCTAATATACACCAACATTTCTAAGTAATAATATGAAGTAGAATAATATTTTGCCATCTCTCTGTTTGAACAAATATTAAAGTTTTATTTTATTCATCACATTTTTTGTTTCAAAATCAATTTTATAAATACCACTAAAGGTCACATCCGCTATTCTATGGGATTAAAGTTACTGTGAATTTTTCATATTTTACTACATATATCCATATTATTCTATTAGATATTCTTAGAAATTCAATATGTTTTACATTCAAACAAAGAACACTTTATTTTTTCATTAAACTGAGATAAAGTAGGAAGGTAAGATGGAAAAAGGAAGGGCTGAACTAAAAGTGGCATAAATATAGTGGTGAAAGGGTAGAATCGCTTTGGCTGTGGCATACTTCAGCGACTGACTTTGTAATCAAAAGCATAAACATTGCCAGTATTATAACTATCTTACCAAAACTATAATTTAAAAACAAAAACATGTGATTTAAGTAAGCATACGAAAATTAAATTACTTATCAGCCCAAAGCAGGAGTACAGTAGGGAAGGTTCTTACCACGCATGCATCAGACACCACTTATGGTCACTGCTGGGAGTGTCCCTAAGCACAGAGTCAGGATGAAGTCTTTGGACCACAGCTTTTGTTTTTGGGAAGACTTTTGATTACAGTTTCTGTTTTGTTAAAGTTAATAGGACTATTCAGGTACTCTGGATCTTCTTGATTCAGCCTTGGACGACTATAGGAAGCCAGGAATTTATCCATTTCTTCTAGTTTCTCTTGTTTCATGGCATACAGACTTTCAAAGTAGTCTTTGATGATCTTATGAATTTCTTTGGTTTCTGTTGTGATATCCCTCTTCTCATTTATGTTTTGGTTTATTAGGGTTTTCTCTTTCTTTGTGAGTCTTGCTAGTGGTTTATCTATCTTGTTTATTTTCTCGAAGAACCAGCTCTTGGTTTCATTAATCTTTTGGATTATTTTTTGGATTTCCATGTCATTGATATCTGCTCTAGGATTTATAATCTCTTTCCTTCTGCCTGGTTTGGACTTCTTTTGTTGTTCCTTTCTAAGATCCCGAGCTGTGAAGTCAAATTGTTTATGTGGGCCCTTTCTTCCTACCTGAGAAATGCTTGCAGAGCTATAAATTTTCCCCCTTAACACAGCTTTAGCTGCATCCCATAGGTTCTGGTAACCTGTGTCTTAATTCTCATTTGTTTTCAGGTATCTTTTAATTTCTTCCTTGACTTCCTTCCTGACACACTCATTGTTCAACATTGAGTTGTTTAATTTCCAGGTCTTTGATTTGGTTCTCCGTGTGTGTGTATTATTCACTTCTATTCTCAGTGCATCGTGGTCTGAAAAGATTGTTGATATGAGTTCTATCGTACTGATTCTTTTGAGGGGTGTTTTGTGTCCTAGTACATGATCTATTTTTTAAATGTTCCATGCGCACTGGAGAAGAATGTATATTCTTTCTTTTTAGGTGTAACACCCTGTATAGGTCTATAAGCCCTCTCTTTTCTATTTCTTCCTTCAAAGCCAGTATTTCCTTGCTGAGTTTTGTTCTTGTTGATTTATCCAGAGATGATAAGGTGATGTTGAAGTCTTTGGCTACTATTGTGTTGCTAGCAATATCCTCCTTAAAATCTGTTAGCTGTTGTTTTAAATATCTATCTCTTCTCTCATTAGGTGTGTGTACATTTAGGAGTGTTATTTCTTCCTGTTTTATGTATTCCTCAATAAATAGTAAATGGCCTTCGCTGTACCTTCTAATCTTTTTCAACCTGAAATTAATGTCGTTGAATACTAATATGGCCACCCCAGCTTTTTTGAGGGAGCTGCTTGCTTGCAGGACTGTTCCATCCTTTAACTTTGAGTCTGTGTTTGCTTGGACTGCTGAGATGAGTTTCTTCTAGGCAGAAGAATGCTGGGTTCTGTCTCCGAATCCATTTTGCCACTCAGTGTCTCTTAATTGGTGAATTTAGACCATTGACATTGAGAGAGATTATTGTTATGGAGTTTTGTGTCATCTTTAAGGGTCTGTTGTGCTTGTAGGGTTTGTCTTGTCTTATAGTAGCCGTTTTAGCCATTGTTTTAGGTTTGGTTTTGAGTTTATGAAGTTCTTGAGTTTCTGTTTATCCAAAAAATAGTTTACCATTCCTTCTAGTTTGAGTGAGAGTTTAGGCAGAAAGAGTATTCTTGGTGAAGCATTCATTTCAGTGAGTTTTTTCCCTCTGTATCCTACCATTGCCTTCGGGCTTGGTAGGTTTCCTCTGATAGGTCTGCTGTGAATCTAAGGGGTGCTCCTTTGTATGTGACTTCCTTCTCTGACCTTGCTGCTTGTAGTGTTGTGCCTCTATCCAAGGCATCCATCATTCTAACTATGATGTCTTGGAGTGTTTTTCTTGGGTCTCATCTAGCTGGCACCCTTATGGCTCCTTGAATCTGAATGGCTGCACTGTCTAGCTCTGGGAACTTTTAAACAATGATTTTTTAACCATGGCTTTTTCATTGGGACTGTTTCCTTGGTCTTCTAGTACTCCAATAATTCTAATGTTGTTCCTCTTGGACTCATCTCCTAGGACTCTGAATCGCTCTAGAGCTATTCTGAGGTCAATTTCTAGTCTCATTTCTTCCTGTATTTTCTTGATTGTGTTTCTCATGTCCGTCTTTAATTTACTGGCTATCTGTCTCACTGTTTCAATGAGTTCATTGAACATCTTCACTACTTCATTTCTGAATTCTACCTCAGAGACATCCCTTAGGTGAGTAGCACCTACTGAGGCTTCTGGACTCTTTTCATTGTCCTCCCCTCATGGTGGGGATTTGAGTTGTTTCTTCATGTTGGTGTGGAGGTATGGGGGCTGAGATGTTACACGAGAATGCTGGGTATGAGTAATTAGCAGCCATACCCAGTGAGAGAGAAGAAAATGACATGACATTAACAATCCCATTCACAATTGTGCCCCAGAAAATCAAGTATGTAGGAATCAGCTTAAATAAAATGTTAAAGGATCTATACAAAGAAAACTACAAAACACTACTTCAGGAAATAAAAGAGGACACAAGAAAATGGAAAGATAGCCCCTGCTCATGGATTGGGAGAATTAACATTGTCAAAATGGCAATACTCTCCAAAGCATTCTATGATTTCAATGCAATCCATAACAATTCGCATGTCATTCTTCAAAGAAATGGAGCAAGCACTCCTGAAATTCAGATGGAACAATATGCACCCACGAATAGCTAAAGCAATTTTTGGAGAAAAGAAAATGGGAGTAATCAACCTCCCTAACTTCAAACTCTATTACATAGCAGTAATAATTAAACAGCATGGTACTGGAACAAAGGCAGAGCTTCAGACTAATGGAACACGGTTGAATATACTGACATCTCACCCCAAACATATGATCATCTAATCTTTGATAAGGGAGCAAGAAATGTGAAGTGGAGCAAGGAAAGCCTCTTTAACAAATTGTGCTGGCAAAAATGGATGACTACTTGCAAAAAATGGTCTCAGGTCTCTACCTAACACCATGTAAAAAAGGAAGATCAAAATAGATTAAAGACCTCAACATCAGACCCGAATCCATATGGTACAGTGAAGACAAGTTTGACAAAACAGTCCACAACATTGAAGCTAACAGTATCTTCAAAGATGACACTCCACTGGCCAAGCAAGTGAAAACAGAGATAGACAAATGGGACCATCTTACACTAAGAAGCTTCTGCACCTCAAAAGAAACAGTGACCAAAATACAAAGATAGTCTACAGAATGGGAAAGGATATTCGCTCAATGCCCATCTGACAAAGGGTTGATATCAAGGATACAAAGTACCAGTTGAACTCCAAAGAAGAAAATATCCAACCCCATCAAAAAATGGGGCAACGAAATGAACAGGAACTTTCTCAAAGAAGAAATTTGATGGCAAAAAGGCACATGGGAGAATGCTCTACATCATTAATCATCAGGGAGATGCAGATCAAAACAACAAAGAGATATCATCTCATTGAGATGGCCCATATCCAAAAGAACAAAAGCAACCAGTGCTGATGTGGATGTGGTGAGAAAGGGAACCTCCTTCAGTGCTGGTGGAAATGCCGACTGGTTCAGCCCTTTTGTAAGACAGTATGGCCAATTCTCAAAAAATTAGAACTTAAGCTCCCATTTGACCCAGCAATACCACTCCTGGGAATATATCCCAGAGAGCCAAAAAAGTACAGTCGAAATAACATCTACACTTCTATCTTCATTGCATCACTGTACAAAATAGCCAAAATCTGGAAAAAAACTGAATGCCCGAGAACAAATGACTTGTTAAAGAAACTTTGGTACAGGGCTGGAACGATAGCACAGCAGGTAGCGTGTTTGCCTTGCACAAGGCCAATCCAGGTTTGATTCCCAACATCCCATATGGTCTCCCAAGCACTGCCAGGAGTAATTCCTGAGTGCAGAGCCAGGAATAACCCCTGAACATTGCCAGGTGTGACCCAAAAAAGCAAAAAAAAAAAAAAAAAAAAGAAAAAAAAGAAACTTTGGTACATGTACACAATGTAGTACCATGAAGCTGTTTGAAAAGATGAAGTAATGAAATTTACATACAAGTGGTACTACATGTCAAGTATCATGCTAAGCGAAATGAGTCAGAAAGAGAGGGACAGACATAGAAAGATTACATTCATCTGGGGTACATAAAGTAACAAAATAGGAGACTAACACCCAAGAATAGCCAAGATAAGTACCAGGAGCTTCACTCCATGGCTTGGAGGCCAGCTACACATGCTAGGAGAAAAGGCAGCTCAGATAGAGAAGGGAGCACCAAGTAAATGGTGTTGGGAGGATCCTTCCAGGATCGGTGATGCATGCTGAAAGTAGACTATAGACTGAACATGATTGCCACTCAATGCCTCTTTTGCAAACCACAGCACCCAAAAGGAGAGAGAGAACAAAAAGGAATGCCCTGCCACAGAGTTGGGGTCGGATGGGGTGGACGTGGCAGTTGGAGGGATGGTGGTAGAGAATGGGCACTGGTGGAAGGATGGGTACTCAAACATTGTAAAACTGAAACACACGCACAAAAATTTTTTAATACTTCCACTGAACTCACGGTGTTTTAATAATAAAAAATAAAAAAAAAACACTGAAGTTTATGTGTAGTAATAATGCCTCCTCCCACTCCCCCTGCCCTGCCACAAGTAACTAAGGCATCAAAGGAAAAAAATAGGGGATAATACTTGTTGGAGTACAAGGAGTTTAGGTTTATCAGGTTGCACCCATCACAGTGCTCCCAAGTTACTCCCATTACTTTGTTTGTCTGTAACTACTTCTTTGTGCTCTTTTCCCCAACCAATTTGTAAGGTCTCATCCTTCTAGGACACTGAACTTGTACTGCAAGTTAATATTGCCTTTCTCCTCTCCTTATGTCTTTTGAATAGTTTACTTTAACACAATGTCTTTTTTGTATAGATACAGGAAGACAATTAACATTATGCTTTATAATTTAGGAGTTGATTGGCTTTGAATATTATTCACTCCTGGGCATCTGCTTTCTCAATTTAAGCCTCAGTTGCCCTCACTTCCTAGCACCCCAATGGCAGGGTCCGGACGTGGGAGTGGATGGAACCAGGGCAAGCCGGTAAGTTATGTGCTACCCTGGCATCGCGATGGGCCAGGCCAAGGTGCCACGATTCTTAACTATAGGTTAAGAGTTTGATCATAGGCAAATGCTGTCATGATTCAAAAGTAATGACGAGACTAGGACCCTGCTGCTAGGAATAGGAAAGATATCTGGCCTGAGCACTGCAGTCTGAGATCAAGATGGCCCCAGGAGAGCAATTCTATAAGCTCAAAGTATTTCTTACTGTGTCCATACAAAATGATTTATATTATATGTGCTTATAAGTTGTTCGGACAAGGAGAGGGGAAACACATCCAGGGAAATCTGTTCTAGTGTGAGTTGATCTGCTAAATGAGAATCTGCCCTAGAAACTGCTTTTCCATGTGTCCTGACTAGCTTGGAGGAGACTGTAACTTTTCTCCCCTTCAAACTGCCTTTAGTAAATGATTTCAGTATATTGAGGCAGTTTCCCTTATCTCACAGGAACCTAGCTGGTTTTAGGTTTGCAGATCCCAGGTGCTAAGCCAGCCCTGATCTTTTGAGATGTAGATGCCTGGCTCCAGGCAGGCTGATCTTGGAGATTCCAAGATCTAGCAGACTGGTCTTTGTTGTGCTAATCCAAGTGCTTGTAGCTTGTAAAAGGCAAGGCCAGGATTACTGGCCTGCACTGGTTTGCCTCCTCAATGTTCTACCTGTAACTCCTTTTATTGTGCCCTTTAGAGGTACTATGATCTATATAAGGGAGATTTCAGGGCTCTCTGAGGGGACAGGTGTGTCAGAGAACCTGGGAAGATGGGGCTGAGGACAGAAGCTGAGAGAACAAAGGTGCACATGCTTGAGAGATCCTGGGGCCTCCATGACATACATCTCTTCCATGTAATAAACTGCTGCTAAGACCAACCAGCTTGGCCCTTGTTTCCTTCCTTCACCTGACCATAGCCATTGACGTCCCTGGAGTGAGAAACGGGCTGTGACTACCGAACGCGGGCAGCGGGAGAGATAGGCCGCTGCCGTCCCCTTGCCCGTCCTTTTTTGTGTGTTTACACAAATTCTCTTTTCCCAACTTTAAACTATACTAAGAAGTGGTAGTAATCAAAACTGTGGCACTGGAATAAGGACTGATTCTCAGACCTGTGCAATAGAACTTGAGGGTACAGAGATAGGGCCTCGGGTACCTGGGCAGTTAGTCTTGGGTAAAGGGAGAAAAAATATGAAGTGGAGCAAGGAACTTCAAGAACTGGTGATGGGAAAACCAATCACGTGCAAAGAAAATCAGGCCCCTTTCTAGCACCATGCACAAAAGTCAATTCAAAATGGATTAAAATCCTTGACATTAGACCCAAGGCCATTTCATTTCATTCATTTCATCATCCTGTTAATCGTCGATTGCCTCGAGCAGGCCCCAGTAACGTCTCTTTCATCCTAGCCCTGAGATTATATTCACGGCTCTTTAGGAGAATGAGACCCATCATTGTTACTGGTATTTGTCATATTTGGTAGGCCACGGGTAGTTTGCCAGACTCTGCCCTGTGGGCATCCTACATTCGATAGCCTGCAAGTTTGTCCAAAGTAGGAATGAGATAATAAGATGTCGCGCGGCCGCAAATGCAGCCGCGCGGTTCCGGGATCTGGATTTTATAGTCTCTGAGTCTTGGCCGCTGATGGGATTACATGGTGCCAGGGGGCCAGGTGGTGGGTGTGACCCCCGCCTACTGGAATTTGGAGGATCTGGGTGGAAGATGCTCGACTCCAATTCGAGTAGGCTTGGAGGTCTCGGCCCCGGAACCCGCGTGGCTTTGTCCCTCTGCTAGTACCTTCATGTGTGCGGAGAGTGGTCTCAGCATGGTGGTGGCTGGTCCTGGAGGTCTTCGGCTGCCGGAGCCCCGGTCGGGGCGGGGAGGAAAGCTCGACCCGCTCCCCTCCAAGGGGTCCCGGCGAGGGACACCCAGGCGCGGGGGCAAAAGACCCAAGGCCATAAATTATATTAAAAAAAACATAGGTACAACAATTCATCACACTCAATCTAGAGGCATCTTGAATGATTCAGTTCCATTAGTCAAGCTAACAGAAGCAATGATGAACAGACGGTACTACATCAAACTAAGAAGCTTCTGCACCACGACAGAAATAGTGACCCAAAGAGAAAGATCACACAGACTGGGAGAGAGTATTTACCCACCACTCATCTGATGAAAGGTTAATATCCAAGATATACACAGCACTGGTAGAGCTTTACAAGAAAAGGAAAACCACCCCACTCACAAAATGTGGGGAAGAGTTGAGTAGACATGTCCTCAATGAAGATATACAGATGACAAAGGTATATGAAAAAAATTCTCTGCATAATTTATCGTTAGGGAAATCCCAAATCAAAAAAGCAACAAGTTATCACCTCACACCACAGAGATGGGTACACATCACAAAACAAAAACAGTGTTGGCATGAAAGTGGAGGAAAACGGATCCTCATTCACTGATGGTGGGCATGCTGACTGGTCTAGCACTTCTGGAAAACATGATGATTGTTTCTCAAAAATCAAGGAATTGAGCTGTCACCTGAACCAGAAATTCCAAGACTCTACTCAGAGAAGATATCTGCACCCTGATGTTCATTTCAGCACTATTCACAATAACCTAAATCTGGAAACAACCAAGTGTCCAAAAACAGATGACTGGTGAAAGAAACAATGGCACATATATGAAATGGGGTACTAGTAAGCTAGAAGAGATGAAATCATGCCATCCGCTGCTCCATGGACGGATCTGGAGAGTATCATGCTTAGTGAAATCAGGAGAGGGACAGACATGAAATGATTGCTCTCATATGTCAGATATACAGAAACCACATCAGGGGATATTGAAGGCCCGAAGGCAGTCGAAACCAAGAACTGGTCCTCAGTAGGGAGCATATCACTGTAAGAAGTGTGGAAGGGACACTGGGACAATGGTGGAGGGGTGGGGTGTGTTTCTGGAATGATCTATTTCATAAATAGTATTGTAAACTGTGGTGCCTAAAATAAAACAAAATTTTAAAGAAAAGAATATTTTGCAAGGAACATCCAAGATCGAGTAAAAAAAGAAAGGAAAAAGAGAAAAAAGGTTGTGGTCAGAGGAAAAAAGTACAGGAATATGGAACTAAAGAAGTAGGCAGGGATAGGAATAAAAGAAAGCTATAGAAAGTTTACAGCAACAGTGATATAATCTAATTTTAAAGGATTTCATGGCTATAGAAGTAGAAAAGAACAAGAAGTAGTTAGAACACTTATCAGGCTATTGGTAGGCCAGAACTTAGATGGAAGATCAATCTGAGCTCTATTTTGATGGTAGAAAGGGATAAAGGTTAACTCCTATGTTTTCTGTATGAGCAATTGGGTGGATTATGACTCCAATTTACTGAGACAAGGAAAATGGAGGAAGAGGATTTTGTTTTTGTTTTGGTTTTTGTGGATGAATAGTACCAATAATTCCTTCTTGGACAGAGTTTAGAGACTTGCATTAGACGTCTGAGTAAAGGTGACATAGAGAGTTAAATATGAAAGTCTAAAGTTCAGCAGGAACATAAAAAATCTAAATTTAAGTAACAGTGCTTCATAAATATTAGGAAAATCACCAACTGGGTAGATAGCATCATCCATCAATATTGACAGAGGGTAAGACAATACAGTAGAGGAAAAATAGGGAGTACAAATGCCTAGAAGTGAGAATAGTATTTACAAAATACAGAATAAAGGCAATGATGACTGTCAAATCCTTCCACAGAGATTGTTAAATACAAATTGACAAAAGTATTTCACATTTTGAAGTTAATGATTTCAAAACTTTATGAATCCTTTACTAGAGTTAAAGGTAAAACTTTGTGAAAATCAACAACACGGTCACGGTCCTCCCGTTATTCATCGATTTCCTCGAGCAGGCCCAGTAATATCTCCATCATGAGACTTGTTGTTACTGTGTTTGGCATATCGAGTACGTCACGGGTAGCTTGTCAGGCTCTGCTGTGCGGACGAGATACTCTCGGAAGCTTGCCAGACGCTCTGAGGGGGCAGAGGAATCGAACTCCAGTTGGCCATGTTGGCTGCGTACAAGGCAAACGCCCTATCGTTGTACTATCGCTCCAGCCCCTGTGCTATCGTTCCAGTCCTTGTGAAAATATGAGCAAAAAATATTTAACAGGGGCTACTAAAAATAAAGATGGCAAAATGCTGTACAAATATATTCATTTTATTTTTTTTATTGCCCCTCTCGGAGAGCCCGGCAAGCTACCGAGAGTATTCGATATGCCAGACACAGTAACAACAAAAGTCTCCAATGGAGACGTTACTGGGCCCGTTCGAGCAAATCGACAATCAATGGGAGGGCCTTTACCTTTACCTTTATTTTTATTAGTGAGACACCATGAGGTACAGTTGTAGACTTACAAATTTTTGTGCTTGGGTTTCAATTATACAATGATCAAATATTCATCCCTCCACCAGTGCCCATTTCCCACCACCATGAATCCCAGTATCCCTTCCACCCCCCCCCATCTCCCCATCCCACCCTGCCTCTGTGGCAGGGCATACTCTTTTGTTCTCCCTCTCTTTTTGGGTATTGTGGTTTGAAAACGAGGCATTGAGTGGCAATCAGGTTTGGTCTATAGTCTACTTTCAGCATGCTTCTCCCATGATGGGAGGATCCACCCGACACCCTTTATTTGGTGCTCCCCTCTCTATCTGAGCTCCCTTTTCCCCTAGCATGTGTAGCTGGCCTCCAAGCCATGGAGCAAGATACCTGGTACTAATCTTGGCCATTTTGGGGTGTTAATCTCCTATTTTGTTACTTTATGTTCCCCAAATGAATGCAATCTTTCTATGTCTATCCCTCTGTTTCTGACTCATTTCGCTTAACATGATATTTTCAATGTAGTACCACGTGTATGTAAATTTCATGACTTCATCTTTTCTAACAGCTACATAGTTCAAATATGTTCATTTTAATCATGAAAGATATGTCAACACAGTGGCTATGTTTAAGCACATGGATAAATTGATGATGTGGAAGAAATGATATTAGCACAAGTAAAATTCTTTGGTGTAGAACCATATTAGGTCCAAGAGATTGTGCAAAGAGATAATGTTTATGGTTTACATTAGAGAGAATATCTGGTTTAATAACCTTCATGGCACAGTTCCCCAAACATCACTGGAAGCAACCCTTGTGCAATATGCTGGGGGAAACCCTTGTGCAATATACTCACAGAGAAAAGTCTGTGAATATCCAAATGAGCCTGAAAACATAGAAAAAAGAACCCTACATATTCACCATAGCTTTCAACAACTTTGTCATAGTTTATTTTGCCGGCTTATATCAATAAAAGCGCTTTCTTGACCCATTTTTAACAAACAGGAGACTGGCTGGTCAGGCTGGGAAACGGGGAGCAGTATTTGCCCTGGGGACTGCTCCTTCCTTTCTCAACCCATCAGTTTTCTCCCTGCCATTTTTTTGAAGGATCAGATTGATCGATCAACTGCAGACGTGTGCACATGCACGTGTTTTTAGTCAGTTCATTGTCTGTCTGTCTGTCTGTGTGAAATACTTGAGTGCTGGAACCAGGTTGAAATCAGAAGTGGGAATTCTAGAGAAGTCAGTGAGTGGTGCACATGTACGTGTTTTTAGTCAGTTCATTGTCTGTCTGTCTCTCTGTGCGGAACATTCGAGTGCTGGAATCAGGTTGAACTCAGAAGTACTAAAAGTTTGAGATATGAATGGAGAATTTCATGGAAAATGTTAGAACTTTTACTATTAATCAGCCTGTCCAGTATATGAAAATGTATGCTATTATGATAACTGCAAAGCTTTGTCTCCAGGTATCAACCTAGTCCTGACCTTCAGAGAGCTTTGTCCTCAAGTGTGAAATCCTTTCTGTTTCATGGTAATCTATGAGTGTTTTGATCTTTATATCTGTGTTTTCCTAGATATCAGAATTCTAAGATGTCTCTTGATTAATTTCTAATATAAAGTAAACTTTTGCCCATTAAATATATGTTGTAAGAACTTTAGTTGTGAGCATCTCTAAAGCCTTTTAAGTTTCTATAGAACTGATGCTTTTGAAATGGTACTGTAGAGTAGTTTTGTCATGTTAAGTGAGATTATTGGAAGCTGTGTCTAAACGTGGGAGATCATGTTGCACTAATATGGATGTATGTCATAAGTCAGAAAGATAGGAAAGGAATCCTGTTATTAAAGTGAAGTTGATTTTTACAGAATGAATGTAAAGGAATGTGTAGAAGGTTTGAGGTTGTTTTAAGAAAAGGAACTGATCAAATTGTTTATAAGAAACTTCTTAAATCACATGCAGAATTCTTCTAGCACCTTTGTGGTAAGATCTATGGAAAAGATGATTGATGGATTATCTGGACTCCCGTTACAGTGCTCTTAAGATCATTGAATTTTTCAAAAGTTGCAGGAAATCAAGGGTTTTGACATGGGATTGAAAACATGTTAAATAGTATGCTTTATCTCTACAGATTTTAGCTTCTCTGACTGGGACCCACAGCAAACAGGTGTATTACATCTCTGTGAGTAAAGTGAAATGCTTGCTTTTCTCCTCTTTTGTACCTTCAGTATGTTTTTGATATTTCATGGCACTATGTTGGTTTGCATAAATCCAGATAAGTCTTTCCTCTCTGTAATAGGGTCTACCCCTCATGCAGACAGGAAAAACCAACTATGGGACCCCAAAGCCCTCTTCCAGGGAACAGTCAGGGGATCTGTCTAAATGACAGGAGCAGGGATTTAACAGGTACCGTTTCAAGTACCCTACAAACCTCAGGGTGACCCTAGAGGAAGGCCAGCTCGAAGAAAGAAGTGGAAATCATCACTGCTATGGAGAATGAGGAATCCAGGACTCTGCAATGACTAACTCAGTCTGGGCCTACTCTCAGCGTCAAGGAAAAACCTGGAAATCAGGATTTCTCCCAGCCCTGAAGAATGGATGGGATGGATTCCTTTCTGCGAGGACATCTCTGTGGAAAACGAAGGCTCGAGGCCATCCATACAGTTCATCGCGGGACATCTTCTAGCCAGGCCTTGGTAGCTCTGATGTGCCAGATAAGATTAATGCCACTATTGGTGTGTCTCCTGTCTTTAGCTGATCCCCAGGACTTCTCAGTAAATAACTGGGGTATCCCAAATGGAGAGTTCTCTAATCTTACTGTGTTTATGCAAAAGAGCAAGCCAGGTTTGTTAAGCTATTTTGCAAAGTTTTAAAATGAAGGTGGAGAGAAAACCATGTTTCGGTAACTTGCTTTTTGTAAGAATCAGATTCTAATTCTACAGAGGTGATTGAATAAATGTATTTAATCCTGATCTAAAAGGTACTTCCTCTTTTGGAAAATTTAGATAAAACTTGGTTTGCTGTCTGTAGGTAAACAGCCTAATCTGTAAAGGAACTCAAAGTTATACATGCTGTCACTAGTCTGATCCGAGCATTGGAAGCCAGAGCTTTACTAGGGTGGAGCTCATCTCAAAGTGCAGAATTGCTTTCCCCCAGCCTGTGAATTGGCCAAAGTGTTGGGAAGGGCATCTAAACTGGTTAAATTAGAATAGATTAATATTTAGTTCTAAAATATTGTGAATATTCTTTCTATACTTTATTGCATCTCATTTTCTGCGAACAGTCATTTGGAGAGAACAGGAATATTATCAGCTCTTAATTTCTGCTGCATCATGGGATTAACACCAGAGAATATTTCCTCTAAACCAGAATGCTCTGCAGAAGAGGAACGATGGACATTGGAGGTTTCCAAAAGGAAGTTGATGGATTCACCCAACAAGGAAAGTTGCTAACTCCTGGACCAATGCAATACAATATTATTAAAGGGTTATGTTTTAACACTAGTGAGAACCATCTTCCATGGGGAGGAACTGAACAGCAAGTAAGGTAGAAGTAATTCAGAACTGTGCTTTCTGTGCCAGTAATGAACTTAGAGAAGGATCGGCAGCTTGACCTCATGCAAATGATCAAATGCTCATATGTTCATGGTATAAATATCTGTTAGTTCTTATTGATAGCTTCAGTGTATGGGCAGAAGCTTTTCCAATCTGTACTGAGAAAGCCAGAGAATGGTTTTGTGTTTCTGTGTCCAGTAGAAAAATCTGGACACAGGAAGTCATTTTTCAATCAACCAAACCTGTTTGTAGAGTTAATCCTTTTCATTGTTTAATGATAGAGATGGGTATGGCATTATGTTGCTTTGGTTTCTGTTGCTTTAACTCTTGTTTTTTAAGACAGCAAACAACATTGTCCTCACTGGGTCAGAAAGGAACTTCTAATCCTTCAGGGTCTAACCATTTCAAAGTGATATCCCTCAGTCTAATCCATCTGATCTTTTCTTTCAGATAACTTCAGGAACCCAACCAATTCATTGCCTGGGGCCCATTATAAACTAAGGTAGTTTGAGATTTCCCCCTTTCATAGGCAGGGTCTGCGCCCCTTGTCAGCAAGAAGCAGCTTCAGAAGATAGACCACCGACCAATTTCCCCTTAAAGATTTAAGGTGGTGAAATCTCTAGGGGGGATATGATGTAGGCAGGTAGACAGGGAGGGCCCCCTCCTGAGGCAATGACAAAAGCCAGCCCTGCAGAAAATAGGAAAACAGGAACTAAGGCTTGATAAGACCCTCACTTGGCTCCAGCAACAGACTCAAAGAAGCTCCTCTAGGAACAAAAGGCCAGGAAAGGAATTTCAAAGAAGACCATCACCACTCCCATCCTCCCTGGTAACCTCCTTAGCAACGGACATTTACCTGGGAAGAAGCCCCACATGGGGGCTGGTTGGAGAAACCCTTTAAAGGCCACCTTGAACAAAGGATGCATGTGCATTTGCTGCCCCAGCCCATGTGCTGCTTGTGCCCACTTGGCACATGTGGTTCCCGAGCACATGTGTCGCCCGCATCTCCCCTCTTGAGATGTGTACTTTCATGCTTTCGTGTCTAACTTTACTCTCTCACTCTCTCTCCCTCCCTCCATACCTAAAAATCCTCCAAATAAAATCTATTTACTTCCCAAAAAAAAGTCTTAAATTCCTCATTTTCCTCTGCCCTCTCTCCTTCCTTCCTTCCTTCCTTCCTTCCTTCCTTCCTTCCTTCCTTCCTTCATTCCTTCCTTCCTAACTTCTTCTTCGCATCCGTGTTCATCAGGGATATCGGCCTATAGTTTTCTTTTCTTGTGATGTCTTTGTTTCCTTTTGGTATTAGAGAGATATGGGCTTCATAGAAACTATTTGGGAGAGTTTCCGTTTTTTCAATTTCCTGGAAAAGCTTGAGAAGAACTGGCAATAGGTCCTCTTTAAATGTTTGGAAAGATTCGCTAGTAAATCCATCTGGACCTGGGCTTTTGTTTTTGGGAAGATTTTTGATTACAGTTTCAATTTCCTTGATGTGAATAGGTCTATTCAGGTACTCCATATCTACTTTATTCGGCTTTGGGAGATGATAGGAATCCAGGAATTTATCCATTTCTTCTAGGTTCTCTTGTTTCGTGGCATACAGACTTTCAAAGTAGACTCTGATGATCTCTTGAATTTCTTTAGTTTCTGTTGTGATATCCCCATTCTTAATTCTGATTCGATTTATGGAGGCTCTCTCTCTCTGTTTCTTTGTGAGTGTTGCTAGTGGTTTATCTATCTTATTTATTTTCTCGAAGAGCCAGCTCTTGGTTTCATTGATCTTTCGGATTGTTTCTTTGTTTTCCATGTCGTTGATTTCTGCTCTAAGTTTTATGATCTCTTTCCTTCTGCCTGATTTAGGCTCTTTCTGTTGATCCTTTTCTAAGGTCTTGAGCTGTGAGGTCAAGTTGTTTATATGCATCGTTTCTACAGTCCTAAGATATGCTTGCAGAGGTATAAAATTTCCCCTTAATACAGCTTTCGCTGCATCCCATAAGTTCTGGTAGTTTGTGTCTTCATTTGTTTCCAGGTATCTTTTGATTTCGTCCTTGACTTTGTTCTTGACCCATTGTTCAGCATCAAGTTGTTTAATTTCCAGGTGTTTGATTTTGTTCTCCGTGTCAGTGTGTGATTCACTTCTATCCTCAGTGCATCATGGTCTGAAAAGATGGCTGATACTATTTCTATCTTCCTGATTCTGTTGAGGTATGTTTTGTGTCCTAGGACATGGTCTATTTTGGAAAATGTTCCATGCGCACTGGAGAAGAATGTGTATTCTTTCTTTTGGGGGTGTAAAGCCCTGTATAGGTCTATAAGCCCTTTCTCTTCTATTTCTTCTTTCAAAGCCAATAATTCCTTGCTGGGTTTTGTTCTTGTTGATCTATCCAGAGTTGATAAGGCAATGTTGAAGTCTCCAAGTACTATTGTGTTGGTAGTGATGTCCTCCTTAAAATCTGTTAGCAGTTGTTTTAGATATTTAGCTGTTCCCTAATTAGGTGCTTATACATTTAAGAGTGTGAATTCTTCCTGCTGTATGTATGCCTTGATGAAGAGAAAATAGCCTTCACTGTACCTTCTAACCTTTTTCAATGTGAAATTAATGTTGTCGGATACTAGTATGGCCACCCCAGCTTTTTTGAAGGAGCTGTTTGCTTGCAGGATTGTTTTCCATCCTTTGACTTTGAGTCTGTGTTTGTTCTGGCTGTTGAGATGAGTTTCTTGTAGGCAGAAGAATGTTGGGTTCTGTCTCTGTATCCATTTTGCCACTCTGTGTCTCTTAAATGGTGAATTTAGACCATTGACATTGAGAGAGAGTATGGTTATGGGGTTTTGTGTCATTTTCTATAGGGTGTGTTGTGGTTGTAGGGTTTGTCTTGTCTTATAGTAGCCCCTTTAGGCCTTGCTTTAGGTTTGGTTTTGAGTCTATGAAGTTCCTGAGCTGCTGTTTATCTAGAAAATAGTGTACTCTTCTTTCGATTTTGAGGGAGAGTTTAGCCGGATAGAGTATTCTTGGTGAAGCATTCATTTCAGTGAGTTTTTTGACTATATCTTGCCACTGCCTTCGGGCTTGCAGGGTTTCCTCTGATAGGTCTGCTGTGAATCTAAGGGTGCTCCTTTGTATGTGATTTCCTTCTTTGCCCTTGCTGCTTGCAGTATTGTCTCTATCGGCAGCATCAATCATTCTAACTATGATATGTCTTGGAGTGTTTTTGTTGGGGTCTCTTTTAGCTGGCACCCTTCGGGCTTCTTGAACCTGAATGGCTGCATTGCGGAGCTCTGGGATTTTTCAGCAATGATTTGTTTGACAGTGTTTTTTTCGTTGGGATTGTTTCCCTGAGCTTCAGGTAGTTCCATGATTCTAATGTTGTTCCTCTTGGAATCATCTGCTAGGACTCTGATTCTCTGAAAAGCTATTTTGAGGTCCCTTGCCACTGTTTGTTGTTGCGTGTTGGCTTGGTGCAGCTGATCTTCCAGCTCACTGATTCTCTCTTCAGCTGCGGTCATTCTATTTTTAAGAGAAGAAACTGAGTTTCTCATTTCATCTACGGAGTCTTTTAATTGTGACATTTCTGCTCTCATTTCTTCGCGTAATTTGTCGATTTTTTCTGTGGTGTTACTGGCTGTCTGTCTGACCGTTTCATTGAGTTGATTGAACATCCTGATGACTTCGTATCTGAATTCTGTGTCAGAGAGGTCCCTTAGGTGAGCTGTATCGACAGAATGTTCTGGATTGTTTTTGTTGTCCTCCACTTGTGGTGGGGATTTTCTTTGTTTCTTCACATTGCTGAGTAGGTTGGGGACTAAATTCCTTGGGAACTAGGTTCATTAGAATGGGTAAACAACCTGCGGCCGGAAAATAGGCCATGCCCACTTCTGAAGCCACGCCCACTTCTGAAGAGGCCACACCTCTATGGAAAACTGGGTTTGAGATGAGATGGGTGCTGCGTGAGGAGTGAAGAGGGGGCGGCAGACGCTCACGGCTGCTTTTGTCTAGGCGTCTGCGGGGACGCCTGAGTTCCCACAGGGAGAGATGGAAGTCCCGGGGCCACACACCAGAGGCTGAGCTAACCTGGGTTTGAGATGAGATGGGCGCCGCGTGAGGAGTGAAGAGGGGACGGCGGACGCTCACGGCTGCTTTTGTCCAGGCGTCTGCGGGACGCCTGAGTTCCCGCAGGGAGAGATGGAAGTACCGGGGCCACACACCAGAGGCTGAACTGACCTGGGTTTGAGATGAGATGGGCGCCGCATGAGGAGTGAAGAGCAACAAAACAATTTTAAAAAGCGATAATATAAAACAAAACAGATAAAGAACAAAGAATTTTTTGGGGGGTTATGGTGCTGCCAGCAGGTCAATCTGTACCTGTGAGGAGAATGTATCAGCAGCCTGATGGCACCGTCAGACTTCCAGATACCTCAAAATGACTGCTGTGCCTTTGGCCAAACCCCAAAAACTTGGGGCAAAGTTTACCAAGAAAGTAAACGGCCAAAAGTTAGGTGTGTGGGAGACACAACCACAAACCACCTCCGGCTCAGCTATATAATTGGAGGCATGGCGTCTTTGGTTCCTGATGGAACTGCTTAATGGCCATGATCCCAGAGACTCAGTAACAAATCTTGGAACCCAAAGGCTTTTGGTAGAAATGTGTCCTGTTCTTGCAGTAGGTTACTGGCACTGGGCCCCTCCAGGTAGAAATAGGTTTTGTGCCTTGGCCTGTTCCCCTTGATGGCCCAGTGACCACCATCCTCTAGAGGCCACTGGACACTCAGGTTTGGGCCTGCAGCGACAAGACATGTGGGTCCTCACCAAATGGGGGTGGAACCAGCCCTTTCCTCCCCTTCCCAGCAAAGACCCCGAGTCCCCACCTACAAATGGCCTCTCTGGCTCCTGATCAAGCTGATTAATGACCATAATCCCAGAGACTCAGAAACAAATCTCGAAACCAGTGGATTTTGGTAGAATTGCATCTGAACCACATACAAGGTGACCGCCGCCTCAGAGCTTATTGGAAACCCAGGTATAAGCTGGCGGTGACAGGACAGCTGCAGTCTCATGGGAAGGGGGGTGGTACCAGTTCGTGCTTCATGCCCTACTGAGGTCGAGTTGCCCCCCACAAGCGGCTTTCCGGCACAGCCATGGCTCCAGAGGCAAAAGGACTTAATCCAGAGCCCGGCTTGTGGCAGAAAACTGAATGGACCATGCATTAAACTACAGCACTGTGCCTCCCCAGGAGGGAAAGGGTGTTACTCCCTTCTGCCATTTTCCCCACAGGTAGCAAGGTGGTCGCCACCTCAGAGCTTACTGGAAAGCCATGTATGAGCCAGTGGTGACGGGGCAACTGCAGTCTCATGGGAACGGGGGCAGTACCGGCTCATCCTTCACGCCCTACCAAGGTTAAGAGTTGCCCACCATGAGCGGCTCTCCAGCACAGCCATGGCTCCAGAGGCAAAAGTACTTAATCCAGAGCTCGGCAGCATGCGGCAGAAAACTGAATGGACCGTGTATTAAACTACGGCACCATGCCTCCTTGGGAGGGAAAGGGTGTTGCTCCCTTCCACCTCCCCCACCCCCCTGGCAGCAAGGTGACTGCCGCCTCAGAGCTTATTGGAAAGCCAGGTAGGAGCCAGTGGTGACGGGACAAATGGAGTCTCATGGCAAGGGGGGCCAGTACCAGGCAGGGCACTTGTCAAACGTGGGTTTGATTTTTAATAACAATATGAACCTCAACCCCTGCCAGGGCTAATATCTGAGCACTGAACCAGGAGTAATCCCTAAGCAGTACCAGATATGGCCCCCAAAACAAATACAAAAATTACTTTCATTAGCCCTATCAAATTATAAGCTAAAATGTTTCTTCAAACATATCTGTTCAATAAGCATTAACAAGGAAAATACACAAATGGCTCAATTTAATAATTCAGACATAAAGTGTTCACAGTATTAAGATTTGTGTTAAACATTTTAAATAATTACATAATAAAAAACAATGACATTATTTACAACTTTTAAACTATTCCAGAACTTTTAATTTTCACATTCCATGATATTTCTTCAGGAGTAAAAGGGTAGCAGTTAATCTTTACAAATCTTAAGTGACTATTTCTGTTCAGTCAGATCTCCATTTCCTTTGAACTCAATTCCTCCTCTTTCACTTCCTACACATCAGGAGTCTAGGAATAATTTATCTGATACCCAAATAATTTGCACACTTATATTTGATCATCTTACTAAAGCAAACCCCATTCTACCATTCCCCAAACCAAAAATAAATAGGTTTTCTCCTATTTATTTCCAGAAAGCCAAACTTAGTGCACTATCTTGTCATATTCTAAACTTTCCAGAAAACAGAGTATCCTAAAAATAGTTCCTAAAATGTAGCTGTCCTTAGTTAACTATTTTACGATTTTACTGTTTCTGTTTCATGGACCAAAATAAGCAATTTAGAAACTATGATAGCAGGAAAATGTACACAAGAAATTATATATAACAAGAAATTATACACAAATGAGCAAAGACACAGATATTCTTTAAAAGATACAACAGAACATATGGCATATTAGTATGTCTAAACTGGAAGAGCTGTGGTACAAGTTCCTTTTCTAGAAGAGTGTAGGGTAAATTACTGATAAAAATGTCTTAAAGTATTGTGAGGCTGAAATTAGAGCATGAAAATTAGTGTTCCAAGAGCAAATAAATTGAGAACCAGAGAAGACCTAGGCTTAAGTGAAACTTACCAAAGATGACTGATACTTCACCCATTTCACATACATTGTTGGTATCAGAACAGAGTGGGAATCTTAGACTGCAAGATCTGCAGAAATAAAAAGTAAGAGAGACATAGGGAGAGGGGGAGAAAGAGAGAGAGAGAAAGAAAGAGAGAGGAGAGGAGAGGATAGGAGAGGAGGGGAGGGGTAGAGGAGGGGAGGAGAGGGGAGGGGAGGGCACAGGGGAGAGTAAGGATGGAAGTTATCTTTCCTGCCACCTCTCTCTTTTATTCATGCTTAGCAATTTCTCTACTAAATGAGTCCAAATAATGTGATTTAGAAAATAACTAAAGATGGAACTTTAAGAAATAACTAGTGCTGGAGAGATAGTATAGTGGTTAATTACTGAGCCAGGGCTAAGTCCTAGCAGAATGGGGCCCAAACTACCCATATCCCCTGCCCCTAAAAGGATGATGAAGCGATGATGTGGGCCAAAGTATGGGGCGGGGGATGTGGGGATAAAGCTCTTGCCCTGCATAAAGGTGACCCATTGGATCCCAGGCACCACAAATGGTCCCATAAGCACCATGAGAAGTGATCCCAGAGTAGAGAGCCAAGAATTTGGCCTAAGTACCACCAGGTTTGACCCAATAGAAAAATCAACAAATTAAAAAATTTTTTAAATAATGAAAAAAAGCATTTTGTTAATTTACTGCAATTCTTAGTATTTTTAATATTAATGTATCCTGTGGAGCTGGAGCGATAGCACAGCAGTAGGGCATTTGCCTTGAACGCAGCTGGCCCGGCCAAGCCGGGTTCTATTCCTTCGTCCCTCTTGGAGAGCCCAGCAAGTTACTGAGAGTATCTCGCCCACACGGCAAAGCCTGGCAAGCTACCCGTGGCATATCAACATGCCAAACACAGTAACAACAAGTCTCAAAATGGAGACGTTACTGGGCCTGCTCGAGCAAATCGATGAACAACAGGAGGACAGTGACAGTGACAGTGAATGTATCCTGCAAAAACCTATCATATTTAAACCTAGTAAGATGTGATTTTCAGGTCACGGAGATAGTACAGTGGTTAACATACTCATCTTGCCTATGGATGACGTGGTTTATATCTGCAACACCAAACGTGACCTACAAGATCTAACTGGCATAAATTGAGTACCACCAGGTGTCTCCTCCCACAAAGAAAAATGTGTGATTCTGAGCTTTATATTACAAACTTACACAAACACCTTTCTATATAAATGATACAGTACTTAGTATTGATGATAGTATCTGAGATAACAAAACTAATTACACCTGTCTACTCAACAAACATTATAATAATATATATTTTACTTTGCTAAAACATAAGTATCAAGTAGACTGGATGTTGGTATGTCTTAGTTAATTTTGAGTCTGTGGTACATAAGATGTACCTTAAACACAGGAGATGCTCAACACATACTTTCTGAATAATGCCAGAGATGTGGTACAGTGCTAGAACACTTGCAGTGTTTGTGTGCTAGCACTGAATATAAGCAGAATAGTGTAATTTTTATGAGGAAATTGGTTCAATTTTCAGCAGCCCACAGTTCCCTGAGCATCAACAGGAGTGACACCTGAGCAACAAACCAGGAGTAGCCCCTGAGCACATAGGCACAGCAAAGTGTGGTCCCCTCAACAACAAATTGATAACACAATTTTCCTTGAGAAAGACAATTTTCCATAAATTCTTTGCTGCTTAGCTTCCATTTAGGCCCAATGAGAAACACAGGATAGAAATGAAAGTAAGAGGGGGAAAAGGCATTCCCCCCTTCCTCTCCACCTTCTGCCTAGGAAGCAGAGGCAGGTCTCAGCAGTCTCAGCAGCACAAGCACACTGCCTCTGACTACAGGCAATGCCATAGCAGCTACTGAGATCGTAGGTACAGCTACGGCACAGATAGGTCTAAGAGCATCAGCTGTATGGTAGGCTCTCAGGTCCCTATAACATCAACAGGTAAATAATTTCTGGTCTGGTGAAAAGAGTCAACAACAGACCTGGTCACAGCAGCACTCCGTCCTGGATGTCTGATGATCACTTTCCTTTCATTCTGCAGTTTTCTTCAGCATCTAGTTTTTATGTAGATTACTTCCCTCCCATACTCCTCTAGTCCTTCTCACAAGTTGGTATATAACAGTTTTGTTTCGACTGTGTTAACTAAAGAGGCTTTTGTTCCCTTACCATACAGATGGACAATACTGCTGTAAAAATATGTTCTTAGTGAAGATTTGACCAATTTACCAGCAGGAGTTAACATCATTTAATTTCATTTATAGAATAGCAATCCCACAAAGCAGTCAGGAATAATAAGAGGCAGACACTGTTCCAAATTCTTCCTTCACTCTATCCCCACCTTTGATTCTTTTTCCTTATAAAAATTACACTATTCCTCTTATATTAACTAGCAATATTTAAAAAAAAATTTATTAGTGAAACACCATGAGGTACAGTTGTAGACTTACAAATTTTGTGCTTGGGTTTCAGTTATACAATGATCGAGTACCCATCCCTCCACCAGTGCCCAGTCTCCACCACCACTGATCCCAGTATCTCTCCCACCCCCCATCCCACCCTGCCTCTGTGGCAGGGCATTCCCTTTTCTTCTCTCTCTCTTTTTGGGTGCTGTGGTTTGCAAAAGAGGCATTAAGTGGCAATCATGTTCGGTCTATAGTCTACTTTCAGCTTGCATCTTCCATCCTGGGAGGATCCTCCCAACACCCTCTATTTGGTGCTTCCTTATCTATCTGAGCTGCCTTTTCCCCTAGCGTGTGTGGCTGGCTTCAAAGCCATGGAGTAAACCTCGTAGTTATCTTGGCTATTCTTGGGTGTTCGTCTCTGATTTTGTTACTTTATACCCCAGATGAATGCAATCTTTCTATGTCTGTCCCTCTCTTTCTGACTCATTTCGCTTAGCATGTTACTTTCCATGTAGTACCACTTGTATGTAAATTTCATGACTTCATCTTTTCTAACAGCTACATAGTAATCCATTGTGTAGATGTACCAAAGCTTCTTTAACCAGTCATCTGTTCTCAGGCACTCAGGTTTTTTCCAGATTCTACCTATTGTAAACAGTGCTGCAATGAACAAA
This sequence comes from Sorex fumeus, assembly GCF_029834395.1. NCBI lineage: Eukaryota > Metazoa > Chordata > Mammalia > Eulipotyphla > Soricidae > Sorex > Sorex fumeus. Next base: position 3,220,242 of record NW_026606186.1, read on the forward strand.
CAAGTACAGATGTCACTTCGACTATACTTTTTTTGCCACTCTAGGATATATTCCCAGGAGTGGTCTTGGCTGGGTCAACTGGGAGCTCAATTTCTAATTTTATGAGAATCGTCCATACTGTTTCCCAAAAGGGCTGAACCAGTCGGCATTCCCACCAGCAATGGAGGAGCGTCCCTTTCTCGCCACATCCGCACCAACACCGGTTGCTTTTGCTCTTTTGGATGTGGGACAGTCTCTGTGGTGTGAAATGGTATCTCATTGTTGTTTTGATCTGCATCTCCCTGATGATTAATGATGTAGAGCATTTTCCCATGTGCCTTTTTACCATTCGGATTTCCTCTCTGAGAATGTTTATGTTATTTCATCGCCCCATTTTTTCTTGGGATTGGATGTTTTTCTTCTTGTGGAGTTCAACAAGTACTTTGTATATCCTTGATATCAACCTGTTGTCGGATTAATATTGGGTGAATATCCTTTCCCATTCTTTAGACTGTCTTTGTATTTTGGTCACTGTTTCTTTTGAGGTGCAGAAGCTTCTTAGTTTAAGATAGTCCCATTTATCTACCTCTGTTTTCACTTGCTTGGCCAGTGATGTGACATCTTTGAAGATGCCATTAACTTCAATGTCGTGGAGGGTTTTGCCAAATTTTGCCTTCAATGTATGTTATGGATTCCGGTCTGATGTTGAGGTCTTTGATCCATTTTGATCTTACTTTTGTACATGGTGTTAGGCAGAGATCTGAGCCCATTTTTTTGCATGTAGCCATCCAGTTTTGCCAGCACGATTTGTTAAGAGGCTTTTCTTGCTTCCCTTCACATTTCTTGCTCATCAAAGATTAGATGATCATATGTTTGGGGGGAGATGTCAGTATATTCAACTCTGTTCCATTGGTCTGCAGCTCTGCCTTTGTTCCAATACCATGCTGTTTTAATTATTACTGCTTTCTAGTAGAGTTTGAAGTTAGGGAGGTTGATTCCTCTCATTTTCTTTTCCTCAAGAATTGCTTTAGCTATTCGTGGGGGCTTATTGTTCCATCTGAATTTCAGAACTGTTCGCTGCATTTCTTTGAAGAGTGTCATGGGAATCGTAATAGGGATCACATTGAATTTGTACAATGCTTTAAGAAGTATTGCCATTTTGACAATTTTAATTCTCCAGATCCATGAGCAGTGGATATCTTTCCATTTTGACAATTTTAACTCTCCAGATCCATGAGCAGTGGATATCTTTCCATTTTCTTGTGTCCTCTTTTATTTCCTGAATAGCGTTTTATACTTTTGTTTGTACAGTTCCTTTACTTCCTTAGTTATGCTAATTCCTAGGTAGTTGATTTTCTGGGGCACAATTGTGAACGGAATTGTTTTTTTCATGTAACTTTTTTCTCTCTCACTATTTCCATATAGGAAAGCCATGGACTTTTGGGCATTTATTTTATAGCCTTTAACTAGCAATATTTTTGATGATATTGGCATATTCATTTCATTTTCTATTGTAAGCTATAGTAATATCTTTAAGTTCCTGTAATTTAACTTCTAAGAGAATATTTTCACTTTGAAATTTCTCATGTTAAATCTTACTTTTTATACTATGAAGCTGTCATATTTAATACATGTTTTGCAAATTTGATGAATTATTTTTCACACCTACAAACCAGCACCTGTACTATATACAGATCCATGGCCCATAACTCATAACCAAGGGAATTTTCCAGTCAATCTTACTATATCTGCAGACTGGAAGTAGTCAATGGATTGGTACCTGAAGAATTCTAGTTTATGATATCACTGTATATATGATTTATCTGAAGGTAATTAAAAATAATTTGAAGAATCCTAAAATTTGGAATTGCACTTTTTGAAATTAACCAAAAAAAAAATAAAATCTCCATCCTCTTTCATGGCAAGAAGAATTTTCAAATAATCAATATTTATTTGCTAAAGGATAAAGGCACCAATTACACCACTTTAGCAATACTAGATGGTAAATATTTCTTCAATATGAGTTTTTTTTTGTTTTTCTTTTTTGGTCATATCCGGCAATGCACAGGGGTTACTCCTTGTTCATGTACTCAGAAATTACTCCTGGTGGTGCTCGGGGTACCATATGGGATGCTGGGAATTGAACCCGGGTTGGCCACATGCAAGGCAAATGCCCTACCCACTGTGCTATCATTCCAGCCCCTCACAAAGTATTCCTAATCCCACTCCTACATTCAGAAGGCAATTCCCTTATACAATCATCAGAAATACACTAATGATAATATCAATAGTTTTATAAGTATTTTTTAAAAATTAAAAAAATGAGGTTATTAAACTCAACTTCACAGAGAATCTACAACTTAGGAACTTCAAAGTCTCAAAACCAGTTTTACAAGAATAAGTAAAGGGCTACATTAAAACAAGATGTGCCCCCACAAACCGGCACAGTGCCTACAGAAAGATGACACAAAACTCCATGACAATACTCCCACTCAATGTCAATGGGTTAAATAGAGAAGGTTATTTCTTAATGATCAAGGTATATGACCATCAGAAAGAACTCACACTCCTAAGAGTATATGTACCTACTGAGAGACCAGCAAATACTTAACTGCTAACAGACATGAAGAGAGACATTGATAGCAACACAGTAGTAATTGGAGACTGAGAGCACCACTCTCTCCTCTTTATATATCAGTTAGACTAAAACTCGGTAAGGAAATACTTACTTTGAAGGAAGGAAGGGAAGACAGACTTTACTCATTTTTTGATTTTTAAGTAGTTTTAAATGTGACAGCATCATAGGATCAAAAGTAAAATTTATATATAATACATTATAACATATATGTATATTATGCATATTATGTATCTGCCCCAAGCAGAGCCCCAGCAGCTGAGGACCTCCAGAGCCAGCCACGGCCATGCTGGGACCACTCTCCACATGTCCGGATGGGCCTCATGTATGAAAGATCTGGCAGAGGAACCCAGGCATGCGGGTCCCGGGGCTGAGGTCTCCATGCCTACTCGGATTGGGACTGGGCCTTCTCCACCCAGACCCACCATCTTCCAGTAGGTAGACGTCACACCCACTAGCTGCCGCCAGCACCTGGTTGGTCCCATCGATGGCCAAGACACAGACTATAAAATCCAGCTCCCGGAAGTGTGCGGCCGCATTCACAGTCGTGCGGAATCTTATTATCTTATTTTCCCTTTGGAGAACCTGCCAGGCTACCAAAAGTATCCTGCCTGCACGGCAGAGTCTGGCAAACTTCCCATGTCGTACTCAGTATGCCAAATACCAGTAACAATGATGGGTCTCATTCTCCTAATCCTGAAAGAGCATTGAAATGGCTCTTTTAAAATCTCAGGGCTAGGAAGAAGGAGACGTTACTGGTGCCTGTTCAAGGAAATCAACGAACAACAGGATGATCGTGATCGTGACCATGAAGTATATTATACATATTGCAAAAATCAGGATGGAATCAAGAGGAGCAACATAAGAATCATCAGGGCACCAGAGGGGCAGGAAGAAAACCCTGATGAAGAAGCAACTGTCAAAGCCATCATTGCTGAAAAGTTTCCAGAGCTGTAGAGTGCATGCATCCAAATCCAGGAGACCTGAATGGCACAAGATAAAAGAAATCAAAATGAAAATACCCCAAGACACATCCTGATCAGAATGACGAGACCACAGATACAGATAGAATACTGAAAGCAGCAAGATCAAATAAGAAAATTGCGTATAAAGGAGCATCCTTAAGATTCACAGCAGACTAACATCTTCTCAGATGAAACTTTACAGGTCCAAACAGTGGTGGGATATAGTGAAAAAAAAAACTAATGAAATGGCTGTTTCACCAAGAATACTTCACAGGCAGACTTTCATTCCGATAACAAGGAACAATATACAACTTCACAGACAACAACTAAGGAAATTCATAGACTCAAAATCATTGTTAAAAGCAGAACTAAAGTGGCTACTTTAAGATTATTAAGTCCTACAAGTCACCAAACTCCACATGAAGATGGAACAGATGCTCATCACAATAATTTCTCTGAATGTCAGTGGACTAACTGCACAATGAAGAAGCACAGGTTGGCAGGATGGATTAGAAAATTAACCGAACACTCTGCTGCCTGCAAGAAACATAAGTAAATAATCAAAGCAAACAGACTGAAAGTCAAAGGTTGGAAAACAATTCTTGAAGCAAACAAATCCCTCACAAAAGCAGGGGTGGTCATATCAGTATCAGACAACATATATTTCAGGCTGAAGGAGTTTATAAGAGACAGGGAAGTTCATTTCTTAAAGATAAAGGAATCTCTACATCAGGAAGAACTCACACTCCTAAATGTATATGGACTTAATGAGGGACCAGCAAAATACTTAAAAACAACTTCTAACAGACTTGAAGAAAAGCATTGGTAGGAACACAATAGTAGTTAGAGATTTCAACACCACTTTGTCAACTCTGATAGATCAACCAAACTAAAGCTCAGCAAGGAAATACCTACTACATATGATGGAAGAAGATGAAGAGAAGGGGTTAGTGGATATATAAATATATATGAATATAAATAGTATACATAATAAAAGACCATACACCATGACCAAGTAGAATCCATTCCTAGGATGCAAGGATGGTTTAATATATACAAATTAATCAATATAATATATCAATAAAATAAAAATTTAAAAATAATTTGATCATGTAAATAGATGCAGAGAAAGCATTTGACAATGCTAAATCATTCATGATAGAACTCTCAACAAAATGGAGTTAAAGGAACTTTCTTCAATATAGTCATAGACATTTACCACAAGCCCACAGAAAACATTATTCTCAATGGGGAAAATGTAAAGCCTTCCCTCTAAGATCAGACAAAAGACAAGGTTGCTGAGTCTCACCACGTCTATTCAATAAAATACTGGAAGTATTTCCCATACCAATTAGGCAAGAAAACAATATCAAAGGCAGCCATATAGGAAGGAAAAAGTTAAGCTCTTACCACTTGTGGATGATGATACTATATTTAGAAAATTCTATAGATTCCACAAAAAGCGAAAAAAGCTCTAAGTAGCAATGGATTTGTATAGAAAAGGGTCAGGTTGAAAAAGTCATATTCAAATGCTCTCGCATTACAATAACAAATAATGAAAAGAGAATGAAATAGTATTAAAAATACAAACCCATTCACAACTGTCTGTCACACTGTCACTGTCCTCCCTTTGTTCATTGATTTGCTTGAGCAGGGCCAGTAATGTCTCCATTTGAGACTTGTTATTTTTTATGCCTCAGAAAATCAAGTTCCTCGGAATCAGCTTAACTAAAGACATGAATAACATATACAAAGAAAATATAAAATACTACTTCAGGAAATTAAAAACGATACAAGGAAAGGGAAACACAAGCCCTGCTCATGGATTGGGCATTAATATCACCAAAAAAGTCTATAAAAAAGCAAACACCAAAGCAGTGTACAGATCCAATGCAGTCCCAATAGGAAGATAAAATAATCTTCGAGAAAAAAAAGAGAGAAGGTATCAACTTCCTCAACTTCAAACTGTACTACAAAGTGGTAATAACTAAAGCAGCATGGTATTGGAATAAAGACAGGTGCTCTGATCACTTGAACAGAGTTGAACACACTGAGACAGACCCTCAAGTATATAATCAATTAATCTTTGATAAAAGAGCAAGAAATGCTAAGTGGAACAGGGAAATACTATTCAACACGTGATGCTGGGAAAATTGGGTAGTCAAATGCAAAATATAAATTCAGACCTCTTTCAAATGCCATACAAAAAAGTCAGATCAAAATGAATTAAAAACCTTAATATCAGACCTGCACCAATTAGATATATAGAGGAAAATGTGAGCAGAACTCTTTATTATATTGAAGCTAAAGGCATCTTCAGGATGAAACACCAGTGACCAAGTAGAAGCAAAGATAAACAAATGGCACTACATTAAATTTAACAAGTTCCTGAACCTCAACGGAAATTGTGACCAGAAACAAAGACAGTCATGCCTGGCATTCCATGTGGTACCCTGAGCACCACCAGTAGTAATTTCTGAGTGCAGAGCCAGGAATAACCCCTAAGCATCACTGGATTAAAACGGAATGGGTAATATTAATAATTCAATAGTCATCTAATAAGGGGTTAATGTATCAAAGATATATATGGCACTGATAGAAGTTTACAAGAAAGTTTTATTTACAAGAAAAAATACAACCCCATCAAAAATGAAATGGGGAGAAGGGATGAACAGAAAATTTCTCAAAAATTACAAATGTTCAAAATAGAACACCATCAATAAATGGGAAGAAGAAATTAACATAAACTTCCTCAAAATAAAAATTGCTGAATGACACGTGAAAATACACTAATCATCAAGGAGCTGCGAATCAAAACAAATAACAATGAGATATCCTCTCACACCAGAGAGTGGCTCATATCAGAAAGAATAAGAACAGTCAGTGTTGACATGGGTTTGGGGAGAATGGGACTCTCATTTATTGCTGATGGGAATGACGACTGGTTCAGTCATTTTTGAAAATTACATGGGTTTTCCTCAAAAAACTAGAAATTGAGTTTCTATAAGATCAAGCAATACCTCTCCTGGGAACATACCTTAGGGGTCCCAAAAACACAAAGCAGAAAAGCTATCTGCACTATTATATTCATTGCAGCACTATTAACAATTGCCAGAATCTGTAAAAAAAAACTGAAGAATGACTGGATGAAGAAAATATGGTATAGCTACACAATGGAATACCATGTTCCCCTTAGGAGAAATGAAGTCATGAAATTCGATTATACATGGATGGACATGGAGAGTATAATGCTGAGTGAAATGAGCCAGAGGGAAAGGGACACTCGTAGACTGATTGCACTCAGTTGTGGGATATAAAAAAAATCATATGAGAATAATACCCAGAGATGGTAGAAATGAGGGCCAGGAGGACTGGTCCAGGGAAGAAAACTTGCCACAAGGAGTTAAGATAGAAAAGGGCCCATTATGACAAAATAATTTGAAATAATCACTCTGGACAAGAACTGCTGAAAGATATGACAGCAATAATTTGAATTAATCACTCTGGACAAGAACTAAGTTCTGATAGAAGGTAAAGTGATACACACAATAATCTTTCATTAAATATTGAAAACCACAGTGCCTAAAAGAGCAGAGAGAGAGAGAGAAAGAGAGAAAGAGAGAGAAAGAGAGAGAGAGAAAGAGAGGCAGAGAGACAGAGACAAATAAAGAGACAGAAACAGAGAGACAGAGAGAGGAGAGAGAGAGAGAGAGTGTGTGTGTGTCAGCAGAGGCAGGCTAGGATGAGGGGGTTTCTGGGAGGGAAAATGGGTCCAGGAAACAAGCATACAATGATGAAGGGATGGATGCTGTATGACCGAAACCCAATCATGAACAACTTTGTAACTTCATATCTCACGGTAATTCAATTTTAAATAATTTTTAAATGATATTATCTTATTTTAGTAATGAGGTTCTTTTTTTTGTTGGGGGGCACACACCTTACAATGATCCTGGGTTATTCCTTGCTCTGGACTCAGGGATTACTCCTGGAAAGCTCAGGGGACCATGTGGGATGCCAAGGATCAAACCAACATTAGTTGCACGCAAGGCAATCTCTTTTCCCGCTGTACTATAATTCCAGCCTCTTTAAATTTCAATATTAACTATACATACTAAGTATATATAAAACTACCAAATATAGCTATATCTCTACACCAATATACATAAAACTATAGATATAACTATCATCATAATCATGCACTTGCACATATATACACATATATACTATATATATACAATGTATAATAACAATATACAATATATAATAACAATATACAATATGCAATAACAGTCTCCTGCCTCCGCGCCTGGCTGTCCTCACTGGGGCCCCTTGGAGGAGGGTGAGTTGAGTTTCCCTCCCCACCCCGAGCAGAGCCCCGGCAGCTGAAGACTTCCAGTTCCAGCCACAGCTATGCTTAAGACCACTCTCCACACGTTCAGACGATCCTCATGCATGAAGGAACTGGCAGAGGAACCCAGGTGTGCGGGACCCGGGTTCCCGCACACCTCCAAGCCTGGTTGGATTGGGACTGGGGCCTGCTCCACCCAGATCCCCCATCTTCCAGTATGTTACACCCACCAACCGCCCCCAGTGCTGTGTAATTCCATCAATAGCCATGACCTAGAGATTATAAAACCCTGCTCCCGGAAGCCTGCGGCCGCATTTGCAGCCACGTGATATCTTATTATCTAATTCTTACTCTGGAGCACCTGGCAGGGTGCCAAAAGTATCCTTCCCACATGGGAGAGTCTGGCAAACTCCCCGTGGTGTATCCAATATGCCTAAAACCAGTAACAATGATGGGTCTCATTCTCCTGACCCTGAAAGAGCCTCGAATGTGGCACTTTTTAAAACCTCAGGGCTAGGATGAAGGAGACGTTACTGGGGCCTGCTCAAGGCAATCGATGAACAACAGGATGACATATATATATATATATATATGCATATATACATATATATACATATATATACATATATACACATATACATCGGTAGGGCGTTTGCCTTACAAGCGGCCAACATGGTCGACCCAAGTTCGATTCCTCCGCCCCACTCGGAGAGCCCGGCAAGCTACCGAGAGTATCTCACCCACATGGCAGAGCCTGGCAAGCTACCCGTGACGTATTCGATATGCCAAACACAGTAACAATATACATATATATAATAGTTGGTTTTTTGCACCCACATGTAGGAGATGTGTGTGTGTGTGTTGTGTGTATCTGTGGTGTGTGTATGCATGTGGGTGCATATGTGTGTATATTTACATATATATACTTTTAATATTTTGATAGAGAGAATGCGTACTGCTTCCTCATTAGCATAACTAAATACACAGGCTTGCTGCAAATTAATTGGATATGTCCAGATTAAACATACTATGTCGAAGGTTGAAGGCCTAGCATTCTGTGACTCTTATCTTTTAATATTCTTCCTCAAGACACAAAGTGTCATCATACATGCAATAACAACTTTATCAGTTCTTCTTACTCCCAGTCAAGTGTGTAGTTAGAAAAAATTCTAATTATCAATTCCTATATAGTCATGGTTTATCCCTGATCTGTTGCTCATTATAATAAAGCATTTTTCAGAAGAAGATTTAGAATTTGGAATTCCATGTTAAGTTCAGTTTTTTTCACATTTGTTCACATAAACACTGCAAAGTTGCATAATAGCTATATGACTCAGTAATGATACCATTAATCATTTACATTTTTCAGTGTTTCCTCATGTCCTCCTTTTCTCAACAACCGATTCTTTGAAATCTGTCTTTGAAATGCCATGACTGACAAAGATGAATAGGATGCTTAATGAAATGACACATAGAAGAGTTTATCCCTGTGGCAAAAATCACTCCATGTAAAGTTTCTTATTCAAGTAACTCTGTAGATAACGAAGAATTTCTAGGACAAAACATTCCTTTCCATGCTTGCTATTGTAGACATATACTATTACAAAAGGCCTCGCTGTTTTACTCCACTTTCTATATTCTTATGTTCATTGTATTCCTCGAGTTTCTTTTTCTTTTTCTTTTGAGGTAGTTGTCATGCTAAGAGGTTCTTAGAGGCTGTCCCTGGAACTGTGCTCAGGATTCACTTTCTGCTGTGCTGTGGGGTCTGTGGTTCTATGTGTAGTGTTGGAATCAAACAGCAGTGATCTGTATTCAAGGCAAACACATAACCTCTCGTACTATATCTTTGGACCCTATAATTATTTTTTAAATTTTATTATAATTTTGAAGTTATGATAATATTAAAATTTATGCAATTGATGCAGACTTAATAGGCCCGTCATCATTAATATGTCCATGACCCTCCACCACTGTCTTCCAGTCTCCTCTAGTCTGGTTTTCATCCTTCCTCTCTCTTCCCTTCTCCATAAAGTGATTGATTCTGTATTCCAATGTCAAGAGCTTATTTTTTTCTTTTTTCTTTTTCTTTCTTTTTTTTACTTTTGAGCCACACCCAGAGGTGCTTTGGGGTCATTCTTGGAAGAGCTCAGGGTCCCATATGGGGTGCCATGAATTGAACTCAGCTCAGCCACTTGGGTTGTACAGACCCCAGATTTGTTACTTTCAAGTCCTGGTGGAGCGACAGCACAGCAGTAGGGTGTTTGCCTTGTGCGCCAGCCAGCCCCGTGTAGCCGGGTTCGATTCCTCCGCCCCTCTTGGAGAGCCTGGCAAGCTACCGAGAGTATCTCTCCCGCACGGGAAAGTCTGGCAAGCTACCCGTGACGTATTTGATATGCCAAACACAGTAACAACAAAGTCTCACAATGGAGATGTTACTGGACCCGCTCGAGAAAATCAATGAACAATGGGAGGACAGTGACAGTGACAATACTAATTTGCACTGTACTCTCACTAAGTTAATGCTTTCTTTTTCCTTAATTCGATTATTGTGAGAAACTACAAAGGCCAAGTTCGTTTAATTATTACTTTTTCTAAGTTGAAACATGAGACACAATTACTCCAATTAACAATGAACTGATTAGTAGATTGATAACCAGCTAGCAGATTTAATGTCCCATCCATACCTTTTATCCGTTATTAATTATCAACTATATCACTTGCTTTGCAAAATGAACTAGCTTGGAGAATAATTAGCTCTATGATCCCCTCATACACAGACCAAAGCCTAATAGTTCAGAAGCACCCATAAGACAAGAGTCAACAGAAATTTATTTCACTATTCCATCATTACTATAACTTTTGAATCTAAACAGATACTGTTAAATATCATATTTAAATTGCTAATTAAGTTTATATCCTGAAACTAGAAATCAAATTTCCAAAATTTATTTTCCCTATGTTGTGTTCAGCAATCTTTGTTCATATTTCATTAAAGACAGTATTCTCTATGACAAATAGCTTATAATTAATTACTAAGTGACAAAACACAAAGTAATTATTTTACCTAAAAATAGCTATCAACTATTTTAATAAGCTTGCATTCAATTCTCCTTACCTTCCCAACTGTCTTAATGAAAATGAATTCACAAAAGAATTTTCTATGTTAGTACTGAAAAGATAATAGTATTAACTTTATATTGAGTCACTTTATGTGTCACTGTCACTTTGCTCTGCTTTAATTCATAATCATGTATTTTTATATTACAATGAATACCAATAGTGGGCTTAGTAGTAGACACCAAATATTGATGTACACGTAGAACCTGAGAATTTTGCCTCATTTTAAAATAGTTTTTTAATATGTAATAGAGAGAAGGTTATAACTAATTAGGATAGACCTTAAATTCAATGGTCAGTGTCCCTGTAAGAAAGCATGTAAAAATACAGACCCAAAAGAAAGACTGTGGTAAAAATTGGAGTCATGCATCTACAATGATAAGGATGCCATAGACTGGAGGCCAATACCAGAAGCTGGGAGAAATAAGGAAGGATTCTTTCCCAGAGTTATCAGAGGGACCTTGGCATTGCTATCACTTTTTTTTTTCATTTTTTATAATTTTATTTATTGAATCACCGTGAGAGCAGTTACAAAGCTTTTGGGTCTAAGTCTCGGTCATACAATGGAACACCCGTACCTTCACCAGTGCCCATTCTTCACCACCAAAAACCCCAGTATACCCCCATCCCACACCCTCCCTCTGCCTGTGGGGCATATGATTTCCACATTACTCTCTCTACTTTGATCACATTCAATATTTCGACACCAGACCCACCATTATTTGAGATTTTACCCCAACACTCAGATCTGCTGAAAAGGCAACAGTAGACAATTTGTGTTCTGTTGCTGGTTATGAATGACATATGATGTCACGTGGCTGCAGTATGTCCATGTGGTTTTGAAATTCCGAAATTTTAACACTTAAATCTGGAGGGATTTCTGCCAAAAGCCACTAGGTTTCAAGAATTGCTAACACTTTGACTGCAGACTTCTGGACTCCAGAATCATAAGAGAATGATTTTCTTCTGTTTCAAGTCAATTAGAATATGAAACTTACAATTACAGTTATAGCAAACTAATACATGATGCAAGATATGGTGTTACATAAAGTTCCTAATTATGGTTTTCATTTAGATATTCATAATTTATTATTAAAACTATCCACAAATTATATCTTATATGAACAGAAAATAATCTACTGACATTATATATTACTTCTCTGATTGATGCATGGGAGAATATTGGAAATATGACGAAATTTTTGAAACTTTTTGCATGCTCTGACTTCCCAAATGAAATAAAAGTAAGAGGGTAGAAGGCAGTAAGGAATTGCTAACATTGTAAAATTACCTTTCTGTTTTGTTCATGCTATAACACATTTCTTCTATTTTTTTCCATCTGAGTGTAATGTGTCTTACACAGAGCATGATTCACAACAATAACATTTAGTTTGTATTACAAACACTACATGATTATACAGGCAGAGTTATTTCAATATTAAAATGTATTATATAATTAACTTAAAATAGTAACATATGTAAAAGACACACTTCATCAAATTGACTTAGTAAAGGTTAGATTTCAGTTATATATCAATAATTTTGCAAAATATTCTGATTCTTTAGGAAATTTTACTTCAAATTTGCTGCAATTATATTTGTAGATTTTTTTCTTGTGTGTTCTTTCTTAATATTTTTAAATTTTTTGAGTCACCATGATAAATAGTTACAAAGGTTTTCATGATCTGATTTCAGTCATATAAAGATCCAACACCATCCCTTCACCAGTGTCTATCCCCCACCACCACTGACCACAGTTACACTCCTGCCACCACCTATCACCCCTCAGCTTGCCTCTATGGCTATATATCAGGCACTTTCCTTCTGTCTCTGTCTCTGTCTCTGTCACTGTCTCTGTCTCTCTCTGTCTCTGTTTCTCTCTTTCTCTCTCTCTTTCTGACTCTCTCTCTCTCTTTTCCTTCTCTCCCTCCCTCCTTTTGGGCATCATGGTTTGCAATACAGATACTGAGAGGTTATTATGTTTGTTCCTTTACCTACTTTCATCACACAGTTCTTATTCAGAGTGATCATTTCCAACAATATATGTCTTGGTGGTCTCTTCTCTATCCTAACTGTAGATTTATTCTAATTACTGAATAACGTTATAAAACCAGTATTTTTTTTATTAGTGAGACACCATAAGGTACAGTTGTAGACCTAAAAATTTTGTGCTTGGGTTTTAATTATACAACGATCAAATACCCATCCCTCAACCAGTGCCCATTTCCCACCACCATGGATCCTAGTCTACTTTCAGCATGCTTCTCCCATCTTGGGAGGATCCTCCCAACACCCTTTATTTGGTGCTCCCTTCTCTATCTGAGCTGCCTTTTCCCCTAGCATGTGTGGCTGGCCTCCAAGTCATGGAGCAAAATTCCTGGTACTAAGCTTGGCCATTCTTTTTTTTTTTTAATGCTTACTCTCAAGTTTTCAATTCTAGGGTTTAGGACTAAAAATTAGGTTCTGGAGTATTCTATTCCATAATAACCCACACAACAACTTAGGTTGTGTGATTCATTCCTTTTAGTCCATGAAGCATTCTCTTCCTGGAGAAACTTATGTTCTCCTATAAACACATTACCTTTTCTTTCTCCCTTTTTAATTCAATTTCTTTACTTCAAAAATAAATTGTTACACCCTAAAAAAGATATTAGAGAAATCATGTCAAGAAATCTCTGAATTTGGGCTCTCACTCTTGCCTATACTATAGCCTTTCTCAAATATAAAATAGCTCCTAGTGCAAAACTTCCACTTAGTGGTATTATTGAGCTACAGTGCAGTAGGCCAATTTTAAAAACAGACTTTACATTGGACTCAGTTTAAAATTAACTAAGCATGCTATTAATATCAGGCAGCTGAAGGAGGCATTTTTCTTTTTCTTTTTTTTTCCCTCAAAGAGAAAATAACCCCCACCTAAAATTCAGCCTGATTGTGTCTTGTTAAAATAAATTTAAAAAAAAAAAACCTAGAAAGCTCGATCCTCTTACAATCAACTATTGCCAAATGAAGAGGAACTTACCAAGGTATTTTAAGCACTCCCACTTCTGTAAAAGTTAATGGAATTTCTAGTTGGGTTCATCTTTCCAGGATAAAATCAGCTCCAACTATGTCATCCGGTGACCAGATCAAACTCAACAGACCAAATCAAACTATTGCTGTGAATCCATTGTGAAATTTCTCTTTAAGAAAACCCAAGACTAAAATCAAAGTTAAATGTCTGTTATCTTTGAACATGTCTTTATAGATGGTCAGCAAAAGCGAAAACCTAGCAATTTATTTTTCAGCAGACTCATTAGAATGTAAAAATAAAACAAACAACAAAATAAGAGAAACAAAATCATAAGATATGGACATTCTTCTCTTGTTTCCAAATACTCTGCGCTCCATAAAATGGGAAAAGCTTTTCTCCTCCACACCCTACTGTTTTTAGAAAGTTGTCAATGTATCTAATTTCTTTTTCAGACTGAAACTCTGAAACCCAATAAAGAGTTGCCTGGACCCCATTAGTAATAAGTTAGCATGAAATTTCAAACCCTTACATAGGCAGGGTCTGCTTTCTTTTATCAGCATAAAGAACTAACAGAAGAAGAACCTTCACCTCAGTGCCTATGCCCTGCCACAGAGGCAGGGTGGAATGGGGGGGATTCGGGGGTGGGAGGGATACTGGCATCCGTGGTGGTGGGAAATGGGCACTGGTTGAGGGATGGGTATTTGATCATTGTATAATTGAAACACAAGCACAAAAATTTTCAAGTCTACAACTGTACCCTCATGGTGTCTCACTAATAAATATTAAAAAAATGTAAGGAAGTGAAATCTCTAGAGAGGAAATGTTACAGACAGAGAAATAAGTAGTACTCTTATAATGAGTTTTGGAGAAATAATAAAATTTAAGTACAAACAGTCCATCTTGAAGTAACTCAAGGGTATGAAGAACATATGTCTTTGAAATGCAAATGTTGAACTCTATGGAGACACAGAATCTGAACCAACACTCAGAGAGGGGCACACCTCTCTCAAAAGGAGAGGTTAAAGGAGAAACTAATGGCATATATGCCCCAATAAGAATATAACAGGATCTCTGAGCATTACCAGGTGTGAATGAAATACAAAAACAAAAGAAGAATACAAAAGGACCATTGAAGCCCAAGCAATAGAACAGTCCTGTGGTGGCTGGTATATGACCAATAAGTAAGGCGTGGTTAGACCCTGACACTCCATCTGGTCCCAAGAGCACGTCTAGGAGTGATACCTGATTATGGAACCAGAAGTAAGCACTGAGCACCTCTACGTTTGCCCACCCTCTCAAAAAAATAAAAAAAACAAATAAATATAATGTTAAAGGACCATCAAGAGTTCAAGGCTTTCTCTGTAAAAACACCCAGTTTAGCTTTTATTTATTTATTTTTATTATTGAAACACCGTGAGGTAGTTATAGACTTACAAATTTTTGTGGTTGGGTTTTAGTTATACAATGATCAAGTACCCATCCCTCCACACCGCCCATCCTCCACCACCATGTGTCCCACTATCCCTCCCACCCCCCATCCCACCCTGCCTCTGTGACAGAGCATTCCCTTTTGTTCTCTCTCTCCTTTCAGGTCCTGTGGTTTGCAAGAGAGGCATTGAGTGGCAATCATGTTTGGTCTATAGTCTACTTTCATCATGCTTCTCCCATCCTGGGAGGATCCTCCCAACACCCTTTATTCGGTGCTCCCTTCTCTGAGCTTCCTTTTCCCCTAGCACGTGTGGCTGGCCTCCAATTTATGGAGCAAAATTCCTGGTACTAATCTCGGCCACTCCTGGGTGTTAGTCTCCCATTTTGTTATTTTTTGTTCCCCAGATGAATGCAGTCTTTCTGCGTCTATCCCGCTCTTTCTGGCTCATTTCGCTTAACATGATACTTTCCATGTAGTACCACTTGTATGTAAATTTCATGACTTCATCTTTACTAACAGTTGCATGGTACTCCACTGTGTAAATGTACCAAAGTTTCTTTAACCAGTCATCTGTTCTCAGGCACTCAGGTTTTTTCCAGATTCTGGCTACTGTAAAGAGTGCTCCAGTTTAGCTTTTATAAACAGAGAAATCCAGGTCAAGACAATTTGGAGAAATTGAATTTACCATTCTCTTCTTCCACTCTGAAGAAATCCCTGTTATCTCTTGAAAATGTTTCACTCTTGCCCTCCTCCTCACATTCTTCTAAGTGATTTTCTTTCAACTGAAAAAAATTTACTTCACTGCTTTCATGGGTGTAAAATCCTTTGCTTTGAGAACTGTCTAACACTAAGTGAAAACATTAGCTAGTCCCTTAATGACTAAATATTTTCTAATACAATACTTTCAGTGGCAAAGGAAAAAAACCACCTAGCCATACATCCATATACACATATCTATATCCCTATAGATATAGACATATATACTAAGATGTTGAAATCTGCTGTGAAGATGTATTGTACATTATTCACGTTATTCATCAGCACACATTCAATACTTATAAATTTGGGGGCCCAACTGGAAAAATTATCATATTAAAAGAAGTCACTGAACCACAATAAATGCAGCTAGCTAGCATCTCCCTTTCCTGCTCTCTCTCTCCATGTGACTTTTTTTTCACATAGAGTTAGAACTTCTGGTTAGAAATCAGATTACATTAAATGAATCAGATCTATGCTAATAAATGCTCGAGGACAAATGAACATTTAAGTTTATGGAGAAGAAATAGACTAAAGAAGGACATATTTTTTTAAGACAATAAGTTCAGACTGTATTTCTAAACAGTGAGTCTCTGAAAGAAGGCCAGCTTAAGACTGAGATCACAGAAAATGCATCTATGATTAACATCAGCTCTGTTTCCTTGGTGTAAACTGAAAAAGAACAGCAAAGGCTAGCATGAGTATGTGAGTTTGTGTGTGTGTTTTCCTGATATTTAGTGCAAAACATATAAAATTAAAAAGGTATTGCCATTAAAGTCAAATAATTCTTTTTGCATTGGGGGGGGGCGGTCACACCCGGCGATGCTCAGGGGTTACTCCTGGCTTTGCACTCAGGAATTACTCCTGGCGGTGCTCAGGGGACCATATGGATGCTGGAAATCGAACCTGGGTCAGCCGCTTGCAAGGCAAACGCCCTACCCGCTGTGCTATCACTCCAGCCCCTAAATTCAAATAATTCTTGCACAAAAGCTTTGTTACTAGTGTACTGATACTAACAGAAACCTCAATGGTAGGAGCAGAAGAGATAGTAAAGTGAGCGAGGTGCTTGCCTAACATGCAGGCCCAGTTCTATCCCCTGCATCCCTTATCATCTGAGTACCACCAGAAGTGAGCATAACTGAGTGTAGTCCCCAGATCATAAAATAAAATTAAGTTAATAAAATAAAATGCAATGGAAATGAAACCCTTCAAAAATAACTTCTGATAAAAAATAAAATAGCAATGTCTATTTGAAGATTTTTTTTCTCTAAAGCACTAGGAATGGTAACAAAAGAAACTGCTTTGTGATATAATTTTAAAGACTAAGATTAGGACAGAAACAGTGTTCATAAAAAGTAAAGGCCCTCCCGTTGATCTTCGATTTGCTCGAGCGGGCCCAGTAATGTCTCCATTGGAGACTTTGTTGTTACTGTGTTTGGCATATGGAATACGTCACAGGGAGCTTGCCAGGCTCTGCCGTGCAGGCGAGATACTCTCGGTAGCTTGCCGGGCTCTCTGAGAGGGGCGGAGGAATCGAACTTGGGTCGGCCATGTTGGCTGCGTGCAAGGCAAACGCCCTACCACTGTGCTATCGCTCCAGAAACAGTGTTCATACAATAAATTTATTATTATTATTATTATTATTATTATGCATTTTGGTCATACCTGGCAATGCACAGGGGTTACTCCTGGCTCTGCAATCAGGAATTACTTCTGGCGGTGCTCAGGGGACCATATGGGATGCTGGGAATCAAACCCAGGTCACCCGCTGTACTATTGTTCCAGCCCCAGTGTTCATACAATTTAAACCTTCTTAGTTAATAAGCTCTAATATCTAAGAATTCTCTTACATATATAACACACCAAATTTTGTTTATTATTTCTCTTTAGGAAACAAATGAGTTATCTTAAAGTTGTTTTTCCACATATATGTCAATTTTACGTATTAGATCTAGATTCAGAGGTAATCTGAAACCATTTCTTATTAAAATAGTTACTTGTTGAGAAATATCAACATCAAAATCTAATACCTAAAACACACAAAACCTCAAAATAATCACAAAACATTTATAAATAATCATATTTATGCATATAACATGTTAATATTTATTTTTAATATTTTTAAAACAATAAAAACAATCACCCATATTCTTATAATTATAGCAAAGAATCCTTTGTTCTCTTTTGGGGCCCCACCCAGCAATGCTCAGGGCTTAGGACTGACTCTATGCTCAGGAATCACTCCTGGCAGTGCTCAGAGACTATACAGGGTACTGGGAATGGAAATCTGGTCATCCACGTAAAAGACAGCCCTCCAACATGCTATACTGTGACGAGGGAAAAATAATTATTAGTACATATTTCCATTCACATTGTCATTCTAACACAAATACTTAATGAATATCAGAGATTGATGTAGGCAGGCAGACAGATAGGGAAGGCCCCCCTGCCAAGGCAAGGGCAGTAAATTCCTGCAAAATAGTAATACCGATATTCCTAAAGTTGCAAAAGCTAACTTTGCTGAAAACAGAAACTGAGGCTTGGTCACCTGGAGCCAATAACAGGTGCAGAGAAGGCCGGACAAATAGAGGTTACAGACTTCAGCAGAGACAGGAACTGCAGTCAAAGACTGGGAGATTCATCAGAAATTTCAAAGCTGTCCATCTGTGAAGATATCTGATCAAACCCCAATCTCCAGCAGAAAACTCCAGACCAAGGCAACCTCAAGAATATTCATGTAAAAACCGGCCTTTGAAGCCATTCAAGGCTTCTCCATCTTTGGGAAGCGCTTGCTCTCTCTTGAGTGTGTTATTCTCCACTCTCTCCTACTCTCTCTCCCTCCTCTCCTTCGAAACCTCCAAATAAAATCTGTTTTACTTCACTGCTTATTTACTCCTGAAATTCTTTTCTGCGAGGGGAGACAAGAACCTTGAGACCCTAGTCACCAGTAGGGTCCACCAATATCAAGATGATCTGCTTACAATGTTATCTAATATTTTACAGGGCTATCCCCAACACTATATAAGTCTAGAGCACAAACAATTTTGATGCTTGCACAACAAACAAATCTGCCATTTTTTTATGTGATCTCATTCTTAATGGACCACAGGGATCAGAGTGACTGCTGTTGTTCTAGACAGTATTATGTATGTCCTATTGAGCATTATGACAAAAAGATTTGACACGTTGAGAGAATTTATCTTTATCAGATTCACTGGAAATCCCACAAAGCACTTCATTTTAAATTCCATTGACCAGACCATAGTATTTGTATCACAGCAACAAAATATACTAGAAATAGGATCATTTTTAGTTGGATACACTACTTCAAAATTTAGATTCAGTCAGTGAGGAAAAAAATAGAGATATACTGAGTGATAAGTAGTTTAGTCTATTCAATTAAAAATCTACTTCCTCTTTTTCCCAGAGAGTATACTTTTCATGTCTCTTGTACTGTAATGCTAATGTGTTAAAATCAATGAAATATGAGTTGAAGTACTATGAATCATTTCTGATATTTTTAGGAAATAATTATTCCCTACACCAGAGGTTCCACATTCCCTAAAAATTTACCTTTTTAAGATGAACATTGTTCTACATGGACTAAAGGAAGAAAAATAAATCAGGAATGTTCTCTGTGAACTATTACAAACAAGAAAATAATACTACTTATGTTGTAATTATTATACATGTGAGGCTTATTTGTAAAACTTTTAACACCTAAAGTAACGCATACGTATCTTGTATCTTACATTTAATCATGTAAATGATGCACTGTAGCACTGTCCTCCCATTGTTCATCGATTTGCTCAAGCGTCACCAATAATGTCTCCATTGAGAAACTTGTTACTGTTTTTGGCATATCGAATACTTCACGGGTAGCTTGCCGGGCTTTGCCGTGCAGGTGAGATACTCTCGTAGCTTGACAGGCTCTTCGAGAGGGATGGAGGAATCAAACCCAGGTTGGCTGCGTGCAAAGCAAATGCCCTACCCACTGTGCTATCGCTCCAGCCATGTAAATGATGGTGATTCTTAAAACTGAGTGAACAAAATTAATTATTTTAGAATGACAAAAATAAACCAAGCTGACTGTACCAAGAAAACTAAGTCAGTGGTCATCTAAACAATACAGTGTTTAGAATCTGAACAAAAACTGCATCTGCTTGCTGTAACATTTAAATGTGGATAATTTTTAAAGCAATTATCCTGGGAACCAAGATGAAATCTCTAGAGTGTATCAGAAAACATCGTATTTAAAGTTAGCATAACTGGCCAGAGAGCTCAATGCAATGCACTGAGAACAACTTGTATGAGGGAAGCCAGAGTTTGATCCCTCGTACAGGAGAGAAGCCAGAGTTTGATCTCCTGCACCGTTATTGCCAGAAATAATACCTGAGCACAGAGGTAGACGTAGCTTCTGAATACTACTAGGTATCTCTCCACACACAAAATTAATTAAGTCAGTAGATCACCTGATTGAACGAATAACATTATTAAATTGAGTTATCTAAAGTAACCATCCTGGGGCTGGAGAGATATCACAGCGGTAGGACGTTTGCCTTGCACGAGATCGACCCGGGTTCGATTCCCAGCATCCCATATGGTCCCCTGAGCACTGCCAAGAGTAACTCCTGAGTAGAGAGTCAGGAGTAACCCCTGTGCATCGCCATGTGTGACCCAAAAAACAAAAAATTAAAAATTAAAAAAACTAAAAAATAAAATAACCATCCATATCTAATTTTACATCACCAAGTAATGTCTGGAGGATACATGAACACATGAATGCATATTTATATATGCACAGATATATACATGTATACATGTACATTTAATTATATGCTGTATCTATGCTATGTATTAAATTCTGGTCTCATGGTTTTATTTAAAAATATAAATTTTTGTATATATACTGCTATTTAATTGTGGGGGAAGATAAAGACTAAGTTAAGCATTACATTATTAGAACAACAGGATTTGTTTTGTTAAAATAAAATAAAGTGAAATCATTTTAAGAACCTATTTTGCTTACTATGGTACATTAGTTCAAAATACTAATGGCATGGAATGCAGATTATGAAAATCTATTTAACATTTAATGCTGACCGATGCTTCTTGAAAGCTTGACTGGTTAGTATAAATTCTCTAAAATTTGCAGTCTATCTATCAACCATTAAAAATCCATATGTTCTATTTTTATTCTCATCTTAATAACAAGGTGTAGGATTAATAACCATCTGGGGTTAATATTTCCCAGATATGATTCAGATCATCAACTGTTATAAACAGGTCATTAATTCTCTGAAAGTGTATTATCTTTTGATTGGTGTTGCTTAAATAGCTTATAAGCTCTTTTACAGTCTTTTATTTCATAAGTAAATACCTTTTCCTCCCACCTTTAAGCTTCAATTGAAGTGAAAAAAAAAGTAATGAGAAAATGAACTGCCCAAATTACAATAACTGAAATAAGGGCAATGGTATAAACTTTTCTACCTAAATACCAGTGATGAATAAGAACACAGTTCAAGACTTAAACCTGTTAGTCTGTTTTGAACAAGAGATTCTGTCCTAAGTTAACACCAAACTGTTCCAGCATTAATGAATATTATGCAACATGGAATTTACCAACATTTTATCTAAAATAATCTGACATTCATGTATTTATTTAGCTATTCAGTCAACTTTTATTGATTATCTGTCATAGGGTAATTACTCTGCTGCCTAATTTAGTTGACACACCCAAGCCACTCCTCTAGTTCACAATTCATGTAAAGAGAGAAATTTAAATTCTGTGATAAATGCTGAGATAAGCTCTACTTTAAGTGTTCCAAAAGTTAAGTTTCCTAAATCAAACTCAGTAGTATGTTTTTAAAAAAAAAAAAAAGATTCAGAATAATCTGTGTCTAAATGATCAATAGGAGTGAATCAGAGATTGTAGATATTCACAAAAGAACTTTCCAAATAAACTCAGTAACCAGGGTTTTATATACTGAGGCAGAAGAAGACATATTGAGAGATCTATAAAAAGATGTTTTGGAACAAAAAAAAATCTGAAAGGTAAGTGCGAGAGAGAGAGAGAGAGAGAGAGAGAGAGAGAGAGAGTATAGCTGGATAAGGTATTTGCCTTGCACATAGAAAACACTGGTTCAATCTCTAGCATCCCATTCCCAAGTACTGCCAGGAGTAATTCTTTGTGCAGAGACAGAAGTAACCTCTGAACATCATCAGGTATGGCCCAAAAACAAAAAGAAAGAATGAAAAAATTGAAGGTAGATATGGCTGAGCACAGAGATAGATCATAGAAAAGTCAAATAAATAGAAGTTTGTAGGTCACAGATTCAATGATAGGTAGAGTTGATGACTAAATAGAGTAGGGACAAAGATAAAATCAGATTAGATGATAGAAGATTAGACTATCTTTAGTTTAGAATATTATGGATAAATAAGGTATTAGTATGAATCAATGAAATAGGATGGAGAAAGACCCAAACCAGGTGAAAATTTTAGAATACAAGGTAATTTGCAGAAAGATAAGGGCCCAAACATGAAGAAATACTAGAGACTGACTTCAAAGCTGTCAGGAGGTTAAATCAGCAGGATGAAGTCAATAATAATGTAGCATAAGAGTTCATCACAAAATAAATTTATAAAAACAATCCAATAAATTTTATCTAATAAAATGATATTTTCCTAGTAATCCCTCGGGGTTTATTTCTTAGTAAATTTATCACTTGTATGTACTTGATTTGAATTCAGATATATGTAGGCCCATTTATAAATAAAATGGTTTATAAATATTTTGAATGTCTCTAGCTAAAATAATTAGAGTTTCTGACAAAACCATAATCTTATCTTAGACTAAACAAAAAGAGAAGCAGTAACTTCTCACATAAGCAAAGGCTAGAAGGTATAAGCTTCATAGTAAGTAAAATTAGAAAAAAGAAAAGATTATATGACATAAATCAAGGAAACTCATACTACTTGAAAGCATACACCTAATAAAAAATGCCATCAACTACACATTAAAGAATGGAAGAGATACTAAAAAAAGGAAGCACACATTCTTGTATTTCTATAATACAGAAAATATGGAACTCATTACATATTCATATGCACTAGTATGTATTTCGCACCTGGATTTCTAACACATTGTTACATGCTTTTGTTTTCTTATCGTCCTAACATTTGGCTGAAGCGATAGCACAGAGGAAGGGCATTTGCCTTGCACGTCAGCCAGCCCGGGCTGAGACGGGTACAATTCTTCCACCCCTCTTGAAGAGCCCGGCAAGCTACCGAAAATATCTTGCCCGCACAGCAAAGCCTGGCAAGATTCCTGTGACGTTTTCAATATGCCAAACACAGTAACAACAAGTCTCATGATGAAGACGTTACTGGACCCACTAGAGCAAATCGATGAATAACGGGAGGACTGTGACCTAACAGATTAACTGCACTGTCATCTAAATGTTGAAAGATAAGGGATTATACTCTTTTGTTTTCAGAGGATGCCATTACAGAAATGAATATTCCAAGATAGTAGGGAGAGAGTGACAAGTTATAGTTGCTCAGGTACCAAATGTTTAAAATTTTATGGACTGTAATACATTATGCCTATTCAGTCACCTCTTACTTTGCATTGCCTCATGCAGGGAAGGTCATTTACCCATCTGAGAACTGATCAAAGTTCATAGCTTGGGAAAAATAATTTTTCTATGCCCTCAAGCAATCCTAATCTGAAAATAAAGCCAGTTTTTCACTATATTCTTTTATTTTTCTATCATTATCATCAGCACATTGTTATTAGGTTTCCAGTCTGTTTTTACAATCTGGCAGCTAAAGTCAAGAGTATTCATTGTAAGAATAGCTGAGAACTATTTCTGTCATTCAGGGTTAGTTCGTGAACTACCTTTTACTCTGACTTCCTATTTTCACAGTGTTTCCTTTATATGTACTACATTTTACTTTTACTACTGATAGGTTTCCTTTTAACTTACATTTATTATCATTTGTTTTTATAAGTGTCGTTATTTTATTCTGGTCATACCTAGATGTGCTCAGCGGCTATTCCAGGCTCAGTGCTCAAGATTCATCCCCAGTGGTGCAAAGGAACTATAGCACTGACCTCCGGTTGTTCATTGATTTGCTCAAGCGGGCTCTGTAATGCCTCCATTGTGAGACTTGTTACTGGGTTTGGCATATTGAATACATCACAGGCAGCTTGCCAGGCTTTGCCATGGGGGTGAGGTACTCTCTGTAGCTTGCCCAGCTCTCCGAGAGGGGTGGAGGAATCGAACCCGGGTTGGTGGGGCTGGCAGTGTGCAATGCAAACGCCCTACCACTGTGCTATTGATCCTCAGATAAAGGTAAAGGTAAAGGTAAAGGCCCTCCCGTTGATCGTCGATTTGCTCGAGCGGGCCCAGTAACGTCTCCATTGGAGACTTTTGTTGTTACTGTGTCTGGCATATCGAATACTCTCAGTAGCTTGCCGGGCTCTCCAAGAGGGGCGGAGGAATCGAACTCGGGTCGGCCACGTTGGCCGCGTGTAAGGCAAACGCCCTACCCGCTGTGCTATCGCTCCAGCCTCAGATATGCAAAGTAAATGCTTTACCACCAGAGCACAGCCTTGACCTCTAACTTCTCTTTTCTGCTCCAAATCTTCCCATGTTTTATTGTATCTTTGTAACAGAAGTTTATGACTGTCATTCACTTTATACTCTCAGCTTGTAAATCCACAACTTCTAAAAAGAATCTCTTAGTATTTGCAACCACACAGACATACCTTGAGGATAAGAGACCAAGTAGAAAGAATCAGAGAAAGAACACCATAGGATTTTCTCATTTGTGGAATATAATGAAATAAAGCAAATGAGCAAATCATAGCAAATAGAGAATGATTGGGAGTTAACCTAAGGAGAGAAATTTGTGGCCTATACTTTATTTGTAGTGATACAGTAAAGTGGGCTGGAGCGATAGCACAGCGGTAGGGCATTTGCCTTGCACGCAGTCAATATGGTCGACGCGAGTTCGATTCCTCTGCCCCTCTCGGAGAGCCCGGCAAGCTACTGAGAGTATCTCGCCCGCATGGCAGAGCCTGGCAAGCTACCCGTGATGTACCCGATATGCCAAAAACAGTAACAACAAGTCTCACAATGGAGACGTTACTGGGCCAGCACGAGCAAATCGATGAACAATGGGAGGACCGTGACCATGACAGTAAAGAAACTATAGTAATGGGTGGAAACCAGAGTTCTGGTGTTAAACATGATCAACATAATTTTACGTACAATCATAATGCTTTATATACTCAAAATTTCATCCTATAAACAAATGTTACCTCAAAATTTTATTTAAAACAGCATTAAATCTAGTTTACTTAGCCATTCATAGAAATATGTAAGAAGTGTAAAGACTCACTTCTCAAGGTGACTTCACTTACATGTGTTCAATGTACTTAGAAGATGGAGAAAATGCTATATGACAAGCACTCTAAAATTTTAATGTATTTTCTGTAAATTTTAATTAAACTAGGAAATGTATAATAGGTATAGTTAATAAAAACAAGTATAAAATGTAATTACTAAAAATTGAGGCACAATGATATAGCTTAGAAAGAAATACATGAAAGAACAATTTATTTTCTAGAGAATGACATAATCAAATATCATCTGTTCATTAATTTAACAGCAATGATCAATAATTAATCATCTTTAACTTGAGGATATCCCTTAAGTTTCAAAGATGAACTGACCTTTTCAGCAATTTAGAAGAATAGCTCAGCAGATAGGGCATTTGCCTTGCATGCCTCTGACCCAGGTTTGATTCTTCTGTCCCTCTCAGAGAGCCTGGCAAGTTACTGAGAGTATCTCGCCCACACAACAGGGCCTGGCAAGCTCCCCATAGTGTATTCAATATGCCAAAAACAGTACCAACAAGTCTCACAATGGAGATGGTACTGGTGCCCACTCAAGCAAATAGATGAACAATGGGAGGACAATGCAACAGTACTATATAAATTCTGGGGCTGGAGTGGTCGCACAGCAAGTAGGATGCTTGCCTTGCATGAGACCAATCTGGGTTCGATTCCTAGCATCCCATATGGTCCTCCAAGTACCTCAAGGAGTTTTCTGAGTGAAGAACCAGGAGGAGTAACCCCTGTGCATTGCAGGGTGTGACCCAAAAAGCAAATAAAAAAAAGAATTATATAAAAATTTAATTAAAGATTTGTTAATTTCTAGCAACATCCTACCTAAATTTAGGTATAGTTGAGCTATCATATAAGATACTTTACACCTTGGACAACAGCAATGGCAGTGCTGAAAATCAATGCCCAATTATAGGCATAATGGAATGGTTAAAAGTAAGTTTTGGCCATTCGGATTTCTTCTTTAGTAAAGTTTCTGTTCATCATCCCATTTTTTGATAGGTGGGTTTAGATGTTTTCTTCTTGTGGAGTTCAACCAGTATATCCTTGATATCAACCCCTTATTGGATGGGTATTGGGTGAATATCCTTTCCCATTCTGTAGATTGTCTTTGTATTCTGGTCACTGTATCTTTTGAGGTGCAGAAGGTTCCTAATTTAAGATAGTCCCATTTGTTTATATCTATTTCCACTTGGTTTTTCAGTGGAGTGTCATCTTTGAAAATACCATTAGTCTCAATATTGTGGAGAGTTTTGCTGAACTTGTCTTTAACGTACCTTTTGGATTTGGACCTGATGTTGAGATCTTTAATCCATTTTGATCTGACTTTTGTGCATGGTGTTAGGTCAAGGTCTAAGCCCATTTTTCTGCATGTGGTTGTCGAGTTATGCCAGCACCATTTGTTGAAGAGGCTTTCCTTGCTCCACTTCACATTTCTTGCTCCCTTATCAAAGATTAGATGTTCATATATTTCAGGTTGTGTGTACGAATATTCCACCCTGTTCCATTGGTCTCTGGCCCTGACTTTGTTCTAGTATCATGCTGTTTTTATTATTACCACTTTGTAGTAGAGTTTGAGGTTGGGGAGGGTAATGCCTCTCCACATCTTTTTCCCAAGAATTGCTTTAGCTATTTATAGGCGTTTGTTGTTCCATATAAATTTAAGGAGTGCTTGATCTATTTTTTGAAGAATTTCATGGGTATCCTTATATGGACTGTGTTAAATCTGTATAATGCTTTGGGGAGTATTGCCATTTAGATTATGTTAATTCTTCCTACCCATAAGCAGGGGATATGTTTCCATTTTCTCATGTCTATTTTATTTCATGGAGTAGCATTTTGTAGTTTTCATTGTAGAGGTCCTTTACCTCTTTAGTTAGGCTGATTCCAAGGTATTTGATTTTCTGGGGCATAATTGTGAATGGGATTTTTTTTTCATGTTACTTTCCTCTCTTTCACTATTTGCATATAGGAAGGCCATGGATTTGGGGGCATTACTTTTATAGCCTGCGACTTTACTGTACAAGTCTATTGTTTCTAGGATTTTTTTTGGTAGAGGATTCAGGATAGAAGATGCTCTACATCACTAATCATCAGAGAGATTCAGATCAAAACAACAATGAGATATCATTTCACACCACAAAAACTGGCACACATTCAAAAGAATAAAAGGAACCAGTGTTGGCATGGATTTTTCACTGCTGGTGGGAATGCCGACTGGTTCGGCCCTTTTGGAAAACAGTATGGACGATTCTCAAAAAATTAGAAATTGAGCTCCCTTTTGACCCAGCAATACCACTCCTGAGAATATATCCTGGGAAGGCAAAAAAGTACAGTAGAAATGACATCTGCACTGTTGTGTTCATCGCTGCACTATTCACAATAGCCCAAATCTGGAAAAAACCTGAGTTCCTGAGAACAGATTATTGATTAAAGAAACTTTGGTACATTTACACAGTGGAGTACCATGCAGCTGTTAGTAAAGATGAAGTCATGAAATTTACATAAAAGTGGTACTACACGGAAAGTATCATGCTAAGTAAAATGAGTCAGAAAGAGAGGGGCAAACATAGAAAGATTTAATTCATCTGGGGAATATAAAGAACGAAATAGGAGACTAACACCCAAGAATAGCCGAGATAAGTACCAGGAGCTTCACTCCATGGCTTGGAGGCCAGCCACACATGCTAGGGGAAAAGTAGCTAAGATAGAGAAGGGAGAGCCAAGTAAAGGATGTTGGGAGGATCCTCCCAGGATGAGAGATTCATGCTGAAAGTAGACTACAGACCGAACATGATTGCCACTCAATGCCTCTTTTGAAAACCATGGCACCCAAAAGGAGAGAGAGAACAAAAGGGAATGCCCTGCCACAAAGGCAGGGTGGGATGAGGGGGATGGGAGGTTGGAGGGATACTGGTTTCATTGTTGGTGGAGAATGGGCACTGGTGGAGGGATGGGTACTCGATCATTGTATAACTGAAACCCAAGCACAAAAATTTGTAAGTCTACAACTGTACCTCATGGTGTTCCACTAATAAAAGAAAAGTATTGATATTGAGATGAACCTATTTCATATTATTCCCTTCAAAAATATAGTTCAAACTTTGACATATTATGTAACTTTCCTCTTCAAAGGTTTTTATATAGATAAACCATTAATATTTAGATCACTCTGTATGCTTATAATGATATAAAATAGAATATAAAATGCATAGACAGTTCTTACTGTTGACACATGAAAAATTAATCATCTAAAAATCAGGCAAGCAATTTAAATTGGACATCCTGCGAAACCAAGATACAAGGAACTAAATTTCTAAAAGTTCCTGAGGTTACCAAAAATACTATTCAACTGTTATACCATTGGAAAGCTCTCAAGTATTTTACTGATTTGTATAGATTATAATGATTGTAGGATGACATTGGTTTGTCCTTCCTCCCTTGCCACAAGGAATACAGGTTTACTACAGTGCTCCCGGGGCACTTCCATTCCATTGTGTTTATCTGTAAACTCTTCCCTATGCTCTCCTCCCCAACGAGTTAATCACCTTTTTCCCCAAATCAGACTCTGTTAACTTGTAAGGTCAGATTCCTCAGAAATCTATGATTTTATATGGAAGAGTGAAACATTGTCTTTCTTCTCTCCTTCTGTCTGTTGAATAGTTTACTTTAAAGCAGTGTCCTTTTTGTATAGATACAGGAAGACAGTTAATATTATGCTTTGTAACTTAGGATTTAATTGGCTTTGATTATTATTCACCCCCAGGCATCTGCTTTCTCAACGTAAGCCTCAGTTGCCCTTAGTTCCTAACACCCCGAAAGCAGGGTCCCGACGAGGGACTGAATGAACCCAGGGCAAGCTGTGAGCTACCCTGGCATTGAAATGGGCCAGGCCAAAGCACCACGATTTTTAACTAGAAGTTAAGAGTTTGATCATAGACAAATGCTGTCATGATCCAAAACTATCAATGAGATTAGGACCCTGCTAAGGATAGAAAAGACTATCTGGCCTGAGCACTGTAGTCTGAGATTGAGATGGCCCTAAGAGAGCAATTCTATAAGCTTAATGTATTTCTTACTGTGTCCATACAAAATGATTAATATTATATATGCTTATATGCTTGTCGGACAAGGAGAGGAGAGATACACCCATGGGATTCCGCTCTAGGATGGGTCGACCTACTAAGGAGAATCTGTCTTAGAAGTGGCTTTCCCCGAGGGAAATAACTCTACCCCTATTGCTTGTGACCACACCTATGTGTAATTGTTACCCCAACCCCTCATTCTGGGGGATATAATGAAACTGTAATAATGGGCAAGGGGAGGCAGAGGAGAGATAGTAGTGAATGGAGAGAGGATTGGAATAAACCACAACTGACACCAACCAGCTTGGCCCTCATTCCTTCGCCTGCCCATAGCCATGGACGACCCTGGGGTGGGGGAACTGGCATGGGACTACTGAACACAGGCGACAGGAGAGATAGACTGCTGAGGTCTTTTTTGAGTTTACACGAATGACGTCAAATAAACAAAAGCATGAAAACCATTTATATTTTATTAACTCAAGGTGGTAATGAATCCAACTTCTATAACAGTGACTAAATGAAGAGAAAAGAATTTCTGGAATTGTACTGCATGGAAACTCAAGTTGAAGAAAAATTGTTTTGGGGGGGCCGAGTGTTTGTACACAGTAATAGTACAGCAAATGCACACAGAGCATTTGCCATGAGTCTGGACGACCCATGTTCAAACCCCAGAACCCCATATAGTACTCCAGGAGTGATTTCTGAGTGCATAGTTAGAAGTAATTCCTGAACACAACTGGGGATTACTTAACATGGAAATTGAGCGAAACCACTACCCACTACCCCAAAAATAAAATTTTTTTTTGTAGGTGTGGTTTTAGGCCATGCACGGTGGTGCTCAGGGTTTATGTCTGGTTCTGTGCCCAGAAAACATTTCTGGCAGTACTTGGAGGAATTTGAGCAGTGTAGAGAATTGAACACTGGTTGACCATGTGTGAGGCAAAGGCCACATCTACTGTATTGTCTCTATGGACCCTAAAGTCTTAAAATACAAATTTGTTTAAGACAATATTCCATCAAATATATAATGTCTACAATAACTTAAATTTAAAGGAACCATTTTAAATATGAGCATTGTTTCTATTCTTAAGTACTACTCTCCAATGGAAACTACTTTACCAGTGGCTTATCTGCAAGCGCTTTATCAGTGTAACCTACTTGGCAGAAAGAAAACATTTATTTCCAACCAGAGCTCAATTTCCATGTTAAAGAAATACTGAGATGCAACTCTTCCCTGGCTTTACATGTGGGGAGAGATAAATGTTTACTATAGTTCCCTATGCCAATTTTATTTCATTAGTTTTAGAGAACGAGACCTGAGGACCACATGTGGAATTCATAGGAATAGGGTGGTAAATAAAACCTGAGGTTCAGAGAATTAGAAAGTACTGTCAACTCTCTCTCATAACATTTGACATTCTATCACTACAATGCCTTCACCCAGATGTCATGTCCACCTTTGAATAAAAACGTATGAGGTATGCTAAAAGAAAAAAAATAAACACTCTGATAGGAATAAATAAAAGTTAAAAATAAAGTGAGATGTCAGCAATGTTAGAATTATTAGTCCAGAAATTTGAAGCAAAATATGCTTCACATGCTAACAGTATTTAATGCCTAGAACAAAGCGTAACAGTAAATAGGCAATGTAAGCAGAAACTGGATTTATAAGAACCAATCAACACAAAATTCTAGACATCAAGAACTGCATAAGAAAATGAAGAACACCTTTGATATGACTATTAGAAACCTAGGTACACCTGGGTGAAAAATCTTTGCGCTTGAGGATCTGACAATAAAAAAGTTCAACCTGGGGATCAGAGAGTTAATACAGGGAATAAGGTGCTCTCCTTGAATACTATCAACCCTCATTCAATCCTGACCAGATGTGACGAATATAAAACCAAAGCAAAAGACATAAACAAACAAACAAAAAACTTCCTACAACAAAGAGCAATTTCTTTAATACATGAGAAAGAATTAAAATTAGCACAACGGACATTTCACAACTACCAAATATGTAAATATGTTACAAGTTTCTCAGAATATATATTATTTAACTGACAACACTGTATTTTTAACAGAAACCATCAGTAATATTTAAACTTTCAGAATTAAACCACATACATATAATCTTGGGTTACTTCAATGTAGTACTAAAAGACCCAAAATGCAATACAAACATCTGTTACTATCATTAATTACTGCATTAGACATAGAAAGTACAATATAAAAGAGAAACTAATGATATGCCAAGATACCATTTTCTATCCTAAGTACAATATATTATTTTTCAACTTTAGAAGAATATTAGAAAACAGGCTCTGTTTTCCGAACAAAGTATATTTCTACACACTTTAATACAGGTTTCCTAAACTACAGGATCATTATTTTTTATAAAAGTAATTACAAAAACATTTGTTATGTTCACATATACCTTTTATTTAGATATTATATGCATTTAGACTTGTCCATCCCAATTTTTCTGACTATATCAGGGTAAATCCCTTAATTTAATTTACACAACAGTGAATATGTTGCATAGTATAGCATTAGTAGACCTTAGTCTTACTGGAATTTTTATATTTATGTCTGTTACAATTTTTCTAATAAATATATGAGCTATAATCAATATATTAAAAGTGAGTTTTAAAACTTACCTAGCAAGAATAAAAGAAGAGAGTAGGAAAAATATCTGAGACAGCAAATTTTTCACTTTCTTGCAAAAAATATTACTATGAATAAAAATAAATGGTGAAAATATTTAGGTGAGGGAGTGCTTAAAAATAAAGTTTGCTCATAAACATTAGTATATATAATTTTATATAAAGTTATACAGGTTATTATAATTATGAAATGATATTTAAACATCAGGTTTTGTTCAGGTATAAGTCCTTTTAATAACCGGTATATCACTATTAAATTAAGTCACAACTCTTTCCAATTTTAGTATCAAAAGAAAAACCCATAGCACTTTTAAATTGTAAGTATAAAATATAATTAATAAAATTTAAATTTTCAAATGTAGGGTTTTTTAAATCATAGTAAGCACTTTTAAAAATGTGCATTTGTTTAAAAGTATTTATTTATTTTATTTTTTTCTTTTTTATTTATTTATTGAATCACCGTGGGAAAGGTTACAAAGCTTTCAGGTTTAGGTCTCAGTCATGCAAATATCAAACACATTTCCCTTTACCAATACTTATTTTTTACCATGAAGAACCCCAATAAAACCCCACCCCCACCCCTCCCAGTCCCTGTGGGGCAGATGAATTCTAGTTAACACTCTATCTGCTTTGATTAGATTCATTGTTTCAATAAAAGATTCACCACTATTATTTAGAGTTTACTCCCCCCCCCCCCAAATCAGACATGCTGAAAAAGCATTGTGAAGTGATTTGCTTTCTACAACTGGGTTCAAGAATTAAATATTGGTTTTGGATTTCTGCTATTTTACTGATTGACCCTGGAAGTATTTCTACTGAAAGTCAGATAGTTAAAAAATTGGTTTCTGTGCTCTGGAGTCGTGGCCGTGCTGGAGAGCCGCTAGTGGGGGGCAACTGGTGGCCTCGGTAGGGCGTGAAGGGCGGACCGAAACGCCCCCCTTCCCATGAGGTTTTAGTCGCCCCCACTCCCCCGGCTCATACCTGCTGTCCACAAGGCTCCCATGTGGCCGCCATCTTTCTTTCCAGAGGGAGGAGGGCGGAAGGGACCAACACCCTTATTTTTTTAAATGCTTACTGTTTAGACATTCTTGGCTCACAACAATTACTTTTTCTCCAATATGTCATACCCCCATTGCCGTGAGGCATTAGAGAGGGTTTTATTTTTAATAGGTATTAAGAATATTGAATATCACATTTAATTGAAGATCCTCTATATATCTTCTTTTTCACCCACAATATTAAAAATTTGCTAAAAATTTATAATTGAACAAAATGATAATCAACAATACCAGAGTAAATAAAGTGTAAATGTTTGCATAAATTTTCATTCATTCGTGTTCAGGTCATAAGAATAAATTCTAAAGTCTTTTTCTTTCATACAGAAATATTACATCAGCAGTGATTTTTTTCATTAGTATTAAAAATACATGACTTTTATAAAGCTTAGTTTTCACCTTCTCAAAGAGACAGAGGTTTTCAAGTTTTGTAGAATTAAGATTTGATTTTAGCCATTTGCATTATTCACAAAAAATAGAAATGCAACATATATGTCTTTACTCCGTATTTGAGAATACCAACTTCAGTAATTAACTTAAAATTCCTATGAAACTGTACAATATTTGTATTTATACTGTATTTATGCTATATTCTTTCATTATTTATAATGGAACACTGTTAGATATTCAGATAGATAGCACAGCGGGTAGGGCGTTCGCCTTACAAGCGGCCAACATGGCCGACCCGAGTTCGATTCCTCCGCCCCTCTCGGAGAGCCCGGCAAGCTACCGAGAGTATTCGATATGCCAGACACAGTAACAACGAAGTCTCCAATGGAGACGTTACTGGGCCCGCTCGAGCAAATCGACGATCAACGGGAGGGCCTTTACCTTACCTTACCTCTTGGTTTGATATGTTGACAGAGGATAAGAAACACTAAAGGATAAAGTCCATAAGAGTTCTAAATTATGCAGACACAAAATTCTTGATATTAGATGATAACAGTTCAGTGTTAAAAATTTAATCTGATTCCTAAATTCTCTGATGAAGTCTCTCTTTTCTAAAAAAGTTTCAACATTTATACAAATATTTTCATTCCATCTCAAGAATATCTAAAAATATAACCCATATTTTTAAAACAGTTCTTTTATTTTCAAGGGTCTATTACACTCCTAATGACCAAAAAAAGTCAATAATCTTGTTTTTTAAAGTGATTCCGGAAAGTTTTATCTGTGTTTTTACTAGGACTGTAGGACTGAAATGGAATATATATATATATATATATATATATATATATATATATATAAATTCTACATATTCCATAACATATCTTGGTGATCTAGTAACATAGCTGTATTTACATTACATTACTTCACATTAGACTCATAAATGATTCTCAACTATTTGAAGGCAGAGACTGACAGGAAAAGACCTACAGTTGACCCATGAACTGGACATGAATCGTCAGAGTCTCCTCTTTTCCCCCTTATCTTAAACATGTACATTCTGTCCCACCAGTCCTTGTTGGGAGTCACTTCAAGGAGGTGAAGTGACTAAAGAAAAGTTACTGAAATCACACGGATAGTGTATATGCTAATGAACCTCTATATGGTCCTATAAAACTTCTTTTTTTTTGTCTCTTTGGATCACACCTAGCAATGCTCAGGGATACTTCTGCCTCTGCACTCAGGAATTACTCCCGGCGGTGCTTGGGGGACCATATGGAATGCCGGGGATCAAACCCGGTTCAGCCACGCACAATCCTACTGCTGTACTATCGCTCTGGCCCCCAAAGTTTTAAGATTATGGTGGGCTGGTATGAAGAGCAATAACTTATACCCTTGATTACTGATCCTGCCAATCTAAATTGGTCTGTCTCTTTCTTCCCTTTCTCCCTGCCTTACCTACAAATGGTACAGGTTTAAGATTACACCAAGGAGGCACGTTGGAACAATATCAAATTCTTAAAACATAATGCACACAATTGAAGAAGTCTTTCTTCAAATTCTTCCCTATTCTTAACGCTTCATTTTTATCCTCTCTTCCAAACTGTGATTTCTTCATAGTTTGTAAGAAACACATGCTTACATCACAGCCTGCCTCCAACGTTCCCTGATTAAAACTAATCCTTTCATTAAATATTATTTATAAATATCTGAAACCTTTTTTACTTTATGATTATTTGTATAGAATATTTTCTTCACTGCACAATTCTTATGTGGTAAGTATTGTGAGAGATAAAAGGGACATAAAAGTCTATAAATTAAATTCTGAACATTGTTTTAAATAAAGGAAGTATATATTAATTGTTGGCACAAATAAGTTGAAAAGTAGGCATTTAGAAAATAAACATATAGAAAATACTTTTTGCAAACATAAAGATCAGCTGCTCATGTCCACTCATCCATGTTTCTTCTGAGTAACCAGATAGGCTACTTAATGATCAGTAATGACTAGATTCACAGACACATCACAAATCCTTTCTAATTACATAAGCATGATATGTTTGTTTATCAAGACATATGTAGACTACATAAGCAGATGGGCTATTTTATGTTAAAAAAAGAGTTCATGAAATAATTTAAAAAATTATATTCTAAAGAGATATTGCAATATAATCGTATTCTACTTAGAAAGAAAATTCAATCAATTAAAAAATTATTTCTAAGACATAGTTTAACAGAGAATTATCAAACATATTTACCATATTTATCATAAGATGCTAAATATACCTAGTTATCTTCTTATCTATGACTTGTCTTAACAATTAACTAAATTACCTTCCCTGAAATAAAGAAAAATTTAGTGAAAATGACAACTCAAACTCTCCCCACTAAAAATTTCTGAGAAATTAAAATTTTGTACAAATATATTAATATTAATAAGCACAGTAAATAACAGCAGAGTTAGAAGCTAATAGGTAACATAGATTTTAAATTCTTTCACAAATATTGATATCTAGATGATTTTGTTCATGCTATTTTCAATGCTAGCTTATTATTTCAAAGTTATTCATACTATTTTCTTGTTTGTTTTAATCTTATAGATAGCTTTATATAAGGTCAGTTCTTTAAAGCTATCTATAAGGTCAATTCTTGTCAGTAAGTAACTTTTTGTCAGTAATTTTTTGAACAGAAGCTATAAGTTCTGTTTATTTATGCAGTATATCCATTTTGTCATTTCCTTTTATCTACCTTGGTTTTATATAATTACATACCTACATCCATACCTATTATAAAACGTATCCATGTGCTCCCATTTTCAAGTATTCCCTCTGCTGATGTATATTCATTATTAAGAAAGTAGCACTGTAGCACTGTAGCACTGTTCTCCTGTTGTTCATCAATTTGCTCGATCAGGCACCAGTACCGTCTCCATTGTGAGACTTCTTGTTACTGTTTTTGACATATTGAATATGCCAGGCCTTGCCGTGCGGAAAGAATACTCTCAGTAGCTTGCCAGGCTCTCAGAGAAGGGCAGAGGAATCGAACCCAGGTCGGCCATGTGCAAAGCAAAAGCCCTACCCGCTGTGCTATCACTCCAGCCCATTAAGAAAGTAATAGAACCTAATCTAAAAGTGATATTCCAAGAAACTGAGCATTCAATTCAATTTTGGGGTAAAGGTTTTGTAATAGGGCAAAACATGGCATGGCTGTGCTTGGAACTCACTCCTGGCTCTGTGATCAAGGTTGACTCCTCGCTACACTGGGGAACCATATGCAGCATCAGAGATCAAACCACACCAGCTGTGTACAAGTAAAGTGTCTTAACCCCTATACTATCTCTCAGGCCTCAGTACTTTTACTTTACTTTTAAGAATCTGAATCGTGTGTTACTTTTACCTATGTAGCATATATGAATGGGTCACTGGGTTTATCTGTACATGGCAGACTATTAGAAGAGAAGAACCCAAGTCATATAAAATGACGATATGTGTTAATATTAGGTTATGTCTGGCTTAGAAATTTCGATAAAACTAATTTTCACTCTGTGAGGTCCACATGTTCTATTATATCTACTACTATACTACAATTTTACTATGTACTATTTTACTACTATCAATTATCTATTTACCACTATCTGCTATCTCACTATCTGCTATTCTATTATCTACTCTACTACTGGAGCGATAGCACAGCGGGTAGGGCGTTCGCCTTACACGCGGCCAACATGGCCGACCCGAGTTCGATTCCTCCGCCCCTCTCAGAGAGCCCGGCAAGCTACCGAGAGTATTCGATATGCCAGACACAGTAACAACAAAGTCTCCAATGGAGACGTTACTGGGCCCGCTCGAGCAAATCGACGATCAACGGGAGGGCCTTTACCTTTTTTTTACCTTTACTCTACTACTGTTTCTGCTATCTTCCACATTTTTTCTATATAGTTCTCTCCTCTTATACTTTCCATCTTCATTTGACAAGTCCTAGTGTAGTTTCAAAAATTCACCTTTCTGCAGTATGTATAGAAAAGAGGAAAGCAAAATCTAAATCGATTATGCAGATTTCACATTCAATTAGGAAAAACAGGTCATTCATGAAGTTTCCAATACTCTATTTGTATCACAATAAAAACACAGGTTTTAGAGTTGAAAATAATTTAATTTGACCTAAAATTATATCACTCACTCTACTTGGCCTATAACTTGTAGAATATTTTAGTTTTAGTTTTGCTTTGTTTTGTTTTAGTGTCAAGAATATATGTCAAGGCTTCAAAGAAACTAGGCATGTATGACCTGAATCCCAACTTTTTAGATTAACTCCACCCAATAAGTAAGTTTTCTCATTCTCATTAAAATGGCTTTCTCCACTTGAAAAATAAAACTAAGACCTACCTTAGAAGATCATTACGAAAATAAAATTCAAGCTTCTTAGTACAAAGCCTGGCAAATAATAAACTATGAAAAAGCACAGTATTTCACAGAATTTACTCTGGTTAACTAATAAAGAAAAAAGAAATATTCTCGAGTATCATACCACCTATTACAGAATCATCAAAAGAAAGACAACACTAAGATCTATGTAAAAATATAAGTTGCTGTGTCTCTTGGTTATCTGTTTGCTCTTAAAGACAATGTGACCAAGGTGAATACAATCAAGAAAGTGACGCTCTAAATCTTTCTTTCCGACGAATGAGTCTTTGTTCATGAGTACATGAGGCCAGTGACTATATTCTTTGATTTCTAATATTATTTGGCATACATTTTTTCAGAATGTCAGATAATAATAAAATAAAATAAACAGAAAAAAGCTACTTTCAATAAAAATATAAAGAAACAAATATCCCGTTAAGCAAAGACAGGACAATTATCTCCCCATAGGCATTCTCATTTAAAAATAAGTGTTTACTAAGTAATTATTGATACATACCATCAAATTCAAGGAGAAATAATACTTAAATATATTTGCATTAAATTCTTTTTTCAGATTAACATATTTAAGATAATGGAAATAGAAACTTTCAAATGGTAAAAGTAATTAAAATACAATTTGCTGAGGGAAATTTTTAAAATATCAAGTATCTGAAAATATTTGATCAACTCCATTATTGAAGATTTTGTTCAATAGACAAAAAACAAAGTAGTATGCCTACGAAACACTTCAGTGTAAAAAGAAACCAGTATATCTACTGCAGTACATAAGTGGTGCAAAATATATAGAAGTCAAGTGTATATGGACTTCTCAGCAAATAAGATGATTGTCGTGCACTGACTAACCTAAGTTTTCCTCTGGCTCTCCCTATGGTTCCCAGATCCCTGCCAAGAGTGAATCCTAAACAGCACTAGCTATTTCCCCAAAAACAAAACAAATCAAAAATATATATCCTATAAATCTTTTCAAAATCAGCTAAAAAATGAACCATAGCATGATTATTTGTCAATTTATAAAACATGCAGTTCTTATTAATAAACTCATATTGTCAAAAATTAAAGTAATATCTATAAAATGAACTTATAAAAATCTGAAGTTTAGGATCCAGAGAGGTTACTACAGCACATAGAGTACTCATCTTCCACCCAGTCAACCTGGATTCAATCCCTGGTATCCCATATGATACCCAAAACATCGGCAGGAGAGATTGCTGAGTACAGAGAGAGGAGCAACCCCTCAGCACTGCCAGGTATGGTCCAAAAGTGAAAACAATAACAAAAAAAGAGAAAATCTGAATTTTATATACAATATTCATTCAGGTTATGAAATTTAATAAACAAACAGAAAAAGGTCTGAAACATAGACAAAGGAAAATAAAAACATATACATAGAAATTAACTTATAAAGAATGTTTATGGGATATATTCTAATATGACTATGTATAAAACAATGGTTTTATTAAGATTAAAAATAGTTTTTACTTTAAAAGAAAGCATAAATGTTTATATATAATTCCTAGGTGGTTACCAGTAGTATTTGTATTTTAAGTTTTTCATGGGATGAATTATATATTAAAATTTGTACTGAACAGACCCCAAATCACTTTTCTTTTTACTATTATGCAGACACTAAACACCTACAAGAGTATCAATTTTTAAAAGTCATTTAAACTTACCCCATTTAATGGATATGTTTTCCATCCTAGCTCTCCCAGCACAGTTGTTGTATCAAGCAACACAACTAGAATTAAATTAAAAAAAAGACCTGCATAAATTTCTTAATTGATGCAAAAATATATCAAAGTTATTGAAATTGTCAACTATTCCTATTGTTATTCAGTGCATGAGCCTTAATATGTTTCATTAGTAATTTTAAAATTACTTGTACATAGCAAATATTAACATGTAATATGTTAAGTAATAACATGAGACATTTATAAGTTAATTAAAATACATAAAATTTGTTTTTAACGAAGCCATATTAGACAATTTTATAGAAACTAAAGTCATAAAAGCTATATGAATAGCTGACTTTTTAAAAGTGATGAAATTACCACCTTTGCATCTCCCCTACCGCAATAATACCACAATAAAGAAAAAGTGATTAAGACAGGTTTCTGTACCTTCTGTTATGAAATGTCCTTATACATGACTGAAAATTGGAAAAGAGCTTCTTTAAAGTATAAATTA
This sequence comes from Sorex fumeus, assembly GCF_029834395.1. Lineage (NCBI taxonomy): Eukaryota > Metazoa > Chordata > Mammalia > Eulipotyphla > Soricidae > Sorex > Sorex fumeus. The sequence continues at coordinate 3,260,706 of NW_026606186.1, forward strand.
CACTAATGCATGTGCTAGTTAGTATTTATTGGTAACATTAACCTACTGCTACTGGGGGCAAAAGCCATGCATTCCCCACCCAATCAAAAGTAAATAATAATCTGGTCAAAAAGGCAAAAAATATAAATAATTTATCAATAAATGTAATCTAGTAGAAATGTGTTGTTAAAATATTTAAAAGCAGAATATTATAGAGCAGTCTAGCAACTTCATGAGTCTAAGGTTAGCAGGGGGAGTCAGGGAGGATTTCATAAAGAAGATGTTATCTCCTTTATGGGTTAGAACAATGGATTCTTTTATCAAAAGTGATGAGAAACAATTGCTTTTTTCTTTTTAGAATGTTCCCTACAAAAGAACTGCTCTATGGTTAAATGAGTTCTATCCCTGGAGTGGGCACTAGGAGTGAAGATTATTTTGGATAATGAAGGTACTGAAGTGATAGCACAGCGAGTAGGGCATTTGCCTTGCATGGGGCTGACACGGCCAACCCGAGTTCGATTCCTCTGCCCCTCTCAGAGAGCCCGGCAAGCTACCGAGAGTATCTTGCCCACATGGCAGAGCCTGGCAAGCTACCCGTGATGTATTTGATATGCCAAACACAGTAACAATTGTCACAATGGAGACATTACTGGACCCGCTCAAGCAAATTGATGAACAATGTGAGGACAGTGACAGTGACAGTGACAATGAAGGTACAAAACTAACACTAGAAGTGTAGAAGGAGATCATCTGGGGAAAATTTCTGCAGGGCAGACAGCAAAAAAATCAGCTGTACCCGTGATTTGCTGTAGGTCTTTACTTTTCATAGTATCGCTAAGTCCTCCAGATACCAGTAGGTCGTGAATAACACACACTGACATATCACCATAAGTTTTAGTTATTCCTCATAGTTTTGAAAACAAAATTTTTATTTGCAATTTTAAAATATGCCAGTGGGTGTTAGGTTATTTGGCATCTGCTATTCAGTGTCTACCGGAAGAATTCTGTGTTTTTTCCTCTCTGAATTACTATGATACATTGTGCTATTTTTTTTTAATGAAATGAAGTATGCTTCAATTTCTGGGATAAACTCTACTTACTCATTGCAGAATATTCTTTCAGGTCCACTAACTCAATTCACCCCAAAATTTTTGTACACTGAGCTATAATTAACTTTCAGAACAGAAAATTTTCATTTTTCTAGATACTGTATACAAACTTATTATTTTTATTGAAAGCTTGGATTGTAACACTATAAGTCTCAAATGTGCATAATAATTATTAATGTAATGATTTAAATAAAATGTATAATTACCTTAAATTTGTCACTAGAAGTTCAAAAGTCACAAAAATTTTCTTTGTGACCTTTTATCATTACCCTCAAGTTATTCTTTGTTATTCTCTTTAATTAAACCCTTCTCTATCCAAATCCAGGGAAACAACTACTCTAATTCATGTCCTTATGATTTTTCCTTTCCCAAAAGAACAAACACATGTAATATTGTAGGTAGCTTTTCACATAGCATAATTTTGAGATTTTTCTGTATAGTCGTATGTATTTCATATTGCTTATAGTGTCTAGCATGTAGAACAACATTTAGTTGAGAACATTATAAAGCCAACATAAACAAACATCCATAAACATCCATATTCATAATGTGTATGTGATTCCATTTTTTCATTGCTCCATGATAGATTTATACAGCTACTGGGATTTTATGGAGAATACTTAATTTACTTTATTTTCTAATACTGATGTAACAAGACTCACAATAGAGACATTACTGGGCCTGCTTGAGCAAATCGATGAACAATGGGAGGACAATACTACAATGCTATAATATTGAAAAAATTAGTGTACATGGGTTAGAGCGATAGCACAGTGGTAGGGTGTTTGCCTTGCACGCAGCCAGCCCGGCTGAGCCGGGTTCGATTCGTCCGCCTCTTTTGGAGATCCCAGCAAGTTACCGAGAGTATCTCGCCCACACGGCAAAACCTGGCAAGCTACCCATGATGGATTCAATATGCAAACACAGTAACAAGTCTCAAAGTGGAGACATTATTGGGCCCGTTCGAGCAAATCAATGAACAACGGAAGGACAGTGAGAGTTTACATAAAGGACAACATAACAATGTTTATCATTTATTTATTTAACTTTAATGAAACTATAAAATTTTATTCAAGAATGAATTTGTAGTTCCAGATTGCCTTTTTAAATTCAAACTATAGAGATACTATACATAAAAACATATATACATAAAAAGTATAGCTTTCAAACTCTTCCAGACTATCACCATGATTTAGCATTGTTCAACTGCTGTTTTGGAAGGCAACACATAGTAAGCAGTAGGATCTCACTAATGCATTTCCATAATAATTAGGCAGCTTTCTTAATAATTAACTAAAATCAAAGTTACTGGAGGAAAACCTAGGTTATCTCACATTCTAGATTTCTCATAACCACCAAGTATTCATAGCATATACTACAACATCATTCCCTGTATTTTTCCTAAATCAGTGGATCTATTTACCCATTAGATTCATATTCTATGTGTGTAAATTTTGTGAAAATATTAGTAAAATATTTTTGAAAATATTAGTAAAATATAATTTTGAAAAATATTAGTAAAATATTATTTTGTAAAAATATTAGTAAATATTATTAAATATTATAAAAATAATGGTGTTTTATAGTCCTCCTACCAGAAAATAAGAAAAACATAAAGGTGTGCTAGGATCATGTTAAAAAAGATGCAGGATGGGCTGGAGCAGTACGACAGCAGGTAGGGCATTTGCCTTGCGTGCGCCCAACCCGGGTTCGATTCCCAACATCCCATATGGTCCCCTGAGCACCGCCAGGGGTATTTCCTGAGTGCAGAGCCAGGAGTAACCCCTATGCATCACCGGGTGTGAACTAAAAAAGCGAAAAAAAAATAGATGCTGGGACCAATCTGAATGTATTTCCAAAGAAATTACAGTGATAATTTGTTATTATACAATTGTCAATTGAAATAATTAAATATTCTTATATTCATATATTATTGTATCTTATGTCACATGCATTCAAGTGATAAAAATACACCTACTGATTTTTTTGGAACACAGAAAATCATTATTTTTAAAATGAAAATAACCTAAAAAGCATAAAGCATCTATTTTATTTTTCTACATAAAAACCTTCTGAGTTAAAGAAATAGTCAATTAAGGTACATTTCTATCATTAAAATATACCAGTTAATAAATTAAGAAGAAATAACCAAATTATGCTATCCATTTCCTACTGCTAATGAATGAATATATTTATCTAATGGTTTCAAATGACTGCTAACATCATTAAAAAGAGATGCAACATAAAGAGTTATGTTTTTTTCTAAAGGCTTAGTTTTGATAAATTCAATCTATACTAACAAACAATTCTAAAAAAGGCTAGAAATTCCAGGCAAGTAGTATGATACCCAGACAAATATACATAATCTAAAAATAATATTTGATAGGGCTGGAGCTATAGCACAGCAGGTAGGGAGTTTGCCTTGCAAGCGGCCAACATGGCCGACCCGAGTTCGATTCCTCCACCCCTCATGGAGAGCCTGGCAAGCTACCGAGAGTATCTCGCCTGCATGGCAAAGCCTGGTAAGCTACCCGTGACGTATTTGATATGCCAAACACAGTAACAATTGGCACAATGGAGACGTTACTGGGCCCGCTGGAGAAAATTGATGAACAACGGGAGGAAAGTGACAGTGACAGTGAATATTTCATAGCGTGTGTTCATTCAGCGTTCAATCTCATGTTGAGAAAATAACTGAAGATATCAAAATCCATATGTTACTTCTTGTCAAATCAAAATTGTTCTTACATGTGATATATACTATTCAAAAAACCTCACAAGTATATAGTACCCATACCTATGTTCTGACACTCAAAATTCACTGTCACTTATTTATCACATTAATATTTGGGGAATACATCTATTTCCCTAGCAGATCGGTCATGTAGAGATACTAATTCACAAGACATTATATGAAAGCTTTCTACATATTTTCATCTTGAAGTAATTTATATTCTCCCTTATAAGTTGTTTAACATCAATTTACAGATGAGAAAATAGAGCTTAGAGAAGTTAAATGCTTTTCTTTGACATCTCAAAGAGATAGATCTGAATTTCAACAAAAAATTTTAATCATTTTAAACTATTTTAAAAGTATAATCATAATTTTTAACTTTGGACATAAAATTGTATTGTTTAATTTTATAGATGCAGAAAAACATCACTCTATATTATTGATTCCCATTTATACATTTTATTCTAGCTTTCTCATCAGTGGGTGGAGCAATAGCACAGCGGGTAGGGCGTTCGCCTTACAAGCGACCAACATGGCTGACCCGAGTTCGATTCCTCCGCCCCTCTCGGAAAGCCTGGCAAACTACCGAGAGTATTCGATATGCCAGACACAGTAACAACAAAGTCTCCAATGGAGACGTTACTGGGCCCGCTCAAGCAAATCGACGATCAACGGGAGGGCCTTTACCTTTTACCTTTACCTTTCTCATCAGTAATTCTGGGAATTAAACTAAACTAAAAACCTCTTAGTAGTATCAGTAAATCATCCCATTTAGTGGTATGTATTTGAATATAATGCTCAATAATTCTTACTATACAATTAAGTCTACCAACAGATTTATTTTTCAAAGATTCAATATAAAATATTACCAAAATAACTGATTAATATTTTCAGAAATATATGTAGAAGTGCTGGTTATTAATATTTATAATTTATAAAATGTGATGCAAGTATATTCACTTCAAAACAAAAAAGAGGGAAACATACATTTACTTCCAGAAAACACATACTTTGGAATGAGTAGCTCTTTCCTTAGTAATGTTAAGAAGATTTAGAGTTACTTTATTTTTCTCATTTAATTATAATCTTAGCTTTTAAAAATTCACAAGATCATTAAATTTTCAAATTTATATTTCACATGAAATGATACATAACTATTAAAATAAAACTGAAGATGGGGTGTTTTTATTATCATAACATATAATAAATGTTTAAATTTTATTTTATGTATAAAAACTTCAAAGTCAGGCATTTTCAGCCACACTAATTGCACTAAGCCCAGCAAGGTGAGAGCTCCTCCTGCTGGCTTTGAAAATAAAGAAGTTATCTAGTCCCCACCAGATTGCAAAAGTACTGGAAATTGAAGAAGAAAAACACATCATATGGACATTAACTTCAGTAAAAATGAGTAAGTTTTAATTATTAGTGAACACTTTTGAAATACAGCAAGATTCATAAAGTAGTCATCATGGAAACATAATTCTATTCGTATCACAATAATGATAAATCGGATTAAAAAAAAAGGAACCAAGGAGATAGTACAGGATTTAAAGTACCTGCTTTGCATATGCTGATCCCAGCTGCACATGACTCCCCCAAATTCTCTCTGTGGCCCATGAGGTCTCAGAGCATCATCTGTGTGGTCCTTGCAGACCTTGGCACAGCAGGATGCAAGCAGCACTGCAATACCAAAGGTCTGAGCACTGAACTCAAAAACTGACAAGAATGGTAGACCAGAGAGATAATACAGCAGATAAGGTGATTGCATAGCAAATGTTCAACCAGAATCCTATCTTAGGCACCACATTGGGCTCTCAAGCCCCACTAATAGTGATCTCTGAGCACACAGTCAGGAGTAAATCTTGAGCACAGCCAGATGTAACCCCAAAACAAAATAAAAAGAATTGCAGGAGTGGCTCCTGAATTCCAAGAGCACTAGTTGGGAACTGCCACCCCTGTAAAAGAGAAAAAAATTATCTATAAGTGAACAGAGAATATGTATTTACATACGTTCTCTATTCATTAATACATGCATATTATAGAATAGAACATATTACATATTCTATCATACAATACAGAATAATGGTTACAAAAATATGCTTATGTTTTCAATACGAAATAATTATAAAAAACTGGAAGGCAGTATAAGATCAGTGCACACGCTAAACGTGTGGCCAACCAGGGTCCTAGTACCTGCATCACAGAGTCCTCTGGAAACTCCCTTTGTTGTCAGGAAGGCTCAGGTTTCCACAGCGTTGAAGGACTCAAGCAGCCTCTTATCCTCAGGCCTTTGCACAGAACTGAGGGCCCCACTGGCTAAAAATCACTGGTGGGGCCCTTGGAATTCCTGAGCACTGCTTAGGAGGTATAAAACTAACTAAATAAATATATTTTTCCTTAGTAAGAAATTTGAAGATTTTTCTTGGTAATTATAAGAAAAGTCCACTGTGTTTTGAAAAAATATATACGATTCTTTAATTTTTTTAAGGTTAATGTTCCTAGATCAAATGTGAGAATAATGAGTACCTAAGATTAAACACTTCAAAGCTCACTTTTTGTTCTTGAATAATTCATCAAGTCATATCCATTTTAGTAAACCTAAGAAATATTTTAAATCGCTTGACTTATACATTTGTTGCATGTAATAGATCATTTTTTGTTTTACCTGCACAATAAAAATGTCATTTTGAAAAATTAAACAAGGGAGAAATATAACACCATACTAGAAAATAGCTATTGTTTTAGGGTGATTTTGTTATGTTATAAAAATGAAATTAATAGCTTGTAAACTGAACTCAAAGTTTTATCAAAAGATTTTAAGATTCAGAGAACTTTAAACGCATTTCGGAATTATCTCCCACAGACTTCATGCAAAAAATGACAAAGTATTTCTTTTTGAAGTCTTTCAATTGAATCTTCGTTCTAAAAATGAGACTAAGAAATGAAAAGTACATCACAGTAATATAGTAGTAGAGACTGTAAAGTTTCCTGTTTCATCCCATAGCACCAAAGAAACAATTAAAGTGAATACTTCTGAGATCAAAACCAAGTAAAATCAGTGAGTACTTTATATATATATATATATATATATATATATATATATGAATTTTTAGCTATGGCCTCATTTGAATGCCAACCTGTTTAGATCCTATTTTAAACTGACATACAGTTTTTAACAACATCTAATTTAGTTTTGAGATAACAGCATTTTTTTATTGACAACACCCAAAGCTTTTTGTGTTTGATCTTTATACTCTGGGTATTCCTCTAACAGAGTAAAAATCAATATTAGCTCCTAAAATATTAAACACTGACTGATCTAAATAAATAGGAATTATTTTATGTACTTCAGCTATGTCCCTCTATATAGTGAATATTGTAGATATATAAATATATACGTATATTTTCCTCACTTCTACATCTTGTTTTGTATTTTAACCTCTATATTGTTATCCTATTTGCACAGCTTTGTTTCAGCTAATAATCATTTATAAAACCTGGGAGCAGTAATCAGGGCTTACTGTATAGACTCAAGGAAAACCCAGGAATCTATCTCATCTACCATAAGGTCACTAAATGAAAGGTTCATTTCTGGGCAAGGTCAATAAATTTAGCAGTGTGTCATTTAACAATTCATTCTGTCTTCATTAAATTATTCGGATATTTCTAGAGGAAGGAAGGGAGGGAGGGAGGGAGGGAGGGAGGGAGGGAGGGTGGAAAAGAGAGAGGGAGGGAGGAGAGAGAGGGGTGGAAGGAAGGAAGGAGTAAAGGAGGGAGGGAGGGAGGAAAGGAGAGAGAATACAAAGGCTCCTGACTTGCATTAAGTGGCCCAAATTTAATGCCAGTCCTCCATGGTCTCCCAGTCATCACCAACAGTTATCCTTTATCAAAGAACCAGGAGAGAGCACTAAGAAAACTTTACAATTTTCTAATTGAAAGCTATATATAATCTACTATCTGTAGCATGTTGCTCTATAAATAAAGTACCTTCACCAAGAACATGTATTGTTTCCATTAGTTTTAGTTACACATATTTCAAATAAAAAATGATTTTGTTTTAATCTTAGATATTCTAGCCTTGTATGTAGTAGGCATTATAAGTTTCAGGTCTAGCACAAAAACTCCAAAGCATTTATTAAATATACCTTCATTTAGCGCAAACCTTTTAACCTACTCCACATGATTTATGAATCATCAGAGATGCTTTTCTCCTTTATAATTCTTTTTTGGTGGGGGAACTGGGCCACACTTAGCTGTGTCCAGGGTTTCCTTCCAGCTCCATGCTGAGGAGTCTCTCCTGCTGGTGCTTAAGGAACCATATGTGGTGCTGGTAATTGAAACTGGATTGGCAATGTTCAAGTTTAAGGTCTTAACCCACTGTACTATCCTGCTGACCCCATACTTTATTATACTTGTGTTTCCAAGTTGTCCTTGTGGGATTTGAGCACGCTATTTATGAAAAAATGTTGTGAAAACCAATGCTAGGAATACACTTAAATCATTGTTTTTATATCTAATAAGAGCTTATTATAATTTAGGGGTACATAAAATACCTTTTCAAGAATATATTAACCATCTCAACGCCAACCCATTTTTCACAAAGAATAACACTCTATATTATAAATAAGTGCTGTAAGGGAAAAACAAGTTTCTGCCATTGTTTGGAAGGAAGGAAACTGGGGACATTGGGGAAAAGAAGTGAGCACTGGTAAAGAGACCCATGCTCAAACACTGTTCCCCTGAAACTCAATCATGAATAATTTTGAAACTTTGTAATTCACAGTGATTAAATAAATTATTAGAAAAAAAGAACAGTCTAGGAAAAAACTACCGCAAACTTTACTTGAAAATAAATAATAATAACTTTCAGACAAGGAAATAAAGACTAAGCCTTAAGAATTTTAGGTCTACCTACATACCATAGTTTATTTAAACATGTAATTGCTAAAAAGAGATTAAAATACATTTGATGCATTAAAGTAAAATTGTAGCTATTTCATAGACTATGTAAAATTAAATTGAAATTCTGAAAGGGCAGACATCCAATATCCCATCAATATCAACATCAAAACTATTACTAATTGGACCACTTAGGTTTTATGAAAGTTTCAAATAATATATTGGAGAAATAAATTCTAATAGCCAAAAAAGAAAAGGATAATGATTATTCTCTACTGATGGATGTTTCAAAAAATAGAACCAAATGCCAAAAAAATCTCTGTTAAATTTATCAGAAAGAACAGAATGTTTTACTTAGAATGAGAGTTTAAAAATTTTAAAGTAAACATTACAAATAGATGCCCTGAGGATCCATGGGAAGTAGACAAAAATAGGCAAAAAATGTTAGTTGAAAAACATAGAAATGAAGTATAAATCTCATGTAGCCAATAACACTTTATCCCCAGAGGGCATCTAATCAATTCAAACACCTGTCTTGTTCACAGTGAGGAGATAATAACCTCTGAAAATGGTGGAATTGGGAAAGGGCATCAGCATTCCCTTCGTCAATACAAAGGAGGTCAGAGCCACACCAGTGGGAACGAAAGACCAAAGAAGAACGCCAATCTGGGGGAACACTTAGTGCTCTAGAACCCAATGAGAAACTTTCCTTGAGAAGAGAAAGATGCACTTGTGTGTCCCAGCCTGTGTGATGTTACAGAGCTCTGAACACACACACAAAAATGTCATACGCAGTGTTAAATGCACAGTTCCAGTCAGCAAGCAGTGCTAAGGCTCCAATTCAGAGCTTTCGTTACATTTTCTGACTCAGTAGAGGGAAATCACTACTGTACGTTAGTCTGAGATCAAAGTGGGGACAGTATTTGGACACTAGAAATAGCCAGAAAGCTGAAGCAACAACAGACTCCTTAATGTAGGAGAGGTGGGTTCACATGATGGCTAAGGAAAGCATCTGTAGTGACTAAGGAGAGCATCTGTAGCAACACAAAACTAAAAAACAAGAATTCCCTTAGGCCTATGCAGAGGAGAGCTTGCAGAGCTTGGAAACCTGAGGTCATCCCAAATTCACAAGAAATACCACAAGTCTATTAACAGCATATACCGCCAAAACAATAGACATCTATATCTGGACCTCCAGGGAAAGTCTAAGAAGCTCAGAGAAAAGTGGTGTGAGCACAAGAGGACAGGAAGCAACAAAGGATTTCATACCTAAACTAGACCTCCTCACTCAGGTGGTCATTGAAAAAACACCTGAAAAAAAAAAATCAGCCGTAAAGCAATCTGTAGGTTAAATGCAATACCTTAAAAAATTAAAAGGAAAACCTGATACAATTTTCAGGTAAGTAATAACAATTTTCAGGTAACAATTCTAAAATGTGTATAGAACCAAAAAATCATTCCAAATTATCAAAGCTAGGGCTGGAGTGATAGCACAGTGGGTAGGGCTAGTTTGCCTTGCACACAGTCGACCCAGGTTCTATTCCCAGCATCCCATATGGTCCCCTGAGCACCACCAGTAGTAATTCCTGATTGCATGAATCAGAAGTAACCCCTCTGCATCACTGGGTGTGACCCAAAAAGAAAAAAAAAAAAAAAAGCTAAAATATTGTCAAAGGAATTTTAGAGAGAAAAGGTAAGTGGATAAATCATAATCCCAAACTTAGAATACTATTACAGAACAAAAGTAATGAAAATACATGGTACTAGAACAAAAACAGGTACACAAATTAATAGTGTAAATATAGTCAAGAAATAAGTTCACTAACATATGACAAAGGAAACAAGTACATACAATAGAGAAAAGAAAACCTCTTCAACAAATAGTGCTAAAAGACCTAAGCAGTAAACTTGCACAAGTGAGAGGGAGGTAGAGAAACTAGATAAACATTTAACATTACTTGCAAAATATAAATGGATTAAATACTTAGTTGCTGGACCTGAAACTGTAAAATGCAGAGAACAAAACAGGTGGTACATTACAGGGCCTCTACATCATAGATGTATTTGGAAAAGCATTTCATTATCAATAAAAAATGAATAAAAACCAAAAATGTTGAATTACACCAAAAAACAATCTACCACAAGGGCAAACTAGCTATTGGGAGAATACATATGGACATATTACCTGTGAGAAAGAACTGATATACAAAAATATGTAAAACACACACACACACACACGTTCACTGAAAAAGAGAATAACACAATAAAATCAATGAGTAAAAGACCTGAATAGATGCTTCCCTGAAAAAAAGGTATGCAGAGTCCACAGACCCACAAAAATTCTAAATATATCTTATTACTAGGGAAGTGGAAACCAAAATCACAATAAGACATCACCTCAAGGAGATATGAAACACTAAAAGCAGGTATTACTGAGGATACAGAAATTAAGAATGGCCTGAAAGGTAGTACAGCTGTAGGGCACTTGCCTTGAACATGGCTGACTCAGGTTCCAACCCTGACAACCCACATGGTTCCCTAGGCACTTCCAGGAGTGATCCTTGAGTGCAGAGCCGGGTTTTCCCTGGAACACCTTCAGTATGTCACCCACTAACCTCCCACTCCCCCAAAAAAACAAAACCAGAAAAGAAACCCTGGTGTTTAATTGGTAAGAATGTAAATTGGTGAAGCTTTTATGTAAAGATAGAGAGATTCAATAAAAACAAACAACAACAGCAAAAATAATAGAAATGGAAGACATATGGTATGGCAAAGCTAAACTCCCAGGTAGAAAAACTCACAGGTATTTGTCTGAAGGATATAAAAATGCTAAATCAAAAATATATCTTACTTCTACATTCGTAGCATTACTCACAAGCCAAAACATGGAATCAACTTAAATGTTCATGAACAGACAACAGGTTAAAGAAGCTATGCTCAATATATGCTCAGATGTATGCTTCATGGCGTAATATTCTGTTAGCTAAAAATAGATAAAATTGGGCTGAGGATATTAACCAAATGGTAGAGCACAAATGCCTAACACAAGCTAAACTCTGATTCTAAGGTATCACATGCCTGCCCCCAAGCATAACAAAATGTACAAGTCCTGAAAGCCCCGTACTACTTCCAAGTTGGCCCCATTAGCACTCAAGCACCACTCGGCCCAAGGACTGCAGTGCTAAACTGAGCATTATCAGGAGTGGTTACTATAAAAATTTTCAAAAATAGGAGCCTGAGAGACAGTACAGTGAGTAGGGCACCAGCCTTGCATGCAACCAACCCAGGTTCAATCCCCAGCATCATATATCACTATCATTCAGAAGAGTCAAGAGCAAGAAATGAGTGACACAAAATGTACACATGTGCATGTGCACACATGCACATACATATACACACAAAATTAAAAAAAAACAAAATAAATTATTTTTAAAAAACATGAAATTTTACGATTTGATACAAATGTACTAAATGGTTTTTGCCTTGCATGTGGCTAACCCCAGTTCTTTATTTGGGGGCTGGTGGGACACAAACACACAAAACAATGCTAATGGGTTACTCCTGGCTTTGCTCCCAGGAATTATTTCTGGCGATGCTGAGGGTTCTCTATGGGATGGTAGAGAATGAACACAGGTTGCTGCATGTAAGGAAAATGCCCTACCCACTGTACTATTGCTCCATCCCCTTACATCACTTCTATTCCTGGTACCCCACATGGTCCCCCAAGCACAACGAATAGGAAATCCTGAGCACAGAGTAAGGAGTAAGTCCTGAGTACTGAAAGGCGTAGCCCCAAATTACACACACATACACACACAGTTTATAGATATAAATTAAAAACATTAATGAAAGGTTTCACTCAGATCATAAGAATAAAAAGGTAAAGGTAAAGGCCCTCCCGTTGATCGTCGATTTGCTCGAGCGGGCCCAGTAACGTCTCCATTGGAGACTTTGTTGTTACTGTGTCTGGCATATCAAATACTCTCGGTAGCTTGCCGGGCTCTCCGAGAGGGGCGGAGGAATCGAACTCGGGTCGGCCATGTTGGCCGCCTGTAAGGCGAACGCCCTACCCGCTGTGCTATACTTTAATAACTAAATCACTTGATCACTTGACTTCCCATTAATCGTCGATTTGCTCGAGCAGGCGCCAATAACATCTCCAATTGTCCCTGTCGCGTGCTAGTGTAGCCCAATGGCATCTGTTTGTTCTAGGAACATGAAGAGCCTCAAACCGACCATTCATGATCGTGATGAAGAAGTCTGACCATCTGGTAGGTGGGCGGCCACGTGGTCTTTTGACGTCCTGTGGATTCCAGTTGGTAACGGCTCTAATACAGTGGTCGTCTCTAAATCTCATTACGTTTCCAGCCCATCTGATTTTTGGCGCCTTGGCAAACAAGACAGCGTCCCTGATTCTTGATTGTCGATGGAGGTCAGAACTCCGGATTCAAACATGATACTCCAAGCATAGCTCTTTCAATTCCTCTTTGGGAGACCCAAATAGCGTTCTCATCCTGTTTGCTTAGGGCCCAGGTCTCTGAGGCATATGTTAAATAATTGTTAAATGATGTGCGAGGAACACCAAGGGAGAGACAGCCACAAAAAAATAAAATAAAATAAAAAATAAAATAAAATAAAATAAAACGCCTGTCTTTGTAAACTCTTAAACTTATTCGCCAACGTGGTTTGGTGCATGCCTCAGGCAACCGCAAGTGAAAGTCTGAGCTCACAAAGCAGTGCAGAGATGTGATCAAGGAAGACCTCAAAGAGAGAAGAGCAGAAGTGCTGGTAGATATGGCAGAAGCCGGGAAAAGCATTCGTAACGCACGCCTGTCCTTCGCCAACTACAAGACCAAGATGACTTGCCCTCCGATGTCCTGATGGATCTATCACATCTTTCAGAAAGGCAATGGAGAAGATTATCCATGACTTCTACTCAGATCTCTTCGATAGCCATGTCCACCTGCCGACATACCAAATTCCACAGGATGGATATGTCATTCCCAATGTTCTCCCTTCTGAAATCCGACATGCCATTTCATTGCTAAAGAAACGAACAGCACCCGGCCCAGACAAAGTCAGGCCTGAACACCTGAAGAACCAGCCCTCTGTACTCATCAATATGCTGGCTCAGCTCTTCACATGCTACCTGTCTGAATGCAAGGTTCCGTCCCAATGGAAAACCAGCGGGACTGTACTACTGTACAAGAAGGGAGACATCCACAACATTGACAACTATCGCCCAATCTGCCTATTGTCTGTTATCTACATGCTGTTCACTCAAGTCATCCTGAATAGAATTGGCAGAACACTAGATGAAGGACAATAATGTGAGAAAGCCGGGTTCTGCAAAGGATTCAGCACCATAGACCATATCCACACGATAACAAGGTTTCATTGAGGTTTCGCGGGAGTTCAAGATGCTGCTCTAACATTCATTGATTTAAAGAAGGCCTTTGATTCTGTTGAGACAGAAGCAGTCACTGAAGCCCTAGCCAATCAAGGCATTCAAACTCAATACATAAGGATTCTCTGTGAGCCGTATTACGGATTCCCTACCAGGATCTCACCATTCTACAAAGAAGTAATTATTGATGTCAAGAGAGGGGTTCAGTAGGGTGATACCATTTCACCAAAACTCTTCAGTGTTACTCTCGAGAATATCATGCGACGACTGAAATGGGAAGGAATGGGAGTGAAGATAGATGGTCGGCAACTACACCGCCTCTGCATTGCTGATGACATTGTTCTCATAACACCAAACATTAGCCAAGTGGCACAAATGCTGGACAACTTCGACTGTGAGTGTGGAAAGGTCGGTCTAAAATTGAATCTTACGAAGACAATGTTTATGAGAAACAGACTCGTTCCTGACACTCCATTCGCTCTCAATGGTAACGACCATCTCCGAATGCAACAGTTATGTGTACCTAGGTTGAGAAGTCAACATGATGAGTGACCTGTCACCTGAGTTGCGCAGGAGGAATAGAGTGGCTTGGAACACCTTCAAGAACGTCAAAGAAATAGCTAAGAGGATGAAGAACCTCCGGCTCTGGGCACATCTCTTTGATTCCACTGTTCTTAATAACTAAAGCAAACAAATTTGTCTGTCTTCCCATTGTTCATCTATTTGCTCGAGTGGGCCCAGTAACATCTCCATTTTTTTTGAGACTTGTTGCTACTGTGTTTGGCATATTGAACGTATCGCAGGCAAGATACTCTAGGTAGCTTGCCGGGTTCTCCGAGAGGGACAGAGGAATCGAACCCAGCTCGGCTTGGCTGGCTGCGCGCAAGGCAAATACCCTACAGCTGTGCTATCATTCCAAAAATTAAATAATTAGCATAATTAACTCCTAGAATTAGTAAAAACTCTGGTGGTTACTAGAACAACAGTAGGAGAGAGGAATGGTTAGAAATGTATTCTTCAAGATGGAATCGCACTTTGGCAATGGGTGCAATGAATTGTATTCACATATACAGATTTTAAGCTATACCTCTTATTTTTTATAATACTGTAAACTAATAATACAAAATTTTAGGACAATAAAATAAACTGAAGACTAAAACAACTATCAGAAATAGAAATTTTGTAATTTTAGCTTTCATCATCAAGAAATAAAATCCTATGGGTTAAATTTTATAATTGCATTGCATAATTGGGGGGAAATATATTTTAAAAAACTTTAAAATAATTTTAAAAGACAAAATTTTCCTAAAATTATGAATCAATCAGGATACAAATATCAATATTACTTTTGTTTGTTTGGAGGTACCATCTGGCAGTGGCTCCTGGATCTACCTACTCTCAGGGATAACTCCTGGCTGGGTGTGGGGAATTATATAGGTTGCCGAGGAACAAACCTTGGTCAAGTGCATCCAAGTCAAGTTCCCTACCCACTGAACTCCAGCCCCCCTCAATTATCAATATTACTTAATTTAAAAAATAACAGAGTATGAGCTCCTCAGGGCAAAATCTGTGTGTATGTACACTGTTGAAAAAACTAATGCATGCTTGCATTTATGCATGAGTAAAAGAATATATTAAATGAAAGTAATGGAGTATGAACAAAAACCTTTTGTCATAGAAAACATATCCATAATAAACAAAGGAAAAAGCACCACAGGAATGGTAGGAAGTCAACCACTGGAGAAAATTTACATATCCACCTTTCTTAGTTTGTATTTCAAAGGTCAAATACAATTTATATATGCTCTCCTTGAAGTGTAGTTAAGGATAAAAAAATTAAATATATTCTAGGATAAATAAATGTTCAGGATAAGATAAATAAATAATAGACATTTGTCTTGAACAGAAAATAAACTGAGAAGACAAACATTTCCTATGGCAATTAGAATACTCTTCCTCTTATATCCTGGTCACAACCCTTTCAGCAAAGAAATGTTTTCAGGCAACTAAATCCAAGCATCTAATCCCATTCTTTTTGTGAGCAGTGTTAGTTATCCCATTTATATCTGTTGACCTCCTGAAAGCATCTCATGTCCAGAAAACATCTTAACCAAAATAGCACATGAATGTGCAGACAAAAACTCATTTCCCCTTTCCCTTCTTATATAAAATTACTAAAAGAAATTTTCTAATGCTCAATTTCTATCATGACCAAATTACCTCCTGGATTATTTATTCCATACTTGGCTCTCATATTGCATTCTAGTTTATACTTGGCCCTTTCATAGTTATCATCACACCAACCACTAAAAGTAGCTTTACTCTATCTAATGAGTTCTCTGAGCTTTAATGTGTACTTCAACCTGTTCTCCCAATAGACTGATTTTGTTCCCTATTCCTACAGGATAGCATTGTTTAATGTACAAAAAAGAAAGTAAGAACATGAGATTTATTGTAATCTGTGTCACAGATTACAGATTATCTCTCAGCCCTTTACATTTATTTTCTAATAGATGCTGAGAGTTTTCAGAGACATCTAAGGACAATAATGTTTTATTTTGTTTTGCTTAGCCCTGATCCCAAAATTATTGTCTATATTCCCAGTTCTTCAGTCTCTAAAAAAGGTGGAATTTAGCGCTGATATTAATGACTCTTCTTTCAAGAAGCTATCTATTCCTGAGTACTTAAATTTCATAGTGAGTTGCTTGTGACATGGCTGCAAGGTCATGAAACTCGGTAAATTTTTCATGCAATCATAGATTTAGGGAGATGATACAAAATTAATTTTAAATAAAAGTGTAATGTATAACAGTTTTAACCATCATTCCAACATACCAACTGCTGAAAAATGTAGTGTTTTCTCAATCACTAAATTGTACTAAATATTTTTAGTAATATTTGCCCAAGGAAGAAAGTAGTTTATAATGAGATAAATAGACATTGATGATGTGATGACAAATATAATATTAAGACAACCAGTTGTCATATCATTTACACATTAAATAGCTTTTAGCATGATCATGTGGTAGAGTCATGAGAATTATGCAGGACAGCTTACTGAAAATGACAGGGTGAACGTAATGCCAGTTTTCAAGGCACATGAGCTGCAGGACAGTTGATCTTTCATGGCATATTTCTGTACTGCAAAGAAGTCAGGAAGAGGAATAGTTCATAAATGGAACATTTACAAATGTCCCATGCCAAGAGCAGCATGGCTTCCACATACAGGAAAGAGTGACAGATGGAAGCTTATTGTTGACACTGAAAAATGAAAGGAAAACAAAACAAAACAAACAAAAAAAAAATCCGAACATTATCATCAGTCTACATTTAGGTAAATGAATAATACTTTATCCTCCATGATTAGCAATAAAGCAGAAGCAGGTTTTCATAAGCTAGAGACCTATTTTCTTAATTTATGGATTATCCAAGAAATGGATTATGATGAGACAGAAAATATTTAGAAATCTTGGTTAAGTCATCAAGATTCAAACTCCAGTCTAAGTTTTCATATCAGAGATGCTCGAGTTTTATCTTTCAAGAAGCGATCATATTATAGGAGACTGATTCCTCCTAATGAAGGATATAGGAGATCAATTTATAATGAGAATAATTTATTCACTGATGATTTGTCTCCCTGGGAAATCTACTTCCCAGTAGGTGAATGCATTCAAGAGACCAAATTATACATCAAAGATTTCTTGAAAAGTACTAAACGAGTGGAGAAGAATTACCCTGCTTTACTTTTTTTTTCTACCCTCTAAATCTATTTATAAAATAAATACTTTTATCTACCAAATCTAAAATTCTTATCTGTGAATAATGGTCAAAAAACTTAGTTTCATAACTAAAGGAACTTTTTATAAAATATCTGTACTATCATTTACAAACAGCTATTGCATTTCACACACTATTTACAAAGAATTTTGTTACCATGGTTATAATCTAATTTGCTATTGACTAAATTTTGTAATACTTCACTTGGTTTTTGTTTATTGGGGACTGGAAAGTGGTTCAATCTGTAACTCCCTGTAATTACAAAAAAATATTCTTTTGCCAAGAAGAATTTTAGATGTGAGCAAATAAGAAGTATGCATTCTACTATGCATTTTGCATTTATAATATATGATTTTAAATAATAATAGACAACATTTTCTGTCTATATCTTATAAATTCTGGAAAAATATAAAGTTTTAGATGTGAAATATAACCAAAATTTTTAAAACTGCAGAACAAATGGGTGCTCACAAATGGGTAACATCAGCAAACTACTGGATCTAACATACCTTGCAAAAATGAAGTAATATTGCATCTTCATTGTAGCACAAGAAAGACGGTTGCGAAAGATTACTTAAGGAATAAATTGTATTTGATTTGATGAATGAAAAATGTCTCTAAGAAAACAACACTTTTCATTTTGCTTTTTTCTATTATTTCCTGGTAAGCTCATTTTGTTGTTGGAATCACTGACTGCTTTTGTTTAGGTCCACATAAACACAGACTTCAAATTTGTTGACCAAATTATTTCTCTATTAGGTTGCTCTTTACACAGCAATACTGTTCTTATTGTTATTGCATACCAAGGAAATAAGTTTTATAAAACAATACCATTGTTCTCAGTGCACCTCCTTTTTGGGTAATTTATGATAATATTAACAGCTCTCTCTCACTGGAATGAATTTATTTTACCATATAACCTAAACTACTATACAGATGAAAGGATAAAGATCTACATATAGATATAAAGTGTATGTGTGTAGAAATAAACATACATGTGTGTATACAAAGGATCACTATCCTGCTATAAAATGTGAAATCTGACATTTCCAACATAAATATACCTACATGGTATTACTCTCAGTAAAATACAACAGTCAAATTTTAAATCACAGACTATTTATACTCTCTTTTGTTTTCTCTGTCTTCACTCATTGCAGAAAAAAAATGTATCAGTCTAAAGGTTCAACTATTCTCTCAATCGCTAAAACAGTAGACCCAGTAAACTCTTTTCAAACAGATTGAGGCCCCTTGAACTTTATTTACATTTAAGCAAACTGTTTTCCTATGAATGGGTAGTTAATATTGGAAGCAGTTGTTCTTCCAAATGTTCAGATTAGAAAACTTTATGGAATCTTTGACTCATCACTTAAACCTTATTTGAAGCAGGATGTGAACTGGATGTTTTAGACAGCATTATAGGTCCCCCAAAGTTGTTAATATCATAATTTCAAGAATTTTCAAATATGCTGTCACTGTCTGTAGGATGACATTGCTTTGTCCTTCCTCCACAAGAAGCTTAGGTTTATCAGGTTACACCCATTACAGTGCTTCTGAGGCACTTCCATTCCATTGTGTTTATCTGTAAATATTCTTCCCTATGCTCTCCTCCCCAATCAGTTAATCATCTTTCCACTTAATCAGACTCTGTTAATTTGTAAGGTCAGATTCCTCAGAAATCTATGATTTTATATGTATGAGTGAAATATTGCCTTTTTCCTCTCCTTATGCCTTATGAACAGTTTAAGGCAATGCCTTTTTGTATAGATACAGGAAGACCATTAACATTGTGCTTTGTAATTTACGATTTTATTGGCTCTACATATTATTATTCACTCCCGGGCATCTGCTTTCTCGACTTAAGCCTCAGTTGCCCTTAGTTCCTAACACCCCAAAAGCAGGGTCCTGACGAGGGACTGAATGGACCCAGGGCAAGTGATGAGCTACCCTGGCATCGAAATGGGCCAGGCCAAAGTGCCACGATTCTTAACTATAAGTTAAGAGTTTGATCATAGACAAATACTGTCATGATCCAAAAGTAAGGACAAGACTAGGATCCTGCTAGGAATGGGAAAGACTATCTGGCCTGAGAACTGTAGTCTGAGATCGAGATGGCCCTAGGAGGGCAATTCTATAAGTTTAAGATATTTCTTACTGTATCCATACAAAACGATTTATATTATATATGCTTATATGCTTGTCTGACAAGGAGAGGAGAGACACACCCATGGGATTCTGCTCTAGGGTGGGTCGTCCTGCTGAGAGAGGATCTGTCCTAGGAGCGGCTTTCCCTGAGGGAAAGAATTCTACCTCTATTGATTGTGACCACACCTATGTGTGATTATTACCCCAACCCTTCATGCTTTGGGATTTAACTAGACTGTAAGAGTGGGCTGGGGACGGCCACGGCCCCAGAAGCACAAGGACTTAATGCAGAACCCGACAGCTTGGAGCAGTTGCCCCCCCACGAGCGGCTCTCCAGCACGGCCACGGTCCCAGAGGCACAGGGGCTTAATGCAGAACCCAGCAGCTTGGAGCAGAAAAGTGAAAGGACTATGCGTTAATCCAGGCCATCATGTCTGCCCAGAGGGGAAAGGGTGTTGCTCCCTTCCGCCCTCCTCCCTCTGGAAAGAAGGATGGCGGCCACATGAGAGCCTTGTGGACAGCAGGTATGAGCCGGGGGTGTGGGGGCGACTAAAGCCTCATGGGAAGGGGTGCGTTCCGGTCCGTCCTTCATGCCCTACCGAGGTCACCAGTTGCCCCTCACGAGCGGCTCTCCAGCACGGCCACGGCCCCAGAAGCACAAGGACTTAATGCAGAACCCGGCAGCTTGGAGCAGAAAAGTGAACAGACTATGCGTTAATCCAGGCCATCAGGTCTGTCCAGAGGGGAAAGGGTGTTGCCCCAGTCGCCTTCTCCTCTCTGGAAAGAAAGATGGCAGCCGCATGGGAGCCTTGTGGACAGCAGGTATGAGCCGGGGGACTGGGGGCGACTAAAACCTCATGGGAAGGGGGCGTTTCGGTCCGCCCTTCACGCCCTACCGAGGCCACCAGTTGCCCCCCACTAGCGGCTCTCCAGCACGGCCACGACTCCAGAGCACAGAAACCAATTTCTTAACTATCTGACTTTCAGTAGAAATACTTCCAGGGTCAATAAGTAAAATAGCAGAAATCCAAAACCAACATATAATTCTTGAACCCAGCTGTAGACAGCAAATCACTTCACAATGCTTTGTCATCATGTCTGATTTGGGGGGGTTGGTAAACTCTAAATAATAGTGGTGAATCTTTTATTGAAACAATGAATCTAATCAAAGCAGATAGAGTGTTAACTAGAATTCATCTGCCCCACAGGGACTGGGAGGGGTGGGGGTGGGGTTTTATTGGGGTTCTTCATGGTAAAATATAAGTTTTGGTAAAGGGAAATGTGCTTGATATTTGCATGACTGAGACCTAAACCTGAAAGCTTTGTAACCTTTCCCATGGTGATTCAATAAATAAATAAATTAATAATAAAAAAAAAAGAGTGGGCTGGGGGATCAGAAGGAAGAAGAAGGGGATCAGAAGGAAGAGAAAGAAGGATCAGAATCCAGACTCCAGAGAAGGAGGATGAAGGGGGATGGAGAAGGAGAATGAAGTAGCATGGGAGAGGAAGAAGCAGAGGCAGAGAAGAGAGACTGGTGTGGATGGAGAGAGGATTGGAATAAACTGCGACTAAGACCAACCAGTCTGGCTCTCGTTCCTTCCTTCCTTTGCCTCTCCATCACCATCGACCTCCCCGGGGTGCGGGAAGAAGGGTGAGACTACCGAACGTGGGTGGCGGGAGAGATAGAGACACCGCCGCTATGTGCTGTGCCCTTTCTTGAGTTTACACACTGTCACTGTCACTGTCCTCCCGTTGTTCATCGATTTGCTCGAGCGGGCCCAGTAACGTCTCCATTGGAGACTTTGTTGTTACTGTGTTTGGCATATCGAATACATCACGGGTAGTTTGCCAGGTTCTGCCATGCGGGCAAGATACTCTCGGTAGCTTGCCGGGCTCTCCGAGAGGGGCAAAGGAATAGAACTCGGGTTGGTCATGGTGACTGCGTGCAAGGCAAATGCCCTACTGCTGTGATATCGCTCCAGCCCAAAATATGCTGTATACGACAGAAATTAAGACTGTAGACTAAGATTGAAAAATAGGTATAAAATAGGGAAATTATCCTTGATTATACGGTTTATCTAAAGTAATAGCAAGTCAGGAAAAAGTGACTAGAAAGATGCAGAAAGATGTCACATTGCTAACTTGAGAATAGAGGAAGGTGGCTAATGGCCAAGGAATACTGGAAGTCTCCAGAAATTTCAAAGAACAAGAAAATAGATTTCCTCTTTGGTCTGCAAAAAGAAATACAGTTCTAATAAAACAAATATATTGTTAAATCTGTTCTACCATTTTTGACAATGTATTAAAAAAACAGAAAACTACATACCGAACATTCTATTACAACTTTAGATCTGTATTTTCTCTATTATTAACTAAAGTCCCTATGCTCTTTTTTCTTTCTTAGTTACCATAGTGTAACTAAGTGAACCGTAACACTGTAAACTGTCTAAAATAAAATTCTGTTTTAACCATTAAAAACTCTTTCATGGTTCTACTTATCACTTTTAAAAACTCTCCCTAAATATCATTGTATCACTGTATCACTGTCATCCTGTTGTTCATCTATTTCCTCGAGCAAGCACCAGTAACGTCTCCTTTGTCCTAGCCGTGAGATTTTAGAAAGTGCCACATTCGAGGCTCTTTCAGGGTCAGAAGAATAAAACTCATCATTGTTACTGGTTTTTGGCATATTGAATATGCCAAGGTGAGTTTGCCAGACTCTGCCATGAGGGCAGGATACTTTTTTTTTTAATTTTTATTAGTGAAACACCATGAGGTACAGTTGTAGACTTACAAATTTTTGTGCTTGGATTTCAATTATATAATGATCAAATACCCATCCCTCCACCAGTGCCCATTTTCCACCACCACGGGGCAGGATACTTTTGGTAGCCTGCCATATTCTCCAGAGTAAGACCTAGATAATAAGCATTTGCGGCCATGTGCTTCCAGGAGCTGAGTTTTATGGTCTCTGGGTCTTGACCGTTGATGGGATTACACGGCACCAGGGGCAGTTGGTAGGTGCAAAGCCTACATACTGGAAGATGGGGGATCTGGGTGGAGGGGGCCCAGTCCCTATACGAGTAGGCTTAGAGATCTAAGCCCCGGGTCCCACACATCTGGGTTCCTCTGCCGATTCCTTCATGCATGAGGCTCGTCCAAACATGTGGGGAGTTGTCTTAAGCATGGCTGTGACTGGAACCAGAGGTCTTCAGCTGCCGGGGTTCAGCTTGAAGCGAGGAGGGAAACTCAACCTGTGCTCCTCTAAGGGGCCCCGTGGAGAACAGCCAGGTGCAGAGGCAGGAGACTGTGCTGTTCTCTTCCAGGAGCTGGGTTTTATAGTCTCTGGGTCTTGGCCGTTGATGGGATTACATGGTGCCGGGGCAGTTGGTGAGTGTAATGCCTACATAGTGGAAGATGGTGGATCTGGGTGAAGGAGACCCAAATATAAAATAACAAAATTGGAGTCTAACACCCAAGAATAGTTAAGTACCAGGAGGTCTGCTCCAAAGCTTGAAGCGAGCAGCACATGCTAGGGGAAAAGGCAGCTCAGACAGAGAAGGGAACACCAAGTAAAGGGTGTTTGGAGGTCTCGCAAGGGATGCAAGATGCATGCTGAGAACAGACTATAGACCAAACACAACGGTCACTTAATACCCCTATTGCAAACTACAAGACCCCAAAGAAAAGAGTGAGCAAAAGGCAATGCCCTGCCACAGAGGTGGGGTGGGGTGGGAGGGGATGAGTGTGGGCGTGGGAGGGCTACTAGGATCATTGGTGGTAAAGAAAGGGCACTGGTGGAGGCATGGGTACTCGATCATTGTATAACTGAAACCCAAGCATGAAAGTTTGTAAGTCTACAACTGTACCTCATGGTGTTTTACTAATAAAAAAATAATAAAAATAAAAATAAAAGTATATAAAAAATTCTCCAAATATTTTCTCCACGTATGCACTTTTTTCTTCATCATGTGTATACCAAGAAGTACCATAATCTAAATGAAAAGTTGAACTCAAATATAGTTCCTTCTCTCATAGTGATTATAATCTAATGTGAAAAATATTTAAAAAATAGAAACTACAAGGTAGACATATATGCATATATATGTGTATATATATACACATATATATGCATTCTGAGAAGTTCTATGAATCTTGATTTCTGGCTCATGAAAAAACTCTATAAAGGGAAACATGATTAGAAAGGCTTGAACTAATATTTATAGTCCTTTTATATTCATTATGGAAATTATATAATAACTTAGACATGAAATAAAGGTATGGAATAATACTGCTTAATTATTTTTGTATCCAGTATTTTCCTTACTTCTTTGGCACCATAAGCTCTCTGAAAGATTATGTACTAAAAAACTATGGAGAATTTTCAAGAAGACATGATTTGGCAATGTATCACTGAATTACTTCCCATATCACTCCTACCAGTCCATCTACTTCTATGTCTCATTCGGCATTACTCAAGTCCTATCCAACATTATACTGATACATTGGCAATCATCAAACTCACCTTGTCCTCTCACCTCTCCCATATCTTCACTGTTTTTTTCCTTCTGCTTGTAATATTCATGCTATGTTAATTTGACAAGTGAACTCCTAATTATGATATATGACTCACCATAAATGTGATTTCTTAGAGAATCTCCCCTAATTTATCCCCCAAGATACAGAAGCTCTTATCCCTCCTTTAAATGTGTACATACTGACTGATAACAATTACTTGAACTTACTATGACAAAATATACATTTAGTTGTGCCTTTGTGTGTTTTTCTATGAACTTACTATGACAAAATATATATTTAGTTGGGCTTTTGTGTGTTTTTCTTTGAACTCTAATTCATAGAAGGGTGGACCAATATACCTTTCAATCCCAGAGCTACTATTTTTGTGTACAATCTAAGACTGAGTTCTTTAAGAAATAAAAAACTGAATGGATCATCAAAACGAAAATGAACAGGCAGGGGATTTAGAATAACTAAATACATATAATTATGAGTTAATAAATAGCTTACACACTTAATAAAAATGGATAGCTCAGGGGCTGGAGCGATAGTACAGCGGATAGGGTGTTTGTGTTGCACGCAGCCAACCCAGGTTCGATTCTCAGTAACCTATATGGTCCCTGAGCACCACCAGGAAAGATTCCTGAGTGAGAAGCCAGCTAGTAACCCTTGTGCATTTCTGTGTGTAACAAAAAAGAAAAAAAAAGGTAGCTCAAAGTATAAAAGCAATACAATGATTTTCAGTAGCTACAAAGTGGTAAAAAAATACACTGAAGGAGAAGCTAATTTACTGTGATTTTAAATCCAGTGTTCCAAAAGCAATAAATAATGAAAAAACAATGCATCTCTATCAGATTGTGTCTAAAGAAATTAATTACTAGAGCAGAATTAAAGCACTGGAAGTACCAAAATATAATCCTAAAATTTTGATCTTATGGATTATGGGGGAAAAAGAAAATGTCTACTGAAATAAAATCATAAAAATACAAGAGCTTTTACAAAATCAACAAAGACAATACAATAGAGACCCAGTATGGGGCATTTGTTACAATATACTAAGGTATAAATGAAAGTGTATTTGAAGCAGTTTCAGACATATTGTTTCAGATCACTATTATACAAAACATTAATCTGAAATAATACACTTTGATATAGGGAAAACTCCTTTGGAAAACCAAGAATGATTTGCCCAGAATAAACTTGGCTGGTACTCTTAATAAAGCAAATAGTAAACATTTTATGACCACAGAAGTTGGACAAAGTTAAAGGAACAATGGATGTTCCCTGAAACTGCTTAAGTGATAGATATCTATGAAGTATTTTACTGACTTACCAATGATATTGAACGGTCAGAATAGTAGCATTTACAGAGCTCCTATTTAATCAAACTTTTACATAAATTCAAAATTGGAAGTTACATTTAGTAAAGCTTATACATTAAAACCTCAGAATATAAGGGAGAACAATTAATATATCTAGTGACACAATATTGCTCTGTCACTGGCACTGGCACTGCCCTCCCATTGTTCATTGATTTGCTCGGGCGGGCCCAGTAACATGTGAGACTTGTTATTGTGTTTGGCATATCGAATACATCACGGGTAGCTTGCCAGGCTTTGCCGTGTGGGCGAGATACCCTCTGTAGCTTGCCGAGTTCTCCGAAAGGGGCGGAGGAATTGAACTTGGATCAGCCGGGCTGACTGCGCGCAAGGCAAACGCCCTACCAGCTCTGCTATCACTCCAGTCCCAGTATTGCTCTAGTATATAAAAGGTGATAGCATGTTTTAATACCTTAGAAAAATATATTGTAAGTACAATAAAGTATGTATCCCCCTAAAGAATAACTATCCCACATTATTACTGGAGGAACCTCTCTTTCTAAACAACAGAATAAAAATAAAAATCATCAACAGTATGTAGGTTTTTCTAACCATGGAACAAGAGAGTTTCATGAGTGTTCCCTTTAAGAGCAATAATATTCTAGTTATATTGTTAATAGAAAAGTAGGGTACAAATGAAAACTATTTTAACTCAAAGTAAATCCATAAAGTGGCTGTAAGAGAAATCTACTCAACAGTCCTAGTAGCTACTAAACAGTTCTTTCTTACTTGAGATTGGTAAGAATAGGGCACGATTTATAATCATGTACTTATTTACTATATTTCTCCTAGAGATTTTAATTTTCTCTCTCCCTACCTGAATTCAACAAAATTCCTGAGCAATTATCATATCAACATTATTCTCTTGCTCCCCTGTAGGATCTTGACATTCACCTCTAGAACCCTTTTTCTCCTGACTTTTTCCTCCCGACATTCCTGATATTACTAAATTCATTTTACATTCTTAAAAAAATCTAATTCTTTAAGTCTTCTTTTATCTGAGTGACTGCCTATTCATGATCTCATTTAACATAAAAGTTGTTAGAAATCTCTTCAGGCAGTCTTTACTTAAGAGTGGAGAACTATCATATATTAATGGACTTCATTAGAGTAATGCATATATCTATTCTTAAAATATATAACTTTATTATAACTATTCCGTTTATTTCTAAGAGGGAAAGTTTAAAAGGTTTAGAGTCCAGTCACCTTTTTCACCAACTTTTTTATAGGACCTAGCACAATGACTTTTCAGAAGGCTATTACAAGAGTCCAGATGAAAAATGATGGTAGTCTTGACATTTAAAAAATGTGGCCCACCAGATCAAGGTCACAGTGAACTCTCCTACCTCTGAATATACTTGTACAGAAGCCAAATTTTGCTTTTCACTGAAAACTTAGTATGTATCCCTTATCCCTTCACAATATTTTTCATTATATTCACTCATCATAATTATTTTCAGAATTGCTCATATAATACTCAAGTTATTATTTGAAAACTGAGGAACTTGGGACTCAAAAATACAAGGTTTATCAAATATATTTACAGGTTGTTATCATCAAATTGAAATTCTTATCTCAAGTATTTTTCAACTAGGCCATAAAATTTAAATTCCATAAGTAACATTAATACTCATAGAAGTTAGCAAGATGTTCCTCTGGAGTTAGTCAAATAGTTGTTAAGAACATAGCTAATTATGTAAAATGATTAATTTTATTGAAAGAATTGGAATTTTATCTTAAATATCATTGAGGTAATTCTGGTTTATAACATTATATAAATTCCAATTTATTATATAGAAGCAATGTCCTCTCATTGTTCATCTATTTGCTTGAGCGGATACCAGTAACATCTCCATTGTGAGTCTTGTCATTACTGTTTCTGGCATATTGAATATGCCAAGGGGAGCTTGTCAGGCTCTGCTGTGCAAGCAGGATACTCTCAGTAGCTTGCCGGGAACTCTGAGAGGGATGGAGAATCGAACCCAGGTTGGCCATGTGCAAGGTAAACGCCCTACTCACTGTGCTATCACTCCAGACCATTATATTTATTATATAGTGTTATATAATACTATAAATTACATGAACCTTGCTAAAACTTGAGCTCCCAAAATCTGGTTTTCATTTGTCACTGTCACTGTCCTCCTGTTGTTCATCGATTTGCTCGAGAGGGCCCAGTAACGTCTCCATCATGAGACTTGTTACTGTGTTTGGCATATCGAATACATCACGGGTAGCTTGCCAGGCTCTGCCGGGTTTCCATTTATTATCTATTTATGTTTTTTTTATATAAACTAATTTTAATTGAATGTGTTTTTATGTCTGATTTTGTTTTTCTGCTGCCCTCCTTTCTAAAATCATCTCTATTATTATTATACTTCAGTAAAACAACACTTGTCATGAATATTAATCACAAGTTATTTCAAAACATTTCTTAATTTCAAAAAATAACTACCGAATGGTTCCTGAGAGATAGTAGAGCAGGCAGGTTATTTGCCTTGCATACAGTAGACTCAGATAGGATCTGAGCACCACACATGGTCCCCCCAACCCTGCCAGAAGTGATCCCTGAGCACAAAGTCTGAGCACCACCAGATCTGACCCTCAAAAAAAATGGAAAAAGGAAAATAAACAGCAGAAAGGACACACTTGGCTTGGCATGCTAAGTTTCTTCTGTTCCTTACTCATGAGAGTGAATCAAAAAGATTAAGTAGAAAGGGATACTGTTTTAGATGACTGGTTCATCATTGGTGTGGTTTAATGCTTTCTAGGATTAAGAGCTGATCAAAGCTGACCTTTAATTTTAGAGTTCAATTTAAAAGTAGTTGATTGCAGGACATCAATTCTGAAGAAAAAGACTTCCAAAGATATTTAATTTCTCCCTCAATTCCTGGATTATATCATCCCAGTAGGAAGCCACTTAATTATTTCTAAATCTAAATGGTTCCAGAACAGGACAGTTTCTCACTTACTCACTTTATTCCTCTCTATTTTCTCCCTTACTCCCTCCCTTCCTTCCATCTTCCTACCTTCCTTTCTTCCTGTGTTGGTGGTTGGTGTGGGAGGTATTTCCAAGCAGTGCTTAAGGGACCCCAGGGACATGAAACTACAGTAATAGTCAGCCAACAGAGCCTAATAGTTTAGATCCTGCAATGAAGTGGTGCTCAGGTCTAGTGATGTTCAGGGGCCAGGAGGGCCATAGCTCTCTAAATGTGCTTGGAGAGGCTTGGGCATGCCATGCCAAGGATACTTTGGACCTTGCACATGCAAGTCTAGAATCCCTGATCCATAAGCTATAACCCTGGCCCACATTTAAGATATGGAAATTCACATTTTTCATGCTTAAGTATTGTTTCATAGAATTTTTTATCAGTGCAAATTTGTCTCTGCCTCTGCTCACCCATCATATACCACCTGGTCTCAGATACCTCTAGAAACCCCCATTATGATCCCAAATTTACAGGGGACAAGATTAAAACCTTTAAATTCCCCCTTTAATATGCGCATCATCCCTTCTTCACCCTTAAATCCAACTCCTTCCAATCTCCTCAAACTCAGTCACTTACAGTACTTAAAGCTTGTCATCTCAGGCTTGAGAGACAGTACAGCAGGTAATGCACTTGCCTCATACATGGCTGACCCTGGTTTGTTCCTCAGCATCCTATACAGTGCCTCAAGCCTGACACCTTGAGCACAAAGACAGGAGTAAGTCCTGAGCCCCCCAGGTGTAACCCAAAGCAAACAAACTAAAAGCTTGCCATATAAAATACTAGGAAAAAGTTTTAAAGAAATATTTAACTATAGATTAACTAGCATTTCATTTTAGGACCTGTAAGGTATTAGTGCCTATACACTGTTCTTGCCTTTAAATTTTCAACTAAATTTATGTCTCATTATAAAATCATGTATAATAATAATGAAACACACCTTGAATATCCCTATTTGTCACTGAGCTAAGAAAATTCAACAGTGTTTTCCAAAGTGGGAGATACATTGCAACCCTAGTGCACAAAGATGCAAGAAGAAGCAAGGAGGGGTAGTAGTAGACTCAGAAGTACTCTCTGTTCACTTCAAGAATGTAGAGTTCCATACACCAGGTACTTAGACAAATGTGTTTTCTGAAAAGAGTGAAGTAGGCCAATTAAAATTGGAAACCTTTGTTCTACATTCATCAGCCTTAATCATTTCCATCTTTATTTTTAAACTACTACTATTAGGCCAGAGAAATAGCACGGGGTGAAGGAACATGCCTTGTAAATGACAGTCCTAGGTTTAATCCCTGGTACCACATATGGTCCCAAGCCTCAGTAGGAGTGACCCCTCAACAATAGACAGGAGTAAGCCCTGACCACCATTTGGTGTGGTCTTCCCATAAATGTAAATTTTAAAAATAAATAAAACACTATTACTTATTCCACTTAACCAGTTAATAAAATAAAGTCTAAGGCCTGCAATATAATATAGTAAGTAAGGTTCTAGCCTGGCACTTAGCCCACCAGGATTCAAACTTTAGTAATCCATAAGATCCCCAGACAGGGATGATCACTGACCACCAAACTAAGAATAAACCCTGAGCATAACCAGGTATTACCCAAATGACAATTTTTAAAAGATTATTTTTAAGGAAAATAAAACACCTTTAGAAAACAAAGCTAATAAAAGGCAGAAGTATTTTAATAATACTTTAAAATATCTACAGGATGGGGAGGGGGCAGTAAAGTGGGTAGGGCACTTATCTTATAAACAGCTGACCAGGCTCAATTCCAAACATGCTATGTGGTCACCTAAGCCCTGCGGGAGCAATCCCTGAGCACAAAGCAGGAGCAAACCCTCAGAACTGCCAGGTGTGGCCCCCAAACCAAAAAATAATAATATTAATAGTTTTTATCTTGATTTGGTAATAATTTCAATGAAAATAAATACTTTGGAAGTATTTTAATATGTACTTTCCCCAAAATTATGAAAACACATTAGGTCATAATCAAATTTCAAAAAAAATTTTAAATGTGAACTTTTAAATATTTTTAAAGTACTCTTTCATATATGTCTGACATACTTTCATTGGTACTCTATAAAAAATTAGACATTACCATGTTTTTTAAATTAATTAAATATTTAATGTAGAATAATTATCACATTAGAATTTCAATGTACATTAGCACATTTTCACTTTTAATAAAAATCAAACTTGCACATGAATTTAATAAATTTCATGTATACATAAGAATTTTTACCCCTACACATGCAAAACAAAATCATCATGAAAGTTCATTTTATTATATGTCCATGTGGACTAAATTACTACACTCACAACAGTAAATATTTACTCCAAGTGACTATTTTTTAGTATTACAAGAAAACTGTAAGCTTTATAAAATATATCTCACAAAATTTTCCATATTTTAAGATTAACTTTTGACACAGTGATTATCTGAGAAGCCATCAATATTGTGTGTTTCCTGAATGAGTAAATTTGACTTTTTAAACTATATTTGACCTAATATTATCTGAGAAAATCAAATGATGAGTGAATTGTAGACTTTTTATGTTTTTGACAAAAACTGCATGTTATTTTCACATGACATTATATAGGTCTGTTGCTAGGTATTCAAATATATATAAATTTTAATAAATTTTCTCCTTAATGTACTTAGCAACAGAATTGTTTTAATTTTCTGCTTAAAGATTATAATCTTAGAGACCTGGGAATGTGGTTCAAGTGATAGAGTATAGGCTTGCAAATGCAAGTCCCTAGGACAGATTTCCTCAACACACCAGCACTGCATATGTCTCTGAATACTGCCCAGTAATGCCAAAATATAGCACTGTAGCACTGTCCTCCCATTGTTCATCAATTTTCTCAAGCGGGAACCAGTAATGTCTCCATTGTGAGACTTCTTGTTACTGTTTTTGGCATATTGAATACATCATGGGTAGCTTGCCAGGCTTTGCCATGTGAGTTGAAAACTCTCAGTAGCTTGCCGGGTTCTCTGGGAGGACTGGCGGACTCGAACCCAGGTCGGCTGTCTGCAAGGCAAACGCTCTACCTGCTATGCTATCGCTCTGGCCCCAATGCCAAAATATAATAACAAAAAATATTATATATGCTAATCTTTTGTTTAAACATTATATATCATAAATTATAATCACATGCATTCATCTATCTAATTACAACATATACAATTAGTTCTAAAAGATATTTTTTATTCTGAAAGAAGCATTACTCTATTTTTCACAATATATATGAAAATGTTCAAAAGTGCTTAAATATTGGGGGTTTCCTACAAGTTCTCTGTGGCATCTCACTAACTTAGAAGGGAAAAAACCTAAAACATCAATCTATATTTTGATAAGTGTCAAAATCATTTTATATTTTGTCTTTAGGAGCAAAGGTCATAAAATGTAAGAATTGTTGATTATTTTTTATCATTTTCTAGTAATATTTTTGATTCATAATTTATCAGGTATCTGATATAAGGGCCATAGCGATATTACAGAAGATAGGGTGCTTGTCTTACACATGGCCTGGTTCAGTTCCTTGTACCACTTCTGGTCTTCCAAGCACTTACCAGGAGTGATCTCTGATCAAAGAGCCAGGAATCATTCCTACACATTTGTTATGTATGGATTCAAACCCAACAAACCAAATTTTATGCACTAATTTAGGCACCTGGATAGAATTTTATACACACACACATATAATTTATAAGCATTATAGAAACTGCTTTATAAAAACAGGGTAAAATAGTTGATCCAATATAGGCCTTCAAACACCTTACGGGGATTCTAGGGAAAAGATAGAAATAGGGACCAGGAAGAGTGCTCAACCGTTAGAGCACAAGCTTAGCAAGAACAGGCCAAGAGTTTGATGTTGGACACTGCATCAGCACTATCCCAATGCTGCCACAGGTGGTCCTGGAGGTCCCAAAACACCACTAGGTCAAAGAACCACTGGACCTGAGCAGCACTGTCATCAATGAAGCAATGCTGGAACCCTCTGGCCCATCGGATTAAACATCACAGGGCCTTGGAGCCCCTGAGTATCTCTGGGGGTGTCCTCTATTCAAAAATGAAAATAAATCTGAGTTTATAAGACATTCTAGTGAGTAGGATTTGATCAACTGGTTTCAGAGAGTGGTCTCCATTACAAGGATGCATTCAATTCAAGGAAGAAATTTACTTCAATATGAAACATAAAATCCAACATCCTCACTAAACTACCAATAACTATCAACCAAAAGACTAACCCCGGATTAGTTTAAACATGGTTTAAGAAAAGATAAGAAGATTCTATCCTTTCTCAGTTAGGGCTATGATAACATTAAATACCTTATAGTCAGGGATATGGAATAGGGCAATGGAATGAATAAATTTAGTTCCTTGCTTGGTAGCCCATATCTCACAGGCTCTCTTCAACTATTTTACATTTATTCTGGGTTATTAGTTAGGCCTAATTTCTCAGACTACTAACGGTTCTATTTTCACATCATTTTCACATTTCAAATATAGAAAGAGTCTGAAGACTTATTATTATGGGCTGGAGAGATAGCACAGCAGGTAGGGCATTTGCCTTGCACACAGCAGATTCGGGTTTGATTCCTCCATCACTCTTGGAGAGCCTGGAAAGCTACCAAGGGTATTCTTCCCCTACAGCAGAGCCTGGCAAGCTTCCCGTGTCATATTTGATATGCCAAAAACAGTAACAAGTCTCACAATGGAGACATTACTGGTGCCTGCTTGAGCAAATCGATTAACAGTGGGAGGACAGTGATCCCGTGATACAGTGATTAGTATATCAGTTAGAATAGCTTTTCTTTTACTTCCATGAAGAAAATACTAGGCTCATGGTGTCTTTCAACCGTTTCCACAAGAGCACTGCTTTCCAGTGATCACAAGTACACTATCTGCATCAGTACTACCTAACTGTCCATTAAAGAATATCCTGGTCATCACATAGGTTCAACTAGGTTGAACTCACACAGCGTATAGATAGGCAATTAAGATGTTCCTCCAGTCTCTTCCTTCTCTTCCCCTTCCTCCCTTATTTCTATATAAGCCCCAATATAAAATTGAAACGAAGCAAGTTTTTAATAAAACACTGCCTCCAGTGTAATTTTAGTTGTTTTCCTTTTGGTTGATTTTGGGTTTGGTTTTAGACCATACCCAGAGTGCTTAGGGTGCTGGGATCAAATCAGTTAGCCATGCACAATGCAAACTCCTACCTACTGCATATTATCTCACTGGCACCCTTAGTTTTTCTTCTGTTTTCATTTTTAGGCCTCATTCAGTCATGTTTAAGGCTTATTCCAGGTTCTGTACTCAGGAATCACTCCTCATGATCCACTGAGTGCCAGGAATAGAACCCAGGTTACCCATATATAGGTCAAACACCTTACCCATTATACTATCTCACAATCTCAGGTATAATTCTTATTTTCATATTTTCTTTTAGTTTCAAATAAGCTCACAACACAATCTGAAAAACAATTTAACACATTTTGCGCTTTTGTCATCTTTAAATGCCCACCTGCCCATCCAACATCCCCATCCCAACCCCTAAACTATAATTTTCAAACTATATTTTAACTCTCAAGCTTAGAAAATTATGTGAACTCATCACTCCTTTCAAAAATATTCAACTACATTAAGACTGCTGAAGACAAATTTAGCTAAATCTCTCTGAAACTCATATACTGGATATGTCAGTGCAAAATAAAGGAAAAGATATAATACTAAAGAATTCAGGGTATCTTGTAGAAATGTACCCTTTGTACCACAAATTCCTTGCCCTTGCTTTTGAAAACAATAAATCCCTTACTTATTAAGGATACTGAAATATTCTATTTTCTCCTTTTCTAGTAACTAAAATCAAATAAGACCTGATAAAGCAGTGACACGATCCATTTGTTTTTATTGCAGACAAAGATTAGAAGTTCTCTATTAGAATTTATTGATGACTGCCAGGGATTTAGAGCAGGCAAAACAAACAGGGCAGTAAAATAACAAAAACAAAAATCTTTAGCAATCTATTCAGAGCAATCTCCAAGACATTTGGAACATCAGCAGAGACATCATCAAAGTTATAGATGTGAGGTTTTTATTTTCATTTTCAGTCAATAGCTTTTTATATTATAGCACATGAGTTACACTGCTGAATGAAAGTTAATTGGGTACAGCATGAGAATAACCCTAACACAATTGCTCACCAAATTACTAAATCTCCCTTGTGTTCCCACAACAATTTTTACAGATTTTTGGAGAAATACAAGTTACATTATTTTAAATGTGCGGTGACTTATTCAAACTTCTAAAAAGAAGAAATCCATTCAGGGTGAAGAAACTAATTTTCTTCTTTAATCATAAAAGTTACTTTCTTAAAGTCATGCTTCATTTTAAAATTTTTCACTTATTATTTCGAAAATAGTTTTTGTACTAATTACTATACTAAGAGCTGGGAATTCATTAGTGAATATGACGAACTTATCTTCACAGAGTGTACAGTATGCTTTATTTTTTTCAACATGATTAAAATAGCCCTAATTATTATATGATTTGAATCTCATTTAACATATTTACACTGGTACTGTAATTTGTGTTAATTACATCCAATGTGATACCTCTAATGGTACATACCTCAATTCATAAAACATCTGATCTCATGCAGACTAGATGAACAAAATAGCATCAGTTTTTTTAATGTAACTGTACATTACCATGATAGAGTGTGCTTATTTCAGCTGGCATTTCCTCTTCCTAACTACTCTCTTAATCTCCCTTACTCTCTCTACCTTGCCTCCTCAAACACTATTATATTTACTTCTCACTCCTTCATAATCTGTTGGAGTTATCATCAGGTATATCCAAAAGCTGTTCATGTAAATTATTTATTTTTTGAAAGGTAACACACAGAGTAATGTTTTGGGGTATCGTGCAACCACTGCTAGCATCGCTTATCTCCAGTGTGCAGGTCTGACAGTGGAGTGTGCCCAGGTCTGATGGTGCTATGGGTCATTATTACCATATCGTGTAGTACTTGAGGGGTCATGTATTGCTAGAAAATAAAGTCAGGACTTTGTACCACTTGGAGTTATATCCAAAGCCAAAATAGTTTATTTTTTATTGATCATCATAAAGTGATTTGATAGTCCTACATCACATCACAATTTCATTGTTCTCTGGTTTGAAAACCAATGACATCACAATTTCATTGTTCTCAGGTTTGAAAACCATGCCACAATTTAGGTCCTGCTAATTATAGCTTAGATATTTCACAAATTAAACCTGAAAAAATAAACAACTAGGGTCAGGAAGATAGGTGAAGTGGTAGAGAACATACTCATACAGCAAGTAGAAGGTCTTGAATTAACACATGGTATCACATAGCCCTTTGGCTCTGCTGAGTGTAGCTACTATAGCTCAAATAACCACTGGACTCAAGAACTGCACTGCCAAGCTGAGTATCATTGGTCATGGCTCTTGAATCCCTAGAGCAATCACTGGGATGAGGCCTATTTAAAAAAGGAAAAAAAATACAAATAATAGCAATTTGATTTTTAGTATAAAAATAAAAATTTATGTCGATACTTTAGGATCACTCAGAATCAGGAAATATTTTCATTTCACTGGAACATGATAAGTATCATTTACTAAGCTAATAAATGATAGAGGGCTAGATGTCTTCCTGTTTTAACAAAGACCACGCACAGCTTCCCAATGGAGTTACTTATGTGAAGGTCTCATGTCAACAAATTGGCACTAGAGACCAGTGTGTACCCCCTGTTTTAGTGTGTCCTGAGAATGGAATTATCAACCAGGCAAACTGAAATTTCCTGGCTAACACTAATAAAGTAATTGGCCAGGCGGTCCTTACTGTCTGCCATGGGAAGGCGAGAGATACCCTCTACCCATCTCACATCTGTCTATCTCTAAAATTTTTCCATTTTCTAAAGATCTTCAGAGTTCCTAGTAACTAGAGGTCATGCTGCTGACTGAAGAAGCACGGGAGAAAATCAATTGACGACTCTATTTGAAAGGTGAAACTGAATGTTTAGAGCATAGGTAAGTCACTGCTACTTCTACTTCCATCATCATGGATGAGAAATTTACCAACTTGTGAGGCTCAAAAAGATCCAAACTAAAACAAAGAAAGATTCAGTGAGAAAGAATTATATGGTTCCGGTACACTTAATGCATCTTATAAACTATATTCAAATAAAACACACAATTGAACAATAGTGGCTTTTTCTGTAAATAATGAAAAGTAAAAACTAGAAAAGCAGACAAGTGGAGCCACAGTCATATAGCACATCTAGTAGGTTTGTTTGCCTTGCATGCAACAGACCCAGGTTTGGCTCTGAATACCCCATATGGACCCCTGAGCATAGAGCCAGAAGTAAGGTCTAAACACTGCTGGGTATGAGTATGGCCTTTAAAACAAACAAAAAAGCAGACAAAGAATGCTTCTTAGTATGGTTAGAGAATTGCTGCTGTTAAGCATTTCTTTCAAGGTATCACATAAACAAAAGCTGCCCCAGGGTATATTCAAAGTGATAATTCTTGTGGTCTCAAGAGAACTCATTTTTGGCTAGCTGTCAGTCCAAGTGATAATTGTAGTCATTTGCATCCTTTGTTCCTCACTCCATTATTCCTTTACACCAAACTATCACAGCCAAATTTCCCTTGCTAGGGAAGAAAAAAGAGTTCATGGCTTCATGGGCTAAAAATACAACTTCATTATTATTCTTTCTACCTGTTCAGTACTCCACTAATAGAACTGGCTCACAAAACTGACAAACATACTTCTCCAGAGTAACTGAAACTAAATTTGATTTCATTAGAGCTCTACAAATATTATCAACTATCATTTTAGAGTGTTAATTAAATAAGTGCTTCAAACAATTTATATTATACAGATATCCATGTCTTTCAAATTCTTGGCTATTATCCTGAAATTTTGTCCTGAATGTTCATTTCTTTTTTTAAAATGTTGGTTTTAGGCTATATCCAGCTATGTTTAGGGCTAACTGTAGGCATCATGCTTAGGGATCACTCAAGAGACTACGGACTTTGGGGGATTGAATCCCGGGCCACTATGTAAGGCAAGAGCCGTATCTGCTGTACTGTTTCTCCAGCCTTCATGGGCATGCATTTCTAACCGAAAATAAAATTATATGAGGAAGTGCTATCTCACTCCCTCCATCCTCCCCCCACCCTCCCCCACACATAAACTTACAGTTGTAACCAGTGTTCGTATATCAATTACCTCAATTTTTTTTAAAGTGGGGGGGAGGCTCTAACATCTATTCTTGGTTTAGTAGCCACAAGTCTTACTTCTTTCTGATATAAATTTTATCAACTAACTCTGAGATCTGGGATAACATTTCACCCTTTCCTGTGAGACAGGTATCACTTCTGCTTATCTTCCATTTGAATATTTTCAGAGATAATTTTTTTGTCACGTATGACCTCAGATACAGGAAGTGTCCCTGCTGGAATCACAGAATTCCTTCAGGGAGAAAACTTGGGATAGAAACCTTTACTAAGAAATAGAGAAATTGTCAGAGAGCATATAGTTCATTTCTGTCAGCTGTATTACAGGCGTCAGGAATGAGGACACTTAATGGAATGCCCCAGTCTAGAATGAGTGATCATCAGAAACACAGACAATTAACTTCAGGAATGATGGCAAAAGCAGCAACTTCGGTATCATGACACTGCTGCTACCACTTCCTACTGAACCTTCCTCAGAAAGTAATATAAACTAATACATACTGATACTAATTTTTAAATAAAGGTCAAAGTGGGGAAAAGTGCTATGAGAGTGTGAAAATCTAAAAAAAAAAATTCTATGAGTTTAAATGGCAGGCACTGATTTGGAAGAAGGCTCTCTTAACAGTAATTACTCAGAAAACAAGGCTGAAAACAAGCTACCAGGCTGATTATTGCCAGTCACTATGAAGGAAGAGAAAATGAGCCTCTAGAAGTATTACACTGGAACATAATGTAAGATATATGATGTGTATGTAATTTTTGACACAAATTCATTGGATTGACCTAGTCATATACCCTTAGTCTGACCAAAGACAGGAAATTTAATTCTATACCATTACTTGTGGAAGACAGCAATCAGAAATAATGTAAAAATAGTATCAATAACTCTGTGAATTTTACTTTTTAATTTCATGGCTTTGGTATGTTTCCTTAAGTCTCAAAATAATTCTTAAAATAAATTCAATATTAAGTAACTGGACTGCACACTGATGTCAAAGAAAATACGTTTCCTTTCTCCTTTAAAGAGGCATCTGAAAGATTCAACTTTAACAAACTCTGTCCAAGAACTATCAAAAATCACAATACAGTGTCAAGTCAGGGTTAAGTATGTCCTTTCCTGTAGAGATTACCTGCCTTTCTAGTATTCCAGACTTCCTCTTAAGAATGGACCAAGTCAGAGTTAAGGAAATTGCCATAAACAGGTAGTAGATAGCAGACAGCAAGCAATGTACTTAGCATTCCCTTTACTACTAATTCCACCTTATCTTCAGCTCAAATTCATAGAACTTTGTTGCTATATTAGTTTACTTCTGATAAGTGCTGCTATTTTCATAATTTAAAAAAAAGGTATTTCAAGACCCTTTACGAGTGGTTTAGAGTGCTTAATATACTTGTTAGGAAAGACAAAAAAAAACGCTGCACCTTGTGTATTCCCTGACAGTCTATTGAACAATTCTGACATATTAAAGAACAGAAAAAATAGTAAATTTTCCCATCACAAAGTGGCTTTTTTAGCCAACAACAGGCAGGTGAGTTGTAATCTGAAATACTAGCAGAACAAAGTAAGAAAGTTATTACTACTTTTTTTTTTCTCATCTGCTTCTAACCAGTTTTCTATTTTCTAACAAGGCAATTCTTCATCTTTTCAACTACTGATCACCTGGGACCAGATATTCACTTTTTAAAACTGGATTACTTAATCTTCCTCCTCCCTAACATCTGTTAAATATTTCATTGCTGTACCAACAAATGTCTAATAAATGTCTATAATATTATGAACTCACCAACCATTAGGACCAAGATGTCTTAACCAAACTTACAAGGTCTTTAGAAAGCATTATTTTCTCTTTCCCAGTCCTTGCAATTTTATCTTTTGCAGTGCTGTTTATCAGATATTTGAAGCATTCACTCTACAACTAAGTCATATCCTTGGCCTAACTGCAACTATATTTTTACTTGCAATATTGACTTTAGAGTGATAGCACAGTGGTAGGGCATTTGGCTTGCACACAGCCAGCTTGGCCAAGCTGGGTTCAATTCCTCTGTCCCTCTCGTAGAGCCTGGCAAGCTACCGAAAGTATCTCGCCCACACGGCAAAGCCTGGATGTATTCAATAATGCAAACACAATAACAAAAAGTCTCAAAATGGAGACATTACTGGGCCCCACTCGAACAAAATTGATGAACAACAGGAGGACAGTGTTTGTTTGTCTTTGTTTGTTTTTCTTTTTCAGAATGAGCATTCCAAATATTATGATACACAATTTTTATTTCTTAAAAAGGGTTTCCAATGAATTATGTTTCCTACGTACTATTCCTCTATAATCCCCAGGTCTCTAGTACTGTTAAAAGAAGAAATTTACAAAGTTGTGACTTACACATTTTTAATCAATATATAAAGCATTTCTTTAAAATAAAAGCCACAGGGAAGAGCAGTGTTTAGAGATAAGACAGAACTCAATATGCATCCCACTTCCCCATCAGGTTTCACTAACTACATGAAATTAGTTAGGTTAAATATATCTACCCATAAATAATCACCACCAATTAAAGCAAGAGTAATGAAAAATGCCTAGACACAGTTACATTAAACATATAAAATATGGCAAATACTTCATGTAATTATTTCTTTGTAGTAGGCTTTAAATCCATGAAATGTGCTATTGAAGATAAATATTTGAAATTGCGGTTTAACTCTAATTTATTGCATCACTCAGAATTATTCTATAAATATCATGGAAATAATTTCCCAGAATTTAAGTACATTTTTTAATTACAAAAATCAAAATATTGAGATAAATTTACATCATACATGTATAGTTAAGGGGATGCACTTCATTGTATAGTTTACTTCTAAGATGTATCTAAACACAATTATATTTATTAAATGTATATATTAACCATATAAATGGTAAAGCTTCTTAATATTTTATTTCATTTTAAATCAATTATATTATGCTTGTGACTATATAAAATAAAATGTTTTACACATAATTGTTTAGTAAACTAAATAATTAAATGAACTGTTATTTAAAACATTAAATAAACTGTACATAGTGAATGATTATAAAAGCAAACTCTTACTGAAGCTTGCTGACCTAAAAACAGTTCAAGATCACTTGTTTTCAATTTTTCCTCTCTCTCTCCAAACCCTTCTGCCTGACTCCACCCTCACCCCCACCCCACAAAAACAATACCAAATAATTTGTCTTTCAAATAAATGCCTAGATTTTTCACTCAAAGAGAGTGAAGTCTAAAATGACCTTTTAATCACTTGGGAAAACCTCATTGTATATTTTAGTTCTAAGATATATCTAAACACAATTATATTTTTTTCTTCATTTTCTTCATCATAAACAAAGTCACTCAAGATGCTCCATATAAAAATGAACACAGAAATCAATAAAACAGAATAAAAAGACTACAAATAAAACTATCACAATCAACTAATTTTTGACAAAGATACCAAGAATATACAATGTAGTAAGGACATTCTCTTTAGTAAATGATACAAGAAAAACTGGATATCCACGAACCTTATAATGAAATAAGAGCCCTGTTAAATACCACTAAAGATTCATAGATTAGCACTAAATATGAGAATTGAAATTCTAAAATTTCTAGAATTAAAACATAGTGTGCATGCGCCTAAAAATGCTATTATTAATAATATTTTGAGTATAACACCTAAGGTGTAGTTTTTTTCAAAAACAGAAATAATTTTCAAGTAATGCTTGTTTGGTAAATATGAAATGAATAATTAACTTGATCAACATGTTTGAAGGTAGATATCCCAGTATTTATGAGAAACAGCAAGGAAATAATATAACTGTATAGCACTACACAATTTTCAAACATTTCAACAATAGTCTGTGACAGCAACCCTGCAAAACGTAAACTTCAAAGATGAACCAGAACTTTACCAAGAAAGAAACAATGACTCAGTGACTGAAAATTCCCTGACACCTACATACACTGTGTCAGCCAGTCAACTTTATATATCTGTGATATTTGGGGGAAGAGGCTTTTCTCCTTAGGCTTCTTCATATTTCTTCATGATTTCCATAAATTATAAAAATTGGGGTTAAATATTAATTTCCTAAGAAATTAATATTATATAATTATTTTTTCACAAGATCCATGACTGAGACAATAAATTTTATCATTTAAGGCAATTAGAGATAATACATAACAATTTTGACTATGGAAAAATTATCATAGATTAAGCTAATTTGTCAAGGTGTATAGTTTATAGTGACTGTATTTAAATTATCAGGCTTTAGAGACAGTATAAAGGTTAAAGTGCTTACTTTCATATGGCTAACACTGGTTCAATATCCAGAAAGTCATGATCCCTAGAGCACTACCAAGAGTGATCCCTGAGTGAAGATTCAGGTTATATAATGAGCATTGCCCATTGTGGTTCAAAGTCCCCCAAAATTGATTAATTATAAAGTCTATACTTCAAAGTTTCTTCTGATGTAATTTACCTCATGTGGATCATTAAAGATTTTATAATAATCAAATGAACATAATCATTATCAACACATATTTTCATTTAATATTTCAAAGTTTTCATCAGCAAAGTTGTATGCGCCATTTTGATAATTTTTTTTTTTTTGGTGGGGGAGGCACGCAATGGTGCTCAGGTCTTATGCCTGGCTCTGTGCTCAGAGAATATTCCTAGCAGGGTGGAAACATATGAGTTACCAGGATCAAACCTGTGTCAGCCTCATTCAGTGCAAGAGCACTACCTGCTGAATTATCACTCTAGCCCTGGAGATCCATTTGGGAGCGACAAGTTTATTCCTTTATTCCATTTATTGCATTGCATAAGATTCCTTTAGCTATTTTATAAGAAGTTCAGGTTGTTACAGAGGGTCTAGGGTTCATTTTTCCAATAACTGTTAAG
This sequence comes from Sorex fumeus, assembly GCF_029834395.1. Classification (NCBI taxonomy): domain Eukaryota; kingdom Metazoa; phylum Chordata; class Mammalia; order Eulipotyphla; family Soricidae; genus Sorex; species Sorex fumeus. The sequence continues at coordinate 3,303,832 of NW_026606186.1, forward strand.
GAAATGTTGATAAATCAGTTAATAAATTTTGGTCTCAATTAACTTAAATAGAAATTACATAGTTTTGCATTAATCTCTAGTTTTCCCTGCCTCTATGTTACTGTTATACTGTGATTAGCCCAAATAGAATAATATATTGCATAATGAATTAAAAAATGCATTACTGAACCAGAGAGATAGTAGTAAAGTGCTTTACTTGTGTGTGGTCAACCCCCATCTTGTCCTTGACACTGTATACAGTTCTTTAGAAGGACCAGAAGTGACCTCTGAGCAGGTGTGACCCAAATCACCCAGTCCCTCCCCCAAAATCCATCACCAACATATTTTCAAAAGTAAAGTATTTCAAAGGTTCAACTTAAAAACACTTACCATGACAGTATGGCAATAGGCACTCACCTGGCATATGGCAGACCCTGGTTTAATCCCCTATACCACATACGGTCCCTGAGCATGGTACAAGAAATCCCTGTGCACAGAACTAGAATTATGTCCTGAGTCCAGGTGTGGTTCCACAACCAAAAATCTATAAATAAAAATAAAAACCTACTACTAAGTAAAAATATTAAAATTACACTTGCTTGGGCTTTAATAAAAGTATTCTCAATTAAAAAAAGCCTTTCTAAAGAAATACAAATCTTTTCCAACTTAATGCCTTCCAATAATAGATAAAATGTCAAATTATATATAAATATATCTTATATTTAAGGATATGGATATAAAGGTATGTCCATATAATATATAAATAATAGTTTTTTGTCAATATTTTATAGATTCCTTTTTTACTTTTATTCATACAATTTTTTTATTTGATGTAACACCTGTTACTTTTTCTTCTGTTGCCCCTATTTTAGGTGCCAAATTCAAGAAGTAACTGAGAAATATTTACTTGGTCTTAATTTGGGTGAAAGGCCCTCCCGTTGTTCATCGATTTGCTCGAGCGGGCCCAGTAACATCTCCATTGGAGATTTTGTTGTTACTGTGTTTGGCATATTGAATACATCATGGGTGGCTTGCCAGGCTCTGCCGTGTGGGCAAGATACTCTCGGTAGCTTGCTGGGCTCTCCGAGAGGGGCGGAGGAATCAAACTCGGGTCAACCATGTTGGCTGCGTGCAAGGCAAATGCCCTACCGCTGTGCTATCGCTCCAGCTCACTCATCCAGGTACTTGCCCGGCAGCTGGGCCACTTCACAGAGTTATTTTCCCCTACATATCCCATAGGAACCATAATTTACTCTCTTAGATGGAACTTTCACTAGGATAGCTTAAACACCAGAAACATATTAGCCAAAAATTCATTAAGCTCATCTCAATTAATTCTGCATCATAAGCAGAATAGTAAGAATGAGCATTAAGGCCTAAACTGCATAGGTCACACTGATAAAGCAATGCAGAAGCCCACCAAGCTTACTTATTGAGGAGGCTAGCCCAGAAGGTCCCAACAGGACTGAAGTGCTAGACAACCTCTCTGACAAGGAATTTAGAAGGGAGCTACTGAGGATAATAGGGAGCTAAAAGAAACAATGTAAGGCAATGCCAGTAAAAGACAAGAGGATTTGAAGGTAGAAACGAGAAAAATGCAAACAAAATTACAAACGGAAATATCAGACCTTAAAAAACCGAACTGAAAAACTCAGTGGAAGGCCTGGGCAGCAGAGTAACAGCTGCTGAGGACAGAATCAGTGAGCTCGAAGATGGAGTCCAGAGACTCTCCAGAAAAGAGCAGAAAATGGAAAAAAGACTCACAATCTGGGAACAGATGGCAAGAGAAGATTGTGAGGAAGCCAAGAGGAGTAACATAAGAATGTTGGAGTCCCAAGGGCAAGAAGAAGAAAATCCTGATGAAGAAGAAACTGTCAAAGACATCACTGCTATTACATTTCCAGAGTTGAAGAAAACATGCGACCACATTCAGGAGGCCCAAGCTAGAAGATATCCAAATAAAAATCCTGATCAAAATGACCAAAACCTTAGATAAAGACAAAATTTCGAAAGCAGCAAGATCAAAGAAAGAAATGTCCTATAAAGGAGCATCCTTAAGATTCACAGCCCATTTGTATGATGAAACCCTCATGGCCCAAAAACAGTGGTGGTTTATAGTGAAAAAACTCAAAGAAATAAATGCCTCACCAAAAGTACTTTACCCAGCAAGACTCTAATTCATAACAGTAGGAACAAAACAAAGTTTCACAGACAAACAACTGCTCAGGACCTTCATGGACTCAAAATCATGGTTACAAGAACAACTAAATGGACTACTTTAAGACAAGACAGGTCCCCCAAATACACCAAATTTCAACAGAAAAATGGGACAAAACATGATAACAATAATCTCTCTCAACGTCAATGGGCTAAACACACCAATTAAAAGACACAGAGTGGCAGGATGGATTAGAAAATTAAACCCAACATTCTGCTGTCTGCAAGAAACACATCTCAATAGTCAGAGCAAACACAGGCTCAAAGTCAAAGACTGAAAAATAATCCTAAAAGCAAACAACTCCCATGAAAAAGCTGAGGTAGCCATCCTAGTATCAGACCACGTTGATTTCAGACAAGAAGGTCACAAGAGACAGTGAAGGCCATTTCTTATTGATCAAGGGATCTGTACAAAAGAAAGAATTTACAATACTAAATGTATAAGCACCTAATGACGGACCAGCAAAGTACTTAAAACAACTACTCATAGACTTGGAGAAAGACATCAATAGCAACACAATACTAATGGGAGACTCCAACACTGCTTTATCACTTCTTGATAGATCAGCCAGACTCAAGCTTAGCAAGGACATACTTCAACTGAGGGAAAACATGGAAGAAAGGGACTTAGTAGATATATACAGGACACTTCATCCTCAAAAAGCTGAATACACATTCTTCTCAACGGTGCATGGAACATTCTCCAAGATAGACCACATGTTGAGCGACAAAATGTACATCCATTAAATTAGAGGACAGAGATTGTATCAATAATCTTCTCAGACACAATGCTCTGAAATTAGAAGTAAATCACACACACAAACAGAAAACTAAATCAAACACCTAGAAATGAAACAGCTCACTATTGGACAACGAGTGACTTAGAAAGGAAATCAAAGAGGAAATCAAAAGATTCCTGAAAATGAACTAAAATGAGGACACCAGTTACCAAAATTTATGGGACACAGCAAAAGCTGTGTTAATAGTAAATTTTACAGCTCTGCAAGCATTCCTCAGGAAGGAGGAGCAAGCCCACAAAGTAACCTAATCTCACAGTTTAAGAGTTTGGAGAATGAACAACAAAAGGAGCCCAATCTGAACAAGAGGAAGGAAATAATAAAACTCAGAGCAGAGATTAACGAGATGGAAACTCAAAAAACAATCTGAAAGATCAATGAAACCAAGAGCTGGTTCTTCGAAAAAATAAACAAAATAGGTAAGTCTCTAGCAAAACTCACAAAGAAAGGGAGAAAGAAAACCCTAATAAACTGAATCAGAAATGAAAAGGGTGATATTACAGTGGAAACTACAGAAATTCAAAGGATGCTCAGGGAGTACTTTGAGAAGCTTTATGTCACAGAACACAAAACCCTCAAGGAAATGGATAAATTTCTAGATTCCTATAGCCTCCAAAATCTGAACCAAGAAGACCTGGAATACCTGAACGGACCTATCACCATAAAGGAAATTGAAACAGTAAATAAAAATCTCCCCAAACACAAAAGTTCTGGCCCAGATGTATTCACTAGTGAATTCTTCCAAGTCTTTAAAGAGGAATTACTCCCAATCCTCTTTAATCTTTTCCACGAAGATGAAGTATCAAAAACACTTCTGAACAGTTTCTATGAAGCAAATATCACCCTGATGCTAAAAGCAGACTTAGATACCACAAAGAAAGAGAATTACAGGCCGATATCCCTGATGAACACAGAAGCAAAGATCCTGAACAAACTATTCACAAACAGAAATCTTTTTGATGACTCATCAAAAAGATCATACAACATGACCAAGTAGGATTCATCCCAGGGATGCAAGGATATTTTAACACTCAGAAATCCATCAATATAATCCATCATATCAACAAAAGAAAAATAAAAAACATATGATCATATCAATTTTTGTAGAGAAAGCATTTAACAAGAACCAGCAACTGCTTATGATGAAAACTCTCAGCAAAATAGGCATTGAAGGAACTTTCCTCAATATAGTCAAAGCCATCTACCACAAGCCCATGGCAAGTATCATTCTCAATGAGAAAAACTAAAAGCCTTCCCTCTAAGATAGGGCACAAGACAAGGTTACCCACTTTCGTCACCCCTATTCAATATAGTAGTGGAAGTCCTGGCCATTGCAGTTAGGCAAGAGAAAGTTATCAAGGGCATACAGATAGGAAAGGAAGATGTCAAGCTATCACTATTTGCAGACGATATGATACTATACTTAGAAAACCGTAAAGACTCTAGAAAAGCTCCTAGAAACAATAGGTAGGTTTAGTAAAGTGGCAGACTACAAAATCAACTCCCAAAAGTCCATGGCTTTCTTAATAATGAAACAGAAGAAAGAAACATCAAAAAATCCCATTCATAACAGTACCTGAGTACCTCAGAACCATCTTAGCCAAACAGATGAAGCACCTATACAAAGAAAATTACAAAACACTACTTCAAGAAATAAAAGAGGACACTAGGAAATGGAGACACATCCCCTGCTCATGTATAGGGAGGATTAACATAATCAAAATGGCAATAGTGCCCAAAGCTCTATACAAATTCAACGCAGTCCCTATCAGGATTCCCGTGGCATTTTTTAAAGAAATAGACAAAACACTCCTGAAATTCATATGGAACAATAAACCCCCATGAATAGCTAAATCAATCCTTGGGAAAAAGATGGGTGGTATCACCCTCCCCAACTTCAAACTGTAATACAAAGCAGTAGTAATTAAGACGACATGGTACTAGGCTAGAATCAGACCTGCAGACCAATGGGAAAAGAGTTGAATATTCTGTCACAGACCCCCAAATATATGACCACTTAATCTTTGACAAAGGAGCAAGAAATGTGAAGTGGAACAAGGAAAGCCTCTTCAACAAGTGGTGCTGAAAAAACTGGATAACTACCTGCAAAAAAAAAAAAAAATGAATGCTGTCCTCTATCAAATGCCAAGCACAAAAGTAAGATCAAATTGAATTAAAGACCTTAATATCAGATATGAATCTATAGGGTACATAGAGGAAAATGTAGGCAGAACTGTCCACAACATTGAAACTAAAAATATCTTTAAGGATGAAACAGCACTGACCATGCAAGTAGAAGCAAACATAAACAAATGAGACTACATCAAACTAAAAAGCTTCTGCACTTCAAAAGAAACAGTGACCAAATTACAGAAAGAGCCCACAGAATGAGAAAAATATTTACCCAATACCCATCTGATAAGGGATTAATATCCAGGATGTACAAGACACTAGTACAATTAAAAAAACCTCCAACCCCATCAAAAAATAGGGAGAAGAAATGAACAGAAGTTTCCTCAAAAAACAAATGCAAATGGCCAAAAGGCACATGAAAAAATGCTCCACATTGCTAGGCATCAGGGAAAAGCAAATCAAAACAACAATGAGATATCATCTCACTCCACAGAGACTAGCACACATAAAACAACAATGAGATATCATCTCACTCCACAGAGACTAGCACACATCCAAAAGAACAAAACCAACCAATGCTGGTGTGGATGTGGGGAAAAAGGGACACTCTTTCACTGTTGGTGGGAATGCCCACTAGTCCAGCCTTTCTGGAAAACAATATGAACAGAACTTAAAAAACTAGAAATTGAGCTTCCATATGACCCCACAATATAACTTCTGGGAATATATCCCGAGGATGCAATAAAGCACAGTAGAAATGACATCTGTACCTATATATTCATTGCAGCACTGTTCACAATAGCCAAAATCTAGAAACAACTCAAGTGCCCTAGAACAGATGACTGGTTAAAGAAACTTTGGTACATCTACACAATGGAATACTATGCAGCTGTCAGGAGAGATGAAGTCATGAACTTTGCTTATAAATGGACAGACATAGCGAGTATCATGTTAAGTGAAATGAGTCAGAAATAGAGGGGCAGACACAGAAAGACTGCATTCATCTGTGAACATAAAGCTGATACCTAAAAACAGGAGATACACAGGACAGATAGATAGCTCCATAGCTGGAAGCCTGCCTCATGAGCAAAGGGGAGAAGGCAGCTGGAATGAAGAAGGGATCACTAAGAAAAAGATGGATGGATGAATCAGTCAGGATGGGAGATGTGGGCAGAACGCAGATAAAGGACCAAATATGATAACCTCTCAGGGTCTGTACTGCATACCATAATGCCCAAAAGTAAAGAGAGATTATGGGGAATCATGTCTGCCATGGAGACAGGGGAGGGTGGGAAAGGGGGGTATACCGGGGATATTGGTTGTGGGGAATGTGCACTGGTGGAGGGATGGGTGTTTGATCATTGTGTGATTGTAACCCAAACATGGAACCTTAAGCTTGTATCTATCTCATGGTGATGCAATAAAATCAAATACACACACACACACACACACACACACACACACACACACTCTTATGCTTGTTCTTATTTAACTTACATTAAAAAATCTACTTTATGCTGGGGGCTGGAGTGATAGCACAGTGGGTAGGGCATTTGCCTTGCACGTGGCCTGAACCAGGTTCGATTCCCAGCATCCCATATGGTCTCCCAAGCATGGCCAGGAGTAACCCCTGAGTGCATGAACCAGGAGTAAACCCTGTGCATCACTGGGTGTGACCCAAAAAGCAAAAAAAAAAAAAAAAAAAGAAAGAAAAAAGAAAAAAATCTATTCAAAAAAAGTTTGATGCAAATTATTTGTAAACAGTCATTATTCAAACAGAAGCAGCAGAAAATTTAAGATATTTTTCTCTTCCTCTGTCCAAAGAGACACTTCTTCAGTTTATAAAAACTTATAATTTATAGTTAAATTCTCATACAATGATACTTTTAAACCCTCAATATTCTATTTCTTTTTGGTTGAGGGAAATGATACTTTAGACTCTTTTTTTTATGCAATGCCCTTGCAAAGAGTTACTTCATACTTCAGAAAAACCGTTAATAGCTCTCTTAACCTTGATTAGCTTATCTTAGGATAGCTCTTTTTCACTTCCCAAGAAATGATGCCTTTATTCAATTCTCCAAGGGAGACATCAAACAGTGCTGGTTACAAAATTTACTCTTGGATATACAAAGACTAGATTAAATTCCTTATCCTATGGCAGTTTTCTATAACTACCCTAACTGTACACCACAATTTGGGTGATTCAGACCAACCACCATTTATTATACTACTATTTTGGAGTTTAGACACATGAGAGCAAAATTTGAGTAGAATTGGTTCCTTCTGAGAGCTGTGAGTGAGAATCTGCTCCATGCTGTTTACCAGCTTTTGATGATTTGCTGGTAATCTGCGGTGTCTTCTGACTTCTGGCTGCCCAGAACTTCTGGCTAACATCTGCCATTCTATTCACATACTTTTTCTATTCAGAATGCTTTTTAAAATAAGACTTAGAAGAATAGTTATTAATTTTCTATGATTTAGAAATAAGGTCATTAAGCATAACAATTAAGTATGAAAGATAAATCAATATTGGCCACAATATTTTCTCTGGTTTATCGAGTAAATAGTAGTGACAAGAATGCTGTATAACATTTTAAATGTATGGCTAGTTTGAATATGGTAAAAGTCATAATCTAAACCTTAAATTTCTTAAAAAAGAAAAGGTTGGAAGTTCAGGCCACTATGTGTTTTCCTTCTATGCCGCCTGATAAGAGAATTTTATAACAAGGGACATTTTAAATTGTATTTGGTGTGGAACAAATATCTTCTAGCCTTTAGGGAGGCTGACTTTATGATTCCATTATAAAATGTCTTCTAAAATTGTTAATACTCCATTTAGGGTAGTAGAGAAACATTGCCTAATTCCCTTGAGTTGAACCTGGACACTCTGTAGACACTAATTAGAAAAAAAATATATTCATTTTATAATTGAGTTCTTAAGATAAGGACTAAATTCAAAAGAAATTACTGAAGAAGATTATATTACGCAATCAGTAATTATACATGTGATGAGATTTTACTATCCAGTATCCACTTGTTTAGGTGATAATATATTTAAGGAATTACTTGTCCTACATATGGTACTTCAAAGGGGTCTTACTCTTTCTATAATAAATTTTGTATTTTATAACCCAATCTAGGTCAGAATCACCCAACAGAACTGATATATTTAGCACAAGAAGATAAGGGCAGAATTCAAGTCTCCAATGAGATGGATGATACCTAGATAGTATGAGCTATACTGGCTCCTACTGTGTGCAAAGGCAGTTCCAAAAATCCTTTTTTATACCTATATGTTTTCTACTTATTTAAACTATCATTAATTTGTACCGCTTGCAAAAAAAGTACTACACATGATACAGATCAAGCTGGTGCCATAGCACAGCGATTAGGGTGTTTGCCTTGCATGCGGCTGACCCAGTTCGATTCCTCCGGCCCTCTCGGAGAGCCCGGAAAGCTACCGAGAGTATCCTGCCCACACAGCAAAGCCTAGAAAGCTCCCTGTGGAATATTCTATATGCCAAAAAACAGTAACAAGTCTCAAAATGGAGACGTTACTGGTACCCACTCAAGCAAATCGACGAACAACGGGAGGACAGTGCTACAGTACCACATGATACAGATGGGTTTTCCAAAGATAATATTTTTCAAGCCATCTAAATAACATAGAGAACTTATTTAAAATGAAAAGTAACTGACATTGTCTTAACTCTACTGAAGGATGTGGTACTGGAATGTTGTATCTATGAAATCCAATCAGAAACTAGTATTATAAATCACAGTGCCTCGAATAATAAAATACACACACATACACACACACACAAACACACACACACTTCGATTCAATAGTAGTAGGGCTCAGCGACTTGTCTTAAATAAATATTGACGTTATTATTAAAGATATTAAAGCAATAGTGCTATTTTTGATACAAATTGTGAGCACATAAAATGTAGTCCACAAGAGGAAGATCAGAGGCTTATCTCTTAAACTGTATTGCTTCTTATTAAGTACTTAAGTTGTCATTAGCATTCATTAATTATGATTATATACAGTACTTGGCAGTAAATAGATATCAGAGCAGATTAGTTAAATAAGCAGGCAATAAATAGAGTATAAGTATATAGTAGCACTGTCCTTCCGTTGTTCAGCTGTGTATGACCAACATACATGTAATTATTACCCCAACCCCTCATACTTTGGGATTTAACTACGACTATAAGAATGGGCTAAGGGAGCCAGAAGGAGATTGAAGTGGGGGATCCAGAAGGAGAATGAAGTAGAAGCAGGAGGTAGAAGCAGGAAGGAGAAGTATGAAGGAGTAGGATCCAAGAGGAGGATGAGAGGGATCAGGGAAGGGGTTGAGGAAGAGGAATAGAGACAAGATTGGAATAAACTGCAACTGACATCAACCACCCTGGCCCTCTTTCTTTCCCTCACCTGCCCATTACCATAGGCCTCTCTGAGGTGGGGGAAGTGGCCCGAGAGTACCAAACACGGGTTCAAATGTCCAATAGAAATAAAACGAAAATACAGAAGGTAATATTAAAGTTTAACTACCAAATTTTAACTTAAAAATGTCTAGTCCACACCCAGAAGTTTCAATGACAACTCCTAATTCTCTGCTCAGGACTAACAGCTAGTGGCACTCCTGGAATCAGGAACTGAATGCATATTGCCCACATTGCAAGTGAAGTGTCTCAATCCCTCTGCTATTCCTCTAATCCCAACAAATCATTCTATTATTCTTTTGATAATTATTAGAATAAAAATATTTTCCAAGTGGGGCTGGAGAGATAGCACAGCGGGTAGGGCATTTGCCTTGCATGTGGCTGACCCGGGTTCAATTCCCAGCATCCCATATGGTCCCCTGAGCACCGCCAGGAGTAATTCCTGAGTGCATGAGCCAGGAGTAACCCCTGTGCACCACCAGGTGTGACCCAAAAAGCAAAAAAAAATTTTTTTCCGAGTAATTGTTTAAGCAGATAATCATTTATTAAGTATATATGTTCAGTGTGTTTTGAGGCACTAACTAATAGATTTTGAGGCACTAACATATAAAAATGTTAAAATGTAGTATCTTTGAATTTTTGCTATTCCGAGTTGCTGGAAATTTCCCTTCACACTTAGAAACAGCACTGCTATGAAAGTCAAAGAACCTGCTTTAGTTTTTTTCTTTGAGATAATTAATATATCCTATCAGCAATACCAAGAACTTAAAGTCCATATAAATTTCATTAGTAAAATAGGTACAATAATTTATGCTAATTATTTACCCGAGAAAGGTAGAACAAAAAAGATAAAGTGATGGAATTAAATTAGTATACAGATAGAAAACTTTTGGTTCTTTTCTTTATTTTCCCTACTATGTCAAACACCCTACCATTAAGAGATATATTTGTATAATGAACATTAATAGGGAAGACTACTGAGTCTACTAATATGTGCTCAGGTTTTTCAAAATGTAGCCTCTAAATACAGACATTATCCATTTATTCTGAACATAAATTATTAACTGGTTTTCCTAAAAACAGGTTCAAAATGTTATAGCTAGAATACCTTATGTAATATATCCTAACATACAGCAGAAAAAAATACACTTATTTTAAATGTACATTTCACTAATATTGTGGAATTGTGTAAACCCCTGACCAATACTGAAAAAAGAAAGTTTAGAGCAAAGAGCATAGTGTTTCAGACTATGTGTCCTTGTATGTGTGTAAGTTACACATAGACAATATTAGATAAAGTGAAAATAACTACTGACAGGCTATAAAAGTTACAATAACAGCTAAGATATTTTTATATTTTTGTACAAAACATAATAGCAAAGTTTCCATAGATTAATTTTCAAATTGGATTTTCAGGTATGGAAGTTATAAGCATCTAATGTAGAATTTCTATCATCAAATCAGAATATTGAAAAGAACAAGGATCCAGGAAGCAAATGTTACGTTTAGTTCCCCTGTGAGAGTTAAAGACTGCTCTTACTCTACTACAGATTGCCATATACTTGTTTTTAAGAAGAAACACAATAATTGTAGAATGCCAAAATAATTTCAAAGTATCATTAATATAATAAGCAGTTATTAAGAACAGGGTAATAAGAATATGACGATATGTCTTTTTCTCTGAGCACTCCTGAATACCCACTCCTCATAGTCCACCTACTTCTTGTGTAATTTTTGTCACAAATGGAACATATGTGGTTGAGAACACACATTATTGATCTAAACTGCCCAAAATAAAATGATTGTATTTAATTATATTCCTTAGTAGTATATGTTTATTTTATGCCATATACATTTTTCAAGAGTGAAAGTGGTTAATGTTAGCCACCACAAAATTAATAAAAGAAACTTTTATATCTGCAAGTGAAAGTACGCATAATAAACATAACAATTAAAAGTTTAAGATAAATTGTTCTTATGTCACAGTAAGTCCTCTCCTACTAGCTGTAAAATGTAGAGTTAAAATAGCTTCCAAACAATCAGAATAAAAACATACGTGTATTGTGAGTCTGAAGCTTTGCTTAAGAGAACATATGTAGAGTAACCTAATGAACCTATCCAGTTTTTGACACACTTCAAAAGTAATATCTATTCCAAATCTTGAAATTCTACAATTAAAAATTATGTATACGTGTATATGTGTGTATGTGTGTATACCCTTACTAGAGACTCATTTATTTGTCAGAGCATGTAATGAAATCTAATTTTCTGACTGCTAAAAAATATGGGAATATGTAATAGCTGTTCACGACTAGATATCAAGTTGCAAGAAAGCCTAAGTTTGGACACTATCACTTCAAACCAGATAATGAACCTCAGTAGAAGCTATGCAGGTGCTGGGGGAAAGGAAATTTAGGCAGAAAGAACTACTCCAACCCTTTCACTAAGATATCCACACATTTTCACTTTGGCTGAAAACTAACAAAGCATAACCTTTGGGGCTCATTTCCATAAGCAAAAGCCCAGCCATACTATATGAAGAAAGAGTTTTAAGCAAGGCTACTGTATTCGAAGCCTAAAAAGAAAATCCCATAGTAACACTTTCCTTTTTGTATCAAAAAATTCATTTATTTATTTGACTTGTTTCACAAATAAGTGAAATGTATATTTTCTCTTCCTTTTAAAGCACTGTAGCATTGTCCTCCCGTTGTTCATCAATTTGATTCTGTGGGCCCAGTAACATCTCCACTGTGAGACTTGTTACTATGTTTGGCATATTAAATATGTCACAGGTAGCTTGCCAGGCTTTGCCGTGAGTGCGGGCAAGATACTCTCGGTAGCTTTCCGGGCTCTCGGAGAGAGGCAGAGGAATCGAACCTGGGTCGTCTGGGTCAGCCGTGAGCAAGGCAAATGCCCTACCGCTGTGCTATGGCTCCAGACCTAGAACAATAATAAAAAAATTTCCTCTAAACAAAGGAATAAACATATAGCACAATGACTTGGACTTGGATTACAAAACTGATTCACTAGCAGTGAAGGAAGAGATGTAGGTGATTGAAGTTCAGACTGGAGGTCCCAGGCACTTTTGCAATGATGAGGTATAATAAGTTTAATACCATAAACTCCAACAATATGTAACCAAACCTAAACTATAATAATAAAAATAAATTATTTGTCTGCTGGAATTTTGTGTCCAAATGCAGTCACTTAATTAACACCCATGTTACCTTTTCTGAAGGGATTAGAAACTCATATTTCTAATATCAGAATTAGATCAATCACGGTTACGGTCCTCCCGTTGTTCATCTATTTGCTCGAGCAGGCCCAGTAATGTCTCCATCATGAGACTTGTTGTTACTGTGTTTGGCATATCGAATACATCACGAGTAGCTTGCTAGGCTCTGACATGCGGGCGAGATACTCTTGGTAGCTTGCCGGGCTCTCCGAGAGGGGTGGAGGATTCGAACTCGGGTTGGCCATTTTGGCTGCTTGTAAGGCATATGCCCTACTGCTGTGCTATTGAATTAGATAAAAACAAATTTTACATGCAACTGCTGTTCAAACAGCCAACACAAGTAGGGCAAAATTTCTGTAGAATAACACATGGCTAAATAATTATTTCTGATAATCAGGACTTGAGGTATGGAGTTAATCTAACTAGTCTTAGAGAATTTCAACTCCTATATTCTCTAAGTTCTTATTTTTCTGGAGTAGTAACTTTAATACAATTTTAGAGGAGAATATGTGGAATATGAACATCTCACTCTTGCAAACAATTTCAAACAGAACACTAGATATGACTAATTAAATCCCATCATTTTGGACACTTTAAAGAAATCCCAGAATCTCTATTTAGAAGGCACCTCCTGCAATTCTTCTCTTTGCTCTCCTATCACTTTTCTCAGTATCACTGTATCACTGTCATCCCATTGTTCATCGATTTGCTCAAGTGGGCTCCAGTAACGTCTCCATCGTCCCAGCCCTGAGATTTTAGCAGCCTCTCCTTACTTGTCCTTCCCAATAGTGCCATACTGGAGGCTCTTTCAGGGTCAGGGAAGTAAGACTTGTTATTGTGAACTGTGTTTGGCATATCGAATAAGTCACGAGGAGCTTGCCAGGCTCTGCTACTCTCAGTAGCTTGCTGGGCTCTCCGAGAGGGATACCAATTAAGTACCATAAAAGAACAAATATTCTTATATTAGATGATAACCTATAGATAACCTAAACCTAATTTAATGTTTTCTTATTTAAAAAAACATATTTTTTATTTGAGATAACATTCAGTGTTTCTTATATAAGGGCTTACTCCTAGCTGTGGTCAGGGACCACCACTGATGGTGCTGGGGGTGGTCATGAGGGCTGCAGGAAATCGGACCCAAGTATAGTGCTACCTTCTCCATAAACTCTCTTCCCTCAAGAAGCAGCAAGTACAAATAGAATAAAGTAAGATTTGAATAAAAACATAAAATGCTGAACTTGTCAAAAGTAATATAAATTTTAGATAAATTGAATTTTCTGAAATAAAACATTTTTCTTTTTTAAGCATATTTTTTATTTCTAAACATTTTATTAAAACACCATGATTTACAACATTATTCATTATATATGAATATATTATAGTTGGGCTTTAGACACACCCTGTCCTAGCACTTTTCTCAGTAGGAAAACAAATTTTCCACTATTTCAACATAAAGAAACGTGGTCCTCCTGTTTATGAACATGCCCTCTTTCAAGACTATTTTTAAACAAAAGAAAGTTATCTATCTATGAAGAAATATTTACTTTTATTCCAATTCTTCACTTTTATAAATAAGGTTAAGAAAAAAAATCTCTACATATACATTTTGGTTTACATTTTTGAATTTTCCTAGAATTTAATGAGAATGGAATCAATAAATCCAACAATATGAAAGTCTTACATTTAATTCTTGCAAAATCTTATATTTCATATTATTGCTTTCTAGAACACTTAACATTATCAAAAGGAATGCTTGGTTTTTGGTCAGAGCATTCTCAGAGGCAAGATAATTAACCTGAAGCCATGACATATTTAGAATATACAGCTAAGTATGATGTGCAAAAAAATTCGCAAAATTAACTGAGGAAAATATCCTTATATATTCTATAACACTGCAAACTCCTCAAAGTTTATTAAGTGATGAAGTGAATATCCTTGCTTTCGGCTAGAAATTCAGCCTAAATTCTTACTCAAATTCTTTACCCCCTTATAATTCATTCCAAATTTGCACCCCAAAGAAAACTTTTTAGAGCTAGATAATATTAGGTTGCACATGTGTGAGGGCTCAATGCAAAGATAAACCCTAAAGGAAAGTCATATGCACCTACATTTGTGTTGACATAGGATCACGTAGTCAACATTTCTGTTTGATTATACATTTTCTTCTCCTTTCACCCACCTATAAAAATGTGAATTTCAATTATCTTGTCCATTTACTTGTTAGGTATCTGAACTGGGGTTATTTATATTAAAACTGGAATGAAAGAAACTCCACTTCAGAGTAAGTTACATTACTTAAAAATCATCTTTTCCCAGAGAATTCATCACCCATATGCATAGAGTACTATTAGAGTGATTGATCAAAAGATTTTATTTCCGACTGTCTATTCACAAATACATGCAGAAGTTTTCATAAGCCATTTTAGAGGGGAAAAATGATGAGTGAAAAGATTTAGAGGTGAAAGTCAATTCTTAAATTCAAAGAATAATAAAATAATTTGATAAAAACGGTCAAATACTTGAAATTAACAAGCATAATTAGGAAGTATATAAAGTATTATAAAGAATGAAAACAAAATAATACCATTGCAATTAAAATAAGAATAGCTAAAGGAAAAATAGCGAATGAATATGACTTATCCACTACTACTACAGTGAAATAGAATTAGATGCAAAATTTTAAACTGAAATAAAATTTTTTAAACTGCACTTAATAGAATAATCTTGGGCATTATATAAGTAACAAAAATTGAGTAAATGAGCGTGATTTTACTTAATTTTTATAGGACTCATATAAAAGTTTCCCTGGCACTAATACTACATCAGAAACAGAAACTTACCAAAAACACTTATGTAGAGAATGTAATCCAATGTAATCATAGGTGTGTGTATAGCTGTCTGTAATGGGATGTATAAAAAAAATATAATCTGTCACAATTTGGACATCTAACTTCAGAAAATATTATCAATCTATTGTAGTATAACAATA
The DNA here is from genome assembly GCF_029834395.1 of Sorex fumeus. Lineage (NCBI taxonomy): Eukaryota > Metazoa > Chordata > Mammalia > Eulipotyphla > Soricidae > Sorex > Sorex fumeus. Next base: position 3,319,634 of record NW_026606186.1, read on the forward strand.
GTCAAAGATTCTGACATCCTATGCAAATCTCATGGTTTTCTCACAGAAATGTTTTCAAATATTATTATGTTTGCTCTGGCACAGAAAAAATACAACTAATGACATGGAAAAATAACGATTTTCCAGGTACATAATTAAAGTAAGAAAAAGGTAACATCATTTTATTAATATCATAAGATTATTTAAAGATAAGGGAAAATTTTATACTATATGATTATAAATATGATAATAAAACAAACGTATATACAAGCAAAGAGAGCAGTAATATATTAAATTTATTGACAGATACTAATTTTGACAGATACTAGAGAATACTGAGCTTAAAAATTAAAATATAATTATGATTTAGAAACCAAATTATAGTTATAGTGCATTTTAACATTCAAATTTGCAAATCTAAATGTCAACAACTAATCATGGATAATCTGTTATTGATTTTTCTCTGTTTAAAAACAGGTTCTGGCAGTGATTTCTCTCTTTATGTACTTGTATGGGAACATTTCTCAAATACAAAATATAAGAACTATCAAACAGTAATTTAACTAATTTCTCTAGATAAATATTTATTAATGCCAGCAAAAGTTATAAAACTGGTAAAATAAATATTGAGAAATAGAAAAATAATTATGTAAAACAAAGCAATATTGAGGATGTGACAGACAACAACACAAATAGCTTCAAATATTTTAAGTTACATACAGTATAAACCATGTTACTTTTGCCAATTTTACTTTCACTAATCACTTAATCACTTAATCACTTAATCCCCGTTATTCATCGATTTATTTGAGTGGGTTCCAGTAACATCTCCATTCATCCCGGTTGCGTGCTAGCGTAGCCCAATGGTATCTGTTTGTTTTAGGAATATGCAGAGCCTCAAACCGATCATTTAGGGTCTTGACGAAGAAGTCTGACCATCTTATAGGTGGGCGTCCACGTGATCTTTTGATGTCTCGTGGAATCCAATCAGTAATGGCTCTAGTCCAGCGGTTGTCTGTAAACCTCATTACGTGTCCAGCCCATCTGATTTTTGATGTCTTGGCAAATGAGACAGCGTCTCTGATTCTTGAGCGTTGACGAAGATCAGAACTCCGGATTCTATCTCTCATTTGAGTGAATCGTGATATTCCAAGCATAGTTCTTTCGATTCCTCTTTGAGAGACCCGAATAGCGTTCTCATCCTGTTTTCGTAGGGTCCAGGTCTCTGAGGCATATGTTAATGTAGGAAGAATAGTGGAATCAAAGAGATGTGCTCGTAGCTGGAGTTTCTTTGTCCTTTTAGTTATTTCTTCAATGCTCTTGAAGGCATTCCAAGCCGCTCTCTTCCTCCTGCGCAACTCAGGTGCCAGGTCATTCATCATGTGGATTTCTCGACCTAGGTATATAAAACTGTTGCATTCGGAGATGGTGGTTCCATTGAGAGCGAATGGAGCATCAGGAACAAGGCTTTTTCTCATAAACATTGTCTTCGTAAGATTCAGCTGTAGTCCGACCTTTCCACATTCATGGTCAAAGTCGTTCAGCATTTGTGCCGCTTGGCTGATGTTTGGTGTTATTAGAACGATGTCATCAGCAAAGCGGAGGTGGTGTAGTTGCCGACCATCTATCTTCACTCCCATGTTTTCCCATTCCAGTCGTCGCATGATGTTCTCGAGGGTGGCACTGAAGAGTTTTGGTGAAATGGTATCACCCTGCCGAACCCCTCTCTTGATATGGATGATTACTTCTTTGTAGAATGGTGAGATCTTGGTAGTGAATCCGCAATAGAGCTCACGAAGGATCCTGATGTAATGAGTTTGTACGCCCTGAGTGGCTAGGGCTTCCATGACCGCTTCCGTCTCAACAGAATCAAAGGCCTTCTTTAAATCAATGAACGTTAGACAGAACGGCATCTTGAACTCCCGAGATACCTCAATGAGCTTGGTTATTGTGTGGATATGGTCGATGGTACTGAATCCTTTTCGGAATCCAGCTTGTTCACATGGTTGTCCTTCATCTAGAGTTCTGCTAATCCTATTCAGGATGACTCAGTGAATAGTTTGTAGATGACAGACAATAGGCAGATTGGGCGATGGTTGTCAATGTCGTGGATGTCTCCTTTCTTGTATAGTAGTACAGTCCTGCTGGTTTTCCATTGGGATGGAACCTTGCATTCAGACAGATAGCGTGTGAAGAGTCGAGCCAATGTATTGATGAGTACTGATGGTAAGTTCTTCAGGTGTTCAGGTCTGATCTTGTCTGGGCCAGGTGCTCTTTGTTTCTTTACCGACGAGATGGCATGTTGGATTTCAGAAGGGAGAACATTGGGAACGACATATCCATCATGTGGTATGTGGTATGTGGGCAAGTGGATGTGGCTATTAAAGAGATCTGAGTAGAAGTCATGAATAATCTTCTCCATTGACCTTCTGGAAGATGTGATAGATCCATCATGATGTCGGAGGGCAGTCATCTTGGTTTTGTAGTTGGTGAAGGACAGGCGGGCATTACGAATGTTTTTCCCAGCTTCTGCTGCATCTACCAGTACTGCTGCTCTCCTGTTTTTGAAGTCATCCTTGATGGCTTCTCTGCACTGTTTTGCCAGTTCGGATGTTCGCTTGTGGTTGCCTGAGGCATGTGCCAAGCCACATTGGCGAATAAGTTCAAGAGTGTTCGAAGAAAGACGGTTTTTTTGTGGTTATCTCTCTCTTGGCATTCCTTGCACAATCATGGAGGTGCTGAATCATTCGATCGTATTCCTCATCAATGTTGTCAATGACGGCATCTTCCCATGTTGCCGCAATAGAGCCAAAGAGCTCCCAGTTGGTGGTTGTTCTGGGAGTCCTCTTCTTAAACCTTGCATTCTTTTCTCCTCATTCTGTGAGGTAGAATTTTGCACGAAGAAGACAGTGGTCTGATCCCGTTTGGAATTTTGGGACAACAGCAACATCGGTTAGGCAAAACCGCCGATTGAATATGATGTGGTCTATTTCATTGTGGAACTGTCCATCGGGAGACTCCCATGTCCAATGTTTAGATTCAGCCTTTTGGAATTGTGAGTTACCATGGAAGGTTTTGGTTGACATGATGAACTCAGACAGTCTGTCACCCTGTTCGTTCCATTCCATGCCATGGGTTCCGATGTGGAGTTCATCGACTGATCTTCTTGGTCCTATCTTGGCATTAAAATCACCGACAATGATCTTGTAGAAGGTGTGATCTTCTTTATAGAACTTCTCCAGCTCCATGTAGAATTTCTCAGTTTCTCTTTCACCCTAACTGCATGTTGGTGCATAGACAACAAAGATAGAAACTGCTGGTAGTGAGCCACATTTATTCAAGTGTAATCGTCCGATTCAGGTTGTTAGGCATTCAAATGAATCGATGCTCGTGACTAAGTTTGTGTTGACAAGGATACCAACACCACCGACGCCTCTTTTATCACATGTTCTAAAACGTAAAATAATCAGTAAATAATACCAAGTATAATCTGCTATAGATTTAGATTGTGCATTATGTTTAGAAAAATAGTCATTATTAACTATATATGAATGTATATGACTTGTTTGGTGAACATCTGACTGTTCTAAAGGCTTACTCAGGAATCACTACAGATGGCGCTTGGGAGACCACACATGGTACTGGAGATTGAACCAGGATATGTACAGGATAACTGCATTTTCCCCTGTACTTTATCTTTACCCCCTGAATATACTTCTTAATGAGTATGATAAAATTTTTCATTAAAGATCCAATTTCATACCACTTATATGAAAAGAGATTGTGTTCAGATTAAGTCAGGAGTAAATTCTGAGCACATACTGTGCTCAGGAATCACTCCTGGTGGGGCTGGGGGGCCATATGGTTTGTCTTTTTTTTTTTTTTAAGCACCACACTCACACTGTTGTTGGAAAAGAATTTAGCACTTACCCGTACACGGTAATTCTTCCAAAAGTTTATCTAAAGCTCAATAAGAAAAGAGTCCCTTGCACTTGGGGGTTAAAAAGGAGACCAAAGAAGGATATGGTTAGACTAAATATAGTTAGTAAACAAAGATGCTACATGGAGACATTTTTTCATTAGCGTTCTGGTGCAAAAGATGGTTTAATTACCTCATCACCAAAAATTGTAATGGGATCTCTGTAGGGGAGCTAGGGGCAGGCTAGGGTTGGGGTGGGGCACTCTGCTAGAGGGTGTGCTCATGGAACATTGTATGCATGAAACCCCGTCATTAACTGTACTGCATATCATAGTGCTTAAAATTTAAATAAAACAATGAAATTCTGAAAAAAAAATAAGAGATTGTGTTCAACAGGCTAAATGCACACTATGTCTTCAGGATATCTGGTTGAATCCCTGACACCTCATAGTTCCCTGGGTGCTGCTTTAGGAAGAGAGCCAGGATTAGCCCTAATACTGGTTATGATTGAGGAGTGCTTTCTGCCATAATGAAAGTTCTGGCCTCAGACTAATACTCATTTTTTAATGCACATGCTGATTCTTTTCATCGTTAAGTGCAGAACTTTAAGTTGAAAGTAAGTTAAACATTGAGATCTCTGGAACAATTTTTCATTGTAATTCTCTTATTTTCATGTATTTATGATGATGAAACATAAACTATGTGACATTAATCATCATTTTCAATATGCAAAATGCAATTCAATTTGCATTTTTGTTTGCAAAATTTTATATTATTTCCTTTACTGTACTTATTTATATATAGCATATCTCTTCAATTTTTATAATTTTGTCCTTATGGCTGTGATCAATTTTTATTTACTATTCAGCATTCACACAAAGTCATGACCAATATGTGATCATAGTTAATATGTTACATGGAATAATTATTGTCCCATAATAATTCGTAGATTTTGACAACAGTGCTTCTATCTCTTCATCTCTGGCCAATAGCAACGATGTGAAGTTATATTAATGATAGTTAGAGTCACATTACTTTGTATAAAAATCAAAGCTTTAATTATTTATTGACATACAAAACTTTATTAGTTATTTCTATCTAAAGTTCTCAAAAATTATAGAAAGTGGACTGTCATGGTAATGCCATGTTTAGCAGAGTGAAAGAATCAATATATTTCATTAAAAATGGGATAATTATACACCTATTATTGCTGAACCAATTTGATAATTCTACAAACAGATATATGAATCAAACAAGTTTATTAACAAATGAAGTCTTTATATCAAAATAAAAAATCCAAAGATAACCAGTGTTATATTGCAATGAAAATTTACTGGAGAACTTAATGGAAAATACATACATATGAGTTCAATGTTTCTAACAATAAATATTTCTTATTTGGCTATAAAAAGCTTATTAAACTCTCTAAGAGTAACATTTAAAAAGCAACCTTTAAAAATAAATTCCTTGGGACAGAGAGATAGGACAGTGTGCAAGGCAAGTACAGGGTTCTATCCCCAGCACCACATATAGTTTTTGAGCCCTTTCAGAAGTCTGATCCCTGAGCACGGAGTCTTGAGTAAGCCCTGACTACTCTGGGTGTGACTCCCCCCAAAAATTATTTTCACTGGGCCATGGGGCTTAGGAGATTGGCCACAACCAGAGGTTTTCAGGGTTTACTCCTGGATCTGTCCTGAAGAATCAATGCTGGCAGTACTCACTGGACCACATGCTCAGCCAGGAAAGAAATTGGGCACAGCTGCATGCAAGATAAGTTCTTTAACCCTTTATCTCTCCAGCCCTAAAAAAAACTTTCTTAAATTTTAATTCTATATAGCTGAATGTAAGAAGTTCTCAAACACTTTAAAAGCAAAATCAGGGGCCAGAGCGATAGCACAGCGGGTAGGGTGTTTGCCATGCATGCAGCCGACCCAGGTTCGATCCCCAGCATCCGATCTGGTCCTCTGAGCACTGTCAAAAGTAATTCCTGAGTGCAAAGCCGGGAGTAACCCCTGAGCATTGCTGGGTGTGACGCCCCCCCCCCAAAAAAAAGAAAAGAAAAATCAGAAGCTTTGAAACATTTTAATAAACTTACGGAGCTACAGGTTTTCTAATCTATAAAATAATTATTCTGTCATACTGCAAGATAGTATACTATAGCTCCATATTTTAATAGCGTCATAAAATAAAACTGGAGCACTTTTTACATTAAATAATGTAACAATATCCTATATTATTCGGCTGCCGGAGCCCTGGTCGGAGCGGGGAGGAAAGCTCAACCCACTCCCCTCCAAGGGGCCCCCGGCGAGGAACAGCCAGGCGCGGGGGCAGGAGACTGCACTGGTCTCGTCCGGGAGCTGGATTTTATAGTCTCTGAGTCTTGGCCTCTTATGGGATTACACGGCACCAGGGGGCCAGGTGGTGGGTGTGACCCCCGCCTACTGGAATTTGGAGGATCTGGGTGGAGGATGCTCGACTCCAATCCGAGTAGGCTTGGAGATCTCGGCCCTGGAACCCGCGTGGCTTTGTCCCTCTGCCAGTACCTTCATGTGTGCGGAGAGTGGTCTCAGCATGGTGGTGGCTGGTCCTTGAGGTCTTCGGCTGCTGGAGCCCTGGTCGGAGCGGGGAGGAAAGCTCAACCCGGTCCCCTTCAAGGTGTATATTATTAATATACACCTGTGAAATATTCTGCTCTTTACATATAAAAATTGAAGTATCTGATTGCTATTCTCAGTATTGTGAGTATATAAAATAGCCAAAGTAACAGTGTGCTTTCCTTGTTAAAAGTTACACTATGCAAAAATATTTCTGATTATTCAACTCCGTATTTTGTTGATGGATTATACTAATTGCTAACATGTGGACCAATGTGTAAATTTTGTTTAAACTGTACAAAAATTTAAAACCCTGAGGATTTTGTACAACTCTACCTGCTTAATCTTCCAACTAGTGTGTCATATTTAATAGCAACTAATTATTCTCATTTGTGCTCACAATAAATATCAACTATATATAATTTAGATGCAGAAAAAAAGTGAAAGGGAATTTTAAGATTTTATATCTAAGGTTTTAGATAAGACTGTTTCTCATCCATGGACAATTTTATACATAAATGATTATGAGATCTAATTCAGTTTACTTCAAATATATATCAAGAGAAGCTTATTAACCAAATAGATTTATTACTGAAAATGTAACATACTAAAGCTGTTTTCTTTTCCTTGTTTTTCTTTCACTTTGGTATGCTTATAGCTGCTTATCTGCTGCATTATATTTAAAAAATAAATGTTATGTATTTTATTTTTTAAAAATCTGAGGTATCTGTATAGCACTGTCCCCCCATTGTTCATCGATTTGCTCGAGCAGGCACAAGTAACATCTCCATTATGAGACTTGTTACTGTTTTTGGCATATCGAATACATCGACGTTAGCTTGGCAAGCTTTGCTATGTGGGAGTGATCCTCTCCATAGCTTACCGGGCTTTCAAAGAGGGGCGAGCTTACCGGGCTTTCAAAGAGGGGCGAGGAGTCGAACTAGGGTTTGCCACGGTCGGCTGTGTGCAAGGCAAGCACCTTGCCACTGTGCTATTGCTCTGCCCCAAGGTATCAATATTTTAAAATAATTTAGTGGCCTCAATATATTGTTTTCTAATTATACATTTTATTTTATTATCAAGGTTGATGTATTACCTTAAGGCAAAATACGGAAAATATTTCTGCCTTTAAAAGTAAAAAAAGGGGGCTGTAGCAATAGCACAGCGGGTAGGGCGTTTGCCTTGCATGCCAGGTTCGATTCCCAGCATCCCATATGTTCCCCCGAGCACTGCCAGGAGTAATTCCTGAGTGCAGAGCCAGGAGTAACCCGTGAGCATCGCCTGGTGTGACGCAAAAAGCAAAAATAAAATAAAATAAAAGTAAAAGTAAAAAAAGTGACTAATATGAATTTTCACTAAAGTTTGGGAGGAGTCATTTCTTTTAGCTTCAGATAAGTATTGCTAATGTAATACTTGCTTATTTACTTGCACACAAATATTTTATTAATGTGCTCAAAATATATTTATATATATTTAATTATCACTTAGGCAACTTTCTAAATAGTTGTTTTTTTAAATCATGATAAGAGGTTATCCTTATTCTAAATATCATACTCAATGTACAATCTAATGTACTTTGCTTTATAATACTCATTGTACCACAGAATTTAAGCACTGTAGTACAATACAGTCAGCTTGGTAAAAATAAATGTATTCTATCATTATAAAATTAATAAACCATGAATACTGTACTCATATCTATGTTATACCTTTATCAGTCTTAAAAGTTCACAAAAATACCTAGCATTACAAGAGAAAAAATAATAGATTACTAATTCTATCTCCTGAATATATGGTTTCTAAGAAGATATTAAAGTGTCTATGATAGAAAATTATGACTCTTATAACTGAAGTTATGAAATAAAATAGGTAAGAAGCAATGAATTTTAGATTATGTCAACTAAGTACAAGTCATCAAGCAAGCCAAAGACTATAGGACTCAGCAATATCCAAGAAAGCAGCTAACTATATTGTTTCTGAACCTGAGCTGAAAATACTTTCATCCCAATTCTCACTAAAGCCCCGTTAAAACTTATCATTGCAGCTATTTGGTACTGGAAATTCAGCCTGAATCATATTACTTATCAATTAATCTATCTTAAGTAAATACACCAGAATAAAATTGTCTAATTTAAGCAAGTGAATAAAAGTTCTCCCACATGTCAGCCCACGGAAAGTCATGACATAAATTTTTATTTTTCCCCACACAATTATTTGAAAGCTGTATTTGCTTTCTTTCCAGTTAAACAAACAATGTATTCTTACACAAAAATAACTCAGAAGGTTTTTTATTGAGCAATTTTACACAAAAACAGTTGATACTATTTGCTGCCTAAAAGTCAGAAGCACCCCAGACCTCTCTTGATAGTCAGCATCTCATTAATACCTGAATAGCATCAGGGATTAAGCCCAGGCATCTCTTTATACTTTGCCTGGACACTTCCTAACTAGAAAGCCATTTCCCAGGACCTTTTCAGAAGGAACCACAAACAGGGCAACTGTCTTAATCACCATAGGACACGTTTTCTGAGGTTAAAATCACTGAATCATCTTCCAGGTCCCAGGACTGGTAGTGTTTCTTTTCTTCTCTTTCTCCCACATAACCTTATATGTAATATAATGCTGTTCACAGTGTAATTTTGTTTAAACCATTGAAAACTCAATGTTAATTACTCAAACATATACAATACCAACAAGGCATGTTGTCTAAAGAACAGGGACTGTGTGATTATCCTTATTGTAACCTTACTACCTACCCTCAGCCCTTTGCTCAAAGGCAATGATTATTACTTGCTTGTGAAGTGAATAATTTTTTTAAATTGAGATCACTGTCATTGTCACTGTCATCCAATTGTTAGTCGATTTACTCAAGCTGGCACCAGCAACATCTGTATTCCTCCCAGCTCTGAGATTTTAGCAGCCTCTCCTTACTTGTCTTTCTCAACAATTGGAGGCTCTTTCAGGGTCAGAGGAATGAAACCTGTTATCATTACTATTTTTAGCATACCGAATACACCACAGGGAGCTTGCCAAGCTCTGCCCGTGTGGGCGGGATACTCTTGGTAGCTTGCAGGGCTCTCCAAGAGGTAATGGTATAACAATTATGGAAAATGGGCAGGTAGTCTCCCATAATGTGTCATGAGGTCCAGAAAGCAGCCTGGAGCATGGAGGCGGTTGGGTAGTGAAGGTCAGCTGGGTCCCCTGAGGGTGGGGAGAGCTCACCTGCCCCACTCTGGGGCGCTGTGAGTGAAAACAGCCTGACACAGAGTCCTTAAATTGAGACATATGTGGTCAAATAACTGATATACGTTCAAAAAATACTTTACACTTAGGAATATTTTATATGCTAATTGATCATAAGGACTATTATACAATCTATAACAACATGATCACTAAGTGATTTGGAATTAACTTTAATTAAAAAGTTATATCCTGTCAGAATAGGAGACTGAAAATTCTTCAATGGATTATGAATGCTGGGAAAATTTTTGAATCTTTATATATAATAAATATAGTACTCTATCAATTATCAGGTATTCAGAAAGTAGCTGTTTAACAACTATTTCATTCCATTTTAGAAAACTTATTAATGAAAAATACAATTGGATATCTTATAAGAATTCATAGAGGCCAGAGTAGTGATAGCAGAGAAGAACTTGCTTTGCATGCAGCTGATCAAGGTTCAGTCCCCAGCACTCCATATGACACCCCAAGTATGCCAGGGTGACCCTTGAATGCAGAGTCAGGCACACCGCCAAGTTTGTTGCAACATACCCAAAGAAGTCATAATTTTTACCAAGAGGAAATTATAAAAATATATTTTTTAGATTATTTAAGCATTAGTTTAAAAAAATTTAATATGCCTGAACATATATTTGGGATTATTCATGTTATAAGAAATTATCTACTATAACATTTCTAAATAAACACTAAGTAGAACTATTGTTTAAATTATGTCTTCTTATATTCTATCTTTAATAACTTCATTTATATAAGATTATTAAATCATAACTCAAAGTAATGGGTAACTGCTAAGGAAATTTTAAGTTACATAGAAGTTAATACTATTTTGTTAAAAACTATTTCTTTTCTCATCCTAAACCCAAAAGTATATTATTATATACTGTAGTCTCATTTTGGGGCCTTCATACAAACCCTCCAAATACTATTTTCTCTTTACTTAAAATAAAGAAAGAAAAACAGAATATAGAATATCTGAAAAGATGGCTATTTTATATTTAATATCACTTTTTTCTTTTCTTAAATAATTTTCTGGTGGATTACTTCAGTAACTTACGAAGATGTTTTTACACAGTGCCATAATCCACTCTGACAAACTCTCTCTCTCCATATATATCTGTTTATATATAAACATCAGAAATGTAATTTTTGATGCAATGGATGTACATTATGTACTAAGTGTAAAATAGCCAAATTATTAAGATTAAATTCTAAGTCTCAGTTTGAATTGAATAAAAAATGAAAATGGGCATCTGATCCTTACCATGTATTTTTGTTCTACCTAATCTATCCTATTGTCAGTTTCCTGTAATTCTACAACTAGGTCACTTTTTATAGCAATAAAAGTGTATTTTCTATAAAACTTCAAAATAAGAATTTGATATTAATGTTAAGCACTGTAGCACGGCAGCACTATCCTCCCATTGTTCATCAATTTGCTCGAGCGGGCACGAATAACGTCTCACAACAAATTGTGAGACTTGTTACTGTTTTTGGCATAACGAATATGCCCTGGGAGGCTTGCCAGACTCTGCTGTGTGGGCAGATATTCTCAGTAGCTTGCCGGGCTCTCTGAGAGGGGCAGAGGAATCGAACTCGGGTCTGCCGCATGCAAGGCAAACGCCCTACCTGCTGTGCATTTACATACATTTCTCCATAAGAATAGGATGATTCCATAAATTCTACCTCCAAAACATATTTCAAACATCATTCTCATTTTCATCCCTCTGGGCCAGGCTATTTTAATTCTGATAATTCTATCGTAATGCTGAATAAGAGCACAAAACTCTTAATTTACATAATTTTTTTGCTTTGTTCATCTGACACCATTAAGATGTTTCAATAGTTTCCAATTTGAGCCAGGTTACTAAATCTCAACTCCTTACCATAATCTGCTCTCTGTGGGATGAGGTTTCTGGCTATCTTTGACATCTCTTTGTGCTACTCTCTTCCTTGCCCAGAAAACTCCAATCACACTGAACTCAGTTTTTTAAAAGCGTACTCAGTTTTTCAAAAGCTGAGCTTTATTTTCCTTCAAGGTCTTTCCCGGGGTATTTTCCTCTACCTAGAAAGTACTTCCTACTATGTGCAATAATTCTTTCTCTTCCTTGAGAATATGGAAAAAAAAAATCACCTCCCAAGACTGACTTTTCCGAATACCCTGTTTAGCAGGCGCCTCTGTAATTCTCTATTCCCATGCCTGTTATTTCTTCCCTCACAGAATTTCTAATAGCTTTGTTTTTTTCAATCATCTAGTTTTTTCAGTCTCCCTCACTAAAAGTGTCATAAGGGTACAGATAATTCTTTTAACATCCTGTTTTATTCCATAAGCTGAATATTATACCTAAAAACAAATTAAAATAAGGAAAAGGTGTAAATAACGCTTTTTTCATTTCTAAAGAAATCAGAACACTATATCCAACTACCAGAATACTAAAGATATAATATATTCAACTCTATCACATACTTCTAATCCTCTTTATAAGTTTAGTTTGCATGATTTACAATTGTCAATGTGACATGTTTTGTCACGTTTTTTGTCTAGTGTGTTAACTCAATCTCTATTATATCGATACCCTCACGAAATGTTGTGTATGAAGGACAATGAAGAAACTTTCATTACTGTAAGAATTTATTTGACGTACAAGTGAAATAACTTTTCTTCTACCATTTGGGACAAATGAACCACGCAGAGAACAGTACTTGTGTGAGAAAAGAATGAGATTAATTTAGAAAGAGTGTTGGTAAAGAAAATACAATAGACTGATGCTGCCTTTTTAAGTAGATTTACTAAGAATTATAACTAAAGAAATCTACTCAAATATTTTTCTTAGTATTTAATTTTGTATCATAAAAGCAGCCCGAAGTCCTTAAAGGTTAAAAATATTAATAGATATTTCATTAATTTATCTTGTACTTTCCTTTTAGGAAAATCTAAATGAAACTACTTTACTAAAGTTTCTATGTGTTTAAAGAAAATATCAATAAAATTGTATAATTTTATGCAAGAATAAGGTTTTTGAAATGGTCTAATCCCAAATCCAGAGTACACAATATCTAGATAATGATGGCAGATCAATATTAGTAACATTTTATCTCTTTAAATCATAAAGATTAATAAAATCTTAATAGCGACATATTCCAATTTGCACTGTGTAAATGAAATTATATTGTATACAGTTGTATACTTATAAATAAGAAGATATAATATTAAAATCTCTTGCTTTACGCTATGTAGTTTATTTCTGAAAACAAATTTTATTGAAATGAAAGGCTCTTAAAATATTCTTTGCAAATTATCCATTACTTAATATTTCCAATACTTTAATTTTGAATTTTTAAAAAATATTTCAATTCCTCCCTTTCTAGATGAAAAGCTTTAAGCTTTAGTTTGTGAGCAGTACTTAACTGTAGTTTCACTAATTTTAGGCTATACATTTTATTAAATACATAATTTTCTGCTTAAGCATACTCACCTATGTTTACATACAACACCTATATTTACATACAATTCTGAATTTTACAGTTTTATTAAATTAATAAAATTAATAAAAGTTCACAATCAAACTATTTAACTTATATATTTCATTTTTTAATTACCAGGGTAAAAATAACATTTCATAAAATTTAAGTAATTAAATAAATTCATGAGATTATATCCAAACATTAGTGAACTAGTAGTATACAATTAATTATGTTTGGATAACCTAAAAGTTGCATCAAATTTTTTGGCTCAAAAATCCCTACTTCCTAATGTAGAATAAGTTTAAAGTGTAAACCTACTATTGATTGTATTTGATATACTTTCATCTTACATTGGAAATAAGACTGCGATATGTCAATCTAAATGTCCAATACAGTAATAAAAGTTAAAAATCTTTATGTTTTAGGTAAAATTTGCATACAATAATTATTTTTTCAGTAGAAGGAAGATTACTGGGCTAAAAGATATAAATACAAATCCTATTTTCACATAATCAGATAGTGTTCAAGGAAGCAGATCTACAAAAAGTCAGACTGATTACTTTGTCTTTATAGTGCAAAACTTCATAGTCAGTTAAAACACAAGATACTTCTATTAGTCCAGTTACTCTTCATATCATCTGAAGTCCATATCAAAAATTAGTTAACTCTTTTACCATTACCAACATTTTAGCTTAAGTATGGAAAACTGTAGGAGCTAAGAGGATGATGATTCTATCCATTTTAACCATAGGGGTTTTTAATAATAAATTATATCAATTTTAATTTGAATATTCTAATCAAAAGGCAAATTTTATAAAATTAAAATTTACCTTACAAAAAATTACACTTAAAATATAAATTTCATTCAATCATAAGAAAAGATACTAGAAAATAATCTTTGAAATTAAAGATCACTTATATTACAGACATTTGTGTGTATAAAATCTCTTAAATTTTATATTAATCACTTTAAATTGCTTAATACTATAATTCTCAAATGTTCCATAGTTTAAATATAAGATAAATTTTGATTCGTTTTATTAATCAAACTATTAGAAAATACTCCCAAATGTTCATAATAATATTTTGAAATATATTTCATTAGTTTCACGATGTCAGTAATCAAAAGGTATTTAATTTCTAGTCAATATGACTTTAGACTATATAAAGATTTTTAAGAGTAATAATTTCTGATAAGAATATCAGACATAATTTCCTTAACTGTCTTTAGAAAAACTTGTTTAAATTTTATACAACTTAGCCTTAGAGTACTTCATTTACAAGAGTCTTATACAGTGTTTTTAATATATTAACACAAATTCAGTTTTAGTGGAATAACATTAAAGGTAGGGTACTCCAAAGCTTATTCCTACTTAACTTATTGGTAAACGATGTAATGCTCATTCACTAGCTTTAAGCTGATAACTAATTATATTTACTTTGTAAACATTTTACGTATAATGACTTTAAAAGTATGAAAAAGTTATTAGAACAAAAACATATTAGTATAAAATGTTAATCAGTAACATTTCTATGACCTTAAGTCTAACATAAAAATCTGAAAGGTCATACTTCAAATGCTGATACATTGAAAAATGACACTTTAGTCATTAGGAGAATTAGGTGTGTTTTATTTACCTGTCCATAGCCTACGTGCTTATGTGTCATAGACTGCAGGGCAATTATTGTTAAATATTTTGAGTTAACTTGACTCTCAAGGCACACATCTCTTTCGTAGCCCTAAATTCTAACATAATGATAATATGTCTTACATTTTAATTATTAAAAATTGTTTCATTGTTCACAACAAAATCAAAGAAAATATGTTATAATGGTGCTCTATCTTCACAGAATAGAATATTTTATCCCTTTGTTATTGACTGTCAATAGCCTATTTTTTAAAAAGTGAGGGGTGTATACACAGCCAGAGGACAGCAGTTATTAAATGTGATACAATTTTAAAGGCAGGACATTTACGTATAGTTCTCTAAATTTACAAGTAATTCTTTAAATTTACACTTAAAATTGTAAATTGGCAGGCGAAAAAAACAAAGTAACGATTAGGAAAACAGGCCAAAAGCAACAAGCATGTAAGTGAAAACTGGATATTAATCCTGATATTTATAAATAATGATCATGTTTATGATAAAAAATATTTTCCTCTCAGTGCTATTTCACAAAAAGTGTAAGTTTAATTTATGCTGCGCTCCATTCTTACATCGACAAATTACTTTGATATGTCATGCGCTATGAGCAAATGTTAAAAAGGTATGTGTGTTTTATATTTCATGTGTGCGGGTGTGGATTGAACAGTAACTACAACTGAAGTTTTGTGTCTGAAGATATTTAAAAAGTGAAAGCTAACAGGCGACATTGGTGGTCATCACTTTGCCAATGAGAGCATCCAGCCAGGTGCATGCTGGAAAACTTTTACAACTGTTACTTTAGGAGAATTTTGAAAATGCAGGGAAGATTTTTTGATAGATCCTAAATATTTCCAGGAGAAAGTCAATAGGGTCTGTCCCATAAATGACAGAGAGAAAGACAATATTGCCCCAATTCCAAACGCTTCCCCTTTGGTACAGTGGACTTTGACTTTTCTCACGCTCTTCGTCTTCACTACACCAACTTCACCTACAGAAGCAAATGGTCCCTTCAAAAGCCCACATGAATGGGAGCTGGACAAGTTGGACATTGGCACTTAACGCCCTTTCGCTCCCTCGTCCCCGACCCACCCTGCGCCAGCAAAAAAAAGAGAGCTCAGACGAGTGGGGTGGGGGGGGAAGAAAAATCTCTGTGCATCTGGCAGAGGAATAATTTCCAACAAGTCTACGCTCAGTCTGGGGCAAGAAAGCAGACTGAGCGAGGACCCCAAGGTTTCCAGAGGCAAAGGCTTGGCCTTAGGTCACTTGGGTACCCATCTGCTTCACCCCCAGGCAGCGGGTGCATCTACCCAGCTTTGCACGACCACCCCAAGTTCTCCTGCAGCCGGTGTCCCAAACCCTGACCCTCCCCGCCCCCAGTCAGACCGTGCAGCGGGCAGCGGTCCCGGAGCCTCCAGCTGTCCCCCCCCCCCCCCAAAGCTGCTGGTCTTCGCGCATCCCTCTAAACCTTGGAAGCAGTAGACATCACAGTTCGCGAGGTCGCCGGTCGGGTGTTCTACTGTCCCCCCCGTGTGGCGAGCCCAAGACCTCTAACCCGGGACGAAGTTACCTGCCCACGGCGGCCACCCCAAAGCATCGCCCCCTCCAGCCCCCAAACACCTCTGCCTCTCCCACCCCCAAGCCCAGGGCCCGACCTGTCCCTTACCTTGGTTACTGGAGACGTGACTGCAGTCGCCGGGCCACGCCGTCAGCAGGGGCAAGAAGAAGCCCAATTGGCAAAGAAATCCCCGGACTTCGCAGCCCCCCATGACTCTGGGCAGCTCTCGCGTCCTCCCCGTGAAAGAAAAGTGACAGCAGCGCAGCCAGGTCAGAGGTCCAGAGGTCCTGGTCCCAGGCCAGAGGTCCGCGGCCACCTCTTCTTCCTCCTCCTCCGCCTCCGCCGCCGCCTCTTCTTCCTCCTCCGGGGGTGTCCCGGGGCGCCCCTCGCGCGAGGCCCCGGGAGCAGGGCACGAAGGTCCAGGCTGGCCCGGGTGCCGGCGCCGCCGCGTCGGAGGAGGACGCTGCCCGCGGCGCCGGGGAGCTCCGGGCGGCTGGAGGCGAGCGGAGTCGCATCCACCGCCGTGTCCCGCTCGCGCGAGGACTCCTCACTCGGGCTCGGGAGGGCGCGCGCGCAGGAGCGAGCGGGGGGGCGGGGGGCGCGGGCGGGGCGGGGCCGCGCGGGCTGGGGTGGGGTGGGGTGGGGTGGGGGGGGAGGTCGGGGACACCCAGGTGTAGCGGTGCGGCCCGAGCGCCTCGCGGGACTCGCAGCGGGCGCGGGCGCGGGCGGAGACGGAGCGGGCGAGGCGCTGGCGGCGGCCCAGGGGCGCGCTGGGGGCCGCGGGAACTTTCCCCGGGCCGGGCCGCCGGAGGACGCCGGGCGCGGGCGGCGGAGGCGCGGGCTGGGCGAGAGGCACTCGGCGTCCTCAGCCCCCGGCCGCGGGGGCGACCGTCTCCCGGAGTGCGGCCGCCGCCGACCCTCCTCCCCGACGAGCGGCGGCCGCGCGGGCCTGGCGCTCGGGGCTGACCCGCCGGACTGTGGACAGCTCTTCCGAGACCCCACCGAGACCCCCCCAGCACTTCGCTCTCCGTGTCGCCGCGGCCGCGCCGAGCGAGGAGCGCGTTCGGGGGCTACGGCATCCCGGACGACACCTCCTCCCTGGCACTTCTCCGCCTCGCGTCTCTTTGCACGGGCTGGCTTTGGGGCGCGCTGGCAGCTTGGGTCGCCCCCACGGGCGCACCTGGAGAGTCCGAGTAGAGTGTCAGGGGGGTGTGGAGGGCGGCGGCGGCGGCGGCGGCGTTAGCGGTGACTTCTTCTCGGAGAGTCCCGGCAGGTTGCGTGCGCGCGGGCAGGTGCTGCTCGCCTGGGGCTCACTCCATCCAGATCTTGGTGGCGGGGGGACTTCGGGGTCGAGGTCACGACTCGGTCGTCCACCCCTGTCCCCCCGCCCCCCGCGCTCGAGGGTGCCCGGCTTCGGGGGAGTCCGGAGGAGCCGCGGCGCGGCGGCGGCGTCGGAACACGCGGGGCTGCCCTCGCGCGGTGCCCGGAGCGCGGCCGCCGCTAGATCTGCGGCGCCCGGCGCCCTCTCTCGGGGCCCGGAGTAGGGGGGTCGCTCGGCTGCGTCGGAAACCCCCGGGCGTGGACTTAGCGGGGGCGTCGAGGCTCAGAACCCCCACCGGCGGGACGATCTCCCCTTCCCCCGATTGGGAGAGGGGCTCAGCGTCGTGGAGCCTGGCGCGCTCGCGCCCCGGGTGGAGGGGGGCGCCCGGGGCCAGGATGGATTCGCCAGCGCGCGACTGCAGCCGGCTGGGCGCTAGGGGGGGATCGTGGACAACGAAAAACAACCGGAGCGAGCCGGCCGAGGCGGCTTCAGGCACCCGAGGAGGGAAAGAAGTGGCAGAGTCGTCCCCAACTTCAGCGGTTAAGGGCGCTCCGTGGAGCCCCCGGCGGTGGGCCAGTGCGGAGGAAGGGATGTTCTGCAACGCTTGGCACCTCCCAGCTGGTCCCTGCACCGTTTCCCCTCCCGAAGGCCCCTGGGCACCCGCCTGGAAACTGCGAGCGTTTGGAAACACTGGGGAGGAAAAGCGACCCTAAAAGGGAACGCGGGCGGCACAGTCTAGGCAAGGCGATGTTTTCCTGCTGGGGGTGCAGAGGACAAGAGGGCGCAGGAGCCGGGGCGCAGCAGAGGGACGCAGACCCGGAGTGCAAAAGGGGCTAAGGGCCAGCAGGCGGGTGCCCTTTGCAGATTTCCAGCAGAGGAAGGACCCTCCCCCCCCCCGCCCCCCACCTCGGTCGCGCCTCCCTGCCGCGATGTCGCTGTCATTTAGGGTCGCGGAAGGGGGTTTCAGTCACCGCCTTGCCAGCGGCTGCCGAGAGCAGAGGGGAGGGTGGGCGCGTGTCATTGGGGCTGCGTGCAGAGGAACGTGAACGCCCAGAGGGTTTGGGGACGCGAGGCCGGTTTCCCATTGGTGACTGTACTTCCACGCTCATCGCTAACACAAGCACGGCCTCGCCTTAAAGGTGACCAGGCCAGGGAGAGGCTGTGCAGTTCTCTTGGGGGGACCGGGGAGGGGGCGCGAGGGGGGAGGTCGGGGGCGGGGGATAGGGAATCGTCAGGGAATTTAGAGGTGGGGACTTCAGGGAACCAATGCTGATGCTGCTAAAGATCGTTATTAACACGTTCCTTGGTAGTCATTGACCCCAGCTGGGCATTCACCAAAGCAGGGTTGGAACTCATAAACAAAAGTTAAAGAAATACATGATTTCCTCGAAATCATTATGCCTAAATATTCCTAAGAGGAAATCCACGATTCGTTGTTTAAAGCTGTTTTAATTCTACTACCTTGTAGACATTATATATGTATAGAATCATAGCTATATACCGAAGGACCTTTTTCCATAAAACCTTGTTTATAATTAAGTTCGAATTTTAAAACGTTGACACGCGGTGAATAGTTTTACAGACTTCACTCTACAAGGGGGAAAATTGTATTCAAAACTTGTTCACTCCTTTTAAGTGCCTGAAGTATACTGTGGTCTGATAAACTGAGAGAAAATATATACCGTTTATCTCACAAATGTAAAACTATTTCTACATAATCTTCATGTTTAGAATTCTGCTTGCAATCGCTTCTCGGCCTTTTGGCTAAGATCAAGTGTAGAATTCCACTTGCAAAGATTTGATTTTAAATGAGACGTCACTAGAAAGACTTGAACATTTAAAATAAAACCTTTTGGATAAAATATTTTTAAATAAAAGATTTAAATTAAATTTTGCGGTTTTGCTTGAGTGAGACTACATTATAAATGGAAGAACTTTTTAAAAAATGAGTCTATAAGACTATGGTTCTAACAGTGGGAAAAAAGGGAAAAAGAGGAGAACGGGCAAGAAAGAAGGGGGAAACTAAGGTTTATCACTGTAACTCATAAATCCTGGCATAATATATGCCACAGATCTATTACTTCTGATTAACAATCACAGGTTTGTTAAAATGGATTTTTATCATTGTCTTTAAACTAAGCTATTAATTTACATTTTTTCCCTCAGCAAGTCATTCAAACATGACCTCCTATTACTTACCTAGTAAGAAAATTGATACTCATACTGTGGAGTTTTTTTGGTAATTAAAATTGTCATAT
This sequence comes from Sorex fumeus, assembly GCF_029834395.1. Taxonomy (NCBI): domain Eukaryota; kingdom Metazoa; phylum Chordata; class Mammalia; order Eulipotyphla; family Soricidae; genus Sorex; species Sorex fumeus. The sequence goes on from NW_026606186.1 coordinate 3,339,611, forward strand.
TTTCTCAATATTAAAATAAGACATGCTTCATTTGTTTAGATACAGTACAATAAAGTCTAGACGATAATGACCTCAAGAAAGAAAATGAATTAAAATATAATTATCACTCCCTTTGTGATGATATTTCATGTATTTGACATAATTATCAATTACAAAATATGATAGTATATGTAGTTATACACATACATATTCTTCATGTATGCTATACACTTACAATTCTCATTCTCAAATATTTGTTATGTTCTTACATGTGCATAATTTCTTTTATTCAGAGGATATTTAATTATAAATACAATAATTTGCTTATCAAAGCTAACTTTTAATTTGAAATACATATATGCTTATTTTCTCTGAGCTTGAAGCAACTGCACTGAACAGAAATGTAGGTCCTTGTTGATTTTCTGTAGGGTTGATATATTTGCTGACATGTGACAGCTTCAAAATTATAAGCCACTCAATGAACCAGATGCAATATTCATGTAGATTTATCTGCACTTGTCTGTTTGAATCATATCTGCATTCAGAAAAGCATTCATGTCTCATTTTTCAGTACAATATAGTTCAGAATTCCTTTGTATTCTCAGACCACTGTTTTTCATGATATATGTGGTTTGGACTCAGGTAAGAATGATAATATTTCTAATAAAGAATATCTGACACTAAATGCTAGCTTAATCGTTCATTTGCAGTAAAAAAAAATACTGTTAACAAACACTGTTTGCTTTCTAAATTGATGAAAGGAGGAGACACTTAGGGTTCAATTAATTCTGTTGAAGGGGAAAAAAAGTATTGTAATCAGAGCAATGGTTAATACTCAACATGTTTAAAGGATTTAGAAAGTCTTAAGTATTTTATTCTGGTAGAAGAGTAAATTAACCCATTTATATCTGCAATTTTCATTCCCTAAGATCAAGGCAAAAGCTACATAAGTAAAAAGAGTGTTGATCCTCAAGTTTGTAGAATATCAGGTATTAAAATAGTATAAGTTTTAAATATATAAAATTATCTTCTTTAATATAAAATTGGGACATAATATAGAATTATTGTTACATAGACAGACGTATAACAGCATATAGCAATATTTTCCTATCGTTAAATGTGTATTCAAAACAATCAATTGTATGTTTTGGAATGGATAGCTAAAGTAAAAAATATGATCAGAAAAAAAACTTATTCCAGAAAGTTTGAGATTAGAAGATATATTTTTTCTGAAAAAAAGACAGTGTATTTTATTGTACTGCCAGAATATTAACTTAAAAAGATCTCACAAAATATTGACAGATATTAATTTAAAATCATTAAAATAAATATTAACAAAATATATTAAATATTAAATACAATAGAAAAATATTGACTTTAATATTTCACAGAGAAAGGTGTTTAAACATCTTATGGTTTGGTTTTCTATGATAGTGCATTAGTTTTGCCTTATATACTATTTCATAGTAATGATAATATATCTATATCTGTTTATAAGTATATGTATATTTCTATCAATTATAACTTTCTAGTATTCTTGCAACTTATCAACAATTCATCAAGTGAGTTTCATTAGTATTTGTGCTGAAGAGTATACGATGATAGCTTAGCTTTACTTTCTACTCATCAGTTTATATTATACTGAAGGCCACATATGTATGAATTAATCCAATAAAAATCATTCACTGTTATCCAAAAATCAAGTAAGATTATTATAGCTAAGTTAGAGAAAACAATCATACTCTCACCCTCTAAGGCATGGATTTCTACTATTACTATTTTTGCTTGAGTTAAGCTTTCTCTCATAGATTTGTTTGTCCTCTGAAAATTGCATCCTAGAACTTTCACTCACATTAAAAATAATACTAAAAGTCATGTACAGTGACCTTACAATTCAGCCTACAAAATTGACTCCTTAGTCTGTGTGAAATAAAGTAGTCCCTAAAAGTTATTTAAATGAAATTTTGTACATAATGTATTAAATTATATTTTAAAGTTATGTTGGTTGTATAAATTGCATATTATTCAACTTCTCTTTTACCAAACAGAATGGCAATCTGTTTCAAAATATCTTTGTTTTTACTAAATTACAATGAATATTATTAAAGAGCATACCAAAATATCAAGCAGAAAACAACTGATGATAGTAAAACCACCTTTTAACAAACCTTTTCATGTTACAATATTCACAATTTTTTACATTAAAACAGATGACATACCAATATCGGAGGAACACTACCATTACTTTTTCTTAAGTATCCAAGTTACAATTCTAATTAATATAGACAGAATACCTTGTTTGCACTATACCTGTATTAAGACACATCGTGTCCTGCTTATAATAGAGATATCAAATACTATAAAGAAAGATAAAGATAGGCTCTGCAGTAAAAATACTTGACTATATCAGCTAGTTATATGTTAGTTTAAGAATTTTATCCATATACATAACCATTGGTAGGTAAATTAAGTATTTATGTGAATAGATTTAAGTATAATAATAAAATCAAATTATGGATAGATTAAAATTGTCTAGTGAAAAAAAGTGACTCCTTAATATATCTTTTGAACTGCATTGCATGGATAAAGTTCTATTTTAAAAGTTTCACATTTCAGTTTGCAATCTAGAAACTTGTTTGTGTTCTTGAAGTTCTTTTATATAGATTTATTTATTGCTTTACATTAAACTTATTCTAAAAAAAGAACAAGCACTGAGTGTTAACTCACTCTATTTCCAAATAGTGGTAATCCCATGAAAATTTCATATGAAATTTTAATATTTACCCTTTTTTAATATTTTAATATTATTTTGTGATATTTTAATTTCATATGAAATTTTAATATTTACCTTTCCTTTTGTGTCAGGAATTCTCTTATCACTCAAATCATACTAGTATTTACTATGGCTATTGAAATGACTACATGGAACATAAATATTTTCAAATCTTAAGTGATTTAAATGTCTGAGGAACTCATCTAAATTAATCAGTTAACAATTAGCTTATGGTTCTTCATATTCTCACCTAATTTCCCTACATAGACTTGATCATTTTTTTTTGAAGAACTTTGAAAACTCATTAAGGGAAATAGCATATTTGTTTTACATCTCTTAATATATGAGTTAAATAATAATGTTTAAATAATAATTATATACATCACGTATCTTTATCTGGTCTGGGGTGGAGCGATAGCATAGCGGGTAGGGCATTTGCCTTGCGCACAGCCAGCCCGGCCAAGCTGGGTTTGATTCCTCCGCCCCTCTTGGAAAGCCTGGCAAGCTACCGAGAGTATCTCTCCTGCACGGCAAAGTCTGGCAAGCCACCCATGACGTATTCAATATGCCAAACACAGTAACAACAACTACAACAACTTTCACAATGGAGACGTTACTGGGCCCGCTCGAGCAAATCAATGAACAACGGGAGGACAGTGACAGTGATAGTGACAAAATGTGTAAGAAAAATAATTATGTTTATGCTAATTTTCAAATGGGAAAGGTAAATTTCTTTGCACATTGAAAATATGTACAATTTCCAAATAAAATACAAAGTTTATATATCTATCTAAAATAAATATTTAATATTTTAATGCCCAATACAGATAGATGTTCTGTATCTACACTGTGCGTCATATCCACATGAAGCTTTTGAATGTTTTAGCTATTTAGAGTGAACAAAGAACTGACCTTAATTTATTTTTGGTTTTCCTTTTTGTTTTGCTTCTTAAGCCACTCCTGGCAATGCTCAAGGCTTACTCCAGACAGGCTTTGGGAATCATATGTGGTGCCAGGGATTGAAACCAGGACACCATATGCAAGACAAATGCTCTGCCCTCTGTATTATCAACACTCTGGCCTCTCAAAAAATGATTTTTAAAGTTTAGTATATTTCAATCAATTTAAAATTAGATAGCCGTATATGGTATTGCATAGTATATATTTTAGTATTTAAACTGTCAGCAATGCTTATTTCACACAGTCTTTGCATCTTACATTGAGTAAGGTATTAAAAGTAATTATGGAAATTACTTACTTGTTATAATTATTATAATTACTCATTATAATTATTATTATAAATTATAATATTAATGAAATTATAATATTAAGATAAATTTAATTCTAAATGAAAATAACTAATTTCCTTAATCTTGGATGCTTCAATTCTATTTGCTTCTTACTGTTTTTGTTTATTCCATGTGCTTGGAAGCTACTCTGTGCTCTAGGCGAGGAGGCACTTCAAGCTGTGTGAGTATCCATGTGATGCTGGGGATTAAACCTGTGCCTCTTCCTACCGTACATGCACTAAACCCATTGAACTATCCATCTCATCAAGAATGAAACAATTCAACGAAGATGCAGTACCTGCCACCAATACTTCTCAGCCCACTAAGTCTGTCATACTGTTCTGGGCTCCAAAAATAAATGCTCTGACTGGAGGAATTCAGTAATAGTAGCAAAGTCTCCCAAAACTATCCTTTGCTAGGATTCGTCCAAGAAACAGCAAGACTTTGTTTTTCATTTAGATACAAGCATTTGGTTTTTGTTTTGTATTGTTTCACTTTTAAAATTTTCTATTTAAATGTAAAAATGTTGCCATTTTATATATAAAAAAATCCCATTTTCATGTTAATAGATTTTAAAGTGTGTTCACAGAAAAACAGCATCTGCTTAGCACTGTTTCATCTATATCTTCCTAAAGTTTGTCACTTGATGTCATCCTCCTTAAACTTTATTCATAAGCATCATGTAAAAGAAAATTCACAAATTGTGATCATGTCTTAAAGAACTCTATGATAAAAAGTATTATTTCTATTAGAAGTTAAATAATATTTACTATGTGCCAGACATGTTACACATACAAATATGCATTTCAGAAAAGAATTACAAACGATCATTTCAAATAGGAATTCTATTGATCCTTAAAACAGCACTCTGAAGTAATTGCTAATATTATCCACATTTTATTTATAAAGAAGCTAAAGCACAGAAATTACTTGGACTCACCTAACCTGAAAATGGTAATGGAAGGTGTAAGCCCAGGCTGGCTGACTCTAGTATCTATGCTAACTCTAATTCACCCAAGTACATAAAAACATTCATATAGTTTGCATATATCTAAGTAATATATAATTAAGTTCAGTGAAATTAAGTTTAGGTTATGGGATATTTTCCTTTCCCCAGATGTGAATGGGTTCTCAAATGAGAAAATGTTCTTTTCTTTCTCACTGATCAGCTTTTATATACTTGTGGTATTTCTCTTTTTAAAAACCTCTTTCTCTTAAATCATACCCGTCTCCAAATAGTGCTAGGTTGTCTTTATTCAAGTATAGTACCTCATAGTCCAAGGAGAATTGGCTTTCGAGGCACTGGATATCAAAGCAATAAAGAAAACATTCAAATCTATTTCATATAAGACATATTCTAGTACTAATATGAGTTAAGTGTTTATCAGGTATTTTACAGGTGCTATTGTATTAAAATGAATGGCCTTAATAGTAGATATTGTTGTGTCCATTTTACAAACAACAAATCCAAAGCACATAATTAATATGCTAATATGAAGTGGGGCAATTTATCTAAGGCCTATATACTTTTATTAATTAATACATTCATATTATTTTAGTTACAAATAAGAGGGAAGCAGAAAAGTGAGCTCTTATTTAGTACAGGTAATAGTATTCAACTAGAGTCTCATGTGTGTTCTCATGAAAGTATGTATTATGCCCTGTAAAAATTTTACAATAAAAGCAATACAGGTTTATTTCTAAAACAAGGTTACTAAATTTATTTGACTACAGCTTTATGTTCATAAAAAATATCCCACAATGCTTTCCTGAAATGAGCCTTCTTTAAATGAACAAACAGAAAGCACTAACTTTTTGTTCAAGGCCACTAGTATATCCTTGTCCTTTTGTGTTTCTTGGGTCAACGGGTTGTTACACAGAAGGATAAAGGGATGTGGGAAGGTAAATATAGTCTATTAGAAAGCTAACTCCTCTTTTAGAATATCTATATTTAAGGTCAGTTGGTTATTTAATATCTTGGTGTGAGGGAGAATGGAGCTGAAGATTAGAATTTCCATAAAAGATAGGCGGTCATCTTTGCTTTTATTTGGGTTCCTAAATGACAAAGATTGGTTAACAAAGTTAGCTAGTGTGGGTATTTTCTTTCATAGCATATATAAGCATAGATGTGCATTCATGTATGTGTGTATATATGTACACACATATGCTTATCAGATCTCCCTTTTGCATTGAGGGATTAAATGAAAGTTTATTTTAGGTTGTCTACTCAGGAAGCAGACGACTAGTACTCTTCTCCACTCTAAAAAAGAATATATATATGTAGTTAATTTTATGAAAACCACTGTTCATTTCAGTAGTCTTTGTTCTCTCCAGAAATGCAATTCTATTCCTATAGAATGGGCTTTGATTTTGTCTGCCAGCATATTGCTATTTTTTGCCACTCTGTGGGAATGAGGGTAAAAGTTATTTTTGTCACCACCGAACTGGAAGAGTACCTCATGTCTGATTCAAATAATTGTACAACACTTGTTAAACTTGATGTTTTGATAGTGAGCAGATACCACAGTATAGCAAAGCCAATTACCTACGTGCATTTACAAAGAAAATGTATGTGGATCCCTTCCATGCTAGTTGGATCTACATGGCAGTAAAAGGACTTAGAGAAGGATTATGGGAAAACGTCATGAAAAAAATGTCTTGCAGCAAGGCTAAAATAAAAGTACACGTTGAGAGAGACTCATTAGACCACTTCAAACACACAGTTTGTTGCATGTGAATACCAGAGAGCTTGTTCGTGGTTTACTCCTGAAATTGCAGTTTTAAGGGCAAAAAATAATAACTTTATTATATTCATAGACTTCACAGGTCAGGAATTTAGTCAAGGCATAGTAGAAAAGAAAGGCAGTTCATTTCATAGGCTGAGGCCTCAGCTAAAATGAATCAAAATTTGTGGTTGACTCAAGGCTTTTTCACCTCATTTGGCAGTTGATACTGTTCCGTGACTCAGGTGGGACTGTCAGTCAGAGTTCCTAGCTTTTATCTGTCCATGTGGTTCCATGCTCCTTCAGTGCCTTAATGCCGGACATCAAACTGAGAAGAACATGAATGAATGTAAGATCATGTCGTGGTCATTTTGGAAAATATAACCTATCATACCTGAAAAAACCCTAAGACATTTGTGAAAACAAATAGGATTGACTGCAGTGGAACCTAAAATTATGGGACAAAAGAATGGGAAGGACAAATGGGAAGAATACTCCATCAGGTTATTTTGAATTAGTATCATATAAACACTAAGAAATTGTAGGATTCTGTTAATAAAAACAAACAGTAGATTACCAAGGAAATTAAAATTAGAACAGCAATAATATGTCACTATACACTTAATAGTATGAACAAAACCTAGAAACTAATACTATCATATACAGACAAGGAGTGGAACAACAGTACTCTAATTGCTAGAGGAAATGCAAATTTACAGCTATTAGGTAGATAGTTCTGCAGGGTTTTTTTCTTTGGATTTTTTCTTTTTTTTTTTTCTTTTCAAAATTTGGAATCAAAGAAGAGATTCCAAATTTTGAAAAAAAAAAAAAGAATAAAAAGCTAAGAGGATGAAGAACCTGAATTTTATTCAGGAACCTGAAAAGAAATGAACCATCAAGTCAACAAAAGACATGAGAGATACTTAAATACACATTACTAATTCAATTTATTTTACATTCTGAAAATACCAATATCATAAATATAATTTAAAAATCAGTGATCGTCAGGGATTGGCTGGCAGGGAAGAGAAGATGAGGGATTTTAAGGCAGTGAAAATACTTTGTATTCACAATGATGGGTACATTTATATCATTAGAAAACCATAAAATGTACAATGTCAAAATTGAATTGAACAGTGAACTAAAAAATATATTCATGGAAAAATATATTCATTATAAAGAAGATATGCCTGGGTAGGGAACATTAATATTGGTGAATACTGTGCATTTTGGGGGGCAGGGATATGTGGAAAATATAGGCATCTTGCTCTTAATATTTATGTAGACCTAAAAGTAGAAATTTTTACAAAAATAAGACAGAGAAAACAGTGATGCTTAGAGATGTGGAAGTATTAACAGTGAGGTGGAATAGATAAAAAACTTCTCAGTTCAAGTTAATTGCAGTGATAGAGTGCTAGAGATGAATAAATTTGCTTCAAACAATAGTAACTCATGAAAAAGAAAAATGTCTGGGATAAATAAAAAGAAATAAAAAGAGAGGAGTGACCCAGTCCAAGCAAAATTTTTCCTGTTCCTTTAATTATTTTCCTCTTCTAGTGGGCAAAACAGTATGTATATATTGAGAAGACTGTTCAATGTGAAGAAACAATAGTTACAGCATTAAACCTGAAATGAATAGATTCCTTCAGGTTTTAAAATCAGAGTTGGAGGAGTAAACAAATATATTAAGAAATATCAGCCTTAATTAGTATTTAGTTTTTCTATGGATAGCTCTTATTCTAAATTAAGTCTATGATTATGTAGTCACCTAACTTCTAGTCATCTTAAGACAGAATTTTACTGGAATGTGTACAAATGTATGTATTGCTGAGAAAAAATTTCTTCTTCACTGAAAAAAAATCATAAAGAGACAGAAGGAAATCAAAATGGGTTTTTATTTAAATAGCAGTTCATAAATTTTATGTTTAACACATCAGTTGTGTATATGTTCTTTGTTCTTAGTTTGGCCTTCTAGAAATTCACCTCATGGTTTTGCCTAGTCAATGTTCTGTTTCTAGTACATTACTGTAAAATAAAATTCTTTGATTCTTTTCTACTAGCAAGGACATAAAAATCATGCATCCTTTGTTGAATCTTACTTAGATGAATCTCAATCAGAGAGACAAGGAAATAGATCCATAGTAATAGAAATATTGAGTCATAATGTTTCCAATGACTTTTGTTTCAAACTGTTGGCGCTTCCATTTTAGAAATGGATTTCTGTTCTCATCCTGCTAGCTTTCTGTTTAAATCTTGGCCCAACTGTTTCCTTGCAGTGTAAGTTATGCATTCTAGGACAGTAGTAACTTGATCCACATAGTAACTGGTTCACTTGTATTCAAGACATTACTTTATGTGAGAGTTGGTTTAAGATATAGAGTGAAAGTTAACTAGTCTTAGACACTGCAATGAAGATTTTATGACCTTTGCTCTATTGTTCAGAGTTGTAGTGCCCAGGTGTGACATTACTTTATGAAGAACTGGAACAGCTTTGCTTCAGTGGCCATTTGACACTTGACAGTGAGAGAAGGATTAGAAGACTACCAAAATCAACCTAAAAGTCATCACTTCTGAGAACTCACTTAACTCTTTTGCAGAAGGGAAAGACTTAACTGTGCACATAAATAATCCTGCATTTGCAAAATTGTTTTGAATTGAATAATCAATAACAACCCTAAATGCCAACAATATATGCCAACAATATTATGCCAACAATATGTAATAACACAATTGAAATCAACTAGTTCACAAATAAATAAATATGCTGTATCTTAATTGCCTTTTAAGAGTAGATAAATTTGTTGAAATTAACAAGACAGAATGTATTAACATAAATAAGTGGAAAATATTTGTGATATGAGAAGCATTTTGAAAATATCCCTAAAGGTGATTTCTATTTGAATTACCTATAAACTATTTTCTTATAAGTAGAGTTACACAATTGTTAGTAATACCTGATAAGACACTAGGATTTAAATAATGTGGTCCATAAGATTCTGCTAACTTTTCATTAGTGTCTAGAAAAAACTATGCAGAACTATACAGTCAAAGAGAAGTACTGATATGACCGTATTACGGTGTTCTAGGATTTGTGTAAATATGATGAATTTTTTTCTAAAATCATAGTGAAACAAAAGCTTTCTATGATAAAAACACAATTACATCTCATATTATTTCTAGCTGTAAGCCAGAGAAAGTGTTCAAATAAATCTAGAACAAATAGAAACAATACACATAAAAGGGATGTTCAGCTATTATGTTTCTAATATGACTGCTTAGAATACATGATTTATTTCTTTCATCAATAATAGTTTTAAGTCCATCTTGACAATAATTAACCATCTTGACAAAAATTGCTTAGTAGCTAAACAAATACAACAATGAAGAAGTTTATGATCAACTGATTTCTGTTTTATTTTATTTGTATAACTATTTCTAGGCTTTAAAAGTAAACAGAATACAGTAACTTGTATTTAAAATAAAGGCTACATTTATAGTTACTACATTTCTTGGAGAAAAACTTGTGGATACAGTTGCATCTAAGTCATAATTTTGTGTATACACTTAGGCAGATTCAAAATGACTACTGGAAGAATATTTATCTATAGTGTGTATCCCCTTATATTCCATTCCCAAATTTTATGAGATGGGTTTTTAATCTACATCGGAATACTGGTAGGACTTTTGGGGGGATATATAATACATGAATATGGCTGCACTATCTTCATGAAATGATATATAATATACAAATAATATTTTATAATAAATAAATTTATTATATATTTATATGGATAAATATATATAAATGATATCTAATAATTGAAGATGGCTGCACTATATGAAATATCTTCTTTCTGAGATATACATGCTCTTCCTTACATCTTGCATATAATTTAAAATACTTCTATGAGGGCCTGAGTACAGTGGGAAGGGCACTGAATTTACATGAAGTTGACCCCTTTTCATTCCCCAATACCCTTTGTGGTAACCCAAGGTCTGTCAGGAGTGATCCCTGAGAGAAGAGCCAGGAGTAAGCCTGAGCATTGCTGTGTTTGACCCCCAAACAAACAGACAAAACAAAACACCTATGCCGATTACTCTGGGGATATATGCACATATTGCTGATTAAATCCTTCAGTTGGATTTTTTTTCTTTTTTTATTAGTGAAAAACCATGAGGTACAGTTATAGGCTTACAAATTTTGTGCTTGGGTTTCAGTTATACAATGATCAAGTGCCCATCCCTCCACCAGTGCCCGTCATCCATCCCCACGGGTCCCAGCATCCCCCCCCAACACTCATTCCCCCCCGCCCCGTCCCATCCTGCCTCTGTGGCAGGGTATTCCCCCTTGTTCTCTCTCTCTTCTTTTGGGTACTGTGTTTTGCAAGAGAGGCTTTGAGTGGCAATCATGTTTGGTCTATCGACTACTTTTAGCATGCTTCTCCCACCCTGGGAGGGCCCTCACAACACCCTTCATTTGGTACTCTCTTCACTATATGAGCTTCCTTTTCACCTAGAGCCTGTGGCTGGCCTTCCATTCATGGAGCAAAATTCCTGGTACTAATCTCAGCCATTCGTGGGTGTTAATCTCCCTTTTTGTTGCTTTATGTTCCCCAGATGAATGCAATCTTTCTGTGTCTATCCCGCTCTTTCTGACTCATTTCGCTTAACATGATACTTTCCATGTTATGACCTCAACATCAGACCAGAATCCATAATGTTTATTGAAGACAAAGTCGGCAAAACTCTCCATGATATTGAAGCTAATGGTATCTTCAAAGATGTCACGCCACTGGCCGAGCAAGTGAAAACAGAGATAGACAAATGGGACTATCTTAAACTAAGAAGCTTCTGCACCTCAAAAGAAACATTGACCAAAATACAAAGACAGCCTACAGAATGGGAAAGGATATTCACCAAGTACACATCCGACAAGGGGTTGATATCAAGGATATACAAGGTACTGGTTAAACTCCACAAGAAGAAATCACCCAACCCCATCAAAAAATGGGGTGAGGAAATGAACAGAAACTTTCGCAAAGAAGAAATTCGAATGGCAAAAAGTCACATGAGAAAATTCTCTACATCACTAATCATCAGAGAGATGCAGATCAAAACCACAATGAGATACCATCTCACACCTCAGAGACTGGCCCACATCCACAAGAACAAAAGCAACCGGTGCTGGCGCGGATGTGGCAAGAAAGGGACCCTCCTTCACTGCTGGTGGGAATGCCGGCTGGTCCAACCCTTTTGGAAAGCAGTATGGACGACTCTCAAAAAATTAGAATTTGATCTGCCATTTGACCCAGCTATAGCACTCCTGGGAATATATCCCAGAGAGGCAAAAAGGTATAGTCGAAGTGACATCTGCAATTGTTTGTTCATTGCAGCACTCTTTACAATAGCCAGAATCTGGAAAAAACCTGAGTGCCCAAGAACAGATGACTGGTTAAAAAAAACTTTGGTACATTTACACAATGGAGTACTATGTAGCTGTTAGAAAAGATGAAGTTATGAAATTTACATACAAGTGGTACTACATGGAAAGTATCATGTTAAGCGAAATGATTCAGTTGGATTTTAAGGTTATTTATCTCAGAAAAAAAAAACTCCAAGAGAATAACAATTTCACTCTATGGTAAGATTTTTGTTATCTTTTGTTTAAACTATTGTATCTAGATTTTGAGAAAACGATTAATTCTTCCCAATCTCTTTGTTTTAGTCACTACCTTTTCTCTTTTTTCTTTTGAAAAGATTTTATAACTAAAGTACTATTATCAAGGTGATTTAGTTTCTAATCTAAATTCTGAACATTATTATATATGTAATCTTGGTTGGATAATTTACAACCTTCAGGACTAAATTAATCTCTTTAAAATTTTAGGAAATTAAAGCAGATTATCTTGCTAACTTTTGTTGGTTTAAAATTGCACAATTCAAAAACATGCAAAACAAGAAAATTACTGGACAAATATCAAAAGCTAATTTGAAAAGATTATAAAATTGAATTGGGTAGTTAGTGTAAATTATATATTGCAATGAACTAAAGTAAGAATGTAAAGATAAATTACTTTAGACTGATTAACATATATTAATAAGAGAAATTATATATATATATATCAATAAGAGAAAACATATCAATTTCTCTATGAAAAAGTCTTCATTGACTTCTACAACAAATAAACATCATTCTCATGTATAAGGGATATTGGATAACGTAACTGAAACTGTATTCAGTTTTAGCATTAAGTCACTATTTCTATACTTCCATAGCACATGGACAAATTGTAACCCACACATACCACACATACCATACTGCATATATATGTGTTTTTTTTAGTTGTGCACTGTCTAGTAACTGAATTTTAGTTAATTTTCACTGGATGTTCAATATACCTTGAAAGCAGATATATAATGAGGAGATACAGAATCAGTCCTCAGAGGATGCCAAATGTAAATAAATGTTCTACTGTCTCCTTTTCAAAATAATAAAATTGTAATATTATAATAATAATTTTATTCAGTGATCTCCCTGGAATCACTGGGAGAAAAAAGAAGAAAAAGAAGAAGAAGAAGCATCGAAAGAGAAGTTCAGACTGCGAAGATGAAGAAAAGAAACAGGAAAACTGAAGAAGGCACTGAATGCCAAGAAGGTCTGCCTTCTTCATGTCAAGGAGATCATGCAGATGGATGAGAGAAAGCGGCCGTACAATAGTTATCTATGAAACCAGGGAGCCCACAAAGGAAGAGATGGAAGCCTACAGAATGAAATGCCAGAGGCCAGACATTCCGGTGCCCCCCCATCTTAGCACAGTAGAGACTAGTCACAGAAATCACCCCAGATACACAGTGAACTCACTCTTCTCAGCTTCTTGCCAAAGATGAGAAACAGAAAAAATGGTGTCCGCTCTTCATGCTGCCTGACTAAAATAATAAAACTTCAGAAGTTGCATAGTAAATTCATTCCTCTCCACAGTGATGATGGACTGGAGCAATAGCACAGCGGGTAGGGCGTTTGCCTTACACGCAGACAATCTGGGTTGGATTCCTCCGTCCCTGCCGGAGAGCCTGGCAAGCTGCCGAGGGTATCCCACCCACATGGCAGACCTAGAAAGCTCCCCATGAGATATTCGATATGCCAAAAACAGTAACAACAAGTCTCACAATGGAGACATTACTGGTGCCCACTCAAGCAAATCAATGAACAACAGGATGACAGTGCTGTGCTACAGTGATCTTTGGAATCTTCCTTCTTTAGGTGAACAAATAGAAACCAATTGTGCGAGAAACCATTACTACCATCCTTTGTATTCTTCAAGCTCCCCTCCCAGGGGGTGGTATAGCCCACTTGGAAAACACTGTGAAATACCTATTTCTCATGTTATCACTTAAAAGTTTCCAGAACCATATATAGAAACATGATTTAGAAGTGTATCTGATAGCTGTGATAACACAAACAAGTAAAAAGATTTGTTTTGAGCTAGTAATGCAGTTTAGCTTAAAACAAAGAAGAAAAGAATGACATCTTAGGAGCACTTTTCTAATAGATGAATTACTTGAAGTGAATCTACAAAAATTGTCAGTTTTTGCATCAATTTGATCTTGTAATTGATACTGGCAATTAGTATACAATTTTACAGTGTTTATAAGACATGATGTAAAATAAGAGTAAGAGTGACCATCTTACAATGACCATAATCAGAGAGACAATCATACTAAGTCAAATGAGGACACTGACACATCTCTCAAGTGGGTTTAACCCTTTCTTTGGATTGGATCAAGAATTTTGAATCAGAAATGTCTGTATCAAGTAATTCAAAACTTTCCTGAGCACTTAAATAACTAATGTATTAAGAGAATTGGATCTTAAGAAATAAAAAGTAAATGAAACTAATGGTAAGTGTCATTAGTTGACCATAGTTTGCTAAACTGATTTGTAAAAAATTAAAACTATACTGAAGAAGCTGATACATTTCTGATATATAAGTGAAATTCTCAGATAATTTAAAATTTTAAGTGTTGGCTCAATTTAAAGATTTTGCTTGTTTTTGTTTTTGTTTGGGGTCACACCAGGTGTTACTAAGGACTTTCTAGTGGCTCTGCTCTCAGGGTTCACTCCTGGCTGGGACCATATCAGGGATCTAAACTGGTTGGCCATTTGCAAGATGAGTTCCTTACCTGCTATACTATTGATTCTTCCCCTTAATTTAAAGATATTTAATTGATATTGATATTACTAATGTTATATAAAAGTCATTGGCTAGTGCCTTAGCAATTCTTTTAGACATCCTTTTAGGTAAAAACATAGCAATGCAATCTTCTAATTCTAGATTTCCTATGGCTGTAGGATTGGAAGAATTCTGACATTTAAGTTTCTAACAATTATTTTCAGCTAATGAATTCTTGGAATATTGATATAAAGTTTAGAAGCTGCCAAATTTGTTCTAGACATCTGTTGGCTCTCTGTGCTCATTAGTGGAATAAACAACCCTCTTATAGATAATGGGTATGGAACGTGTAACCACGCAGACTTTTCATCAAGTTTCTTCAGACTTGGAAAGAATATCTTCTTGTTATTTAAACCAAGTAGTTTAGATTTTCATTTTTAATAACAATCATAGTTTGTACAAATGTATATGTAAATTTAGAAGATAAGAACTTTTCTCTGGGGTCATCATTATTCCATGACCTAAAAATGGAGTATAATAGAATAGGTCATAATTTTAATAAAAAACAACTACTCAATTATAAAATATAATATTTCCCTTTGAATTTCTAATCAATGTGATTCACAGTAATTTCTTACTAGTATACCTAAGGTAGTCTAGTATTAACTCATTAATATAATGATTGATAGTTTTTGTTCATTTAACAGAAGAAATGTAATGTCTTCACTGGGCATTGGACAAAGCGTTACTTGAACACAGAAAAAATGAACATAGTGATAACTTATAACTAGTAAATTGGAATCAGGTGAGGTAAGAACAAAAGACTTCCACATGGGTTTTTAGGTAAACATCAAAGAGTTAAGTAAGTGAATATTGAAAATATAGTTCATAATTTTCATTGAGAGAAGTAAGCATCTGTCAGCTTCTGCATAATCAAGTGAAATTTGGTCAGAATCATTCTATAACTTGAGCCATCAACATGGCTAATGTCAACAAAGTTCCAAATTCTCAAGATTATAATTAAGATATATCAAGTTACTCAATGTCTGTCCCCAAAGTCCATCAGAGTTAATAGTAATACTACTAGTACTACTTATTTTTCTTAATTATATCTTACACTTTTGATAAATTTTGTTGCAGAGCAGATGCTAAGCATTTTCCAAGATTGTCTTTAATTCTGGTCAAGGACTAACTATTAAGAGTGATTATGATTTCTATTGTTCTAAGGTAGTAAATATAAATCACACTTAAAACTTAGGTGTAAGAAATCTAACTTTTGAGGAGCTCCTACTTACGACCCAAAGAACATGTTCAGTGATTCTTGCTCTACCTGACAATGGTTCATTTTCAGTTCTGACAATGTCCTGCAGCTTGAGTCCTGTGGCTCTGGGGAGTACCTGAGCCACACTAGTGGTGCTTGGGGACGACCTGGATCACACCTGGTGTTCAAGGACCTACTGGACTCCATACTCTGATGCTCAAGAATCACATGGTGCTGGGACTTCAATAAGCATTTTCCACATGCAAAGCATACTCTTTAAACTCAGTACCAACTCTGGAGTTCCTATAACATTTTCTTATAACTCAATTTTAAGTTTTGGCTTCTATTTTTTTCAGATATATAAATTTTCATTTATTTCATGAATCCCAGAACTCTTTTCTCCAGGGTTATAACTCTTTGTGAAGAGATGCATCCTTTATAGTGTTGGTAGTGTTCAGACATCTAATCACAGAATTGGAATTAGTAACAACTAATCTCAAGGTTCATTCACATAAAGCTATTACTGAGACATTCTTTGATTCTGTTTCTGCCATTTCTCTCTCAATTAATGGATCCACTGATTGTTTTTTTATTGTTAGAGTGAATCTCTGAATTATGACCATGCTAATTCTGAAGAGGTGGAATTCATTCTGTAACTTCACTTTAATTGTGGCACTTGGAAAACTGAAGATGTCAAAAACATGAACAACTACATTTTTTCTCTGTAATTTTGATCGAATCCTTCTAAAATTACATGGTTTCGACCCAGAGTATAAGTTTAGTTTTGCTGTACTTTTGCCCAAAGGTAAGTTTTGCCCACTCATTGAGCATTAAAGGCAGAAATCACGCACAATCTTCTTGCTCTGACTTTCTTCAGGACTAGGAGATGCTTTTTATGATTAAGAAAACCCTTTCGCTTTTGCCAAGATATGGATCCTCCAGAGTTAAGAGTTGCTCCTGAGTACTCAGAAATATAACACGCCCCTCCCCGCCAAAAAAAAAAAAACCCAAAAAACCCTAACAAAAGATATACATCTTCATCTTCCCAAAGGAGAAATTCTTTTTCTTTTTCTTTTTCTAATTAATAAGAAGATGTCATGCTGTAGCAGTGCCCCTTGGCACTTGCAATTCAAGAAACTATTAGGGATTTTATTTCCCCACTTGGTAAACCTAGGGACCTGTGAGAAAATTGCTTTCAGGACTTCACTGTTCTTAGGAGCTTGTCATTTTCCCCATAATCTACCATTTATTTTTATGATTCTTTTTCTTGAAGAGTCAGAAAAACAAGAAATATAACATCCCTTACTCTTATATTCAATAGATAGTGACTCAAATCCTAGGATCTGAGTGAATATGTTTTTCATTATATTAAAAAGCAAACAAAAATAGTCAAACTTGTATTTTAACATAATGTTAAAATTTCTGTTCTCAAAATTTTCTTAAATATCACTAGTTTAAAAGGACTAAGAATTGAATTAAAACTGAACTGTGGGACAAAGAGTAAAACCAGGAAATTAAATTGTTTATTCAAATATTTTAAGTGGTTTTCTCATTATGAAATAAAAATAAACTGCATTGTGATTATTTTGGAGAATCCCAGGGACTCTCCTTGAGTTCATTTTGCTATGCAATTATTTTGCATATATTTATTTCAAAATTAGAGAATGTATTTTTTGTATTTTATTAATAAAATTATTACTTTTGGTGGGGCAGATAGTACAGTCAGTAGAGCTCTTTCCTTGCATGTGTCCAATCCAGGATCAATTCCTGACATCCCATATATTTGGGAACACCACCCCGAGTGATTCCTGAGCACAGAAGTCAGGAGTAAGCCCTAAGCACTGCCAGGTATGGCCCAAAAACAAAATAAAAAAATATTGATTTATTAACTTCTTACCTTATGAAAGACAGTGTAATAATTATGAACACATTAAAATTTAGATCCCATTTATATCACAATGTTTTTCTCAAGAAATATTCTTTGAGAATATTTTTCTTTCTGTATTTGTTTATCCTGAATTTTTATTTAAGGCTGAAGTTATAGTACAATGGATAGGATGATCATGCAGCTAACCAGCATTCTGTCCCTGGTACTTCACATGGTCCCCCTGGAGTAATCTCTGAGCACCACTGGGTGTAGCACCAAACAAAAACCAACCAAAAAATTTTTTTAAATATACCAATAGTGACTATTCAGACATACCATATTTGCACTACACTGTAACACTGTCCTCCTGTTGTTCATCGATTTGCTGGAGGGGCCCAGTAAAGTCTCCAATGTGAGATCTGTTGTTACTGTTTTTGGCATATCCAATACGACACGGGGAGCTTGCCTGGCTTTGCTGTGCGGGCGATATACTCTCCATAGCTTGCCGAGCTCTCTGAGAGGGGCAGAGGAATCAAATCCGGGTCAGCCTGGTTGGCCACATGCAAGACAAACGCCCTACCCGCTTTTGTTATTGTTCCAGCCCATACTATGTTTGTACACTTTAATTTTAAGTTTAATTAGGTACCAAGGATATTATATACAAATGATATAATTTTGAGGAATGATATTTCACATTTCTTCAAAATATATATTGCCATACCACACTCGGATCAAATTAGCAACATCCCTTCAGTGTAATAGTTCAGACCTCACCCCATATTTATTTTTCCACCCACCTTTCCCCTGGTAACCACAGTTTTGTGTTCAAAAGTCCAAGGTGTTTAGTTTGGTTTTGGCTATTTATTTACATCGCTTCTGTATAGTTCACATGTAAGTGAGTTTATCAAGTATTTGTCTTTCTCCTAATATATTTCACTTAGACCTACAGTTCAAATATGTTGTGGCAAAAAGGTAGGGTGTCATTTTTGTTTCACAGCTGAGTATTCTTTCATTATGTATCAAGTTGCTTTATACAACTTGATACAACTGAGAATTTATGTTGTTTAATAATACAGCTTAGTATTTATTTTTAACTTCCTTCAAGAGAAAATATATCTTGGTCTTTTACCTTTCATCTCTGGCTCTTCAATTTTATATTCTTATAAATATATATGAGTTATATACACACAGATATACAATTATTTCAAAATTTCAAATATGACAAAATTTGTGGTTTTTAATAAGTCATAATTAAGTCTTCTTGATATTTTTAAATACAAATTTGACATTAAAATAAAAAACAATAAAATCATATCTGAAGGACATTTAAATGTCACTAACATCATATCTTAATGACATTTTTAATGTGCTAAATAAGTTTACCTCATGGAATGTCAACTTAATTTTAGTGTTTGCACTGCCCATATAATTTTGTTGTACATGTTCATTGTTATTCATTTTTATAATACACTTTTGCTAAAACATAAGTCATACAACACACACTTCACACACATAAGTTATACAATTCTATGTATTATTCTAGCACAAGCACACTTTGAGACCAGCAGCACAATGTTTTGTTGCACCCAAAGTAAACATTATACATATTAATATTAGTTTCCTTTATTTTCTCTATTCCCCCTACAAGAAAGAAATAATCTCTTTATTTGCCTATTCTGAATATTTAATATAAATGGATTTATATATTTTATAACCTTTTGTGACTATTTTTTATTTAGCATAATGTCTTAATATTTATTCATATATGCATTAGAGCTTTATTCCTTTCATTGGCAAATGATACTTCATTATATAGATTTATACATTTTAATTTATAAGTTTTAATTTATCTAGTCATAATTTGAATACTGATGAAATATTTCCATCTTTTTGTTATTATTAATAATGTTTTTTGAGCATTCTTCCCTATATTTTCATCAGTTTGCATCCCATATTTTGGGACTGTTATTATTTGAATATATATGTCATTACTGTATCTTCCTATGGATTGGCACTTTCATCATTCTAAAAATTCCCATTTTGATTTATTTATCATTGTGGATAGGTATAGATGCAGTTCAACAGTGAAAAGCTTGCCTTGCATATGTGGGGTCCTGTGTTTAATCACCAGAACTGCTAAAGGAAAAATAGTTTTTTTTTTTGGAAATGAGTATAACCACAAGACCATTCTCAGACAAGTGACGAGCCTTACACATGAAGGAACTGACAGAGGAAACCAGGTGTGCAGGACCCAGGGCATAGATCTCCAAGCCTGTTTGGATTGGGACTGGGACCTCCAACACCCAGATCCCCCATCTTCTAGTATGTAGGCATTACACACACCAACTGCCCCCAGCGCCGTGTAATCCCATCAACGGCCAAGACCCAGAGAGTATAAAACCCTGCTCCTGGAAGTGCAGCCGCGTGACATCTATTTACCTAGTTCTTACTCTGGAGAACCTAGCAGGCTACTAAAAGCATCCTGCCCACATAGCAGAGTCTGGCAAACTCCCCATGGTGTATTCAATATGCCAAAAACCAGTAACTATGATGGGTCTCATTCTCCTGACCCTGAAAGAGCCTCGAATGTGCCACTTTTTAAAATACAGGGCTAGAACAAAGGAGACGTAACTGGGGCCTGCTGGAGGCAATTGATGAACAAAAGGATGACAGTGATATAGTGATACAGTGAGTATAATCACATTGCACATCATGTTTTGTATGATTATTGATTGCCTGATACATTATTTTATCAGTCTAATCTGTGTATCTAGTGAGTAAGCTCAATGTTGAATTCTGCTATTGATCTTATAGTGCATTTTTCATTTAAATTATTTTACTTTTCAAATTTTACTTTTTCCTTGAATTATATTTTTAATAAATTTTATATTTTCTCAGGGCCATAGGCAGTGCTGGGGATTGAATTAGGGTTGACCACATTCAAGGTATGGGTCTATGATATCTCAAGTCCTATGATATCTCTCTGGTCCTGATCTATTATAATTAACAATGTACTGATAAATAAATTAGGTGAAATATCAACTTCTTATTCTTTCCTAGACAGTCCTTATGCCTGTTTTTGTCTATGATACTTCGCTCATTTTTCTCTCGCTTTGTGTTAAGTATGGTTTACAACTGTGTGTTGTTACATTGCAACAACTCTGGATTCTGATTCTCTTTCTTTAAGGTAAAGGTAAAGGTAAAGACCCTCCCCTTGATCATCGATTTGCTCCAGCGGGCCCAGCAACATCTCCATTGGAGACTTTGTTGTTACTGTGTCTTTCTTTAAAGCTTTATTTATTGTTTTTTGTAACTCACATTGGTTGTTATGGTAAACTTATTCTTTCCATCAACCCCAAAATTCCAATGTCGATACACAGACAGTCCACCTTTGAATTTATACCCAATCATTCTCAGATAACAGTGATTTTATCATAACTCTTTTTGTCACTTTCTATGATCTCTCTATTAAGCTGTGTAAGCAGCTTGCATTTACATGAAGCCATTTGACTAAGCTATACAAATTTTGCTAATTATTATTTTTAGCAATGCTTTAGAGCACATATTATTCTACAGTGGGATGCTATTAAATATAGACAACTTTTTCAGGGTGATTATAAAAGAAATCTTTAAGGTTTGTTTTGACTCTGAGAAGAATTTTCAAAGCTTGTCTCTTTCTCTCCTCTCTCTTTTTTGTTGTTTATTGGTTTGTTGTAAAATATATTTTTTCCAGTAAACTACCTGCCATACTATTTACCTTGTCATCCTCTTGGAACCGTTAAGATTCCTAATTTACCACCAAAATATCTATTAATTTTGTTCTTTTTTTTTTCTGAGGTAAAATATTTTACTTAGAGATTACAAGGAAAGAGGGAGAGAAAAAGAGAGAAAAACAGACAGACAGAGACAGACAGAAACAGAGAGATACAGAGGGAGATAAATGTGTTCAAGAGAAAATGTGGAATTTCCATTAGAAAGTGAAATTTGTTTGAAAAATTTCTTACATTCTGTTCTAAATAAAGTCAGTTTCCCTGGAGAAATTCTAAAACTCTGTTCTGATGGTCCACTTTCTCTGTTGGCACAGGAACCTGTGTGTCACTGCTGTGGAATTTTGGACAGCAGTCTATTTCTAAAGATAAATTTTAAGGCTTGTAATAAATCAAGAAGATGTAATATTGACATTCATATAAACTGAGATCAAGGTATTAAATATAAAATCCAGAAATAGATCCGTAAATGTATGGTCAGTTAGATTTTGACAAAGTTTTCAAGGTAATTTAATTCAAAACACAGCTATATATTTTTTTCAAAAGTATCGTTGAAACAAATAACTATTTATATGGGAATAAATATATCTTGTCCTTGATTTTTTCTATATACAAAGATTAATTCTTAATAGGTTTAGACATGAAAATAAAATATAAATCTATAAAACTTTTAGATGACATTTTAAAGATTAAAGAAGTTAAAATAACTTAATTAAGGATTCACCAAGCACTTACCATGAAAGATTCAAAACCAGAGAAACTGTGCATTATATATATACATATATATATATTTTAATATCACATAAAATCACGGTCACGGTCCTCCCATTGTTCATCAATTTGCTCGAGCAGGCCAGTAACCTCTCCTTTGTGAGACTAGTTGATACTGTGTTTGGCACATCAGATGCATCACGGGTAGCTTGCCAGGCTTTGCCGTGCAGGTGAGATACTCTCAGTATCTTGCCAGGCTCTCAGAGAGGGCCAGAGGAATTGAACTCAGGTCAGCCATGTTGGCTGCATGTAAGGCAAACTCCCTACCCGCTGTGCTATCGCTCCAGCCCATCATATAAAATATAAATATAAAATATTATATAAATATATAGTATATGTGTATGATATATACATGTATATAAATATATTTGTGTATTAATAGACTACTACCCATGACGTATTTGATGTGCCAAACACAGTAACAAGTCTCACAATGAAGACGTTACTGGGCTCTCTCAAGCAAGTTGATGAACAACAGGAGGACAGTGCTACAGTGCAGTTCTACAGACTACTACAGAAATCTAGTATATATTTATTTTATTTATTTAATTATAAGGTTATTTAACATATAAATATACATATATATCTTAAAGGATATTGAATTCAACATACGTGACTACTTTAGTTAGAAAATATGAATAAAATAATAAAAGAATGAATAAATGTTTAAATATAGTTTTCTGAAAATATATATGAGTGAATAATAAGCCCAGAATGATTCCCCAAAATGTCAAAATTCATTTCTGATTAAAGTATTGCTTTTCCACCTTGACCCCCCACCCCATCCCTCAACCCAGCCAATGCCATTAGTAGATTTTAAGTTATGTAGTTTGGGAAATATAAGAGGATTAAAAATAAGAAGCAGAAGATTATCAGTGCAGTACTCTGTCAAATTGTCCTTCCTTCCTCTCCCTCTCAAGCAAATAAGTGTTGGCTTCAAAAATAAAGAGAAGGAATGATCTTGTTGGCAACAATAGCCAGAGTACAAAGTGGAGAAGCCGCTAATCAAGCCTAAACCAGCAGAATGGAGACTGCCATTGGAAAAGCTCTGCATTCCCAGGGCAGCAGGCTAAATGTCGACTATTTCTGACAGATCAGATGTGGGAATAGCAAGCTTCTTAAACCTGTCCTACATGCAGTCTCATTTCTCCCTACACATGCAGTATGGGTAAGCCCTGCCAGAAATACCCTGAATTAATTATAAGGCTGAATTTGAGTTGATATTTGGTGCTGCATATTTAGAAACCTTTTACTGTGGCTAAATGTTTGACAAACACCACATTCAGTTACATGAATCCATCTGAGGCTATGGCTCACAGTTTATGAAGCTAGTGGTTTAAAGACAGAGAATCAACTCAGTTTTGTATTAAATCTTGTATGAGATGACTACCTAGATGGACTGGGAAAAGACTACTTTGAAAGATGGAATTGAAAGTTTAGAAGTGTATAGAGTAGGAATTGCTTGCTAGAGAAATCGCTGGTCACATCAAGACTCTTCCTTTTATCAAAGCCACTCTCTCCGTTGGTGCACTTCACCTGCTCGGGGAGACAGGGCCTGAGAGTATGTGGCTTGATTTTTTGATGTTCTGGCTTGGTGGTACTTAAGGGGGTCACAGATGCATATGTGGTTTGGCTTGTGGGGCCATATCGTGCCAGGAATAAAGCACCAGACCTCCCAGCTGCTAGGAATCTGCTCTGCTACTTGAGCTATACCCATGACCCACATTAATGACTCTTAAGGGAAAGATCCCCAACAAAGAGGCTCTCCAAGCCCTACTTTTTCTGTTGCTATGAAAATGCATTCAAGGGGGAAAGTCAGGGCTGGAGCCATAGTACAGTGGTTAGGGCACTTGTCTTGCACTCAGTTAAAGCAGTTCAATCCAATATTCGGCCCTTCATATGTCCCCCCACCCCCAGTCCATCAAGACTGGTTCCTGCTTGGTGTACAGTGTACAGCTGGGAGTAAACCCTGAGCACTACCAGATGTGGTCTTCCAATTTGTTTTTAAAAATGCTGGTATAGGGAATTAGCTTTGAAGGACTAGAGCACACAGACAAAAGCAGATTACAGCAGATTTGTTTCTGTCTTATGAATTGTGTATACGGAAAGCAACTAACTATGGTTATAGATTGTGATCAGTACAAAGAGAGAAATAACATCACAAGAATGGCTTTAGTTAGGTCACTACTTGAAAATGCTAAACTTATTATTGTTTTTTGTTTCAGGGCCACCTCCAGGGATGCTAGCCCAGGGCTTTCTCATGGATCTGTGTTTAGGGATCACTTCTGGTAGTCCTCAGGGGACCGTATATAGAACTAGGGATCTAAGTAGGATCAGCTATGTGCAAAGCAAGCGCCTTAACCATGTGCTATCTCTCTGACCCCCAGAGTTTTTTGGATTTTTTTTTACATAGTCTAAAAGAAGTGCCAGGTTGAGACCATATGGGTATAAACTGATAATAGGCAAATATTAAATTTCCTTTTATAAACATGAGGTATTTAAACATTTAATCAGATCTAGAAGCATGAATACTAAAGGGAAGGCATGATTATAATCTAGAGATTATAAAATTAAAATTCACCATGTTGTCATTATCTTTATTGTCGTTGTGGAAGAACCACATGTGGCAATGTCGATGGTTAGGCACTCTCTCAGCACTCCTGGGTGGAGGAGTACTCAGAGACGTGGATTAAACTTCGGACCTGGCACACGAAAGGCAGGTGCTCTATTATTTGAACCAACAACCCCATCTCTGCAGCTGTGTTCCTTGGTGTTGGTTTCTTAAACTAAAAATCAAAATCATGGTAAGGAATATCCTATGACACAAGTCAATAATGTTGTTTTTATCCTGGTGGATACTGTTTACTAAGGTACATGGCTCTTTGTTGCTGTTGATTTTTAGTCACACCCAGCAGTGCTCAGAATTTACTCCTGGCTCTGTGCGGACGGATCGCTCCAAAGACCCTATGGGACCCTATGAGGTTTGGGAATTGAAGCCACTTCGACTGTGCACCAAGAAGGCCCCCTACCCACTGTACTCTCTCTCCAGCCCTTACTATGGTGCTATGATACATTTTCTTTTGCTTTCATAGAAAGCAGAGTTTGAATAGTTAACATAAAATACAATGTGCTAAATGGTTACATTTAAATTTGTATTTTGACAAGGCAAGATACTAATTTATCTCTAGATAAGACATTAGTTATTAAAAGGAAATTGTGAGGTAAAAAAAGTGTATTCACATCAGATTTTCAGAGATTAAAAATAAAAACAACGTCTTTGACCCATTGACATTCTTATAGACTAATTTTTCCTTCCAACTTGTCAGTTTAAAGTAGGTTGTCAAAATTTCCTCATAACATGTCATGTTTTATCTCTTGTTCAATTTTATTTTTAATAAAATATACAGTTAAAAATGCCTTTGCAAACGTATTGTTGAACTTCCTACTCTGGCACTAATTAAAGATACTGCTTTATATTTTCTAAGTTTTCTTTTCTTTTAAAAGCATATGTTAAACAAAGCACATGTTCAACAACTTAAATGAACTGATAAATAAAACAGCAAACAGAAATTAGATACTTAAGCTATATATCCCCCCTGTGCCATATCAAATTGTCTCTTTTATATTGAAAAATATGATCTTTTTTGTCAATTATAATGCACAAAGAATAAGGATATTACATATCTGAATGGATCCAAACTTCAACAATTTAATTAATTGCTGATTATATCATCATTTATAATCTTCAAAAATATAACTTTTTATTTATATTACAAAATTTATATCAGATGCCACTAGAGGGACTTGTATTATAGGAAGTGTCTTTTAAAAGTATTAGTAGAAAATTTAGTAAGAGGAAATGTAAAATGTAAAACTGCCAGGTAATGATTTCTAGATTTAGAATTCTGTCATTTTATAAAAATTAGCAACTATTTCCCCAATTTATTTCTCTGAATTGTTACATTGTAACTAAAAATAATTTTTATTTTGTGTACTTTTAAGAATTGCTTTATCTTTGTTTTAACCCTTGGAATCAAATATGGTCCCTAGAGCATGTTCTTGAGTGACCCTTGAGCAGATCAGAAATAGTGTTCTGAGCACTGTTTGCTGTGTCCAAGTCCCCCACCCTCAGATACACGCAAATGAAAGAATTAGGGGCTGAGTGATAGTATACATAGTGAGGTGGCCCACCTGGTTTTGGTCTTCTGTTCCATATATGGTCTGGAGTGATCTCTTAGCAAAGAGATAGGACTAATCTCTGAGCACAACTGGATGTGACCCCCAAACAAAAACAAACAAAAGAGAAAAAATTGCTTTATCTTGCACCTGCTGCTTATAATAATATAATTATATCATTTTAATCAGTGGTAGGGCATTTGCCTTGCACATGGCCGGCCTGGCCGAGCCGGGTTCGATTCCTCCACCCCTCTCGGAGAGCCTGGCAAGTTACTGAGTATTGAGCCCTCACGGCAAACCCTGGAAAGCTACCCGTGACGTATTCGATATGCCAAACACAGTAACAGCAAGTCTCACAATGGAGACGTTACTGGGCCCGCTCGAGCAAATTGATGAACAACAGGAGGACAGTGACAGTGATATCATTTTAATATAATCAGAAATGGCAAAAATGGGTCTCATTTCCATAACCCTGAAGGAGTTTCCAGCTGAGCTGGGAAGAAGGAGAGGGCTAAGCACTCAATGGGCAGGAAGGCACCCTGCAAGCAGCTGTCCACCAAGGCAGCCCGCAAGAGCATGCCAGCCATGGGCCACATGAAGAAGCTGCACCACTACAGGCCCGACACTGTGGCCCTGTGCGAGTTCCGCCACTACCAGTAGCCCACCGAGCTGCTTGTCCTCAAGCTTGTTCCAGCGGCTGGTACTCGAGATATTGTAGGACTTTGAGACCAACCTGCAACGGGAAGAGCTGGCCGAGCTCTGTGAAGAGCTCAGGCGTTATGGCACTGCAGAAGGGGTGTGAGGCCTACCTGATGGTGCTCTTCGTGGACAACAACTTTTGCACTATCCACGCCAAGCGTGTCACCATTATGCCCAAAGACATCCAGCTGGCATGCAGCATCCGCAGAGAGAGTGCATAAAGTTTACGATGCTAAAATCTCAGGGCTGAGACAAATGGAGACACTACTGGCATCCGCTGGAGCAAATCAATGATTAATGGGATGACAGTGCTATGGTGTTACAGTGCTAATATAATCATAATGTAATACTGTGGGTAGCATGTTTGCTTTGAACTGGTTGACCACATCCAAGAATAATAATTCCTGAGTTCAAAGCTGGGAGGAACCCCTGAATACTGGGACCCCAAAATATAAAAACCACCAAATTCCTTTTATTTATTTTTTAGTGTTAATTTGCTTGCTACATTGTTAACTTGTACTGAAATTTCTTCTCTGTCTCTGTCTCCTTTTAAAATTATGTGTGGCTATTGGCAATTAGTTTTTTCTTCTTCTTCTTATTATTTTTTGACTCTTTGGGCCACACATGGTTCATTGTGCTTGGAGGACCATGTGATAAATAAGTCTCATATGTGTAAAGCATAACTCCAACCTTTTTAAAGAAGCCTTCCCTATTCTATTCTTTCCTTATGAAGCAAAGACTCCTATAGGTGGAAGCAAGGAAAGCTGCTAGGTAAATTCTGCCCTTGAAAGAGCATATGTGAGAAATTTGGGATATGTGAAAGACACATGTTTCAAAAGTATTGACTGCCATTAATATGATGACTATCTGTGAGAGTTTTAGTATAATATTTGATAAATTGCTGTATTTATGAGTAACAAATAGGCTATATTAATACCATATGAAAATAACTGGAAATAAAAATATGTGTAGATCTATGGTAATCATCCTTTTCTATAAATCAAAAGCTGTTCTAAAATAAAATGCTTATGAAAAAATTGACCAGCAATGACACTTGGAGGACATTTTTTCCCCAGCTCAGAGTGACATTAAGTTAAGAACTTTGGGACATTTAATTCATATTTTTGGAATTTTGAATCATACAAATTCAATTAACAAGTTAAAATTTAAATATTCTGAATTGTATCAATCACTCATCACTGTCCTCCCATTATTCATCGATTTGCTCAAGCGGGCCCAGTAACGTCTCCATTGTGACAATGGTTACTGTGTTTGGCATATCGAGTACATTACGGGGAGCTTGCCAGGCTTTGTCATGTGGGCGAGATACTCTCGGTAACTTACCAGGCTGTCTGAGAGGGGCGGAGGAATCGAACTTGGGTTGGCCATGTTGGCCACTTGCAAGGCAAACGCCCTACCCACTGTGCTACAGCCATACCACCCTGAACACACCCGATCTCTCTGAATTAAATAGTTGAAGTAACTCATTTTCAAATTGCCTTTCTAGAAGGAAATCAATGATAGTACTTGCAGTCAATCGAACCTTATTTTCTGGTAGGTATTTATATAAGAGGAAAAACACAATAGATTGATAGATTTACACTTGAATTTGAAGGAGTTTCTTTTCTGAAGAACATTGTTCAAAATTCATTCATAGTAAGATTCTTTTTTAATCATAAATCCATTTGTAGTGAGGTGTTTTGGTTTTTGTTTTGTTTGTTTGCTTGTTTGTTTGTTTGGGAGCCACACCTGGCTCAGGGTTTTCTCCTGTTCTGGACTCAGAAATTACTCTTGGCACTGCTAGGGGAATATATAGAGTTCTCTCAATCAAACTGGGTCAGTTGCTTGCAAGGCAAATACTTTTCTCACTCTGTTATCTCACCCTCCCCTAGATTGAGGTCTTAATCAATTAAATGTTAAGGAATCTTGTGTCCATTCATTTATTGTCTATTTTCCTTTAACTGTGAACTATCAGTATAGGAAAATGGAAATTTAAAGTTACAGTCAGGGGACAGAGTGATAGTTCAATGAGTCAGAGCACATGCTTTATATGCAAGAGGTTTGAGTTCAATCTTCAGCAAACAATGGTCCCCAGAGCATCATGATAAGCAATCCCTTAGCACTGAGCTGAGAGGTGCCGTGATCACCACTGGGTGTGGCTCAAACACCTGCTTTCCGCTTATACCACCAAAATAGTGTTGCAACAGGATAGTGAGATGGCATACATTTTTCAGATGTTACAAAAGAGTTGTATTTAATAATGATTTTATGAATTATACAAACAGATTAATGCATTCTTCAATAACAGAAATTAAACTGCTAATATATGATACTAATCATATGCTAAATATATGATTAAATATAGGTACTATGTGTATGACATATATGACATAATGGTAAAAGCTTCATCTACATGATATTAATCTTTAAAACTCTCCCACATTTAATTCCACTTGAGTGAAAAAAAATTGTTTGTGCTCAGGATTATCAGGATTTATTGATTAAATAAATGAGAGAAAAAGTAATACAGGACAATTTTACATACCAAATCATGAATGTTGATAGGAAGTGAAATTTTATCTGAAGTTAAATGAACCCCCAAGCTCTCAAAGAAGCAATTTAAAATAAAACAAATGATTATTGTTTCAATAGTAACTCTACAATTTTTCCATAGACAAATAAGTAACAATTCTCTATTGAAATGAGATTGTAATGATATTCAAAGTAAAAAATTTTGTTATTAACTCTATGTAATAATTTGAGTGTTCTTTTACATTAATTAGTGAGGTGGCCTTAAAAAACAATAATTTTTTATTTTTATTTTTATTTTTTAATTGAATCATCGTGAGATGGATTTACAAAGGTCCCATGTTTGAATTTCAGTCATATAATGATCAAACACTCATCTCTCCACCAGTGCACATTTTACACCACCATATTTTTCTACCTCATCCCACCCCTTGTTCTGCCTCGATGGAGAAAATTTCCCCCATACTCTCTCTCTTCTTTTGGGCATCATGGTTTGCAATACAGATACTGAGAGGCTATCATGGAAAAAACACCAAATTTTTCTACACTTTATTCTGCTCAAAGAAATCTGAAAGCATTAAATATATTTTCCAGTTTCTTTAAAGGATCAACATTTAAAAATTCTATGTATAAATTTTCTGATAAAATACATCAATAGAAGTATCACAAACAATGTACTGGATGTTTTTTTTATTTAATTAAAACATCACAAGAATTGCCTCATATTTTATTAGTTTAAATATGGTTTTGAATTTTTGATGAAAATATTTATCTGATTTCCTATTAAAGCAATTATAAAATATGACAATTATAAAGTTCACCTAATGTGTTAAGTGAAAATTTATTATCCATGAAATTTAGTCTTCAGTCTATTGGAAATTATATACTCTATAATATATTCAGTCAAAATAAGCTAAGACATATAAATAGCATTATTAAGGTGGATTTTATTATTGTATGATTTCATTGAAGTTTGGAGATTTAACAATAAACTTGAATTTGACATTTTACTAACTTTTTTTTGTTTGACTTTATGTAATTAGAGACATTCTGAACTAATTTCTTTTCTTCCTGATACTTGAATTCTGGACTGGAGCCATAGCACAGTGGTAGGGCTTTTGCCTTGCATGCGGCCGGCCTGCCGAACCAGGTTTGATTCCTCCGTGATTCCTCCACCCATCTTTGAGAGCCTGGCAAGCTACCGAGAGTCTCCTGCCCAGCACGGCAAAGCCTGGCAAAGCTCCCTGTGAGGTATTCGATATGCCAAACACAGCAACAATGAGTCTCACAATGGAGATGTTACTGGGCCCGCTTGAGCAAATTGATGAACAACGGGAAGACAGTGCTACAGTGCTACTTGAATTCTCTGTATTTTCATTTGTAATTTTGCTATTAGAATAATCTTTATTTTTCAGAGATGAAAATATTGCCATAATGCTACATCCAGATTTAATGTAGCCCCTGAATGTTAAGTGTTCATATTATAGAAATTTTGTTCACAATTCATTAGGAAAAATTCCCCACACTTTTTTTTTATTATTGAATCACTGTAAGACAGACCCTTACAAGATTGTTCATGATTAGGTTTCAGTCATACAGTGTTTCAACACCCATCGCTCCACCAGTTGTGCATTTACCACCACCAGTGTCCCCAGTTTCCCTCCTACCACTCCACACATACCACCTCCCCAGCCTGCCTCTATGATAGGCACTTTTCTCTCTCTTTCTCTCTCTCTCTCTCACTCCCTCTTTCTTTTGAGCATTGTAGTTTGCAATATTGAAAGGTTGAAAGATACTGAAAGGTTGTTGTGCATATCCCTTTACCTACTTTTAATACTCATTCTTGTCCAACTTGACCATTTCCTACTGTTTTTGTCATACTAAGCTCTTCTCCATCTTACCTACCCTACATTCCACACGCACTTGTGGTTTATTCCAACTATTGACCAGTCCTCTTAGCCATTCTTTTCCCTTGCCTTAGATATTAGTCTTTTACTATACACTTTTCTTTTTCTTTTTGGTCACACCCGGCAATGCACAGGGGTTTCTACAGGCTTCACACTCAGGAGTTACTCCTGGTGGTACACGGGAATCACATGGGATGCTGGGAATCAAACCCTGGTCAGCCTCATGCAAAGCGAATTCCCTACTATCGATCCAGCCCCTGCTATACACTTTTTTATGTACCAAAATTAATGTGGCCATTCTATATCTGTCCCTCTCCTTCTAACTCATTTCATTCAACATGATACTCTCCATGTCCATTCGTGTATAAGCAAATTTCATGACAATTTTTTCTAATCGCTGCATAGTATTCCATTGGTATAAGTTTCTTTGGCCACTCTGTTTCTAGATTTGGCTATTTTGAGTAATGCTGAAATGAACATCGAAATGCAGATGATGTTACTGATGTGTGACTTGGGCCAGCCAGGGTAAATTCCCAGAATAAAATTCTCCACATTTAATAGATCTACTAGTAATTTAGGTCAATGGAGATTATTTTGGCCACTATATTTATAATAACAATGAAGTTATTTTTAACTATGTTAGGCTAAACAGTGGTCTTCAAAGATGCTCATATCCAGGTTATTTTTAAGTGTTATTATTATTATTATTTTTGATTTGGGGGTAGACTCAGCCATGCTTGGGAATTACTTTCAGATTGGTTCTCAGCACTTGATCCCAGTGGCCTCAAAATGGCCCTCTAGCAAGCAGCACTTGTGTTCCCCTTTGAGTCATCTTCACAGCTCATCCTCCAGTTTTCCTATGCTTACTTAACTTGCAGATTTTCTGTTAGGGCAAACAGAATAAAGTTTGATCTGGAGCCAATGTCAAGCCAAACTCACTGCATATTGTTGGAGTGTTATCTTTAACACAGTAATCACTTAATTTTTGATGAAAGAAAGAAAGAAAGAAAGAAAGAAAGAAAGAAAGAAAGAAAGAAAGAAAGAGATTGTCCATTCTGGAGAAGCCTGTGCTTTTTCTTGAACACATCTCTCTTTCCCTCCGCTCAGACTTCTCTAACATAAAATAAAACAAACAAACTTATGTTTGAATGTTTGGTTGTATTATTTTAAATATTCCTTTAATATCAAGACAGTTAATAGTCCTTTCCACATTTCACTCAAAAGTGTTTAGAAGAAAATTATGTCACACAACCTTTAGGGGAGGATGTTATTCCAATTCATTTAAAATATTAGCAAACTATTTACATACCTGTGAAAAGGTTCAAAGTCTAAGTAATATCTAAGTTTTCAATCACATGAAACACCAAATGGCTCCTTTGCTTAGGAGTTTGAAAACCAACTTCTGAAACAATCAACCTTCACATTCATTCATTCATTCATTCATTCATCATCCTGTTATTCGTCGATTGCCTCGAGCAGGCCCCAGTAACGTCTCTTTCATCCTAGCCCTGAGATTATATTCAAGGCTCTTTAGGAGAATGAGACCCATCATTGTTACTGGTATTTGGCATATTTGGTATGCCACGGGGAGTTTGCCAGACTCTGCCCTGTGGGCAGGCTACATTCGGTAGCCTGCAAGTTTGTCCAAAGTAGGAATGAGATAATAAGATGTCATAAAAAGATGTCCTGATAAGATGTCGCATTTGCAGCCGCGGTTCCAGGAGCTGGATTTTATAGTCTCTAAGTCTTGGCCTCTGATGGGATTACACGGCACCAGGGGGCCAGGTGGTGGGTGTGACCCCCGCCTACTGGAATTTGGAGGATCTGGGTGGAGGATGCTCGACTCCAATCCGAGTAGGCTTGGAGATCTCGGCCCCCGGAACCCGCGTGGCTTTGTCCCTCTGCCAATACCTTCATGTGTGCGGAGAGTGGTCTCAGCATGGTGGTGGCTGGTACTGGAGGTCTTCGGCTGCTGGAACCCTGGTCGGGGCGGGGAGGAAAGCTCAACCCGCTCCCCTCCAAGGGACCCCGGTGAGGAACAGCCAGGCACAGGGGCAGGAGACTGCCCTTCACAATCAGAAAAATCTTATCTAGCTCAAATCTGGACCAATTAACAGACCATTATCCCCAGAAGCTCCTCTTGTGCTTCCTGCCAGTCTATCAGTAACACCCAAAGGTAACCATAGTCCCATAGTCTAACCATACAGATTGCTTTTTACATTTGACTATTCTCTATGATTTGAATGTATATTGTAAAAAATGATGCACGCTGAAGTTTGTGTATTCACAGGCTCTCTGGAAGGCTCTATCTCACTGCCTGCATTCGGTGTTCTAGAGCCGCTGTGTGTGGCCTAGATCGGGACAACTGTTGGCCAAAGGCAGATGAAGGAAGAAGCAGGAGCCAGGCTGGTTGGTCTTAGTTGCAGTTTATTCCAATCCTCTCTTCATTCACTCAAGTCTCCCCTCTGCCTCTCTCTCCAACTCCCTTATCTCTCCAGGCTGACATTTGCACCCAGTCAGGTAGCTAAATCAACATAAGAAAGCCCTCCCTGAGGGCCAACCTGAAAGGTATTCTAAAGCTCTTCCTGACTGCCCAAGGACAAAATACCTCCTATGGTGTTTATCCCTTTTCCTCAGTTCAATAACTATCAACATATCAGTATGAGCAATTTTGGTATGGACACAGTAAGAGATGCATTAAGCATATAAAGTTGCTCTTTCCGGGTCATCTCCATCTCAGACTACAGTGCTCAGGCCAGATAAGTCTTTCCTGTCCCTGGTATAGTCCTAGTCTTGTCGTTACTTTTGGATCATGATGGAATTTTTCATGATCAAGCTCTTAACTTATACTTAAGTATTGTGGTGCTTTGGCCAGGCCCATCTCAATGCCAGGGTAGCACATAGCTTACCACTTGCCCTGGTTCCATCCAGTCCCTTGGTTGGGACCCTTCTTTTGAGGGCGCTAGGAAGTGAGGGCAACTGAGGCTTAAGTTGAGAAAGCAAAAACCTGGGAATTAATAATATTCGAAGCCAATTAAATCCCAAGTTACAAAAGTGTAATTGTCTTCTTGTGTCTATACAAAATGACATTACCTTAAAGTAAACTATTCAAAAGACATAAGGAGAGGAGAGAGGCAATATTAACTTAAAATACAAGTTCAGTGTCCTAGAAAGATCTGACCTTACATATTAACAGAATCTGTTTAGGGGGAAAAGCTGATTAACAGGTTGGGGAAGAGAACATAGAGAAGTATTTACAGAAAAATAAAAGAATGGGAGTGAATGGGAGCACTTTGATGGGTGTGACCCGATAAACCTAAGCTCCTTGTGACAAGGGAGAAAGGACAAGGCAATGTTATCCTACAGTATGTGATGTTTCATTTGCATTTCTTATTTCAAAATAGTTTGAAAGATGCATAACGTTGTCTTGTGTAGTTCCTGCTTGCTTATTTTTAATGACATTCTACATTCAATACCATGCATTATGCCACAATCTATTCTTCCATTATTTTTCTGATAAACATATGGATAGTTTCTCTTAGAGGTCTTTTATTTATAGTAATGTTCAGAACAGAACATACAGAAACTTGTTTTTCAATACACGTATATATGCATTACTGTTGAGTGCATACCTAGGCATATAATTACTAGGTCAAAAGATAGGCACATAACACAAAAATAGCTTTAGTAAATGCAAAATTTTTCCACAAGTGTAAAAAAAATAACAGTTTCCTACTAGCAGCACATGATAGTTCTATTTTTTCTAAAATCTTGCAAATGCAAGAATTTTCATTAAAAATTTAAAACTTTGACCACTCTTGCCACTTGAAATTTTAAAATTTTTTTTGAAAGTCTTTTGTTTTACTAGTTTTTTCCCCCATGGCTCTTGTATTATGGCATAGAGAAATTAGGAGAAAAAGTTACCAGTCTAAAATTTCCAACTTTCTGGAAATTTTCAAGTACTTCATTTGTTTTTTTTTAATTTTTATTAGTGAAACACCGTGAGGTACAGTTGTCGACTTACAAATTTTTGTGCTTGGGTTTCGGTTCTACAATGATCAAATAACCATCCCTCCACAAGTGCGCATTCTCCACCACCATGAATAATATCCCTCCCCCAAATCCCCCCCTGCCTCTGTGGCAGGGCATTCCCTTTTTTTCTCTCTCTCCTTTTGGGTGTTGTGTTCTGCAAAAGAGGCATTGAGTGGTAAACATGTTCAGTCCATAGTCCACTTTCAACATGAATTTCCCCTTCTGGGAGGATCCTCCAAACACCCTTTATTTGGTGCTCCCTTCTCTATCTGAACTGCCCTTTCCCCTAGAATACCCAGCTGACCTCTAAGCTATGGAGTAATCCTCCTGGTGTTGATCTCAGCTATTCTTGGGTATTAATCTCATATTTTGTTACTTTATATCCCCCAGATGAAAGTAATCTTTCTATGTCTATCCCTCTCTTTCTGTCTAATTTCGCTTAACATGATACTTTCCATATTGTACCATTTGTATATAAATTTCATGACTTCATCTTTTCTAAGAGCTACATAGTACTCCATTGTGTAGATGTACCAAGTTTCTTTAACCAGTCATCTGTTCTTGGGCACTCATGTTTCTTCCAGTTTCTGGCTATTTTAAAGAGTGCTGCAATGAACAAACAAGTGCAGATGTCACTTCGACTATACATTTTTGCCTCTCTGGGATATATTCCCAGGAGTGGTATCGCTGGGTCAAATGGGAGCTCAATTTCTAATTTTTTGAGAAACATCCATACTATTTTCCAAAAGGGCTGAACTAGTCGGCATTCCCACCAACAGTGAAGGAGTGTCCCTTTCTCGCCACATCTGCACCAGCATCGGTTGCTTTTATTCTTTTGAATGTGGGCCAGTCTCTGAGGTGTGAGATGGTATCTCATTGTGGTTTTGATCTGCATTTACCTGATGATTAATGATGTAGAGCATTTTCTCATGTGTTTTTTTTTTGCCATTCTGATTTCTTCTTTGAGAAAGTTTCTGTTCATTTCATTGCCCCATTTTTTGATGGAGTTGGATGTTTTCTTCTTGTGGAGTTCAACCAGTACTTTGTATATCCTTGATATCAACCCCTGGTCAGATGTGTCCGCGACGAATATTCTTTCCCATTCTGTAGAATGTCTTTGTATTTTGGTCACTGTTCCTTTGGAGGTGCAGAAGCTTCTTAGTTTAAGATAGTCCCATTTATCTATCTCTGTTTTCACTTGCTTGGCCAGTGGCGTGGAATTTTTGAAAATAGCAATAGCCTCAATGTCATGGAGGGTTTTGCCAACTTTGTCTTCAATGTACCTTATGGTTTCTGGTCTGATGTTGAGGACTTTAATCCATTTTGATCTTACTTTTGTACATGGTGTTAGGCAGAGGTCTGAGCCCATTTTTTTGCATGTAGCCGTCCAGTGATGCCAGCACAATTTGTTAAAGAGGTTTTCCTTACTCCACTTCACATCTCTTGCACCTTTATCAAAGATTAGATGATCATATGATTGAGGGGGATGTCAGTGTATTCAACCCTGTTCCATTGATCTGCAGTTCTGCCTTTGTTCCAGTACCATGCTGTTTTAATTATTACTGCTTTGTAGTAGAGTTTGAAGTTAGGGAGGTTGATTCCTCCCATTTTCTTTTTCCCAAGAATTGCTTTAGCTATTCGCGGGGGCTTATTCTTCCATATAAATTTCAGGAGTGTTTGCTCCATTTCTTTGAAGATTATCATGGGTATCCTTATAGGGATTGCATTGAATTTATACAATGCTTTCGGTAGTATTGCCATTTTGACAATGTTAAGTCTCCCAGCCCATGAGCAGGGGATATCTTTCCATTTCCTCATGTCCTCTTTTATTTCCTGAAGTAGCTTTTTGTAGTTTTCTTTGTACAGATCCTTTACTTCCTTAGTTAAGCTGATTCCTAGAGACTTGATTTTCTGGGGTACAATTGTGAACGGGATTTTTTTTCATTTAGCTTTCCTCTCTCTCTCACTGTTTGCGTATATGAAAGCCGTGGACTTTTGAGTATTGATTTTAGAGCCTGCAACTTTACTATACAAATGTATTGTTTCTAAGAGTTTTTTGGTGGAGGTTATGGGGTTCTCTAAGTATAGTATCATATCATCTGCGAATAGTGAGAGCTTGATTTCTTCCTTTCCTACCTGAATGCCCTTAATATCTTTTTCTTGCCTAATTGCTATTGCAAGTACGTCCAGTACTATATTGAACAGCAGTGGAGAGAGTGGGCATCCTTGTCTCGTCCCTGATCTTAGAGGGAAGGCTCTCAGTTTTTCCCCATTGAGGATGATTCTTGCTGTAGGCTTGTGGTAGATGGCTTTAACTATGTTGAGGAAAGGCCCCTCTATCCCCATTTTGGCTAGCGTTTTCATCAAAAGGGGTGCTGGATCTTGTCAAATGCTTTCTCTGCATCTATTGATATGACATATGCTTTTTATCTTTTCTTTTGTTGATATGCTGGATTATGTTGAAAGTCCCCTCTATTCCCATTTTGGCTAGGGTTTTCATCATAAAGGGGTGCTGTATCTTGTCAAATGCTTTCTCTGCATCTATTGATATGACATATGCTTTTTATCTTTTCTTTTGTTGATATGATGGATTATGTTGATTGATTTCCGAATGTTAAACCATCCTTGCATCCCTGGGATGAATCCTACTTGGTCATGGTGTATGATCATTTTGATGAGTAGTTGGATTCTATTTGCTAGTAGTTTGATGAGGATCTTTGCATCTGTCTTCATCACGGATATTGGCCTGTAATTTTCTTTCTTTGTGGTATCTCTGTCTGCTTTTGGTATCAGTGTGATATTTGCTTCATAGAAACTGTTTGGAAGAGTTTTTGTTATTTCAATTTTGTGGAAAAGCTTAAAAAGAATTGGGAGTAAGTCCTCTTTAAAGATTTGGAAGAATTCACTAGTGAATCCATCCGGGCCAGGACTTTTGTGCTTGGGGACACTTTTTGTTACCATTTCAGTATCGCTGGGTAAAGTATTTTTGGAGAGGCATTTATTTCACTGAGTTTTTTCACTATGTCCCACCACTGTTTTCGGGCCATGAGGGTTTCATCAGAAAAATCAGCTGTGAATTTTAAGGATGCTCCTTTGTAAGAGATTTCTTTCTTCGATCTTGCTGCTTTCAGAATTTTGTCTCTTTCTAAGGTTTTGGTCATTTTAGTCAGAATGTGTCTTGGGGTATTTTTATTCGGATTTCTTCTAGCTGGTACCCTTCGGGCCTCCTGAATGTGGTCACAAGTTTTCTTCAGCTCTGGAAACATTGTAGCAATGATGTCTTTGACAGTTTCTTCTTCATCAAGATTTTCTTCCTGTCCCTCTGGGACTCCAATAATTCTTATGTTACCCCTCTTGGCTTCATTGAGATCTTCTCTTGCCATCTGTTCCCAAACTGTGAGTCTCTTTTCCATTTTCTGCTCTTTTCTGCAGAGTCTCTGATCTTCATCTTCGAGCTCACTGATTCTGTTCTCAGCAGCTCTTACTCTGCTGCTGAGGCCTTCCACTGAGTTTTTCAATTCGCCTACCAGGTTTTTCAGGTCCGACATTTCCGATTGCATTTTCCTCATTTCTGCCTTCAAAACCTCTTGTCTTTTATTGGCATTGCTTTCCATTGTTTCTTTTAGTTCCCTAAGCATCCTAAGTAGCTCCCTTCTGAATTCCTTGTCAGAGAGGATGTCTAACCCTACAATACTGTTGGTGTCTTCTGGGCTAGCCTCTTCAATAAGAAAGTTTGGTGGGCTTTGGCGTTGCTTTACCGTTGTGACCAGTGTGGTTTAGTCCTTCACGTTCACTGTTACTATTCTGGTTGAATGAGGAGAGAGTTCCCGGAGCCGTTCAGCTTTGTTGCCGAAAGATGGGCCTCAGTTCCCGTCCCGCGCAGATCATACTGTTCCCTCTTATGGTGGGAAAGGATTTTGGATAAGGTTGGTCTACGGTAGGCACCCTTCTACCTTTCTGAGTCTGACCTTCTTCTTAATCAGGCGTTATTCTTTGTTTTATAACCGACATTGAGTGAAACTTTTGGAGGAGGTGCTATTTAGTACTGAGCTTGTACAGCTATTTTCAAACAAGTCTTTTGTTGGAAATGGAGTAGGCGAGTGGGATGTTGTTGGATTTTAGTAGAAGAGGTGAGAAATTTTTGGTTGGTATTAGGTGGCAAGTTGTGGGATGAAAGTCCTGAGTGCTTGGTGTGAGTGATATAACTGCGGCCTCGTTAGCGGTGGCCCGCCCAGGAGAAGGCCACACCCACTTTTGGGAGACCACACCCTCTTCCTGGTGGTCACGCCCCTAGCCCATCCCAGGCCACTCCCACCCAGGATCCTGGAATGGAAGAAGGGTGGTAGACAGTCTCCCCACTGGGCTTCCGCGGGAATCGGCGGCGCGCAGCTGGGGGGCAGGAGCGGCTTCCAGCTGGGCTCCCCCTACCCACCTCCTTTTTTTTTCTATATGAAAATAAATATATTGTATTATATACCCTCTGTTGTTGGGAAGGACGAGTAAGGAGAAAGCTGCTAAAATCTCAGGACTGAGGCGAATGGAGATGTTACTGGCGTCCACTTGATCAAATCGATGAACAATGGGATGACAGTGATAACAGTGAATTTCTTTCAAAAATGTATACTAAAAATTCATTTTCTGTAACTGTGTGTAATTAAAGAAAATCAAGTACATAATTCTGCTGTCATTTTCAATCTTTACCAGTATGGTGATATAATAAATATTATATGTATTATAAAATAACACATAGTTTTCTTATCAAAATATGTAAATTTGTGAGTAAATTTTATATATATCTTGCCTATAATTAAAGTTAATCAAATTTTCAGTGATTCTGTCCTATTTGGGGAATCACTCACATGAATATTTGTAAAAAAATTGAAATTGAAATAACAGATTTTAACTGAGAGTGTTCAGCTCTCTTCTTATCTAGAAATAAGGACTATGGTCTAAGGAAATACTTTATTTATTGCAGTTGCTGCAAGTGCATATTTGAGAACAACAGATGGGAAAGGTATCATTTGTCCTATAAAGAGTTAGAACAGGCGTCTCAGAACTGGGCCACTTTTCCTTCTGTCTTTGACTAAAACTTATTTATGCTTCTCATTTATGATAATGAACCAAACATCTTGACTGTTTCTTAGAATAAATTGATCTAATATGTAGTGTTAATGCCCTCCCATATATTTAAAAATTAAATAGGTGTGAAGGGTTTAAAGAAAATTTATTCTTATAAAAATGAGAACTTTGAAATAGAATATAAAGCAGTTAAATATTTCATCTAGAAGCTTGCAGAAGGAAAAATTAAATTTCCAAGCAATTTTGAATACCATTTCTAAGTCATACCTTGTCCATGAAAAATTATATTATGGGATAATTATTCATACTTTAAATTGTTTTGTATATATTTTAATTATATGTTAGTAACATGTCTATAAAAATATTAACATTCATGGTATTGATGTACAAAATTACTGCACCACCTAAGTGTCTAAGGTCATCCACCACTATCTCTATATCACTGCTAGTGTAGCAATTCATTCCCTTTTGACTTTCCTCTCACTGCTGCTCATCCCAGCTATGGATGAATGGACCAAAAAGTTGCGGTATATATGGAATAATGGAATATAATGGAATATTAAGCAGCTTTAAGGAAAAACACAATCATTCAATTAGCCACTACATGGAGACAATTAGAGCAAGGTAGTAAGAAAGGCCAAAAGTAATGCAACAGGAGAACTTATCCACACAACTAAGTTTTGTAAAGGGGGAGTTGAAAGAAAAGGGTGCTAGGATCTTTGAAAGAAGGAGATGGGTACACTGGAAATGGGTACGGTGTTGGGATTATCCACATGGCAAACCATCATTAGTAATACTGTAAATCACAGTCACTCAACCAATCAAAAAGTTTTTTGTAATCTGAATTTTTTTCACTCAAAACCAGCTATTTGTTATAATTAGATACTGCCTATTCATCTACTCATATTCAGATAATACTTAAAATATAATTTTATGAATATTTTTGTTGTGAGTTTTTAATTTTGATGACTTAAAATTGCATTTTAATTTATGATTATAAAGGATTTTATTTCTACATTTCAACTAGTGTTAACTGGTGTTTTAATTTATTTTATTCTTTATTTCTGTGTTATATGGAAGAGCAACTTTCTTGGGTATTTTAATATTAGACATGGTCATATATCTAGTTGTAAAATATATAATGAAAGCCATAAATTGCATTTTCCTATTTCTTCTTCACTGTTATAATTATTGTGAAGTCCCTTTTCTGAAATTCTTGAGCTATGATTTCAAAAGAAAATAATCTTTTTCATGAAAGAGAGGCTTCCTGACCAAGAGAGTCTGAGCTGGTAAAATCTGATGAATATTCAATAATCTAATTTTGTTTACTTCAGCCTGGGGTAATTTGAGATTTCTTCCAATTGTAATATATCCCAGCCCATCCTTTACTAATGCATAACTCAATGCTATATGCAAACTCCCAAATAACTTTTGAAATTTATTTTTTCCCTTATATTGCAACTTTTGTTCTCTGTCACCTAGTGAAGTTCATCATTTCTTTAATATTAACATTTCATTATGTTATATTATGAGTCCAAATAAGAAAACTTCTAAAATTTCTAGATGAAAAATTTAGATGATTTACTAAATTATAGTTTAAGTTTTAAAATATTTTAATTGACATCTGCTTTAGAAAATTATCTAATTGAGTGGATAAAGAAAACAAAATTTATGTTGTATAAACAAAATAGAAAATAATTTCTGTGTACAAATAAAATATCCTCAATAGATATGGTATCAACATTTTCTAATTAATTGAAATTAATATATTGTATTATTATGAATTAAAATTCATAATAGAGAACATTACTTGAATACACCATATGTTGTGCCCTACTAGAGTTTTATATGTACTTGCTCATCCTATTCTGCAAAATAGTTAATATCTCTATCACAAACAAAAAGAATCTTATATATATCGTAATAAACTATTATGAACTGAAAATTTGTGCCTTACCAAAATTTACAAGATGAAAAATGTATCTCTGATATGATAATCCTGGAGGTCTTTGGCTGCCGGAGCCCTGGTCGGGGCGGGGAGGAAAACTCAACCCGCTCCCCTCCAAGGGGCCCCAGCGAGGAACAGCTAGGTGCAGGGGCAGGAGACTGCACTGGTCTCATCTGGGAGCTGGATTTTATAGTCTCTGAGTCTTGGCCATTGATGGGTTTACAAGGCGCCAGGGGGCCAGGTGGTGGGTGTGACCCCCGCCTACTGGAATTTGGAGGATCTGGGTGGAGGACGCTCGACTCCAATCCGACCAGGCAGCCAAAGACCTCCAGGACCAGCCACCACCATGCTGAGACCACTCTCCGCACACATGAAGGTACTGGCAGAGGGACAAAGCCACGCGGGTTCCGGGGCCGAGATCTCCAAGCCTACTCGGATTGGAGTCGAGCATCCTCCACCCAGATCCTCCAAATTCCAGTAGGCGGGGGTCACACCCACCACCTGGCCCCCTGGTGCCGTGTAATCCCATCAGAGGCCAAGACTCAGAGACTATAAAATCCAGCTCCCGGAACCACGCGGCTGCAAATGCGACATCTTATCAGGACATCTTTTTATGACATCTTATTATCTCATTCCTACTTTGGACAAACTTGCAGGCTATCGAATGTAGCCTGCCCACAGGGCAGAGTCTGGCAAACTCCCCGTGGCATACCAAATATGCCAAATACCAGTAACAATGATGGGTCTCATTCTCCTAAAGAGCCTTGAATATAATCTCAGGGCTAGGATGAAAGAGACGTTACTGGGGCCTGCTCGAGGCAATCGACAAATAACAGGATGATGAATGAAAATGAATGAATGATATGATAATATTTGTGATGAGATCTTTGAGAACTAACTGGGTCATTAAAGTAGAAGTTTCCTAAAAAGACTTAGTGCACTTAAAAGAAAAATCTATAGAGTTAATTTCTTCTCTTGCTACCAAGTGAGGTTAGAGTTAGAAATAGTATGCCGTGGAGAAGAGGTCTTCCTTCAAGACATAACCATCTTGATCCTGACTTTCAGTCACTATGGATGTGAGAAAAAGTTTGTTCTCTTTTTCAAAACATTCATATCTATGTACTTTTATTTAATTCATAGAACTGAGACAATTAAGATCAAGCACTAAACAGCAAAGGTGAAATTCACATACAGTCTAAAGACTAAGAATTTAAACATTGTATCTCTAAAAATGACTACAGAGCATTAATTTTTCTATACATAAATTGTTGTTTTTAAAATATCTTTGTTTTGATCAATGTATTTTCTTTACATGGTATGTTTCAGGAAATAAAATGGCTATATTGGTTCAGATATTTAAAACTCCTGAAAGGCTTTTA
The DNA here is from genome assembly GCF_029834395.1 of Sorex fumeus. Classification (NCBI taxonomy): domain Eukaryota; kingdom Metazoa; phylum Chordata; class Mammalia; order Eulipotyphla; family Soricidae; genus Sorex; species Sorex fumeus. The sequence continues at coordinate 3,383,961 of NW_026606186.1, forward strand.
CTTCTGACAGGACTTGATATAAGCTAAAGAGAGATGACCATTTTTTACTTTCTATTTTACCCACCCTTGCCTCTATTTTCCCTGTTAGTTATATTTTTAGGTAGAATTTTCTCCATAATGAAAGGATACACATCAGACCTTACCATTCTCCCCATGCAGTATGAGTTTATTCCTCTGACATTGTCTAAAGGAACATTTGTTCCTAGTAATGGTGGTTAGGCAATCTTGGCTGCAATTTGAATATCGCAATGAGGAAAGGAGAACAAGATGCTAGAGAGAACAAAAAACTCAGGTGTTTATTTAAGAATCTCGCTTGTTTTCTTATTTATTGCACAATCTTTATTTTATTTTCAACCCTGAAAAAAATGAATATAACTATATTTTTGAAAACTTAAAATTCCTAAAGTTTTGACCTTAATCCTATTTATTATTGACTCAAAATATTTTTAAAGCATTTACAATGAATTTCTTTGCTCTGTAAGAAACTGAAAAACTTCAAAATAACACTTCAAAATAAAGCACATATACATTTCTAGAATAATGGCTTTTTATTGGCATTCAAATATATGAATGTTTTCCTTGGAGTTCCCAAATGATTTGCACATGTTACTGATCAACACAGTCATACCAAAAACAAGTACAATAAAATTTAAGCTAAATATTTTAAATGGTTATGTACCATGTTGCACATCGCATGAGAAACAATGTTTTATAGTCTATATTATACAAATACTAGTGTTTAGTGCTATTTAAGAGAAGTAGGAGAAGAGGGGAAACAACTATATCCTACGTAATGCCTTCCACATTCTGTGATACGCAGTGTGATGTGCAAATTTACATGTACCTCAGTATAACTTTGGAAGTTACAATGGTTTTTTCTGTTTCATAGCTGGCTGCTTATGTCCCAATAGTTGCAATATATTTTAGTCAATAAGTTCCATATATAGCTGTCTGTCAAACATTTCAAAGGAAATTTGGCGATTCATGACACTTTAAGATGACAACAAGGAGATTCCTTCCAATGTTCCCAAGTGCAATATCGAATGATCAGGTGGACATGGCAAGAAACATATTCAGTTTAAACTGAGATGGAGGTACCTCATGCAACCAGATATCAAAACAGACTATAATAAGGAAGACAACAAGGAGATTCTTGCTTCACTTGAAAAAGTGTACATGGAAAGAGATGTGTAGAAGCTGATTCAGAGCAGGTAACACCATCAAAAGAGATGGTTTGGTTGGGAGTCCTTGAAAGGGGGCTGTAGAAATTGTGAGGAGGCACACGACCGTGATCCAAGGGGAACCCTTAAAAACTCATTAAAAAGATCCCCTGGGGGCTGGAATGATAGCACAGCGGGTAGGGCGTTTGCCTTGCACGCAGCCAACATGGCCAACACAGGTTCGATTCCCAGCGTCCCATATGGCTCCCCAAGCACCGCCAGGAGCAATTGCTGAGCGCATGAGCCAGGAGTAACCCCTGAGCATCACTGGGTGTGACCTAAAATGGAAAAAAAAAGATCATCTCATGTCATTGACACCAGCAAGTAAGATAACAGTGAAAATCTTCACACTACAATTCTCCTTTTAACCCACCCCAAGGCATGAATGCTAACCTCATAACCTCACTTTCAATGAACAAACTGCTGAGGCTCAAATCTAGAATCCCTGAGAGCAGAGGGATATTGGTGTTTACAAAAACATGAACCAGGCTCTGCCTGCAGAACTTTGTCAATAGAAGTTAACTGCCTTCACAGCTACCACTAAGCTGCTGACACAACAATTTCAGTTAGGCATCTCAGGATCTTAAGGACCCAGTAAACATAGAAAAGTAAAGATAGAAATAAATATATAAACTAATGAAGTCCCAATGCCACCTGCAGGAAAAGTGTATCAACTCTTAGTTACTGATTCAAATGAAAATAAATGAACAGACAAAAGAGAAATTTACAGTAGAAAATGGGCGAATCAAAAGTATAATACATGATAATTTCGGATCTCAAATGAATAGGACATCACATGGAGATAACAGTTGTATTGAAATTAAATTAAAATACATGTTACACTATATACCACAACATTAGAGAGGCAATCCAAATTACTATAATACAGAAATGCATAGATAGGAAAAAAATTGAAAGGTAGGTAAAAGTAATATTAGAAAATGCTGAAATTATTGTCATGCAACCTCACAAGGGGAACAAGCCTCACCCAGGAAGGGATGAACCTCACCAGAGAGCCTACCGGCAGGAAAACCCAGGTATGCAGGAACTCGTGACTGAGATCTCCAAGCCCACTCGAATGGAGACTGGGCCCCCACCCCCCACACCCCACATCCCCAGTTTTTGCAGTAACTTGGCAGTCACACCTACAAACTGCCCCCCTGCACTATGTAATTTCATCAATGGGCAAGACTCATAGACTATAAACTAAAGCTCCCGGAAGAGAAGAATACAGAATTTCCTGGACGTTATATTCTATCCATACGAAATAAATTGTCTAGCATAGACTTTTCAGCTGGTTTGAGTGGTGGTCAGACTGGTGTTGAAATATCGAATGTAACCAAAGTAGAGAGAGAGTATGAAGAAAATTGTCTGCCACACAGCCCGAGTTCGATTCCTCTACCCCTCTTGGAGAGCCCGGCAAGCTACCGAGAGTATCTCGCCCGCATGGCAGAGCCTGGCAAGCTCCCCGTGACGTATTCAATATGCCAAACACAGTAACAACAAAGTCTCCAATGGAGACGTTACTGGGCCCGCTCGAGCAAATCGATGAACAACGGGAGGGCCTTTACCTTTACCTTTACACAGCCAGGAGAAGAGTTGGAACGGGGGTGAGGGTGAGAGAATACTGGGGATTTTGGTGGTGGAAAATGTGCGCTGGTGAAGGGATGGATGTTTGATGATTGTATGAACAAAGTTCAAACATGAAAGCTTTGTAACTTGTAGGATGACATTGCTTTGTCCTTTCTCTCTTGCCACAAGAAGCTTAGGTTTATCAAGTTACACCCATCACAGTGCTCCCGAGTCACTCCCATTCCTTTGTTTATCTGAACCTCTTCTCTCTGCTCTCTTCCCCAACAGATTTATCAGCTTTTCCTCTAATCAGAATCTGTTAATTTGTAAGGTCAGATCCTTCTAGGACACTGAAATTCTATTGTAAGTTAATATTGCCTTTCTTCTCTCCTTATGTCTTTTGAATAGTTTACTTTAATGCAATGTCCTTTTTGTATAGATACAAGAAGACATTTAATATTATGCTTTGTAACTTAGGATTTAAGTGGCTTTGAATATTATTCACTCCCTGGCATCTGCTTTCTCAGCTTAAGCCTCAGTTGCCCTTAGTTCCTAGCACCCCAAAAGCAGGGTCCCAACGAGGGACTGAATGGACCCAGGGCAAGCTGTGAGCTACCCTGGCATAAAAATGGGCCAGGACAAAATGCCACGATTCTTAACTAGAAGTTAAGAGCTTGATCATAGACAAATGCTGTCATGATCCAAAAGTAACAATGAGACTAGGATGCTGCTAGGGATAGGGAAGACTATCTGGCCTGAGCACTGTAGTCTGAGATTGAGATAGCCCTAGGAGAGCAATTCTTACTATATCCATACTAATGATTTATATTATGTATGCTTATATGTTTGTTGGACAAGGAGAAGAGAAACACACCCAGGGGATTCTGTTCTAGGGTGAGTCATCCTGCTGAGAGAGTATCTGTCCTAGAAGCAGCTTTCCCCGAGGGAAAGAACTTTACCCCTATTGACTGTGACCACATCTGTGTGTAACTGTTACCTCAACCCCTCATGCTTTGGGATTTAACTAAACTGGAAGAGTGGGCGCGGGGATCAGAATCAAGACTCCAGAGAAGGAGAAGAAAGAGGATCAGTATCCAGCCTCCAGAGGGAGAAGGAGAATGGGGATCCAGATTCCAGAGTGAGAAGGAAAATGAAGAAGCATGGGGGAGGAAGAAGGAGGAGGAGAATCAGAAGAGAATGGAGATGGGAATGGAATAAACTGCAACTAAGGCCCTCATTTATTTCCTTCCTTCGCTTGCCCATCTCCATCAACCTCCCTGAGGTGGGGGAAATGGCATGAGACTACCAAACGCGAGCAGTGGGGAAGATAGACCGCTGCTGCCGTCCTTTTGAGTTTACACATCTGGCGTCCCTGGGTGCTGTCTTTTTTTTTTTTTTTTGAGTTTACACATTAACTGTATCTCACGGTGAATCAAAAACAAAGGGTTGGGGGAAATAATAATAAAATAAAATTAACATTCTGAATGAAAAAAGAAACAGTAATATTAAGTTCATGCCCAATTCAATCAGCGTAATCAATTACTGAATAAACAACAGTACTCATACATTATTAAAAAAATTGTCATAGAAATAAAACAAACAAAAAAAGGATAGACACAGAAATAAACAAGTAGAAAATACAAAATCAAATTCTGTGGTCCTAGCACGTTTCCAATGAGCTACTTTGCTAATGTTAGAAATTCAAGTTTAAGGCAAATAACATAGAGTTTTGGATGTGAAAACCTCAAAAAATTAGCACTGTGCTAGAGAAACTTATTAAAACAGTACAGACTACATGGGTGTACTGTAGCACTGTAGAACTGTCCTCCCATTGTTCATTGATTTGCATGAACGGGCCCAGAAATGTCTCTATTGTGAGACATGTTGTTACTGTGTTTGGCATATTGAATACATCACAGGGAGCTAGCCAGGCTTCACTGTGCAGGCAATATACTCTGTAGTTTGCCGGGCTCTCCTAGAGGGGCGGAGGAATCAAACACGGTTCGGACCCGGTTGGCCACGTGCAAGGCAAACCACCCTACCTGCTGTGCATGATTTAGCTAATAGAAGGGAGAGAAGTAAGATATTAAAAAATCAAGAGACCTATATGAAATGTAGCACTGTCCTCCCGTTGTTCATTGATTTGCTCGAGTGGCCCCAGTAACATCTTCATTGTGAGACTTGTTACTGTGTTTGGCATATCGAATTCATCATGGGTAGCTAGCCAGGCTTTGCCATGCAGACGAAATACTCTCGGTAGCTGCTGGGCTCTCCAAGAGGGGCGGGGGAATCAAACCCGGGTCAGCCTTGTGCAAGGCAAATGCCCTACCCACTTTGCTATAGCTCCAGCCCCTATACGAACTACTCAATTCTATTAGGTAGGGCAGAATAAGAATAATATGTATCAAAAAAGGAGAAGAGATGGATGGAATGAAAACTTACTTAAGGAAATAATAGTGGAAAACTTCCCAACTGTATAAGAGAAAATGAATATATAAATTCATGAAGTTAATGTGATACTTGGGTATTTAAATTAAAAATACATACCCATATCAAGACACATCATAGTAAAACTATCAATAATTTAAGAGAAATAAAGTACATAGAAGGTGGCCAGGTAAAAAGTATTAGATTTAAAAATTTGCTCCCACTAGCTTTTATCAAATTTCTCAGCTGAATTTCTACAGACCAGAAAAAAAACGATTAACATCCCAAATCCTAAAAAAGATAATATGTTTCAGATATGGTAACTAATAATATTATCTTTCAGATATAAGGAATAAATAAACACTCTTATTTTTAAAAAAGATGAATAAATAAGCAACACAGCCACTTTGGAAAAAAAAAGAAACTTATTGGAATTATAAAAGATATTTACTGGCAAAACACACAAGAGAAAAGTCAGTTGGTATCATACATCCTGACTAACATCTATACTATAAAATAATAATAATATAAAATAGAACAATGTATTTGTACAATAATAACAAACAAATCAATGGGATATAAATGAGATCACAAAAATAAAATCATGCATATTTAGAGAGCTAATTTATGATAAAGAGACAAGAATCTACAATAAAGCAAAGAAATTTTGTACAATAAATAGTGTATAGAGCTTAGACACAATTAACAAGAGCAGTTCTATTGATTACAGTTATTTAACAGTATATATTCCTCTTGCTCCATTTTAAATTTCCAATGGTCCATTTCAAAAGCAATGGAATATAAACAATTTTCTGTAGAAAAGCAATCTCATTAAAAGTCCTCTATTTAGCTGCATTTTCTTTCCTCCTCAGTCCAGTACCTATGGGCATATTCCTAACTATGTTTTATATTGATTATTCTTTGTACATATCAGTCAAATGAGGTCACTCTCTTACACCGAACACTTTCCTTAACAATAAAAAGTTCAGACAGATATACTTGTTAAAAGTATTTTGTTATTTAAAATTAAAACCCTGACAGATTAAAAGAAAAAAAACCCACTAAAACGTTCTGAAATCAAATGATCAAGGATGTGAATGGAGTGGGGTGACAATGCAAAGTGATACATTTCTTCTAAAAGCCAGGGTTGATAGTAGAAAATGTTATTATGGAACTTGTATTTTTGCCATCATTGAGTGCTATGGGTTTACACAATAGGAGAATCAATGGGACAGCATTTTCTTCTCTGAAATGGAGACTATAATAACATAATTGCCCTTATAGTCAGAAAGGCCTTGTTAGTAGCTTATGACTCATAATGGTAGGTAACAGAACATAGTAGACAAAGATGAGGTAGAATAACAGACAATACATATATTGTTGCTATAGAGATAGTATCGGAAGCAAGGTACTTGCCTTGCATGTGACTGAGGCAGCTACAACCCTTATTCTAATCCCTGGCACTGCACATGGTCCCCTGAGCCTTCCGGATTTAAATGTTGAGCACAATGCCAGGATTAGCACCTGGGCACTGCTGGATGTGGCCTGAAAATTTTAAAAAATATATTACATATAAATATGTATAATATATATTTGCATATATCATAAACTGCTTGGCTATGTAATACAAGATGAACAGGCAAGATGTTAGATAGCACAATAGAAAATTTCTTCTATATTCCTGAATGAAGCCAGTTCTTAGATAACCAACCAACCAGCCCATTTATAGAAGAATAATAAAAGGAGGGAAGCATACAAGGCATCGAAGTGTTATGGATACAGATTGCCCTTCACTTTAGATTATATAAATAAGAAAGACAAAGGAGCATATGAAGCATGGAGGGGAGGAAACAGGGCAGGGGGCAGGTGCCTCAACCACAATGACAGTATAACTCTGCAGTACATCCATACACCTCAACTGTAGAACCAATGATACTACAAGCATGATATCCAAAGTTAACAACCAAACTTAACATTGTGTCTGCCAAGGAAGAAGGTTGGGTTTGGAAGGAATACTGGTTACACTGGTAGAGGTGAATAGACACTGATGGTGGAATTGTTGTAACATTGTGTATCTGAAACTTAACTATGAGTAATTGTGTAAATCAGTGCCTTAATATTTGGGGAAAACAGTATATAAAAGGAAACAAATTTCTAAAATTGAAGCTATGGCTATGGAGGTAGAAGTCCGAAATGCTACACAAATATATTCATTAGCTTTTCCCCCAGTGCCTTGCCAAATGGGCTTCAATATATTTGTGGAAAAAATAGTAGTGGGGAAAGAGAATACTATCTTTGAGGGTCTCCAATACTGAATGTTACATGGCAATGGTACTGAAAAATAGAACATGGGTCATAACACCTTGTTAAAGTGAGTTTGTCAAAAGAGTAAATGACAAGCCGACAACAATTCATCAAGGAAGGTCTAATAGGTCATAGATCCATATTCCAGTAACTTCCTTGGCTCCAGATGTAATGCAATGATATCAGGCTAATGCAGTTTTTGACTGGCAGGCTCTCAGATTGCTTCTCTGCCTTGCACAGGAAAAACTGCGAAGAGGAAAAGGCCAAGAAGCAGCGTCTGACTTATTTTCTATCGAATGTGATAATAAATATGGAATTTACCTGGTTATTGGCTTTAGACAAAGAGAGAAAGGGATGGGGAAAGCAGTTTCCAGATTTGAGGGTCAGTGATGAAAGGCCTGATGGATGGTAAAGGACTTGGAAGGAGTATGATTTGAAGCTCAAACATGAGGTCACTGGGAGGGAGCCCTTGATGAAACCTATGGAATAGAGTAAATAGTATTGTTAGTGATGAACAGAACATGCATATATAAGACAAGCATCTTTAGCCCTCTGCTTTCCTTTTGGTCTAGCAAAGTGTATGTCTATCAGAAACAGAGAAAGTAAAGAATCGTTTATAGACTGGCTTGTGGCTAAATATAGTAGGACCTCGAACTCCAGAAACTCCTACTGCTTGGAGAAGAAAGTGAGAGGGAATAGGAAAGGCTTTAAAGACTGAAACCACAAAAGGATAAATCAAGAACAGTCTTGGTACTCTTCTTTGTACAACAACCCCCTTGCAACTCCTTCCCTCACCCACACACCCCTTCACACACATCATACACACACTCCATGTGCTTGCTTCCCTGTGTTCTATTTTCCTGAAATAAACTTTCAATCCCTAGGGGGTGTTTGCCTCCTGGACCTTTTAAATAAATACCCACTTAAAATATTTTGTGCTCTCTATAAAATTCTTCGGGAGACAAAAGAATCAGGAATGATGGAGTTGTGTGTTCTGATATCCAGACAGTAGTATCTTATCAACTCTATAATCTATCCCAGGAAAGTTACAATTTCTGAGATAACCGTGTAACATCATCATCATCATCATCATCATCATCATCATCATCATCATCATCATCATCATCTTCATCATAATTATCAGGTTAAAACCCAAAGTATATGGCTCTTATTTCCTGTGAAGATTTTTGCTATTAAATGAAATAGTTCACATAAACTTCTGATAGCATAGTTTCTGAATATAATATTTTGAGTATGTGTATGCATGATAATGATGATTATCATCACTTTTTCTTTTAAAAAGAAGGGCTGTTTTTTTTCTTAGTAGAAAACACTGAATTCTTCTACAGAAGGAGAGAAAATTAAAATTCTTATAAAATTCCAAGAAGTTATTACTGAAGATCTAGGGACTTGTAGAACAAATGGTTGAGCTTTTAAAAATTTGTAAATTACTTATGACAAGAATAAGTCAAACATAATACTTCTTTAATAAACACTAGCTAAATCACTAAAACAACTACATGATTATTCTTAAATATCTCACTCTCCTAATGATCCAGTATAAAATCATTAAAAAGTAATTGTGGTCACATTTTACAAATAAATATCTGCTCTTGGTTAAAGCAATTCTAATAAATTTTTCTGAGGCAAATCTGTTTTCTCTTTCCTTCTTACTTAATGACCTCACATATTTTTTTCTAGGACTAAGCTGTCCAAGCAATCTATGTGCTTTAGAAATTTTGACTTTATTCTATTTAATCTGAATAATTATTAAAGTTAAGATTACTTAAAGAATGTGGAAATATGCTTTAATAAGTCTTTTAATTTAGTGTCAAATTCTGAAAATAATTTCTGGTAAAGCACTCTATACTTATCTAAGTTCACTTTTAGCCTATATAAATAAGCATTATCTTATTTAACTCATATATTACAATGGTAAATAGTGGCATTTGGTGATTGATTAAAAATTTGATTATTCCAATCACACTTTGTAAATTACAGTACATTCAAGACAATAAAAATAATTTTGAATAATAATATTCATAGCAATGATGTACAGTCATTGTAACCATGCCATGCTTTATTATGATAGTTCCCTGTCAGAAAATTCATAATATAAATTTAGTTAGGCTTATATCATTAGGAGAAGAAATTCTCAGGAATTAAGCAAATATTGACTGTTAATAAATTTTTCCAAGCTGAAACATTTACTGTAACTATTCGAGACTTTTTTTATAAATCCATATAATTATTAGAGTTATACTGTGAATAAAATGTGCCAGGGAATAAAAGTCTGTCATTGATATACTCATAATGCTTTCTATGTGCCTTTGTCAGTTAGAGTTCTTGGTTGAGAACAATGGAAATGAATTCTGTCTGAATTAAGTTAAAAATAAAGTTATTGAAGGAATATAAAGTAGCTCAAGATTCAATGAAAGAAGAATATTAGGAAGAATATTAGGATGGTGAAACCACTTGGATCTAAGAATTAATTTTCATGAATAGTCAAGGAAGAGTATGTTAAGATATATGCTAGACTATGAATATTGATAACTATCATCTTCGCTTCAGTCAGATTCCTGTCCTGGCCACCATATTGAATAATTCTTTGACTTTTGTTTCAATATTCTTTTTTTTTTTTTTTTTTTTTGCTTTTTGGGTCACACCCGGCAATGCACAGGGGTTATTCCTGGCTCTGCACTCAGGAATTACTCCTTGTGGTGCTCAGGGGACCATATGGGATGCTGGGAATCGAACTCAGGTTGGCTGTATGCAAGGCAAACGCCCTACCCACTGTGCTATTGCTCCAGCCCCATCAATATTCATTTATTCTTTAAAAAGCAGTCATATGTAAATGACCTAGTCAAATTTTTTTTGCCATAAATGTAAGAAAGGAGTATGTGGTTAGTCCTTCAGAGAACTGTCGGATCTTTTGAAAACATTTGCTGAGAATTTATATTAATGATAGAATCCACTTGAATTCATAAGTGTTATGCATATTCTTTTACCACTAAAATGATTAAAAGTTATTAAACTATGTGTAGATTTATCATCTATATACAAAATGGTATTTATGTTGGTGGTACAGTAGTAACTGATTTTCTTCATATGATCTGACATTTTGTAATCTGAAGAGAAACCAGAGCTGAGATCTTACATTTTGAATTGATCGTGAATTGGTATAATTAAACAAGAAAAAATTTTATTGATATAGGAATATGTACCATACAACTTTATCTAACTAATAATTAAAAATATTCACAAATCCTATAAGATAAAAAGAGAAATAAAACAAAACAATGTATAAATTGCATTTGGGTCCAGATATTTCACATACGGCCATACATTTCATTATTGAGCAAAGCCACATTACTGGAGGAATTAGCAAAAGTTGATCTCTTGTTCCTGCTACCAAAATTGGCTTAGGTCAAAATTTATCGGCTCCAAGGTGTGAGAATCAAGTTATTCTATGATAAAATAAGAACTGTGTATGAGTGTGTGGGGGGGGGGTAGGGGGGACTGGGGATAGGGTGGATCACATAGTGACCTTGTCTTGATAACTTGGATTCTGCCAAAAGTAAAAATTAATTTCATGTGGGTTTTGACAGGAGAACACTGAAATTCTGTGTCAGAATTTCTTTCCTCTTCTCAGTGCTGGGATTTGATAGAGGATACTAAGAAATTCATCCTGACTAAGTCTTTTGACATTTAGCAAAAATTCTCCTACAATTGATCCTTTTCAAATGAGACACTGATAAAATAATATTGATTTATGTCGATTAAAACATATTCATAGTCTTAACATATATGACACCTATAATAGTATTTTTATTTGGCTTATGATGAGCCTCAGGATGTGAGGACAAATTTTTCCCCTTTAATTTTCATTTCATTTCATCATCCTGTTATTCGTCGATTGCCTCAAGCAGGCCCCAGTAACGTCTCTTTCATCCTAACCCTGAGATTACATTCAAGGCTCTTTAGAAGAATGAGACCCATCATTGTTACTGGTATTTGGCATATTTGGTACGCCATGGGGAGTTTGCCAGACTCTGCCCTGTGGGCAGGCTACATTCGATAGCCTGCAAGTTTGTCCAAAGTAGGAATGAGATAATAAGATGTCATAAAAAGATGTCCTGATAAGATGTCACATTTGCGGCCGCGCGGTTCCGGGAGCTGGATTTTATAGTCTCTGAGTCTTGGCCATTGATGGGATTACACGGCATCAGGGGGCCAGGTGGTGGGTGTGACCCCACCTACTGGAATTTGGAGGATCTGGGAGAAGGATGCTCGACTCCGATCCGAGTAGGCTGGGAGATCTCGGCCCCGGAACCCGCGTGGATTTGTCCCTCTGCCAGTACCTTCATGGATTTATTAATTGTAAAGATCCCTGACTTTTCAAACAGGAAGAATTATTCTTTTCATTGGAAGGGATCTGCTTCCAGAGAAACAACTTTACACATCAGTGAATATATTACCTGTTTTTTTTTTCTTTTTGAGTCACACCCAGAGATGCTCAGGGATTACTCCTGGCTCATGCACTCTGGAATTACTCCTGGCAGTGCTCAGGGAACCATTTGCGATGCTAGGAATCAAACACAGGTTGACCACGTGCAAGGCAAATGCACTATGCACTGTGCTATCACTCCAGCCCCCTACCTGTTTTTTTTTTTTGTTGTTGTTGTTTGGTGTTGCAGATCAGGCAGAGTCCTTTTCAGTGCTGCTTCAGAGTTTTCTATGATTTGCTATGTGCCTGTATTGGAGAATAAAAACGTAAATAACTCTTTTATTGTAAAGTGAAAGTCTCAGGTTTTGTTGAGTACAATCATCTGAAAACACCAAAATCGCCACCAACAGACTCTAAAATGGGTTGTTTCCTCCTCCAAATGCTACCAAGCAAGATGAGATCATTGTCGGATTAAAACCACTTTTAATTTTAGGAGATAAGTTAAGACTATGAATAAGAAGTTACTTTAGAACATATAGCTTTATGACTTTTATGATCTACTAAAATATATGACAAGTGCACTTTTGTTAGTTATACCATCTGGAAACCAACTTCCAACTTCCCCTCAGCACCCCATACAAACCGCCCCCAGTTAGGATAAAGTTCAGAGTAATAGTGCCAAACTATGATATTATCTATGTTTATAAAGGAAGAATTTCAAGCATTTGAAATGTGACTTATAGAATACTCCAAGAACAAACTAAGTTGTTCTAAACTGCTCATTTTGGAGATGCAGTGGGCACACCTGGCTGTGTTCAGGGTTTACTCAACTCAGGGGACCATTTGGGTTTCCAGGTATCAAAACCAGTCGACTGTTTGCAAAGCAAGCAACACTGTACTGTCTCTGGCATTCTGTTCTAAAAATAGCTTTTCTTGACTGGAGAAATGAAAAAAAAAAAAACAGTGTGAACTTGCATGTGTGAGGAATGGGTTTAACCCTTGCACCTCATGAACCCCCTCCCCCCAACTTTATTTGGGAGTGACTCCCTGGTGATCTCAAAACAGCAACAACAAATTTTTCTCTTCTGTGAAACAGGCAATTAATCTAATAAATGTCCCCTACTTTTAGCTGTAGCAAAACTCACATGGAACATGAAGAAAATTTGAAATTTCAAAAGCCTAAATCAAATTGAGGCATAATTGGAAGTACTTATTTCTTAATGAAAAATCATGTATCAGGACAAAGAATCTACAAGAGCAAATTGTGGGGCAAACATCTCCAATTAAAAAATAGTACCATACAACTGCTGACTTCATGTAACTGCTGCAGATCCTCAAAACATAAATTCATGTTGAACTGCCTGGCTAAACAAACTAGCAAGCTAGATAGATGAAATTGATTCAGCAAACTTTAAACTAAAGAAAAGATTAGCAGCTAGGAAAAATATTGTTTTAGTCACATTAGGTGAATACTTCTATATCAGATTATTCTATGAAACTGTAATCCCGTGGAATATACCTACTCATTTTCAAATTATAAAAAAAAAATCACTCACTCCGTAATATTCCCTTTATCTTTGGCCATGAGACTGTTCTACTTTTAAAAAATTGTGTTTTGTTTCTTTGGCGGGTTCCCACACCAAAGCTGACTGAGAACCCTTTCTGCAGATTATCATCCATGGGGTTTGTAGGTCAATGGGAGAGTCCAAGAATCAGGGATGTTTGGGCCTTGCATTATCTCCTATCACCCAGGTCTTCCCGGTGGTGCTCAGGGCTGCAGCCTATAATTTGGAATAGGAATTCAAAACAGAGTGAGCCTATGCAAAACAATAGCCTTAATAACCTTAGCTTTAGCCCCTTATTTTGAAGCTTTTTATATGAAAATTTTTCTTAAGCAGGAATGGCATTACTCTTTTTATGAAAGTTAAAAATTTAGTGGTTATAAACTATTAAATCGCAAAGAGCTGCTGATGAAAGGTTTAGAACACATTTATTGACAAGACATCAGGTTTTTCACTTTTCTCCCAATTAACTAATCCTTAGCTTTTATCTTTATTTTCTTAGCACCTCTAAGACAAATGGCAAAAGATTAGCTATTACAATGCTTATCACTGGTTTATACATTCATTGCAAAGAAATTTCAGGGCTTCTATTGAAGGACTCGGGGTTTTCCTTTATCCCCTCTGTTAGCTTCCCAGTAAGACTCTAACAGCTAACATTTGCAAAAGGAATTTGTTTTAGGGCAAAAAGGAGTGAGAGAGGGGGAGAAAAGGATACTGCAGCTAGAAAAGTGAGGAAGGATTAGGGCTTTTCATTCATCTCTGGGACAATGTAGATGAGTAAATACTTTCTAAAAGCCAATTATTTTTGGAGTGCTGTCTTGATATCTTCTCTTTTCTTTTATTTTTTTTTTGCACCTTGAGAAATTATCTATATTTCTAATTTAGAAGCATTGAGGCTAACAGGGAAAATAGGAGGAGTCACATATAGTTTGGAACGGGAATAAATAAATTGAAAATGCAGAGTAGAGCTCTTCTTACTTCATCTTCAGTTTTTAACTATCTCTGAAAGTAAAAGATAATTTAATTACTTATAATTGAGGTGTTTTATTTAACACTTCCTTGAAATTAAAGAAAAGATTAAAGAAATAATTTTTACTATACAAGGCGCTGGTAGAACTTTATAAGAAAAAATTCTCTAAGCGCATCAAAAAATGGGGAGAATAAGTGAACAGAAACTTCCTCAAGAAGAAATAAAAATAGCAAAAAGGCGCATAAAAAATGCTCATCATCAGCGAGTTGCAAATCAAAACAACAATGAAAGATCACTTCATACCACAGACACATACATCAAAAAGAATAACAACCAGTGCCAGCAAGTATGAGGGGAGAAAGGGACTCTCATTCATTGCTGTTGGAAATACTGACTGGTCTAGTCTTTTCGGAAAAAACAGCACGGACATTCCTAAAAAAGCTAGAAAAGCTTCCATATGACCCAGCAATACTACTTCTGGTAATATAACCCCTGGAGTGCAAAACTACACAGCAAAAATGCCATCTGCATTTCTATGTCCATTGCAGCATTGTTCACGATAGCAGAATCTGGAAACAACTCAAGTGCCTGAGAACAGATGACTGGTTCAAGAAACTTTGGTGCATCTACAGAATGGAACACTAGACAGCTGTTAGAAAAAAATGGAGTCATGAAATTTGCTTATAAATGGATGGACATGGAGAGTTTCATGCTGAGTGAAATAAATCAGAAGGAGAAGGACAGACATAGAATGACTGCACTGATTTGTGGGATATAAAAAACATAGTATGAGACTAATACTTAAGGACAGTAGAAACAAGGCACAGGATGAATGGTCCAAGGTTGAAAACCCTCTTCAAGGGCTGGGGGAGAGAGCAGAGGAATAGAGGTGGGACCATTATGACAATGAGGGTTGAAAGGGATCTCTCTGAATGGAAGATGTGTTATGAAAGTGGGTAAAGGACAAAACATGATGGCCTGTCAATATCTTTATTGCAAACCATAATGCCCTAGAGAGAGAGAGAGAGAGAGAGAGAGAGAGAGAGAGAGAGAGAGAGAAGAAAAGTGCCTACTCTGCTGTAGAGGTAGGCGGTGGGGGTGAGGGAGTGGCTGGCAGGAGGGACCTGGAGAATATTGGTGGTGGGAAATGTACACTAGTGGAGGAATGGGTTGGGTGGGTGTTGGGCCATTGTATGACTGAAATCCGATCAGGAAAGCTTTCTAAATATCTCACTGTGATTCAATAAAAAATAAATTTAAAAATATAAATCATATTTACAATGATATATAATCAACTCATAAAAATTCACCCTGCTCTATTTGCTGCTCATAAAAGAAACCAAAGTTTTGCATTTAAAAATCCCACACATTGTCAGTGAATTTGAAAACCTCTAGAAAAAATAAGTCAAGGTATAAATGTTAAATTTATTATTTCTATCTTTTTAATATGGCAATATATGTGTGTGTTTATGTAACACATAATTGTGGCAGTAGAATACAACTAGTTGAACTCATTTATTTATTTATTAGAGAATTATATTCCTTTAATCATTTTAAGTATCATAATTTAGATAAACTTGCAATTAAAATGAATTTGCAAGCTTATGAATATATAAAAGAATTTGTAAGCTGCTCTGTGCTGGCATCTCAAATATCACCAATACAATCTGTTCATAAGACAGATTTGAGTGTTGTTTACCATGGGAAAAGAGCAGACCATCTCAGCAGAACTTAGTATGTGTGTCATATCAGGATACATTTTAGGATTGGAAGAAAGAGTAAATCCAGACTACCAACTAAGATTTCAAAGAGACTTAATCTTTAAACTTTTGATATTCTGTATTGAAAATTGATGGCCATTCATGAAATTTCCCTAATAAATGATGCATATACTGGTTTAGGTATATCTTCTGGATTAGTAAGAATATGCTTATGAAACCAATAAAATCATAAGAGTTATGTTATTTTCAAATATAATTTGCCTGAGAGTAATTTTAATGCTTAATGTTCAAATGATAATGTTCATCATTTCTTATTTTCACTGTTTATCTAACATGATTCTGTTTTTCGAACACGATTGAATTATTCTTATTGTAACAATTAAACTGTTGAAACTATATTTTGGAGGTAAATTTTTATATTATTTTACCTATAATATTGTAGGAAAAAGTTTTAAAATTAGGGTTTATGATTGTTTAGCTTTGAAAATTACTTGAGCCTATGATGTTTACACTTTATTTGAGCAAAACTATTTATGAGATAATTAGCTTGTAACTCAGAAAATAATAAACTTTAGCTGAAATTTCACAGATATATATATAGTTAAGACATTCAACTGGGAGGACGAGAGCCCATTCTGGAAGATTGAACCTGCATTAGTTTGGTGAGAAAGTTAATTCTAGATATTCAAAGGTGTCAGAACTGAAAACTTTACAGATGTGAGGGTCAGAATGAGCATGCGGTCCAGATTAGAAACTCTGTTGATAGACAGGTGATGTTTGGGAAGGCAGTCAAAGCATTGGAAACTGAAAAATGAATCAAATTTAAAGGAAATTTCTGCAGATTTCATGTAGCATTATGAAAAGGACTCTCAAGATTGGATTAACCTATAATCTTAGTGTCTGTTATGTTTAATACCAATAAATACAACAGCATTATTTCCTTAGTGCTTAACTGATTTGTCTCAAATTTCAGTCTTTTTCATATTAAATAAATTATTTTAACCAAGTCCGGGTATTATTTTTTATTTAAAAAAAAATTATAGTCCACGTTTGGCTGTGCTCCAGGCCTGCTTCTGGCTTTGTACTCAGGAATCACTTCTAAAGCCTTAGGGGAACTATAAAGAGAAGCAGAAATTGAACCCAGGTAAACTGTTCTCAAGGTAAGTACCTCCCAGCTGTACTATCTCTCCAGATATGTCCTGTGATATACTCTTTAGTTTTGATTAAATCAACTGACTTAAAAAGTTTGGGTATGCAAATTTTTGAAGAACATTTTATTTATTTATTTATTTTTGTTTTTTCCACCATATCATATGGTACTCAGGCATTTCTTTTGATTCAGGAAACAACTCCTGGCAGTGCTCAGGGAACCGTATGTGGTACCAGTGATTGAATCCATGTTGACCGGAAGAAAGGCAAGTGACCTAACCACTATACTATCTCTCAAGCCCCTGAAATTCTTTATAGTGTTAGTTTACAATCGTTTTGATTTTTTTAAAAGTAACACTATAAAAGAGGACAGATATTTAAAATAGTTAAAGCAAATAAAATTTTAAAGTTCCAGTCAAATGTTGCCTAGCAAAGAGTTTAAATAACAAAACTCGATTTGTCTTACATACAAGGAAATTAGCAAGTGTAAATGGGGTATGTAACGCATAATAAGGGCACATTGACATTATCTTTGAGTCAATCACAAGATTGATAGATGCTTAAGTAACTTTTGTCTATGTGTCTCAGTGCTGTATAAAGCTTGTCAATCTCAGGCATATGCCCCTCACTGCAGGAAACACTTTTATAACAGATAGTACTCATTATAAAGGGAAAAAAAGAGGAAAAAAAAAGAAATGGTGAAATTTTATCTTTCCCTCAAATGATGCATTTTTTTAAAATGCTTTTTGCCTACATGCATACTTGGGATGATAATTTCCCATGGTCTAACAAAATATGTGAAGTCAATTCATAGGCATTAATTCAGAATTTTAACTTTCAAAGGCATTTGTCTGAATATAGCATTGTTTAGTAGAGGATTAGCAAAATCTGTTAAGAGCTCTTCCGCTGTTAAATAACATGAAGTTATTTAAAAAACACTTACTGTTCACCAATTACATCGGAAGTACTTTTTCCAGCATTTGGAGTAGAGGAAAGAATAAAACTGAAAGAATCTCTGCCTTCTATATAAAAGTATGGAAAACTTACATACACTTCATACTTCGACATAAGAAGCATAATAAAATGCACATAAATATTTACAAATATAATTATATAAATGTATACACAATGAATAAATAAGCACAAAAGCAGTATAAATATAATGATGAATATTATGCCTGATATATACAATATCATCACTTTGTATCATCATGGTTCATTTCAATATCCATATATCACTTAATCACTTAATCACTTAACTTCCCGTTAGTCGTCGATTTGCTCGAGCGGGCACCAGTAACGTCTCCATTTGTCCCTGTCGCGTGCTAGTGTAGCCCAATGGCATCTCTTCGCTCCGGGAACATGAAGGGCCTCAAACCGATTGTTCATGATCTTGACGAAGAAGTCTGACCATCTGGTAGGTGGGCGGCCACGCATTCTTTTGACATCCCGTGGAATCCAGTCATCCATATATCCAGGCTCATCCATATATCAGGTAATTTTTTACATTCTATAAGATTCCAAACATTAAAAACTATCTTCCATTTTCTTTATGTTTAACAATCTTACCTGCCTATGAGCCTAAATTGAAAAAGGCTTATTCCTCTATAAGAAACAGAATATTTACCAAGTTCTATTCCAATTATCTTTCCAAATATCTTAAATACTATATATAGTATGTATCTTCTCTACTCAAAAGGTGATTTAGAAACTTTAGCTGAAATCTCCCTATATCTTTTATGAATATCTGGAATCTAAATCCTTAAAAGTAGCAATTTTTTCTTATTTATATTCTTAGTCAAATAAATAAAACATAAACTCTTTTTACATTGTGGAACATGAGTAAATAGTCTTCTTATAGAGGAGTGAAGGAAAGATCTGTATCAAGTGAAAACTTCCATATTGACAAATTGAATAAACTAAACCTTGCTCAACAACTAATGCCTGGAAATGTAGGAAACGGTGATTTTCATGTGAAAATGCCTACTTTAGAGTCTATATCCATAAAACTTTGTTTTTGAAAAACCAAGTCACACGACCCAAAGTTTTTAAAACAGTTTGTAAATATACAATGCTTTTGTTTCATAAAAGCTAGATTTTATGGCATGTTTTTACTGAGAGAGAAAAGAAAAATTGGGCCAGGAGAAAGTTCAAAGTTCTTGGACACTGCATGGTCCCTTGAACACTTCAGGGTCCCCCTTCTGAGAAACACAGTACAGTCCCTTAGCATCTCCAATGTAGCCCTATAGTTGCAAAATAAACAAAACAAACTGAAAGCAAAAGAAAAGAAAAAAAAATAAAAGAAAAGAGAAAAGAAAAGAAAAGAAAAGAAAAGAAAAGAAAAGAAAAGAAAAGAAAAGAAATAAAGGGCCAGAGAGATTAAGATGCTCACCTTGCATGCAGCCAAACCCAATTCTGTTTTTGGTATGAAGTGTCTATCTTTAGCAAGGACCTGACATGGGAAAATGTAAGCTTTGGAGTTCTAATACTAGACCTGTAGCTCAACACTGAAAGTTTAATGAAGATTTTTAAATTATTTATCAAAATAAGTAAAGCCCCTCCCATTGTTCATTGATTTCTTCAAGCGGGCCCAGTAACGTCTCCATTGGAGATTCTGTTGTTCCTGTGTTTGGCATATCGAATACATCACGGGTGGCTTGCCAGGCTCTGCCGTGTGGGCGAGATACTCTCGGTAGCTCGGGCTCTCCGAGAGGGGCGGAGGAATCAAACTTGGGTCGGCCATGTTGGCTGTGTGCAAGGTAAACGTCCTACTGCTGTGCTATCGCTCCTCAAAATAATTATGACATAATGATCAGCATATGAACTGAATATTATTTACTTTAGCAAAGTCATTTCATTCTAAAATGTGTCTGTTTCCATTTGAACTGAGATGTAGACATAGCTCCTCACTAAGATTTTAGCTTGCAAGTGATGCTCTGTTATAATTGTTGATTCTTGCCACTTTTGTCCTAGTTGCTTCTCTCCAACTTGTTATCCTAAAGCATGTCTTTGTTAGTCTTGGCGCTTTCATTTTCTGACACCTGTGGGAGTCCCTCATTCCTAGTAAGGCAATGTCTCCTAGAGGCTTCTCATGGAAAATTGCAGCACGCACAGAGGATTGGTTCTTCTGTGTATTCGTACAGTTCTAATTACTTTTTGTGGCTGACCTTTATTAGTAAGTATCAATTAGTGTGGTTTTTCCTAGATTCTAATCTCCTTGATGTTTTGGTAGAGCATAGACAGATAATTTGAGGTTAAAAGTTGACTTTAGAATGTGTTTGCTTCCTAATCCAACCCTCAGAGACGTCTTTTGTAGATTTGATTGCTGACATTTACTACATTCTTTGAACTCTGGTAATGTCAGATAAAAGAATTTAACATTAGATCCTGACTACTGAGATTAAGTTTTTAGAGCTTTAATTTCCTATAGACAACCACAAAGTTTTAGTATTTGCCTTAGGACAAACATTTTCTTATTTATAACTAGTTTGAAGATTTTTTTTAAAAATGTGCTCACTCTTTGTTAAAAAAAAAATTCTATTAGCCTGTATAAATTATTTATAAATGACCAACATATATAGATTCTATACATGCTTACATATAATGTTTATATAAAATTAATTTGTGCAATACATATTATATGTGGTTATTTTTCTATAAATTATTTTATATAAATGCATTTCCTAAATAAATGTATTATATCTATATATTCATTTTATTATTATATTTTATGTATATTAATCCTTTATTTCATTTGTCATTTTATTTTCTCCATGGAAAATTGCTTGATAAATAAATGCAATCACAGTGTTTATATATATATACATATATATATGTATATATATATATATAAAATGTGACCTTTAGATCCAAATGCAATTTGGAAACATCCTTACTGTTTTAGGACAGAGAACTCATGTGGCAGAGAGAAAAGTGGTTGTACAGGTAAGTAAAAATTCAAATAGGATAAACAGGTGTGAGTTTTATAGGGAAGGAGGTGAAATATTGGTATGATGTACTTTACTAATTTTGGGCAATGGGTTGGATTACTCAATGACCAATGGTTTTAAGGAAGGAAAGAGGGAACTTCATTTGGCTAACATTTACTAAGAGACTATTGAGCTCAAAATTCCAATGGAATACTTGTTTCTATAAGATTATGCTATAGTTATTTTTCCCCTCTGTTGGACTCTCTTCATGATAAGAGCATCTGATACAGAGGCCAATAAGTAGCAAAGATTTCAGAACTGTGCACTAGAGGAGAGTGTGCATCCTTATGGTTGATCTTGATGCTCTGTTGACTTGCTAAGCATGCTATTTTACGTACAGCCTGTATTTGCTAGAGTGCCTGTCAGGCTTGTGGTAGCGGCCAAAGGAGGAAACAGGATGTGGGGCGGGGAAATGGGAGGAATCTAACGCTATTTATTTATTGAGTCACACATGCCCTTACATACTATTTCTTCGTTTGAGCTGCCCTTCTGCTCTCAGACAGTTTTGAGGCTCTCCCCCGGCCCCACACTATGCCCCTAAATCAACTTTGTCTTTGGGCTCCAGTCCACATGCTCTCTATCTTAGGAGTCTTCCTCAGTCAGGGATCTGGACTTCACCACTCTCCCCTCAGACTCTCTAGGTCTATCTCCATACGCTGTACCCCTGCATAGTTCACCCCTGGCAGTGGAGTAGTTCTCCAGTTCTACTAACAGCTGCTTCTACCGGTCTGGTGCAAATGCAATGGTGGTGCAGTTTCAGCTAACAGTAGCTTTTGATGGCTCCCTCATACCACACCTCTTCCCTCTCCACACTTCCCCCACCATACCCACCCATGCCAAATACACACTATAGCCTCTTCTCTGGCCTTCTTTAGCTCTGGTGACCGTCTCAACAGTAACAGCTCTCCTAGAAGCAGGTGGCCTTTAGGGAAGGCCAGTGACTCAGTAACAGATAGCACAGTCTTAAGGTAAAAGGTAAAGGTAAAGGCCCTCCCATTGATCGTCAATTTGCTCGAGCGGGCCCAGTAACATCTCCATTGGAGACTTTGTTGTTACTGTGTTTGGCATATCGAATACTCTCGGTAGCTTGTTGGGCTCTCTGAGAGGGGTGGAGGAATCGAACTCAGGTCGGCCATGTTGGCTGCTTGTAAGGCAAACGCTCTACCCACTGTGCTATCGCTCCAGCCCCAGCACAGTCTTAGTGATCACTAACTTAAAAGAGGGGGACAAATTAGCCCACGGCTGGAGAGGCAGTGCAGTTAGCAGGGAGCTTGTCTTGCAAACTGCTGATCTGAACTCAATCCCCTGCACTTCATATGGTCATCTAAGCACCACCAGGAGTTAGCCCAGAATATTGCTATGAGTGGCCCCCAAACCCCAAATGAGAGCCAGGCTGGTTGATTTTAGTTGCAGTTTATTCCAATCCTCTCTTCATTCACTCTTGTCTCCTCTCTCCTCTCTCTTCAACTCCCTTAATCTCTCCAGGGTGACACTGCTCCCAGTCAGGTAGCCTAATCAACATAAGAAAGCCCTTCCTGAGGGCCCACCAAATTCAAAGAGAACAACACTGTCAAACATTATCTTCCCATTGTTCATCCATTTTTGCTCCAATGGGCCCAGTAACATCTTCATTTTGAGACTTGTTGTTACTGTGTTTGGCCTATTGAATACGTCATGGGTAGCTTGCCAGCTTTGCTGTGTGGGCGAGATACTGTTGGTAGCTTGACAGCCTCTCCGAGAGGGGCGGAGGAATCGAACCCTGCTTGGCAGGGCTGGCTTCGCGCAAGGCAAACTGCTCTACCGCTGCGCTATTGCTCCAGCCCTTAAACCCCAAATGAACAAATCTAAAATAAGACAATGGAATGCCAAGGACCATCCTATCTGCAAATAGATAGGTACTTATATGAGGGTTCAAGGTCTTGAAGATTTTCCTTAGTCCAGCATCCTAGGTTCCCAGGTTTATGCTGGGTTCCTGAAATTGAGCTTGCACCATTCTTTAAGCAGTCATTCAAGGACTCAATCTTATTCTGAGTCCCCAAGCGTGCCTTCAGGCATGCATCCTCAAGCTAAAGACCTAGATGTGTTAGCATGGAGAAAAGTCTAATGCTTTTACCACTAAATTCAACAAAACTATAATGATTTTGATGGTTCTAAAAGTTATGCAAATTAAAACCAGTTTTGTTGTTTATCTCTGAGAGTCACCTGATCAGTCACTGAAGGGGTCATTTATTGTAACATCTCATGTATTTTTTTTGATAACAAATGTAAACATTCCTAGTTTTTGTAGTTTATGTGAACAAATGTCACTTATCACAGTGAAGTATTCTTTCCCAGCCCTGTAAATGCATGAAAATTGAAGAGGGGTGTGTGTGGGGGGGGGAGGGGCAGAGGGTAGTGGAGAAACAGAAATCAACCAAAGGGATAATGCTGGGGAGAAAAAAAAATCTCCTAAAATACTGAGTTAAAGAGTAGTTTGAGAAACTAGAGAAAGAGTCAAACTTACTGATACTTATGAGAAAAAGTGGTTTGGATGAAAACGATCAATGTGTCTCCAAGGAAATGTTGCTAGCAAAAAAAAATGCACTTTAAAGAACTTCGAAATATTTCATGACATTGAAAAAAGAAAAAGAGGAAGTGTTGGCAAGATAGTTCATGGATTAGGCTACGTGGTCCCAAAGCATAGAGCGTGGAAGGATGTAGCCATAGACGCTCCTGAGCAGGTGACAGATATGACTGTGAAGGTCCCTGAGAACTATTGTGGTGTCCAAGCAGTGACACATTCTCAGGTTCCTCATTGGAGTGGTGACCCAAGAGGAAAATCTCTGAGAGGGGAATCTTGGGCACTACTTGGACCGTTTCCCACAAAGTAAGTTGTTGTTACTGCATCTGGCATATCGAATACTCTCGGTAGCTTGCCGGGCTCTCCGAGAGGGGCGGAGGAATCGAACTCTGGTCGCCATGTTGGCTGCATGCAAGGCAAATGCCCTACCCAATTAAAAGAAATTAAAATGTTGCAAGATAATCAAAATTAAGAAGCAATGTGCAGTCTTGCAAGTACAGAAGATAAACTTATGGGCCAGAGAGACAGTATAGAAATTAAGTCACTTGCTTAGCACGTGGGCAACCGTGGTCTGATTCCCAGCATCATTTATGGTCCTTGGAGCCCTGCTTGGAATGACCTTGAGCAGAGAGCTAGGAGTAATCCCTGAACACCACTAGATGTGGCCCAAGAAAAGAGTAAAACAATAACGAACAGAAGTTAAATTTACTCGATTTTGTTAATTATATGAGGCTAGCATTGTTCAAACTATGCAATTATATTTATAAAGGAATGATGTTTCTAATGCTTTAAATTACAGTGTACAAAGTGAAAATTAGTTTATTTTGTTTTTCATTTAATTATACATTTACATCTATTTGACATGTTTAAAGTTTATGAATTTATGTATTGAGGCTTTTCCTATTTTCACAGATAAGTTTTTATTATCATTACTCTGGTACCACGTTATTTGGTATGGTGGGAACTTATATTACTTTAAAATGTATAAATATAGGCTAATATCAAGTTCTCATTATATTGCAAAGTAAAGCTTTTGTTTCCAAATCAAATATTAATAACTAGCTATAATGAGCTGAGGATTGACAGATAAATATCTTGAAGAAAACCTATTAGAAATACTCTTATGTATTACAAGTTGTGAAACAAATTACTCTGCTTACCTTTGAGAATACATTATACAAAACATAATTATGTTCTTTTTTTCCTTGAGTTTTCCCAGCACAACTTAGTTAAATAATTTAATTCCACTTATGCACATTTAGAAAATACTGATGATCTTTCTCAAACTAGGGCAACAAATTCAAGTACTTACTAATATTTTTTCACTTTTACATAACATAATCTATAGAGGCAAAAATGTAATTGAAGGATGAACTTTATATGTATGTGTGTATATATATGTGTATATATATATATATATATATATATATAGCACCGTAGCACTGTCCTCCCGTTGTTCCCTGATTTGCTTGAGTGGGCCCAGTAACGTCTCCATTGTGAGACTTGTTACTGTGTTTGGCATATTGAATACATAACAGGTAGCTTGCCAGGCTTTGCCATGTGGGCGAGATACTCTCTGTACCTTGCTGGGCTCTCCGAGAGGGGTGGAGGAATTGAACTCAGGTCAGCCATGTGGGTGGCATACAAGGCAAATGCCCTACCTGCTGTGTTATTGCTCCAAATTTATATATATATATATATATATATACATATATGTTACATATATAATGTTTTTTAAAAATGCAAGCTAATTCTATTTTTTCTATTTGTGTGATCTTGATAGACATATGGTCACCAAGGGGCTAGAAAGATAGTATAGTGCTTAGGGTGCCTGCCTTATAAGTGTCCCATCCAGATTCAATCCTTAGCATCCCATATTGTCCCCAGAGCACTGGCAAAAGTAATTTCTGACACAGAGCTTGGAGTTAGCCCTGAGCATTGCTGGTGTGGCCCACAAATAAACAAACAGAAAAGAAATTTGGCAACCAAAGGTTGCTGGTCAAAAAAGGTATTGAAGGTAAATTTCAATATCTTATACCTATATTCTATTTCATCTTACACCTATATTCTATTTCTTTCCAAACTTCATTTTGGATGGACTAATAAAGGACTTTCTGGTACTTTAATACCCTTCCTCCTAATTAATCTCTAAACTCCTTTAACAGAGGAATGGAACTTAGCAATTTAGTGTCTTATTTATCACTTCCCAACACAGATTTTCATCCTCTGTAGGATAGCATTGGTTTGTCCTTTCAGCTTTGCCACAGGGAGCTTAGATTTATTGACTTACTCGCATCATAGTGCTCCCATTCCTCTGTGTTTACTTGCAACCTCTTTCTTTGTGCTCTGTTGACTTGTAAATATTGTTTTCCTCTTCTCCTTAAGTCCTCTGTAACCAGAGCAATGTCCTTTTTGTATGGACACAAGAAGATAGTTAATGCTATGCTTCTGTAACTTAGGAATTAATTGACTCTGAATGAAATTTTCTTCCTGGACATCTGTTTTCTCAACTTAGGCCTCAGGTGCCCTTACTTCCTAGCCCCCATAAGCAGTGTCCCGAGGAGGGACTGGATCAACCCAGGACAAGCTGTGAGCTATGTGCTACCTTGGCATTGAAATGGGCCTGGCTGAAGTGCCATAATGCTTAACTGTCGGGGTCCTGGCCACTTGACCCTGGCAAACTGGAGTGAGAACCCCCCAAAGGATGGTAGTAATGGTTTCTCGCACAATTGGTTCTATTTGTTCACTTAAAGAAGAAAGATTCCAGGGATCACTGTAGCACAGCACTGTCCTATTGTTCATGGATTGCTTGAGCGGGCACCAGTAACTTCTCAGTTGTGATACTTGTTGTTACTGTTTTTGGCATATTGAATATGTCGCGGGTAGCTTGCCAGGCTTTACTGTGCAGGCGGGATACTCTTAGTAGCTTGCCGGGCTCTCAGAGAGGAGCAGAGGAATCAAACCCTGTTCAATTGTGTGCAAGGCAAATGTCCTACCAGCTGTGCTATTGCTCCAGCCCAGCAAAAATGAGTATGAGAAAAAATATAAAATCTCTTTTATGTATTCTTGGGTAGATTTCTCACAATAAGTGTTCTTTGATCTAAAGGCCACTCCCAGCAATTCTTGATCAATAGGGTCTAAGGGTTGAATGCTAGAGACTGAGGATGCAGGGCTGTTCTGGAGTTCTCTGATCCCAGGACCAGCTCAACAGTGCTTGGGCCTCCAGGGCTATGGTCGGGTGGTATCTCACATCATTTAACTAAAAAGACGAAGGCATTGTAGTGACTGTTCTACACTTTACTTCCATTTATCCTGGCCTCTCCCAAGTTTGCGGAATTAATAAAAATGAAATAAAACAACAACAAAAAGAGATCCCCAAATACATCTGAGATTTAAATAAGCTCTCTGTAAATTATAAGTATGTTTTGTGCTATTAGGCATATGCTGATGCTAATTTTTTTAATTTTGTTATTTGAAGTGCAATGTTTGCTGGTATCATTTATGCTATGACAATGCTCCACCCTCCTTCTCCCCTAAACATACTAATCTGATCTTAACTTTGACACTCTCTCCTTTATTCATTTTAATACTATATTTTAGCCACAAGGCTATAGTGGAATTATTTTTCTTCTACTCTATACTACTTGAGATTATCCTGGAATCACGTATTTTATAGTGAGAGTGTATATATATTTATTTTAAATAATTTTACAGTATATATTTATTTTTTTATATTTATTTTTAAATTAATTTAAAATAAATTACAACACTGCATGTTGTCAGTATTGAAGTGTGAAGAATACCTAGGTTTCTGCTTTCAATGATTTATGTACCTTAACTTAAACATTTTTAGACCTATCATTTGAATTTTAATTTCATGAAATGACTTCCAAAGAGTTATTTCTATACTATCATGTGAAAAAATGACTTTTTGCATTTAGTTCATGGCTTAACAAACCCTGAAATACCATAGGTATTTTAAAAAAAGCTATATAAAATGATATCATTGATGGATTCATGCATTCTTGAATATATATATGAATATAGTTATTACTAAAATGTAAGCATTGAAATAAATATCTTACTGGCTTATATAATCTTGCATTTGAACAAAATTCTCTGAAAAATTCAGAGTACTGAATATTTGGGCAACTTTATTTAGACTTCAGTGAAGAGATATATTTAGCCCCATACAAAGCAGTATTTGCTAATATCACAGAGAGAGTACTTTCCGCCTAAGAAAGCAATCACTAAATGGCTGCAAGCCCAGAATTCCGGAGTTGAATAGACTTGGAACATTCTGTCTTGCCCTGAACAAAATAAATGGAATCAAAAGCTTGTGATTTGGCTAAGAGAAGGTATATAGAAACTAGGCTCAAATGTATCTTCTCCAAGTCATATTTTTCTGTCTTTGTTATTCTTTTGTGACCAATAGACTTTCCGGGTTATGATCTCTTGATGGTGGTAGATATACCCCAAATCACACTAGCATAGACATGAAAATTTCAATCCTTTGCTAGAATAATATCTTTGGCCAGAAAATTTCAGTTACATGGTTACTTGTGAGAGAAGAAACACTTGCTTTTGTGGGCGAATACTGTAACATTACAAGGCAAAGGTCTTGGATCAAGGAAGAAGGAAAGAATTGGGAAAATAATTCAGTATGTTATATTGGATTATTATTCTAGCCCTTGGGTTATAGTGGGGCTTCTCAAATAGGTATGACCATTTCTTTAAAAATTCTGAATTTATTAAATGGTTCCACTTATTAATTTATTTTTCATCTGTAATTTATTTTGTGCTTTTTGATTCACACCCAGAGATGCACAGGGGTTACCCTTCGCTCTGCACTCAGGAATTACCCCTGGCAGTGCTCAGGGGACCATATGGGATGCTGGGAATCGAACCCGGGTCAACCGTGGGCAAGGAAAATGCCCTACCAGCTGTGCTATTGCTCCAACCCCAAATAGGTATAATCTTAAATTATTTCAGTTCTTAGGGAAAAATCATGTCTATGGCTATATTAATTATATGTGTTATTGAGATCAGTGTATGAGGGCTATTTTTTCAGATACCAAAGTTGGAAACTATGATATTAATTGTAAAAAAGATTTACTGATCTTCTAGATTAGAGTTCTTGTATTACTGTATAACTATAATATGTGCTATGGTCAATGAGCCACATATATATGTGTATGTATACATATATATTCAAAACTTGTTTCTAAGGATGGGCTATAACTCAATATTATCATTGGCTAGTGTAAATGCTATGAACATATAACATTTTAATTGAACTGCATATCTCTATTCTACAAAAAGGGTTTTGAAGAAAACCTATCAAATAAGAGGAACATCCCTGGGAAATCTTGGATCATAGAGTCATATATTTTGGAAGTCTAGATTATCTCCTTATAGAGAGTAAGTGGATTGACTTTTAGACTTTTATAGCTCAAGTATTTCTAACGGCTAGTGAGTCTTTTATGAATTATACATATTTTTATCTTCATAAATTTACCTAGGTTTATGATGTTGGGTAAAGCCCAACATTTTTCACTACCCTCATTAATTATCTAAGTGATTTGTGTAAAGTAAATTCCATCCTCAACTTGTTGCACCTTGGTTAGAGTTCGTTATGTTAATGCCACATATTTTCTTAAGAAACTAATATTTGAAATAAACATGTAATTTAGTCTAACAACATTTACTTTAAGAGTACTAGCATCTTCAAAAGCTACAGGAAGAGGTACAGTATCTTCATGGAGTTGATAAAGGAAGATATCTATGAAATTAAAGTTAATATGGGAAGAATAGGTTAACGTTATAGAAAATTTAAGGTAGTAATTAATTGAGAGTATGCTTAAAACCTAACATTTGACAACAGACATCTTGGAGGCTTTTTATTTTAAAAACAAGAGTAAATAACTTTTATTATTTAAGGCCTTTGATTTTTTTCTAAATAACTCAAAACATCTAAGTAATAATGTAGCAATAATGTACCAATAATGTAGCAAAGTGTTTATAAATTACTATGTATTTTTGAATTGAGTGGTTTAGGAAAAAGTAATCTGTAGTAGACTGAATGTCTTATGAAATGCAGAAAGAGAAGCTGGAGATGTAACTTAGTGTGAGACTCTAGGTTAAATCCCTACCACTCAGAAAATAAAAAATAGTTACCTTCAGACTTATATGTTATGTACTGTAAAGAAAGCTCAACGATATATTCTGAAATTATGTATTAGCTGCTATCTCAAGTGGAACTCTGCACAGATGTGGACCTTTGTATCCAGAAGGACATAGACTCTGTGGATGTTAGTAATCATGTTGTGATTTGTTATGAAATCAGAAAGTAAGTAACACATCCAGTCAATATGTAGGCTACCAGAAATCAATAGATATACAAAAGATCTAGGGGTGGGGTTAGATAGAAGACATGTTTCCATTATATATAAGACAGACTTCCTATGGCTCACAGAATCAGTACAAATGGCAGCCCCCTACAGGCTTGCAATGCTGAGCAAAATTTCTTTTTAGCAAAGATGTCTAGTGGTTGGTAATATCACTCAACACTGACCTTGCCAGTATCTGTCACTGGGTTCAGTTCCCAGCACTGCATCGTCCACTGAACATTACCAGGATCTATCCATCTGCACCAAGCATGAGTAGCCCTCAATAAGCTCTGCGGATGAGACTATAAAGCCAAAACCAAACAAAAACCCAGACTATATAGGTGTTTCAATAAAGAAGTAGTGTTTGCCAAGGCTGCAGAGATAGTATAATAGGCAGGGGTTTGCCTTGCTTGAGGCTGACCCAGTTCCAACCCCAGAGTCCTAAATGGTTCCCCAGAGTGATCTCTAAGTGCAGTCAGAAGTAAGCAATGTGGGGTGTGGTCTCCAAAACCAAAATATATAGATTAAAAGAAATATGTCTGTCTGTCCTCCCGCTGTTCATCGATTTGCTCAAGCGGGCTCAGTAACATCTCCATTTTTTTGAGACTTGTTACTGTATTTGGCATATTGAACACGTCACGGGTAGCTTGCCAGGCTCTGCCGTGAGGGCGAGATAGCTTGCTGGACTCTAGGTAGCTTGCCGGGATCTCCGAGAGGGGTGGAGGAATCGAACCCGGCTTGGCCAGGCTGGCTGCGCGCAAGGCAAATGCCTTACCACTGTGCTTTTGCTCCAGTCCCTTAAAAGAAATAGTGTGTGCAATAATGTTGATGTAGAACCAATTGTTTAGCCCTTGAGGAGTATATTAGTCTCTTCCATTATTGGTTGGTTTGGTTCAAATCTTAATAATCAATATTTAATGTATATCACATAACCCAATTGATTTACAAGATATTTCTGACTTAGATTTTCTTACTGATTTATCTAGTTTACAAATTGCTAACACTGAAATCAGTGTATAGTACTTATAGTTTAAATAGTGTCCTTATGAGATAATTAAAAGGTAAAAGGTAAAGGCCCTTCCGTTGATCGTCGATTTGCTCGAGCGGGCCCAGTAACGTCTCCATTGGAGACTTTGTTGTTACTGTGTTTGGCATATTAAATACTCTCGGTAGCTTGCCGGGCTCTCCGAATGAGATAATTAAGCATCGCTTATTTATTAGCACTGTAACACTGTCTTGTTGTTCATCAATTTGCTCGAGTGGGCCTAGTAACGTCCCTATTTTGAGACTTGCTGTTACTGTGTTTGGCATATTGAATACGTCAGGGGTAGCTTGCCAGGTTTTGTCATGTGGGCGAAATACTCTCGGTAGCTTGCCGGGCTCTCCAAGAGGGGTGGAGGAATCGAACCTGGCTCTGCCAGGCTGGCTGCGAGGAAGGCAAACGCCCTACCACTGTGCTATAATAACTTACT
Source organism: Sorex fumeus (assembly GCF_029834395.1). Taxonomy (NCBI): domain Eukaryota; kingdom Metazoa; phylum Chordata; class Mammalia; order Eulipotyphla; family Soricidae; genus Sorex; species Sorex fumeus. Next base: position 3,415,743 of record NW_026606186.1, read on the forward strand.
TATTTTATGCTGCATGCTTATTTTATTAGATTTTCCAAGTTATCAAATAATATTTACATAAAGGAAAACATGAAATGATTTAGTACTGTAGCACTCTCCTCCCATTGTTCATCGATTTGCTCAAGTGGGCACCAGTAACATCTCCATTGTGAGACTTGTTGTTACTGTTTTTGGCACATTGAATATTGAATATGCCATGGGGAACTTGCAGGGCTCTGCTGTGTGGGCAGGATACTCTTGGTAGCTTGCCAGTCTCTTGGAGAGGGACGGAGGAATCAAACCCGGGTCAGCCTCATGCAAGGCAAACACTGTGCTGTAGCTCCAGCCCAAGAAATTATTTAATTAAATTAATACTAACCACAGATCCTTTCAAGCTAACTAACTATAATATCAGAAGCTGAGGTTATATTGTGGTATAAACCTTCCTAGGTTAGCCATGACATGATCTAATGTACAATTGCTCAATCCTGACACTTAATCTATGGGTGTATGTTACTCTAGGGACCAATCAGTTCTTTTTTACTTAATGGTGGTGCTAAATGTGATAATAGATTGCTTTCATGCCACAAGAAACTGTCCGTTGTTTTTAAGTAGTTTTCTATCACAGAAAGCAGAAAGTCTAATAAAATTACTGGTTTTTCAATGTAAAGGAAAATATCTTAGTAGTCATATTTAAATAAGACCTTTCTAAACATATGTTACTATACTTTAAAAAATAAATCTTTCCTGCACTTATGACATTCTGCACGGTTTGGGACTGGACCTGTCAGTAGCTAGACAGTTACACCCTCCAACTGCCATGTAACCCCAACAACGGCCAGGATCGCCAGGATCCAGAGATTATCACAACAACCTCCCGGGAGAGCACAAGGCAGAGTCTCCTACCCTGTGTCTGACTATCTTCGCCAGGGCCCAACAGCTGAAGACCTCCAGGCCCCAACCAAGGCCTTACTGGGGCCACTCTCCACACACTTGGATAAGCCTCAGACATAACAGAACTGGCAGAGGAACCCAGGTGTGTGGGACCCGGGGCTGAGATCTCCAAGCCTGCATGGTTTGCGACTGGACCTGTCAGTAGGTAGACAGTTACACCCTCCAACTGCTGTGTAACCCCAACAACGGCCAGGATAAAGAGATTATCACAACAAGCTCCCGGGAGCGCGCGGCCGCATTTGCGGTTGCGCGACTATTTATCTACTTTTCTCTAAGTTTTCAGGGTACCTTAAATATCCAACCCACACGGCAGAGCCTGACAAGCTATCCGTGGTCTATGCCAAATAGACCAAATTGATATGCCAAATCCAGTAATAAATGGATCTCATTTCCCTAACCCTGAATATGCAGAGTCGAGAAGGATATGGAAGGAGAGGCTGATAAAACACCAAGGCAGACATAGGCTGCCAAAACGCAGAAAAACAAAAGTGATCTTCTGTACTTTTAATGCTCATACGCTGGCATCTGCTGCATCCATTGAAGACCTTATGGTACAAGTGCGAAAGATCAAGTATGACATCATTTGTCTGACCGAAACGAGAAGACATCAATCCCATCATGCTGTTTTCGACACTGGTGAAGAACTGTTCCTTGGAACATGTGATAAAAGAGGCGTCGGTGGTGTCGGTGTCCTTGTCAACATAAACTTAGTCACGAGCATTGATTCATTCGAATGCCTAACAACCCGAATCGGACGATTACACTTGAATAAATGTGGCTCACTACCGGCAGTTTCTATCTTTGTTGTCTATGCACCAACATCCAGTTATGGTGAAAGAGAAACTGAGAAATTCTACATGGAGCTGGAGAAGTTCTATAAAGAAAATAACACCTTCTACAAGATCATTGTCGGTGATTTTAATGCCAAGATAGGACCAAGAAGATCAGTCGATGAACTCCACATCGGAACCCATGGCCTGGAATGGAACGAACAAGGTGACAGACTGTCTGAGTTCATCATGTCAACCAAAACTTTCCATGGTAACTCACAATTCCAAAAGGCTGAATCTAAACGTTGGACATGGGAGTCTCCTGATGGACGGTTCCACAATGAAATAGACCACATCATATTCAATTGGCGGTTTTGCCTAACCGATGTTGCTGTTGTCCCAAAATTCCAAACGGGATCAGACCACCGTCTTCTTCGTGCAAAATTCTACCTCACAGAACGAGGAGAAAAGAATGCAAGGTTTAAGAAGAGGACTCCCAGAACAACCACCAACTGGGAGCTCTTTGGCTCTATTGCGGCAACATGGGAAGATGCCGTCATTGACAACATTGATGAGGAATACGATCGAATGATTCAGCACCTCCATGATTGTGCAAGGAATGCCAAGAGAGAGATAACCACAAAAAATCGTCTTTCTTCGAACACTTTTGAACTTATTCACCAACGTGGCTTGGCACATGCCTCAGGCAACCACAAGCGAACATCCGAACTGGCAAAACAGTGCAGAAAAGCCATCAAGGATGACCTCAAAAACAGGAGAGCAGCAGTACTGGTAGATGCAGCAGAAGCTGGGAAAAACATTCGTAATGCCCGCCTGTCCTTCACCAACTACAAAACCAAGATGACTGCCCTCCGACATCATGATGGATCTATCACATCTTCCAGAAGGGCAATGGAGAAGATCATTCATGACTTCTACTCAGATCTCTTTAATAGCCACATCCACTTGCCCACATACCACATACCACATGATGGATATGTTGTTCCCAATGTTCTCCCTTCCGAAATCCAACATGCCATCTTGTCGGTAAAGAAACAAAGAGCACCTGGCCCAGACAAGATCAGACCTGAACACCTGAAGAACTTACCATCAGTACTCATCAATACATTGGCTCGACTCTTCACACGCTACCTGTCTGAATGCAAGGTTCCATCCCAATGGAAAACCAGCAAGACTGTACTACTATACAAGAAAGGAGACATCCACGACATTGACAACTATCGCCCAATCTGCCTATTGTCTGTCATCTACAAACTATTCACTCGAGTCATCCTGAATAGGATTAGCAGAACACTAGATGAAGGACAACCATGTGAACAAGCTGAATTCCGAAAAGGATTCAGTACCATCGACCATATCCACACAATAACCAAGCTCATTGAGGTATCTCGGGAGTTCAAGATGCCGCTCTGTCTAACGTTCATTGATTTAAAGAAGGCCTTTGATTCTGTTGAGACGGAAGCGGTCATGGAAGCCCTAGCCAATCAGGGCGTACAAACTCAATACATCAGGATCCTTCATGAGCTCTATTGCGGATTCACTACCAAGATCTCACCATTCTACAAAGAAGTAATCATCCATATCAAGAGAGGGGTTCGGCAGGGTGATACCATTTCACCAAAACTCTTCAGTGCCACCCTCGAGAATATCATGCAACGACTGGAATGGGAAAACATGGGAGTGAAGATAGATGGTCGGCAACTACACCACCTCCGCTTTGCTGATGACATCGTTCTAATAACACCAAACATCAGCCAAGCGGCACAAATGCTGAACGACTTTGACCGTGAATGTAGAAAGGTCGGACTACAGCTGAATCTTACGAAGACAATGTTCATGAGAATCAGCCTTGTTCCTGACGCTCCATTCGCTCTCAATGGAACCACCTTCTCCGAATGCAACAGTTATATATACCTAGGTCGAGAAATCCACATGATGAATGACCTGGCACCTGAGTTGCGCAGGAGGAAGAGAGCGGCTTGGAATGCCTTCAAGAACATTGAAGAAATAACTAAAAGGACAAAGAACCTCCAGCTATGAGTACATCTCTTTGATTCCACTATTCTTCCTGCATTAACATATGCCTCAGAGACCTGGACCCTACGAAAACAGGATGAGAACGCTATTCTGGTCTCTCAAAGAGGAATTGAAAGAACTATGCTTGGAATATCACGATTCACTGAAATGAGAGATAGAATCCGGAGTTCTGATCTTCGTCAACGCTCAAGAATCAGGGATGCTGTCTCATTTGCCAAGACATCAAAAATCAGATGGGCTGGACACGTAATGAGGTTTACAGACAACCGCTGGACTAGAGCCATTACTGATTGGATTCCACGGGACATCAAAAGATCACGTGGACGCCCACCTATAAGATGGTCAGACTTCTTCGTCAAGACCCTAAATGATCGGTTTGAGGCTCTGCATGTTCCTAGAACAAACAGATACCATTGGGCTACGCTAGCACGCAACCGGGATGAATGGAGACGTTACTGGCACCCGCTCGAATAAATCGATGAATAACGGGGATTAAGTGATTAAGTGATTAGTGATGACATTATTAATAAAAAGAACTACTTAGTGTTCTATATCATAAATGCCAGCTTACAAATTTTAGGTATGTAAAAATGGACAATATATTTAATGAAAAAAATCTAATCTTGGTCTATTACTGTAAATGTGGTAATTTTAGACTTGCTCGATAAAAGTCAAAGGCCCTCCCGTTGATCGTCGATTTGCTCGAGTGGGCCCAGTAATGTCTCCATTGGAGACTTTGTTGTTACTGTGTCTGGCATATCGAATACTCTCGGTAGCTTGCCGGGCTCTCCGAGAGGGGCGGAGGAATCGAACTCGGGTCGGCCATGTTGGCCACTTGTAAGTTGAATGCCCTACCCGCTGTGCTATCGCTCCAGCCCACTCGAGCAAATTTTAGACTTAAGCTGTGTCAATTCAGTCTACTTCCCTTTGTTTCCTATTTCAGGTTAATTTTTAAGATCTATGTTTCTAAACTAGCTCTCTGACATTATACTGATGAATGGTTTCATTATTAGCTATGTTTAAAACCTACCTAGTAGGTACCCAGATGCCCTTGTTCTCAATCAGTCTCTAAATATATAACCCAAATAACCACTTTTAGTTTTTTGCTGTAATTGTGAGTTCCTTTGGTAGTCTCAGTACTTTATTCTTTTCAATTTAGATTCATACATTTTTCTTCAAATCAGAAACTTTTGTCTTCACTCTAAAACTACACTATACTGCCAGGGTATGAGATAAGTACGATTTTGTCTTCTCAGCGTCTCCATAGGAGGCTGAATTTGAGTTTCCCTTAGCTGGCTGGCAGTTCCCTTCACTGTAGTTTCAAGTTCAATGAAACTATCCTCCTCAGAGTGGTGGTCTAGATTGGAAGCAGACCCTGGATTTCTTTGTTGTCATGTTCCCTCTGATCAGTCTGATGTCTAATACTTTACCTTCCTTTGTCATTTCATATTCATGTTCCATGTTAGCTTTTACTTCCTTTCAGATGAGAAGCGCTGGTGTGAAAACCATTTATTTCTAAACCTAGAAATGTCTTACATGTGGACTGTGACTTTTAATAATTCTCTTTAAAGGACTATAATTTGATATGCTTATTTTAACTCTGTCACTTTCAGGCCAGATGATATCATGTTCTGAATGCAACAGATATATGTGGATAAAGCAGTACACTCTTGACCAAAGATCTGGTTCTGAGTGTTTTTTTTTTCTTAAACGCTGGACAGTATGGGAAGCATTTTGTGTTCATTGCTTCACCTATTCCTCACAACTATGATCATTGTACTCAGTGTGTACATCAATCAGTTCGCATTTTTCTGTTTTCCCTTTCTCAGACTCCTAGGTTTCCAGATGCAAGATGGTTGCTTATATATTTACATGGTCCTGAGAAATTTAACCCAACGTCTGGCAGCTGGGAAAATCTGTATACATGTTATCTGAGTACCAGTTCACTTATCAAAGATTGATCTCAATATGGAAAATTTCATTTAATATCATTAAAGTAAAAAGAGCTTATGAGAACATATTTAAACAAATATTTGATGAAATCATGTTTGTTCTCACATTTTAATGTCACTGAAACTATGTTTGGCATTTATAATAACCACTTATAAAGCTTCATTAAGAGACTTGCATTACCTCATGAAAGAATATATTTGTTGCGACTGGAGCGCTAGCACAGCGGGTAGGGCCTTTGCTTTGCATGCAGCCAAGCTGGCCGATACAGGTTCGATTCCCAGCATCCCATATGGTACCCCGAGCACCACCAGGAGTGATTCCTGAGTGCATGAGCCATGAGTAACCCCTGAGCATCGCCGGGTGTGACCCAAAAAAGAAAAAAAAAGAATATATTTGTTGTCTTTGTGTGTAATATCCCCACTGTCCACGTGCCACTAAAAACAAGATTACATTCTTTTTTTTTTCTTTTTTGCTTTTTGGGTCACACCCAGCGATGCACAGGGGTTACCCTGGCTCTTCAGTCAGGAATTACTCCTGGCAGTGCAGGAGGGACCATATGGGATGCTGAGAATCTAACCCCGATCAGCCACGTGCAAGGCAAACGCCCTACCTGTTATGCTATCGCTCCAGCCCCAAGATTACATTCTTTTACAAAGAAACACAAGTCTCTGAATGAAGCATGAGAAGTAAAAGTAAAAGTAAAGTAAAGGCCCTCCCGTTGATCGTCGATTTGCTCGAGCGGGCCCAGTAACGTCTCCATTGGAGACTTTGTTGTTACTGTGTCTGGCATATCGAATACTCTTGGTAGCTTGCCGGGCTCCCCGAGAGGGGCGGAGGAATCGAACTCGGGTCGGCCATGTTGGCCGCTTGTAAGGCGAACGCCCTACCCACTGTGCTATCGCTCCAATATTTGTATCATAAATATTTGTATACATACATAAATATTTGTATCATAAATATCATAAATATCACTCCAAATTTGGTATCATAAATACCAAACATAATTATTCTTTATGACCATTGATCCCAAGTGAGGAACTGTGTCAAGGAGTAGCCCTGAAAAGTAATATTATTTAGACCATGTAGAGATGGTAAATAGGATGCAGTCCATTAACATCTCTCTATAAACACTGTTTTGTTTCTGCGTTTTTGACTACACCCAACTGTGCTCAGGGTTTACTCCCGGCTTTGTGTAGGCGTCACTCCTAGTAGTTCTTAAGGGATCATGTGTGGTGTTGGGGATCAAACCCAGGTCAGCCAGAAGCAAGACAAGACTCTTGTCTGTTGCAGTAAGATTCTGAGTGGTGAGTGCTTAGATTTACTCATGTTTATAATGACATTTGTTTATCAATACTGTCACATACAAATCCAGGGTGGTTGGCTGCTTTTCTTGTTATTATCTCTCCTAACCCTCTATATATGGAGGGTGGTTTTGATTTTACTCAGGAACTTCTGAATTCGATAGCATTTATAAACCAAATTGTTGACATCAAATCATGGATAAACGGGAGAGAGGAGCTTAACTCTACCAAACTTTTGCAGTATGGCTGAGCATGGGATGAAAGATGTCTTAAGTTCTAGTAGTCTTCCCTTTCAACCTGTCATTTCATGCAGAGAGGTAACTGCAGCTATAGAAACAAAATGATTTCATACTTTTGGGGAACACATGATTCATTAGACCAGCTTCCAACCTGGGCCATAGATATCAGCAGAATATGCTGAATTACTGTGGGAAAGATATTATCACAATGATGATAGTGTCTATACTTAAAAATATTTTAATAAGATGTATAACATTTAGGGCTGGAGCTATAACACAGTAGGTAGGGCGTTTGACTTGCACGCAGCTGACCTGAATTCAATTCCTCTGCCCCTCTTGAGAGCCCGGCAAGCTACTGGGAGTATCTCGCCCACACATCAAACCCTGGCAAGCTACCCATGATGTATTTGATATGCCAAAAACAGTAACAACAAGTCTCACAATTTGTTGTGAGACGTGACTGGTGCCCGCTCAAGCAAATTGATGAATAATGGGAGGACAACGCTGCCGTGTAGTGCTATATTGCATTAAATTCAGTTTTATCTGTTTTTGAGGAAGGAGGGCACACCTGGCAGTACTCAGGATTTTTTTCCTGGCTCTGTGCTTAGTGATGACTCCTGGTGGTGCTAGGTCACCTTATTTTTTTTTTTTTTACTGGGGATTGAGCCTGGATCAACTGCATGCAAGGCAAGCACCCTACCCCTGTACTATCTCGGTCCCAATTTAGACTTTATGGTGTTCTTAATATATGGTTGCTATAATTACTTTAATTTGATTTATGAGGAATATAAATTTTAGAAAGATTTACTTAAGGTAAGGTAAAGGTAAAGGCCCTCCCGTTGATCATCGATTTGCTCGAGCGGGCCCAGTAACATCTCCATTGGAGACTTTGTTGTTACTGTGTTTGGCATATTGAATACATCACGGGGAGCTTGCCAGGCTCTGCCATATGGGCGAGATACTCTCGGTAGCTTGCCGGGCTCTCCGAGAGGGGCGGAGGAATCGAACTCGGGTCGGCCATGTTGGTTGCGTGCAAGGCAAACGCCCTACCGCTGTGCTATTGCTCCAGCCCGTAAGATAATCAATTTCACACAGCTAGTTAAGAAGACCAAGATTTGGATTTCATGTGAAGAGTATAAATAAATTTTAATTCTACTGAAAAAAATATTAAATGAGAGGAAGAAAGGGACACGAGAAAAAAGAGAGTTAAAAATAATATCATTTTATTAACTGAGTATCACTTAATCACTTCACTTAACTTCCCGTTAGTCGTCGATTTGCTCGAGCGGGCGCCCAATGGCATCTGTTCGCTCCGGGAACATGAAGGGCCTCAAACCGATCGTTCATGATCTTGACGAAGAAGTCTGACCATCTGGTAGGTGGGCGGCCACGCGGTCTTTTGACATCCCGTGGAATCCAATCAGTAACAGCTCTAGTCCAACGGTTGTCTTTAAATCTCATTACGTGAGCAGCCCATCTGATTTTCGACACCTTGGCAAATGAGACAGCGTCCCTGATCCTTGATCCTAGACTGATGTCAGAACTCCGGATTCGTTCTCTCATTTGAGTGAAACGTGATATTCCAAGCATAGCTCTTTCTATTCTTCTTTGGGAGACCTGAATAGCGTTCTCATCTTGTTTGCGTAGGGCCCAGGTCTCTGAGGCATATGTTAATGCAGGAAGAACAGTGGAATCAAAGAGATGTGCCCGGAGCTGGAGGTTCTTCGTCCTCTTAGCTATTTCTTCGACGTTCTTGAAGGCGTTCCAAGCCGCTCTCTTCCTCCTGCGCAGCTCGGGTGCCAGGTCATTTGTCATGTTGACCTCTCGACCTAGGTACACATAGCTGTTGCATTCGGAGATGGTCGTTCCTCCAGTCGTCGCATGATGTTCTTGAGGGTGGCTGAAGAATTTCGGTGAAATGATATCACCCTGCCGCACCCCTCTCTTGACATCAACGATCACTTCTTTGTAGAATGGTGAGATCCTGGTAGTGAATCTGCAATACAGCTCACGGAGGATCCTGATGTATTTGGCTTGAATGCCCTGATTGGCTAGGGCTTCAATGACCGCTTCCATCTCAACAGAATCAAAGGCCTTCTTTAAATCAATGAACGTTAAGCAGAGCGGCATCTTGAACTCCCGAGAAACCTCAATGAGCTTGGTTATTGTGTGGATATGGTCGATGGTGCTGAATCCTTTGCGGAACCCTGCTTGCTCACATGGTTGTCCTTCATCTAGTGTTCTGACAATTTTATTTAGGATGACTCGAGTGAACAACTTGTAGATGACAGACAATAGGCAGATCGGGCGATAGTTGCCAAAGTCATGGATGTCTCCCTTCTTGAACAGTAGTACAGTCCTGCTGGTTTTCCATTGGGACGGAACCTTGCATTCAGACAGGTAGCGAGTGAAGAGCCGAGCCAGTGTATTGATGAGTACTGACGGCAGGTTCTTCAGGTGTTCAGGTCTGACCTTGTCTGGGCCGGGTGCTGTTTGTTTCTTTACCAACGAAATGGCGTGTCGGATTTCGGAAGGGAGAACGTTGGGAACGACATATCCATCGTGTGGAATTTGGTATGTCGGCAAGTGGACATGGCTATCGAAGAGATTTGAGTAAAAGTCATGGATAATCTTCTCCATTGCCGTTCTGGAGGATGTGATGGATCCATCAGGATGTCGGAGGGCAGTCATCTTGGTCTTATAGTTGGCGAAGGATAGGCGGGCGTTATGAATACTTTTCTCAGCTTCTGCCACATCTACCAGTACTTCTGCTCTTCTCTCTTTGAGGTCTTCCTTGATCGCATCTCTGCACTGCTTTGCGAGCTCGGACGTTAGCTTGTGGTTGCCTGAGGCATGTGCCAAACCACACTGGAGAATTAGCTCAAGAGTTTTCAAAGATAGGCGATTTTTTGTGGCTATCTCTCTCTTGGCGTTCCTCGCACATTCATGGAGGTGCTGAACCAGTCGATCGTATTCCTCGTCAACGTTGTCAACAATGGCATCTTCCCATGTTTCCGCAATAGTACCAAAGAGTTCCCAGTTGGTGGTCATTCTGGGAGTTCTCTTTTTGAACTTTGCAGCCCTTTCTCCCCGCTCTGTGAAGTAGAATTTTGTACGAAGGAGATGGTGGTCCGATCCCGTTCGAAATTTTGGGACAACAGCGACATCAGTCAGAAAAAACCGTCGATTGAAAATGATGTGGTCAATTTCGTTGTGGAATCGTCCACCGGGAGACTCCCATGTCCATCGTTTAGATTCTGCCTTCTGGAACTCTGAGTTACCATGAATGGTCTTGGTCGACATGATGAACTCAGACAGTCTCTCACCCTGTTCCTTCCATTCTAGGCCATGGGTCCCGATGTGAAGTTCTTCAGCTGATCTTCTCGGTCCTATCTTGGCATTAAAATCACCCACAATGATCTTGTAGAAGGTGTGGTCTTCTTTATAGAACTTCTCTAGCTCCATGTAGAACTTCTCGATTTCTCTTTCATCATTATGAGATGTTGGTGCGTAGACAACGAAGATAGAAACTGCAGGCAGTGAGCCACATCTATTCAAATGTAAACGTCCGATTCGGGTTGTTAGGCATTCGAATGAATCAATGCTCTTGGCCAAGTTTGTGTTGACAAGGACACCGACACCTCCAACACCTCTTTTATCGCATGTTCCGAGGACACTACTTCCACTACCCAGCCGTCGTCACACTCCAGGACGCTTTCCGGACCCGCGTGGCAGCTCCAGCCGAGACCCACGCACGACTGAAGACCCACAGATCTAGATAAGCGGAACTCTCTGAGACCTTGGACTCCAGGCTCGCCGGACCCATGGACAGAGCTTCTCTGCTTGCTCCCACCACCACAGGTGACAAAGGGATTCTAATCAGGAGCCCCACCCTACCCTGCCCTGTCTGCTTCCATCAACCACCCAGGGATCGAGTTGTGCACAGGAGACCCACCCTACCCAGATAAATACCCCACTGGCAGACTTCCACTCTCCACACTACTTCCACTACCCAGCTGTCGCCACACTCCAGGACGCTTTCCAGACCGCGCAACACATCATAAGACACTAAATACCCATCTTCTGGAATTGTCGTACCATATTTGATAGGTTCAAATATGGTAACACCTTCAAGGGTGATTAGAGGTCACCCCAAAAGCCTCTATCCCTCTCGGAAAGACTGGCAAGCTACCGAGAGTATTCCGCCCGCACGGAAGAGCCTGGCAAGCTATCCGCTGTGTATTCGATATGCCAAAACCAGTAACTACAACTGGTCTCATTCACCTGACCCTGAAGGCCTCACCGACATGGCAGCACTGAGAAGTATGAGAAAGGAGAGGCCGACAAAATCTCAAGGCCGACGTAGGCTGCCACTACGAAGGAAGACAAAAATGATCATCTGTACTTTCAATGCACGTACGCTAGCATCAGATGCATCCATCGAGGACCTGATGGTACAAGCACGAATGATCAAGTACGACATCATTGGTCTGACCGAGACAAGAAGGCACGAATTTCACCATGCCGTTTTCGACACTGGAGAAGAATTGTTCCTCGGAACTGAGTATATTAACAGAATATTTTTGTAATATCATTTACTAACTGAAAATTTTTTGAGCTTAATAAAATAGAATTTGAAATATGTATTCAGATTTTGTCTTTAAAAAACTGAAAAACTGAGGCCAGAGAGATAATCTAGCAGACGGCTCTTGCCTTGTATTCAGCTAACCTGGGTTATATTCCCAGAATCCCATATGGTCCCCAGAGCCCACAGGATTAATTCTTAAGGGGAGAGTTAAGCGTAATTCCTGATCACTGAAGAGTGTGGCTTGAAAACAAAAAACCCTTAATAGTTATTACAATAGTTTTCAGAAATATATTATGGAAAACATAATTATACTCTGTGAACTGTGTGTTAAATTTGAACACACTTTAATTTAAGCTATGTATTGACCTAAAACCTACCTGCTGTTTTGATTCTGACGCTAAGAAAGAAAAGTTGTTTAATTAAAGTTGCATCTGATCATTGTGAGTTTCTTTAAAAAATAGTTTGGACTGTTCCTGATTCTGATCTCTGTCAAATAAAGTTATGTGTGTTGTGAAATCTATATTTGTGTGGATCTACAAAGTCTAAATCTGTTCTTTATTATTTCTGCTTCTTCTGGTCAGAGTGGTTTTCATTTTCTTGTGTGCTATGGAAATTTATGTTGTGAAATCATAATTGGTTAATATTTTTGTGAGAAAATAAATCTAGAAAATCTAAAGCATTTATATTTAAATTTAAGTCCAATTCATAATTTAAGGCATTCAGAAACAAAACTAAAAATAAGTGTCTTAGATGAATTCTGTTATAGAAAGAGTATGTTACTCCTCTCTGAATTCATTTTAAAAATCCTAATCCCCAATATGACAGTTTTAAGAGGAAGACAAAAAGAGTCTGAATTTGAATTCTAGTAATGAAAATTATGACATCTTGGATTATCCAGCAGAGAAAGTATATACTGGAATGAGTTAACGGGAGATATAATATCACAGCACAAGAATATTTTCAGAAATATAAAGGGTGCCAGAAAAGTACTTTTACAAGGGAATGAGAAAGAACTGGTCATGGTGGCTAAATTATAAAATATGTGTTTTTTTCAGGTAAAATTAACTTTTGCAATATAGATAATAAAACATATTATGATGTTATAATAATCTCACAAGTATGAAAATAGTTATACATATGCTCTTATTCTACATGGATTAAAAAAAACCCACAGGGGCTGGAGTGATAGTTCAGCGGGTAAAGCATTTGCCTTGCATGTGGCCAACCCGGGTTCAGTTCCCAGCATCCCATATGGTCCCCTGAGCACTGCCAGGAGTAATTCCTGAGTGCAGAGCCAGGAGTAATCCCTGAACATTGCTGGGTGTGACCCAAAAAGAAAAAAAAATCCACAGACACAGATTGCTGATTGCTCAGGCAATATGGTTGCAGGTGTGGGAAATGATAAAAGTTATCAAAGGTACAGACTGTTAGATATAGTATATATAATCTCAAGGATATACCATTCATCACAATGAATATAGTTAGTAATTAACAATAGAATATTTGTTTGCTTGCTTTGTTTCTGAGTGACATCTCATGTAACATCTCAGATTACTCCAAAGTCAATGCCCAGGATATCATACATTACCCAGGGCTGAATGCAAAGCATGTAGTCGAGGTCTTTGAGACATTTTGGCCTCAAGAATAGTGGTATATGTTTGGTTTGATTTGTATTTTGTTTTATCTGGGGGCCACTGCTAGTGCTACTGGAAATTACACCCTGCTCAGTGCTCAGGAGTGACTCCTGCCAGGAGTTGAACCGAGAATTCCAATGTGCAAAGCACACACACTACTCCTTTGAACAATCTCCTTGGCTCCATGTTGATATTATATTCATTATAATGGCATTATATTGGTAATATAAAAATGTGATTGGTATTATAACTAATACATTAATATTATAGTAATATTAATCTGTATACTGAAAGCTGCTAAGAGAATAGATCTTAAAATTTCTTCCTCCCTTCAAAACCCCAGGAGTCACCGCAGACGCCTGGAGAAAAGCAGCTCTGAGCGTCTGCCCTCCCCTCTTCACTCCTCACGCGGCGCCCATCTCATCCAAACCCAGGTTTCCGTAGAGGCATGGCCTCTTCATTAGTGGGCGTGGCCTATTTTCCGGCAGGCAGCCGCTAATGCGGTTGCAGGTTGTTTACCCATTCTAAGGAACCTAGTCCCCAACCTATTCTGAAATATGAAGAAACAAAAAAAATCCCCACAAGTGGAGGACAACGAAAACAATCTAGAACATTCTGTCGATACTGCTCACCTAAGGAAACTCTCTGACATAGAATTCAGATACCAAGTCATGAAGATGTTCAATCAACTAAATGAAACAGTCAGACAGAAGACAGCCAGTAACACCACAGAAAAAATCGACAAATTGCGCGAAGAAATAAGAGCAGAAATGTCATGATTAAAAGATTCCGTAGATGAAATGAGAAACTCAGTTTCTTCTCTTAAAAATAGAATGACCACAGCTGAAGAGAGAATAAGTGAGCTGGAAGATTAGCTGCACCAAGCCAACACGCAACAAAAAACAGTGGTAAGGGACCTCAAAATAGCTCTACAAGAGAATCAGAGTCCTAGCAGATGATTCCAAGAGGAACAACATTAGAATCATGGGACTACCTGAAGCCCAGGGAAACAATCCCAACGAAAAAACCACCCAAAACAAATCATTGCTGAAAAATTTCCAGAGCTGCACAATGCAGCCTTTCAGGTTCAAGGAGCCCGAAGGGTGCCAGCTAAAAGAGACCCTAACAAAAACACTCCAAGACATATCATAGTTAGAATGATCGATGCGGCCGATAGAGACACAATACTGCAAGCAGCAAGGGCAAAGAAGGAAATCACATACAAAGGAGCACCCCTAAGATTCACAGCAGACCTATCAGAGGAAACCCTACAAGCCCAAAGGCAGTGGCGAGATATAGTCAAAAAACTCACTGAAATGAATGCTTCACCGAGAATACTCTATCTGGCTAAACTCTCCCTCAAAATCAAAGGAACGGTACACTATTTTCTAGATAAACAGCAGCTCAGGAACTTCATAGACTCAAAACCAAACCTAAAGCAAGGGCCAAAGGGGCTACTATAAGAAAAGACAAACCCTAAAACCACAACACACCCACACAGAAACGTGACACAAAACCCTATAACCATACTCTCTCTCAACGTCAACGGTCTAAATTCACCATTTAAGAGACACAGAGTGGCAAAATGGATACAGAGACAGAAAGCACCATTCTGCTGCCTACAAGAAACTCATCTCAACAGCCAGAACAAACACAGATTCAAAGTCAAAGGATGGAAAAAGATCCTGCAAGCAAACAGCTCCCTCAAAAAAGCTGGGGTGGCCATACTAGTATCCTACAACATTAATTTCACGTCGAGAAATATTAGAAGGGACAGTGAAGTCTATTTTCTCTTCATCAAGGGATACGTACAACAAGAAGAAATCACACTATTAGATCTATATGCACCTAATGAGGGAACAGCTAAATATATAAAACAACTGCTAACAGATTTTAAGGAGGACATCGCTACCAACACAATAGTACTTGGAGACTTCAACATCGCCTTATCAACTCTGGATAGATCAACAAGAACAAAACCCAGCAAGGAATTATTGGCTTTGAAAGAAGAAATAGAAGAGAAAGGGCTTATAGAACTATAGAGACTTTACACCCCCAAAAGAAAGAATACACATTCTTCTCCAGTGCGCACGGAACATTTTACAAAATAGACCATGTGCTAAGACACAAAACATACCTCAACAGAATCAGGGAGATAGAAATAGTATCAGCCATCTTTTCAGACCATGATGCACTGAGGATAGAAGTGAATCACACACTGACACGGAGAACCAAATCAAACACCTGGAAATTAAACAACTCGATGCTGAACAATGAGTGGGTCAGGAACGAAGTCAAGGACGAAATCAAAAGATACCTGGAAACAAATGAGAATGAAGACACAAACTACCAGAACTTATGGGATGCAGTGAAAGCTGTATTAAGGGGAAAATTTATAGCTCTGCAAGCATATCTTAGGTCTGTAGAAACGATGCACATAAACAAATTGACCTCACAGCTCAAGTCCTTAGAAAAGGATCAACAGAAAGAGCCAAAATCAGGCAGAAGGAAAGAGATCATAAAACTTAGAGCAGAAATCAATGACATGGAAACCAAAGAAACAATCCGAAATATCAATGAAACCAAGAGCTGGTTCTTCGAGAGAATAAACAAGATAGATAAACCACTAGCAACACTCATAAAGAAACAGAGAGAGAGAGTCCTAATAAATTGAATCAGAAATAAGAATGGGGATATCACAACAGAAACTAAAGAAATTCAAGAGATCATCAGAGACTACTTTGAAAGTCTGTATGCCACAAAACAAGAGAGCCTAGAAGAAATGGATAAATTCCTGGATTCCTATCATTTCCCAAAGCTGAATCAAGAAGATATAAAGTACCTGAATAGACCTATGCACATCAAGGAAATTGAAACTGTAATCAAAAGTCTTCCCAAAAACAAAAGCCCAGGTCCAGATGGATTTACTAGCGAATTTTTCCAAACATTTAAAGAGGACCTATTGCCAGTTCTTCTCAAGCTTTTCCAGGAAATTGAAAAAAACAGAAACTCTCCCAAACAGTTTCTATGAAGCCCATATCTCTCTAATACCAAAAGGAAACAAAGACACAACGAGAAAAGAAAACTACAGGCCAATATCCTGATGAACACGGATGCGAAGATTCTCAAAAAAATACTAGCCAATAGAATTCAACAACTCATCAAAAAGATCATACATCATGACCAAGTGAGATTCATCCCAGGGATGCAAGGATGGTTCAACATTCGGAAATCAATCAACATGATCCATCATATCAACAAAAGAAAAGATAAAAATCATATGATCATATCAATAGATGCAGAGAAAGCATTTGACAAGATCCAGCACCCATTCATGATGAAAACCCTTACTAAAATGGGGATAGAGGGGACTTTCTTCAATATAGTTAAAGCTATCTACCACAAACCTACAGCAAACATCATCCTCAATGGGGAAAAACTGAGAGCCTTCCCCCTAAGGTCAAGGACAAGACAAGGATGTCCACTCTCTCCACTGCTGTTCAATATAGTACTGGAAGTACTTGCAATAGTGATTAGGCAAGAAAAAGATATTAAGGGCATTCAGGTAGGAAAGGAAGAAATCAAGCTCTCCCTATTCGCAGTTGATATGATACTATACTTAGAGAACCCTAAAACCTCTACCAAGAAACTCCTAGAAACAATAGGCTTGTATAGTAAAGTGGCAGGCTATAAAATCAATACCGAAAAATCCATGGCTTTCCTATATGCAAATAGTGAAAGAGAAGAAAGTGACATGAAGAAAACAATCCCATTTACAATTTTGCCCCAGAAAATGAAGTACCTAGGAATCAGCTTAACTAAGGAAGTAAAGGATCTGTACAAAGAAAACTACAAAACGCTACATCAGGAAATAAAGGAGGACACTAGGAAATGGAAAAATATACCCTGTTCATGGATGGAGAGAATCAACATTGTTAAAATGGCAATCCTTCACAAAGCACTGTACAAATTCAATGCAATCCCTATAAGGATACCCATGGCATTCTTCAAAGAAATGGAGCAAACACTCCTGAAATTTATATGGAACAATAAGCCCCCACGAATAGCTAAAGCGATTCTTGGGAAAAAGAAAATGGGAGGAATCAACCTACCTAACTTCAAGCTCTACTACAAAGCAGTAATAAATCAAAACAGCATGGTACTGGAACAAAAGCAGAGCTACAGATCAACGGAACAGAGTTGAATATACTGACACCTTCTCCCAAACATATAATCATCTAATCTTTAATAAGGGGCAAGAAAAATGAAATGGAGCAGGGAAAGCCTCTTTAATAAATTGTGCTGGCAAAACTGGATGGTTTAGTGCAGAAAAGTGGGCTCAGATCTCTGCCTAACACCATGCACAAAAGTAAGATCAAAATGGATTTATGACCTCAACATCAGACCAAAATCCATAATGTTTATTGAAGACAAAGTTGGCAAAACTCTCCATGATATTGAAGCTAATGGTATCTTCAAAGATGTCACGCCACTGGTCGAGCAAGTGAAAACAGAGATAGACAAATGGAACTATCTTAAACTAAGAAGCTTCTGCACCTCAATAGAAACAGTGACCAAAATACAAAGACAGCCTACAGAATGGGAAAGGATATTCACCAAATACACATCCAACAAGGGGTTGATATCAAGGATATACAAGGTACTGGTTGAACTACACAAGAAGAAATCACCCAACCCCATCAAAAAATGGGGCAAGGAAATGAACAGAATCTTTCACAAAGAAGAAATCCGAATGGCAAAACGGCACATGAGAAAACGCTCTACATCACTAATCATCAGAGAGATGCAGATCAAAACAACAATGAGATATCATTTCACAGCACAGAGACTGGCCCACATCCACAAGAACAAAAGCAACCGGTGCTGGCGCAGTTGTAGCGAGAAAGGGACCCTCCTTCACTGTTGGTGGAATGCCGGCTGGTCGAACGCTTTTGGAAAACAGTATGGACGATTCTCAAAAAATTAGAATTTGATCTCCCATTTGACCCAGCTATAGCACTCCTGGGAATATATCCCAGAGAGGCAAAAAGGTATAGTCGAAGTGACATCTGCAATTGTTTGTTCATTGCAGCACTCTTTACAATAGCCAGAATCTGGAAAAAACCTAGTGCCCGAGAACAGATGACTGCTTAAAGAAACTTTGGTACATTTACACAATGGAGTACTATGTAAGATAAAGGTAAGGTAAAGTCCCTCCCATTGTTCATCGATTTGCTCGAGCGGGCCCAGTAACATCTCCATTGGAGATTCTGTTGTTACTGTGTTTAGCATATCAAATACATCACGGGTGGCTTGCCAGGCTCTGCTGTATGGGTGAGATATTCTCCGTAGCTTACCGGGCTCTCAGAAAGGGGCGGAGGAATCGAACTCGGGTCGGCCATGTTGGCTGCGTGCAAGGCAAACATCCTACCGCTGTGCTATCGCTCCAGCCTGGAGTACTATGTAGTTGTTAGAAAAAATTAAGTTATGAAATTTACATACAAGAGGTACTACATGGAAAGTATCATGTTAAGCGAAATGAGTCAGAAAGAGTGGGATAGACACAGAAAGATTGCATTCATCTGGGGAACATAAAGCAACAAAACGGGAGACTAACACCCAGGAATGGCTGAGATTAGTACCAGGAATTTTGCTCCATGACTTGAAGGCCAGTCACATATGCTAGGTGAAAAGGAAGCTCAGATAGAGAAGAGAGCACCAAATAAAGGGTGTTGTGAGGACCCTCCCAGGGTGGGAGAGACATGTTAAAAGTAGTCTATATACTAAACATGATTGCCACTCAGTGCCTCTCTTGCAAAACACAGTACCCAAAAGAAGAGAGAGAGAACAAGGGGGAATGCCCTGCCACAGAGGCAGGGTGGGATGGGGGTGCTGGGGGGCTGGGAGGGATGTTGGGTCCCGTGGTGGGGGAGGATGGGCACTGGTGGAGGGATGGGTACTTGATCATTGTATAACTGAAACCCAAGCACAAAAATTTATAAGTCTGTAACTGTACCTCATGGGGTTTCACTAATAAAAAAAAATTTCTTCCTGCACCACATATTATAGCCATATGAAGTGATAGATATATAACTATATATTTTATTAGTATTACAGTATTATTTTTTGATATGCACATATATTAACACATTGTGTCGTATATGTTTAATATAAACAGTTATATGTCAATTATGTCTAAATAAAACTGGGAAAAGATTATCAGCTGCTTATGTAACTGTATAATTTAAAATGTGTGGATAAACATATTAACACATCTCAAGAGAAAATTATGCTACTTTGTTTAAATGATTTCTATGGAAATACAATTATAGATCTAGTTACACATATTTGTTTTGTATACTAAGTAAAATTTTGGAGAATCTATATAAATTTATCAAATGAGATTAAAGTTTTAATTAATTTTAACAGAAATAAAATTTGAGGCTAAAATTTAGCTTATTCTCATAAAGTGCCCAAATTTATATAATGTCTGTTCAATATAGTCTTTTCATTTTATTGTGATGGAAATAAAGTTATAATCTAGGATCACTCTAGGCCACATGTCCTCAAACTTATTTGACCTACCATCTCCTTTTCAAAAAAAATTTTTACTTGGCATTCTTCTGGAAATCTACCTTCTTTGACCAACCAAACAGAAAGGGTCTCCCTGTGAATCTAAAGTGACTATCTTCCTAACGTATCATGCAACACCACTGGCCCATAGGGTAGAGAATAAATAAAGGTAGAGAATAAAGTGGGTGTGATATCACCCACTTTGGGAAACAGAACTTTAAATTTACTTGTTTATTTGTTTGGGGATCACACCCACCAGTGCTCAGGGATTGGTCTGCCCTTATGCTCAGGGATTAATCCTGGTGGTCCTTGGGGGACCATCTGTGGTGCCTAGGATCAAACCCAGGTTGGTTGCATGCAAAGGAAGAGATTTAACCGTTGTATTATATTTCTAGCCATTATCAATTTACTTTTGTCTAGAATGCATCAGACTGTTTTATATTTAAACATTTGAAAAATTATTACACCGTTATTATGTACGCTTATGTTCAATACACTTTTCATACTGTGCATTAGCAATTTTTATTTAAAACATGGAAATTATATATAAATACAATGCCTCATCTTAATATTTATTTGTAAGTAACTATAGTCTAAAGAACATTTTCAGGGGCTGGAGAGATAGCACAGTGGGTAGGGTGTTTGCCTTGCACGCTGCTGACCCAGGTTCGATTCCCAGCATCCCATATGGTCCTCTGAGCAACGCCAGGAGTAACTCCTGAGTGCAGAGCCAGGAGTAACCCCTGTGCATCTCTGAGTGTGACCCAAAAAGCAAAAAAAAAAAAAGAACGTTTTCAAATTTCAGTTTATTGAATGTTAGCATAGATATAAATTTATTATCATGGTTTTGATTTTAAATGACTTACTTATTAAATTACTTTTATTAATAGACTTTATTTTTATAACAATTTCATTTTTTCAGAAAAATTTAGGGGATATTAGAGAGTTCCCATATGCTCTCTGCCTATTTCCTGTAGAATATTTACATTACATCTTACATTTAGTTTTTTTATTTTAATTTTTTTATTAGTGAAACACCATTAGGTACAGTTATAGACTTACAAACTTTCATGCTTGGGTTTCAGTTATACAATGATTGAGTACCCATCTCTCCACCAGTGCCTATCCTCCACAACCAGTGATCCTAGTAGCCCACCCACCCCCACACTCCATTCCCCCTACCCACCCCACCTCTGTGGCAGGGCATTCCCTTTTGCTCACTCTTTCTCTTAGGGTGTTGTAGTTTGCAATAGAGGTATTGAGTGGCCATCATGTTCGATCTATAGTCTACTTTCAGCATGCATCTCACATCCCGAGCAAGTCCTCCAAACATCCTTTGCTTAGTGTTCCCTTCTCTATCTGAGTTGCCTTTTCCCCCAGCATCTGAGGCCGGCTTCCAAGCTCTGAGGCAGACCTCCTGGTACTTATCTCAATTATTCTTGGGGGTTCGACTTCCATTCTGTTACTTTATATTCCTCAGATGAGTGCAGTCTTCCTATGTCTGTCCCTCTCGTTCTGGCTTATTTCACTTAGAATGATACTTTCCATGTAGAACCACTTGTATGTAAATTTCATGACTTCATCTTTTCTAACAGCTGTATAGTATTCCATTGTGTAGATATACCAACGTTTCTTTAACCATTCATCTGTTCTCAGGCACTCGGGTTTTTTTTTTTTCCAAATTTTGGCTATTGTGAACAGTACAGCAATGAACAAAGTAGTGCAGATGCCATTTCGACTGTATTTTTTGCCTCTCTGGGATATATTCCCAGGAGTGGTATTGCTGGGTCAAATGGGAGTTCAATTTCTAATTTTTTGAGAATCGTCCATACTGTTTTCCAAAAGAGTTGAACCAGTTGGCATTCCCACCAGCAGTGAAGGATGTCCCTTTCTAGTCACATACGCACCAACACTGGTTGCTTTTGTTCTTTTGGATGGGCCAGTCTCTGTGGTGTGAAATGATACCTCATTATTGTTTTGATCTAAATCTCCCTGATGATTTATGATGTAGAGCATTTTCTCATGTGGCTTTTAACCATTCGAATTTCCTCTTTGAGAAAGTTTCTGTTTATTTCGTTGCCCCATCTTTGATGGGGTTGGATGTTTTCCTCTTGTGGAGTTCAACCAGTGCCCTGTATATTCTTGATATCAACCCCTTATCAAGTGGGTATTGGGTGAATATCCTTTCCCATTCTGTAGACTGTCTTTGTATTTTGGTCACTGTTTCTTTTGAGGTGCAGAAGCTTCTTAACGTCTTACATTTAATTTCATATATTAAATCACTCAATTTGGTATGTTAATGTTGTTCACTACAGTCCATAAACAATTCAGAATTCTTTCATTTTCTGGGTTTCTTTTTTCCCTAGTATTTCATTCAAGCAACCAGATTATATTTTGTTGTCACATTTCCTTAGTTTTTTCTTACCTGTGACAATTATCTTTCCTGTTTTTTATTACTTGTGTTTTGAGATCTGGTCACTTATACTGAAAGATAATTTCTATTAGAAGTTGTCCAATATTTTTCTCAGGACTAGAATGTTGTTATGGGGTCAGGATAGAAAAAGCACAGAAACAAGGTGCAGCTCATATCACATATCAATCATACACTGGATTGATGTAATTTATCATTACTCATATTAAGTTAATGGCACAGTGGAAGTAATTTTTGACAATTTTTTCATTGTGATTTCTACCCTTTTTTCCTGTACTATACCCATGGGAAAAATATAAAGGTAAAGGTAAAGGCCCTCCCGTTGATCGTCGATTTGCTCGAGCGGGCCCAGTAACGTCTCCATTGGAGACTTTGTTGTTACTGTGTCTGGCATATCGAATACTCTCGGTAGCTTGCCGGGCTCTCCGAGAGGGGCGGAGGAATAGAACTCGGGTCGGCCATGTTGGCCGCTTGTAAGGCGAACGCCCTACCACTGTGCTATCACTCCAGCCCCCTGGGAAAAATATAACTAAGTATATTCTAAATGAGTGGGATGTTAGAATAGTATTATAAACCCTAGTTAGTATTTATAAAGTAATAACCACAGAGTCAGCAACAGTGAAATCATGAGACAGAAACTTTTATAACCTAATTTAAAAGATGCCTGCATATCAAGATGCAGGCTGGGACTGGGGTTAGGGGTAGGATAGGAAATCTGGGAACACTGGTGGGTGGGGAGTTGTACTGGAGGTGGGATTGGTGATATAATATTGTATGTAAAAGTCCCAATTATGAGTACTTTGTAATTCATGGTGTTTTAATAAAATAAAATTTTGAAAAAAAATTACAACAGACATTTTCCTATGTATTTTTGGGAAACAATGAAAATTAAAATGTAAAGTGAAGTTAATAAGAACTGAAGAAATCCTCTTAAAGATTTAAATAATTAATTATCTCTTAGCATTAATCTCTCAAATTTTTCCAGAATTATTTTGCCTTGCTTTCCATTTATAGTTCCAGATGAATGGCCACACCATTTTTCTCATTTCAACTGTATTGATAGTTTGGACAATTCAATTTATTATTATGAGAGAATATTTCATCCCTTGTAGAAAATTTACTAACATCCTCTCTCTATTCACAAGGCATAATATACATATTTATCTATCTTGCCCCCAGAAATGATAATCAAAAATGCCTCTACATATTTCCAAGTCTCTCATAAATGGCCATATGGACAATGTTAGTGGAGGGAGTGTCGATAACAATGTTAAGACAATGTTAAGAGCAATAGCTATTATTCATCTTCTGAAACAGAGTCTAATTCTCCAACTCATATATTTAGCATATAATATAATATATATTATATGCATGCAAAACTATCAATTATATTACAATATAAGTAAACTTTCCCTAAATTATTTATGCATTTAGATATGGATCTTATTTGAGGCTATGACAATCAT
Organism: Sorex fumeus; assembly: GCF_029834395.1. Classification (NCBI taxonomy): domain Eukaryota; kingdom Metazoa; phylum Chordata; class Mammalia; order Eulipotyphla; family Soricidae; genus Sorex; species Sorex fumeus. The sequence goes on from NW_026606186.1 coordinate 3,439,689, forward strand.
ATAGAAACGAAAGATTCTGCACTATGCCTCTATAATATTTAAGCAAATATATTTAACAATATTTAACAATATATCTGGCCCTTAAAATGCTTTCAGTCACTTTTCTTTTACCTTTAGTTAAAAATCTCTGTGACTTGGAGATCAATTTATTGATCTAATTATATTACCACTCCCTTTTTTTAATCTTCTTTATAACTACTAAACTCTGAATCACCCTTTCATTTCATGGAGGAATTTGGCACTTGACTCTCCACTGCAGCACTGGATTACGGGTAATGAAAGTCAATGATGCTGATTATGTCTTACTGAGGACCTAAAATTGCAGCAACTAAATTCCCAACTGGACAGCTACTTACTTAACTTTGTAATGTAAGTTCATTCATTAACTTTATCCTGTGAGATCTACTCTCCATATTAAAAAAAAAAATTCTCCCTAAACACTTAACTTACCTTAACTCATCTGAACCTCTCCTAAATACATTCAACCAGCGTATTCCACGTTTTTGTCTCATTCTTTTCTCATCTTTAATTTGTCCATTCTATTACTAATCTGTCAATGCTATCTTTTCTTTTCTTTTTTTTTTTTGATTTTTGGGTCATAGCCGGCGATGCACCAGGGTTATTCCTGGCTTTACTCTCAGGAATTACTCCTAGCGATGCTCAGAGGACCATATGAGATGCTGGGAATTGAACACGGGTTGGCCATGTGCAAGACAAATGCCCTACCAGCTGTACTATAACTCCAGCCTCTGTCAATGTTATTTTTTAAGATTAGATTTGTTTTTAATTACTGTAGCACTGTAGCACTGTCCTCTCATTGTTCATCAATTTGCTTGAGTGGGCACGAGTGATGTCTCCATTGTGATACTTGTGACTGTTTTTTGGCATATTGAATACGCCACAGGGAACTTGCCAGGCTCTGCCATGCGGGTGGGATACTCTAGGTAGCTTGTCAGACTCTACAAGAGGGGTTTTTAACTACAGTACTTGAAAAATTTAGATTGATTTCAAAGACCTGAAATACAAGGATCTCAGCAAGTATCTTGATATAGTTGGCTTTTGAAAGGCCTGTAGACTTAGATTCTTATGCGACTGGTAGTTCACATTTTATATGCACTCTCATTATTTGTAGAAAGTCGGCACTGTAAATTTATTCCTTCAGCTGTTTTTCAATATTTAGTTGTGTTGAAAAGTATAATTTTTCTATGCAAAATAAAACTGTAAACTTCAATAGCCTTCAACTATAAACATTGGCTTTTCACATGTGAACTTGTGAATTACCTAAAACTCTTCTACTCAAGGTTTCAGCTTTTTGCCCTTCATGTCTCAGCTTCCTTCATTCAATAGGCAGCCAAGGTTTATTCTTTCTATGGAGGAGATGAAAGAAAATGGGAGTGTTAAAAAATATATGCCTTTTAAAGAATAAGCACTATTATTTTATCCATCCACTATTCATTAGTAACAGCAAATTCAAATAATCAGGCTCATAGCCAAAGACTGGAGAACACCAATTGCATAGTGTCACCAGCATAATCATCAGGGAGAGCTGAAGAATCAGGCCAAGAAATCGTATTACATTGTTCTACCTTTGCTCCTTCATTTATTTTGCTGTTTCTGCCTTAATATTCTTCCATAATTACCTTTGCAATCTAATGAACTCCTATTCATTATACTACATTTAATTAAATGTTTTCTTTGAAATCTTTCCCTTTTACTAGTGGGCAGACTGGATTTTCTCTTCAGCTACGATACAATTTTATTTTATGCACAACTTTTTCCATAGTTGTTTTATTAAATAACTAATATGAAGAAAGGCCATTACCATCCATGTTTTCACTTCTAATTTGATCTCATAGGAAATCCTTTCAGTTACAATCAGGTAATCCCGTTGGTGAACTTGAATTGAAACTGCCTCTCTACAGTCATTATTTTACCTCTATAGTTTCCAGTCATAATATCTTTTCCTCTTGCTGAATGATATGTAATGTTTACATGAACTCCAAAATAAAGTTTACAAAGCAATAAAATAAAATCAGGAGAAACTCTGAAATTAGAGAAAATAAAACATAATTTAGGGCCAGAGCGATAGCGCAGCGGTAGGGCATTTGCCTTGGAAGCGGTCAGCATGGCCTACTGAGTTCGATTCCTCCGCCCCTCTTGGAGAACCCAGCAAGCTACCGAGAGTATCTCGTGTGCAAACCAAAGTCTGGCAAGCTACCCGTGACATATTTGATATGCTAAACACAGTAACAAGTCTCACAATGTTACTGGGCTCGCTCAAGCAAATCGATGAACAATGGGAGGACAGTGACAGTGACAGTTAGCAATTGTACTCCACTGACTCTATAATGGAGAACTGCATGTAAGTTGATTTCCTTTGGGAACATTCTTATATTTATAATGCCAAGGTTAAGGGATAAATGTGAATTGGTAATACGATGCATTTATCACTGAGATGATCATCTAAGCTTGTAACTAAAGTGATTCATGCAATAAAAACTAAAAAATATCCTAAAAATAACCCTATTGATTAACACACCATGTAGATAGTTTTTAACTATTATTTTTAGACTTAATTTAGTCTCATTACTTGATAACTCTACCTTCAAATGAAATTAATTATAAAGAAATAATTTTACAGAGATATAAAGTAGCCATATAGGTAACAGGAATATAGGAGAATTTTAAGTATATATGTTATATTGTTGTATTGACTTTCCTGATAAGACCACAAGATTATATTTATATTTCAAATTTTAAATAATAAGCAAAAGATTTGCATTCTGTAACTTATTTGGCTATTGAATCAGTCATAAGACTAAAGAACCACAGTCAGGCTATAAATCTAAGAGTAAATTAATTCATTATAAACCATTAATTTACTGCATTATGGTACAAATGGGGGCTGAGATCTCCAAGCCTGCTCTGATTGGGGCTGAGCATCCTCCACCCAGATCCTCCATCTTCCGTAGGCAGGGGTTACACCCACCAACTGGCCCCCTGGCGCTGTGTAATCCCATCAATGGCCAAGACCCAGACACTATAAAACCTAGCTCCCGGAAGAGAATAGCGCAGAGTCTCCTGCCCCTGTGCCTGGCTGTGCTGGCCGGGGCCCCTTGGAGGGGGGCGGGTTGAGTTTCCCTCCTTGCCTCAACCAGAGCTCTGGCAGCCGAAGACCTCCAGAACTGGCCACAACCATGCTGAGACCACCCTCCACACGCATGAAGGTACCGGCAGAGGAAAAAGTTATGCGGGTCCCGGGGCTGAGATCTCCAAGCCTGCTCGGATCAGGGCTGAGCATCCTCCACCCAGATCCTCCAAATTCCAGTAGGCAGGGGTCACACCCACCAACTGGCCCCCTGGCGCCGTATAATCCCATCAACGGCCAAGACCCAGAGACTATAAAACCCAGCTCCTGGAAGTGCACGGCCGCATTTGCGGCCATGCGGCATCTTATTATCTCATTCTTGCTTTGGACATTTGATGGCTACCGAATGTAACCTGCCCACATGGCAGAGTCTGGCAAACACCCCGTGGCATACCCAATATGCCAAATACCAGTAGCAATTATGAGTCTCATTCTCCTAAAGAACCTTGAATATAATCTCAGGGCTAGGATGAAGGAGACGTTACTGGGGCCTGCTCGAGGCAATCGACAAACAACAGGATGATGATGATCGTGATCGTGATGGTACATATAGTACACTGGTATTATATGTATTTATTTTCAAATATTTTACAATTGTCTACTTATTTAATAAATATTTCATATTTTATTTTCTTTTGTGACAAAGGAAATCTGTTGTGTTAGAGACATAGAATAGAGATTTCACACTTGCTTTGCCTATGGCAACCTAGGATCAAGCTCTGGCACACATAGTTGTTCCCTGAGTCCTACCAAAACTGATCCTTGAGTACAGAGCTAGGAGTGGCCCAAAAGTAAGCAAAAAAAAAAAAAAGATGAAAAAGAAAATAAAGAATATGTTATGATCTTTCTCATCAATATACATAGTATACTTTTTCTTTTTTTTTTCATTTTATTTATACGGGGGACAAAAGAACCCTTATTGTGAGTATTCTGAGACCACTCCCACAATACTGGGGCCAGCTTGAAGGTTTGGTGCTAGGAAGCCACTTGGGCAGTACCTGGAGTTCCTCAGTGTCCAGGAATTCAATTCAGGATCTCACACATTAGGCTGCTTGAATTAATTTCCTGGATCATTATATTATACATTTATCTGAGAAATATTTTCCCATAGACAAATTGTAGTCTATATGGGGGAAGAACTTTTTTCAGTAATAGAATGCTGAAAATGTGTAGTTTATCACATTTACTAAAAAAGTTCTTTTACCTGAGGCAAATGAAGAAGTGGTACACACCAAAAGCATTTTGTTAAACTTAATTATTAGTTTACAGATCTTGCTATAATAGTTATTTTTATAATCATCTTTACTCTTCCATAGGAAAAATTGTTTAATTCAATAGGAACTTATAGAAGAGTTTAAGATGTTGCTCGTCAAATATAAAGGAAAAACAAGGGACATGCGGGGAGCAAGAATATTAGGTTGATCACATCCTTGAAGTGTTACTGTACTTCACAGACAATTGCTTTCCTAGGAAATGAAAAGCATTGCTTTAAAGGAACTATGTAGTTATCTATCTATATTTCAACTTTATTGTGGCTGAATGGCTTGAAATGAAAACATGTCCCAGTAATAGGAAAAATAACCCACAATACTATCTATCTCTTTCTGATACATGTGATTTTTATAACAATTCTGGCTATTCCGGGTGGATTCTATTTATTTAAGCTTAATACAACGATACTTGCTATACAGACTCACTTTTAGTTAGTTATAATTTGCACTGCATATGTATCTTATTTGCCCATCTTAATGAACTTGGTCAATCTGTTGCTTTAGGTTATTTCAATCTATTTCTTTCTCCTTTCTCTTTTTAATAATCTTGTAACTATTTGGTTATATTTTAAATATTTACAAAATTTCTAAAAGTCACAGATTATATCATTTCAGTGCTTATTAGCATTAGTAAATCAATTGACAAAACTGTATAAGGAATATTTAGATATAACTTCTAAGGAGTGTATATGTTTCCATAGAATAAAATAGTCCTTTAATAATAATTTAGAATAACATCATTGTAAATGTTCTGAATTTGCAGAGTCCTAACCATTTTGGAATTTATATTAATTAATTTGGAAATGCAGCTTTTGTTGTCTGAGGGCCCATTTTTAAGAGCCTAGTGGAATAAAATAGCACCAAACTGAGTTCCTTCTCTCACTGAGCAACTTCTGTCAAAATCTGAGACTGCCATCAGGCTATACTCAAGCCCACTTGATGCTAGAATCTGAGAGTTTACCCCTGCCATCCTGGAGCCCTGGAGTCAGGGGCTCAGAGACTTGAGCTGCAATGACATTTCTCTCTTTGGGTTCAGAGGAAAAAAATGTGAGTAGTCGCCACCTAGACACTAGGCTCTTGTTTTCATCTTGAGAAAGAACTCAAACACGACATGGTGTGCCTGCATGAAAACTCAAAGGCTGAAGCTGGAGCTATATTTTTCATGGGCAAGACTCTGAGTTTGATACCTGGTATCATTTTATCCCTGAACTTTTGTTAGGAGTAGCCTGGTGACCATAAGCATGACCAAGTTTCCTTGTGAGGTCACCCAGCACTAAAGGATCCAAGCTGACCCACATGGTCAGACCCAAGTTTTGAACTGTCCAGCCTGCAGAGACAAAGTGGATATTTTGGGGAGTGTTCCCCAAGCTCCCTGACACTGCTTGGGAGGCCACAAAAATAAATAAATAAGTAAATAATATGACAAGGAAAAAAATCACTTCCTTGGCAAGTTCATCATAGTATGTAGAGGGGTCTTCTTATATCCCAGTGTGAAATAATGCCTTAACATTGGTCGTAATGTTTCACTAATATGTTGAGTCCCCCCAGGGAATGATTTTTACTGTTATGGTAAAGGGAAAAGTCAAGGAGTAGTCAGCACTGTGTCTGTCTTGGCAAAAGGTGGTTCAGTATTTTTCTTACTTTTGTGTGTGAGCTTTCCTTTTTTGGAATAATACTTATCTTTTATATTTCTTTGAGATAAATTGTTGAAAGGATGCAAAAACTTTGTTCTTCCCTTTTAAAGTGTTAATCACTAGACAAGCAGCAGGGTGGAACTGAATATCTTGACCCAAAGCATATTTTAATTGAATATCATGCTCCCTATTATACCTCTTACTAGCAACTCTTTTGCTTGGGAAAAGGAATTAGAGAGGGTGATTTTATGATTCTTTGACCATTAATTGTTCTTGTCCTGTCTATATAAACAGTGGCCTTCTTGTACACCCCTCAAACACAGGGAAATCTACTCAGGTGACAATTATTTATTAAAAAGTAACATAACATGAAGTTATAAACATTTATTATTTAACATTTTAGAAGTGAATCAAATCTTTGATACTGGGAGCGATAGCACAGCGGGTAGGGCGTCTGCCTTGCACGCAGCCAACATGGCCAACCCGAGTTCGATTCCTCCGCCCCTCTCGGAGAGCCTGGCAAGCTACCGAGAGTATTCCATATGCCAGACACAGTAACAACAAAGTCTCCAATGGAGACGTTACTGGGCCCGCTTGAGCAAATTATATACATATGATAAGATAGACAGAGCAGATTATGTGATACCCCTTCCAATTTCAGATTAAGTGTTGAGTCTATCACTTCTACTCTCTTTTTATTGATAAAATTGACATGAACAACACTGACTCACTGGGTGTGGTAAAATTCTCCTTATACTACAAACCTCCAGGTAATGGGTCAAAAGATGTGATTAACTGAGTCAAATGAAAGAAAAAAACAAATTTCTTGAATAAGAGAATGAGACCTTTGTGAACAGATCAAAGTTATTATATAATCTTTGAGTTTGTGGTTACAAATCTTTTACTAAAGAAAATAGTTAGCTTTTTTATTTAGACATAAACTTTAAAATAATTTTTCTGGCATGAGAAAATAGTGGGTTAGAGCGATAGCACAGCGATAGGGTGTTTGCCTTGCACACAGCCAACATGGCCGACCCGAGTTCGATTCCTCCGCCCCTCTCGGAGAGCCCGGCAAGCTATCGAGAGTATCTCGCCTGCATGGCAGAGCCTGGCAAGCTACCTGTGATGTATTCGATATGCCAAACACAGTAACAACAAGTCTCACGATGGAGACGTTACTGGGCCCGCTCGAGCAAATCGATGAACAACGGGAGGACAGTGACAGTGACAGTGAGAAAATAGTGCAGTGGTTAAGATGCTTGTACTGCATGAGATCAACCTGATTTGATTCCTGGTACCCTGAGCATTTTCGGGACTGATCTCTGAGCACACAGTGAAATAATGTATCTGAGCAGTATCTGAGCACTGCCCTGAACAAAACAAAACAAGACAAAAAATTATCATATATTAGAATATAAAGTTCAGATGACTAGTTTTGTAGCAGCGTAACTATTTGAAGTCACAGGGAATAGTTAATTACTTAGAAGGGAATTTCCTATGAAAAGTAGTTTTAGATTGAAAATGTGCATAAATATCGATAACCTCTTTTTATTAATATAAAAATTAATTTTCACAAATAAATATCTAAAAGCATCTGTCACTGTTCTCCCATTGTTCATCGATTTACTTGAGCAGGTCCAGTAACATTGTGAGACTTGTTACTGTGTTTGGCATATCAAATACGTCACGGGTAGCTTGCCAGGTTTTGCCGTGTGGGCTAGGTACTCTCATTAGGTTGTCGGGCTCTTCGAGAGGGGCAGAGGCATCATGAAAGAAAAAAAAATGGCTAACCTCAAAACTAATATTTTACTTGTATATGACTAATAAGTAATACACTTGAATATATTCATATATTAATATTTCATTTATTCATTTGCTATTGTTGACAAGATTAAATTGCATCAATGTGATTATATTAAAGATTTAAAAATTGAATCTGAATAGAAAAATGTAAACATACAGGTATGTTAACTATGTTTTTAATTACCTAATATAGTCTTCTGTCAGATAGCATTCATTAAATGACACTAGAGCTAGACATTACCAATATCTTATAAATCTCTAATATCTCAATGTTAAGACAAAAGTGTAAAGTTAAATATATTCTCATCATAATCACAGCTGAATTCACAGTTTTTGAGAGATTAGATGGACATGCTAGGGTAAATCAACTTGAGAGGCTTAAGAATGTTTTTCTTTTACTCACTTATAAATTAAATAAATTTGCATCTGAACTCTACTCTATTACTTCTTCTGAATGCTTCGCTAAATCACATACCCAGATCTGGAGATGTCTACTTACATCAACAAAAGATATTAGAAAAGAGTCAGAGAGGAAAAATGGAATTTTGATGATATTTTTACGTTCCTGAAATTAAGCTTGTAAAAGCCTACCTCAAATTTTGTTTCGTAGGGAAAAAAAATTATAGATCCCTCTCCTCCTCTAAAACCTTATTTAAATATATGTTATTTTTACTTACAAGTGTTGCTAACTGCTACATTTCTCTAAGGGAACTATAAACAATTAAAGCTATCTGTATGCATCAAAATTGAAGTCATCTTTGGTTTGGATGTTTTGCACCATCGACCATATCCACACGATAACCAAGCTCATTGAGGTTTCTCGGGAGTTCAAGATGCCGCTCTGCTTAACGTTCATTGATTTAAAGAAGGCCTTTGATTCTGTTGAGACGGAAGCGGTCATTGAAGCCCTAGCCAATCAGGGCATTCAAGCCCAATACATCAGGATCCTCCGTGAGCTGTATTGCGGATTCACTACCAGGATCTCACCATTCTACAAAGAAGTGATCGTTGATGTCAAGAGAGGGGTGCGGCAGGGTGATACCATTTCACCGAAACTCTTCAGTGCCACCCTCGAGAACATCATGCGACGACTGGAATGGGAAGGAATGGGAGTGAAGATAGATGGTCGGCAACTACACCACCTCCGCTTTGCTGATGACATTGTTTTAATAACACCAAACATCAGCCAAGCGGCACAAATGCTGGCCGACTTTGACCGTGAGTGTGGAAAGGTAGGACTACAGCTGAATCTTACGAAGACAATGTTTATGAGAAACAGCCTTGTTCCTGACGCCCCATTCGCTCTCAATGGAACGACCATCTCCGAATGCAACAGCTATGTGTACCTAGGTCGAGAGGTCAACATGACAAATGACCTGGCACCCGAGCTGCGCAGGAGGAAGAGAGCGGCTTGGAACGCCTTCAAGAACGTCGAAGAAATAGCTAAGAGGACGAAGAACCTCCGGCTCTGGGCACATCTCTTTGATTCCACTGTTCTTCCTGCATTAACATATGCCTCAGAGACCTGGGCCCTACGCAAACAAGATGAGAATGCCATTCAGGTCTCCCAAAGAAGAATAGAAAGAGCTATGCTTGGAATATCACGTTTCACTCAAATGAGAGAACGAATCCGGAGTTCTGACATCCGTCGACGATCAAGGATCAGGGACGCTGTCTCATTTGCCAAGGTGTCGAAAATCAGATGGGCTGGTCACGTAATGAGATTTAAAGACGACCGTTGGACTAGAGCTGTTACTGATTGGATTCCACGGGATGTCAAGAGACCGCGTGGCCGCCCACCTACCAGATGGTCAGACTTCTTTGTCAAGGTCATGAATGATCGGTTTGAGGCCCTCCATGTTCCCGGAGCGAAGAGATGCCATTGGGCTACACTAGCACGCGACAGGGACAAATGGAGACGTTACTGGCGCCCGCTCGAGCAAATCGACGACTAACGGGAAGTTAAGTGATTAAGTGAATGATATCCATTAACTTCTGAAAAAGAGTAACTCAGATAACTTAGTTTGTTTCCAGGTTTCAATTATCTTACTTTGGTATTTCACTTCTATCACAAAGCAAGAACTGGCATAGATCAGATGCTTAGCTGAAGCTCCCAAAACACTTTCAAATTTGAAAAAAAGAAAAAATGTATTTGTTTAGCACATTAATTTTTTACAATGGCATTCACATATATTTTCTCACAGAGCCAAAAATGTGTTTTCTTAGATTATTAACATAGCCTCACTTGTGGGGTCGAAGCACAGAGATATTGAGTTAAAGCTGCTGCATGACAGACTTGCCTTAATTTACTACTTTGAATCTGTCTTTAATATTCTGAGGGTAGATTTGTGAAGAAATTATCCAGGACATGGACAGTAGTGGATAATAGTGGACAGTAGAGGACAATGCACCCAACCAAAGTTTGATCATAGCACTACATGGCCTCCCCAGCACCACTGGGTGTGGCCCAAAGACCCTCCACCCCCAGTACCACACTGGTGATCCAAGTAGACCCCTGCATCAAAGAACTGAGCAGCTTTTCATCCTCAGGTCCTTATACTGAACTCTCTGACCTAACTGGACAATATTGCCTAAAAGTCACCCTCAGGCCCGCTGAGGACTCATTTTAAAATATATCATAATAATTTTAAGGTTTTCTTGTACTTTGATGTTAAGCATTTACCTGGTGTGTATCTGTTGGTTTGTCTCTTTGGATCATCATATTTGAAGTTTGTTGAGCCCCCTAGATTTTTGGCTATTGGGTTTTACTAAATTGTGGATTTTTCAGTCATTATTACATGAAGGATTGAATTCCTTGCCTTCTCCTTTCTTTCTGGTAGTTTCATTAAAAATATATTGGTTCTATTGAGTCAGAAAGATAATATATCAGATAGAGCACTTGCCTTGCATCTGTTCAACCTGAGTTCAATCCTTGCTACTGCAAATGGTTTTCTGAGTACTTTTGGGAGTCATCCCTGAGCACAGAAGCAGGAGTAATCCCTGAGCACTGCTGGGTATGGTGCACCCTCACTTGCCCCCATAAAGCTCCCAAATATATTGGTGTTCTTAACAGTAGTTACATTTCTGTGAGTCTCTCTTCCTGGGCTTGCGTGATAATTACTAATCAGTCATGAAGTTCATTTGCTCTTTCTTTGGCTATCTCAGTAGATAGTAGTGAATTGTTCTCCTTAGTTATAATTTATACTAAATATCATACTTTCCACTTAATTTTACTTATGTTTATTTATTTAATAAATTTTGCTATTTTTATGACACTGTTGACCCACCTTTACTTCATTTATCATGGTTTCTTTTAGTTTTGTGAAGGTATTTTTTTTCTTTTTTTATTAGTGAAAAACCATGAGGTACAGTTATAAGCTTACAAATTTTGTGCTTGGGTTTCAGTTATACAATGATCAAGTGCCCATCCCTCCACCAGTGCCCGTCATCCATCCCCATGGGTCCCAGCATCCCCCCTCACCCTCATCCCCCGCCCCCCCCCCGTCCCATCCTGCCTCTGTGACAGGGTATTCCCCCTTGTTCTCTCTCTCTTCTTTTGGGTACTGTGTTTTGCAAGAGAGGCTTTGAGTGGCAATCATGTTTGGTCTATCGACTACTTTTAGCATGCTTCTCCCACCCTGGGAGGACCCTAACAACACCCTTCATTTGGTACTCTCTTCTCTATCTGAGCTTCCTTTTCACCTAGAGCCTGTGGCTGGCCTTCCATTCATGAAGCAAAATTCCTGGTACTAATCTCAGCCATTCCTGGGTGTTACTCTCCCTTTTTGTTGCTTTATGTTCCCCAGATGAATGCAATCTTTCTGTGTCTATCCCACTCTTTCTGACTCATTTCGCTTAACATGATACTTTCCATGTAGTACCACTTGTATGTAAATTTCATAACTTCATCTTTTCTAACAGCTACATAGTACTCCATTGTGTAAATGTACCAAAGTTTCTTTAACCAGTCATCTGTTCTTGGGCACTCAGGTTTTTTCCAGATTCTGGCTATTGTAAAGAGTGCTGCAATGAACAAACAATTGCAGATGTCACTTCGACTATACCTTTTTGCCTCTCTGGGATATATTCCCAGGAGTGCTATAGCTGGGTCAAATGGCAGATCAAATTCTGATTGTTTGAGAGTCGTCCATACGGTTTTCCAAAAGGGTTGGACCAGCCGGCATTCCCACCAGCAGTGAAGGAGGGTCCCTTTCTCGCCACATCCGCGCCAGCACCGGTTGCTTTTGTTCTTGTGGATGTGGGCCAGTCTCTGTGGTGTGAAATGATATCTCATTGTGGTTTTGATCTGCATCTCTCTGATGATTAGTGATGTAGAGCATTTTCTCATGTGCCTTTTTGCCAGTCGAATTTCTTCTTTGCGAAAGTTTCTGTTCATTTCCTCACCCCATTTTTTGATGGGGTTGGGTGATTTCTTCTTGTGGAGTTTAACCAGTACTTTGTATATCCTTGATATCAACCCCTTGTCGGATGTGTACTTGGTGAATATCCTTTCCCATTCTGTAGGCTGTCTTTGTATTTTGGTCACTGTTTCTTTTGAGGTGCAGAAGCTTCTTAGTTTAAGATAGTCCCATTTGTCTATCTCTGTTTTCACTTGCTCGGCCAGTGGCGTGACATCTTTGAAGATACCATTAGCTTCAATATCATGGAGAGTTTTGCCGACTTTGTCTTCAATAAACATTATGGATTCTGGTCTGATGTTGAGGTCATAAATCCATTTTGATCTTACTTTTGTGCATGGTGTTAGGCTGAGATCTGAGCCCACTTTTTTGCATGTAGCCGTCCAATTTTGCCAGCGCAGTTTGTTGAAGAGGCTTTCCCTGCTCCATTTCACTTTTCTTGCCCCCTTATCAAAAATTAGATGATTATATGTTTGGGAGGAAATGTCAGTATATTCAACTCTGTTCCATTGGTCTGCAGCTCTGCTTTTGTTCCAGTACCATGCTGTTTTAATTATTACTGCCTTGTAGTAGAGTTTGAAGTTAGGGAGGTTGATTCCTCCCATTTTCTTTTTCCCAAGAATTGCTTTAGCTATTCGTGGGGGCTTATTGTTCCATATAAATTTCAGGAGTGTTTGCTCCATTTCTTTGAAGAATGTCATGGGTATCCTTATAGGGATTGCATTGAATTTGTACAGTGCTTTGGGAAGTATTGACATTTTGATGATGTTGATTCTCCCCATCCATGAACAGGGGATATTTTTCCATTTCCTCGTGTCCTCTTTTATTTCCTGAAGTAGCGTTTTGTAGTTTTCTTTGTACAGGTCCTTTACTTCCTTAGTTAAGCTGATTCCTAGATACTTCATTTTCTGGGGCACAATTGTGAATGGGATTGTTTTCTTGATGTCACTTGCTTCTCTTTCACTATTTGCGTATAGGAATGCCATGGATTTTTGGGTATTGATTTTATAGCCTGCCACTTTACTATACAAGCCTAAGAGTTTCTTGGTAGAGGTCATTAGTCATTATTATTAGTCAATATTTTTTGATATTTAGGTTATATCTTTTTACATGTCTTCTACATTTTTTAAAAACTAGATATTTGGGGGCTCCTCCCCAGTAGAGTTTGGATACAAAGGGTCCACTCCTGGTATTACTTCATCCAGATGTATAGGCAAAACTGTTCTGTGTCCTGTGGTCCAATGGTGCTGAGAGATACTGTGGTAACCAAAGCAATGCTCAGGGGCCACTACGGACACATCAAGTAGATCTGGGGAGAAGTATGTGGGGTATCTAACTCAGGACCTCTTAGACACAAGCATGTGCTCCAACCCTTCAAGTTCTCTCCTAAACCTAGCATGTTTTAGATTATATATTGTAACATCTAGGTTTGCTTCCCCCTCTGGGGTTTTATTTACTTCTTAATTTGTCCAGCAACTGGCTGGATTATTAGGTGAGAAAGAACTAAGTCTCACCCTTCACCAAACACATTATAAATCTATAATATATTTTGTGGGGGCTGGAGCAATAGCACAGCAGGTAGGGCGTTTGCCTTGGACACGGTTGACGCGGCCAACATGGCCCACCCGAGTTCGATACCTCCACCCCTCTCGGAGAACCGGGCAAGCTACAGAGTGTATCTTGCCTGCACAGCAAAGCCTGGCAAGCTACCCATGATGTATTTGATATGCCAAACACAGTAACAAGTCTCAAAATGTTACTGAGACTGCTCAAGCAAATCGATGAACAACAGGAGGACAGTGACAGTGAATATATTTTGTCAGGGAACTGTATCTTTGGGTATGACAACAGTCACTATGGGATGACAGAGACTTGGGCAGGATTCGCTCTTCTCTAGCAACCTACAGCTACCTAAATCTACTATCTACTGTCAGCTCACTGTATATTATTTTCATCATTGTCCTGAGGCATAAATTGTTCCACAAACAGATCCAATCAAATTCTGGCTTTTTGCTTTTTAAAATTGAATCACTGTGAGATACTGCTTCTAAACTTTTCTGTTTGAGTTTCAGTCATACAATGATCAAACACCCAACCCTCCACCAGTGCACGCCTTACACCACCAATGTCCCCAGTATCTCCCCTCCCCCACCCTCCCCCTACCCCTGCCTCTATGTCAGACAATCTCCCCCATACTCTCTTTTGTAATGTTTGTTATGAATCGCATAAGATGTCTCGCCGGCTTGCGCTCCCAGAATTCTAAAATTTTAGATAGTCAGGATCTGGAGAAATCCAGAAACCCTCGTACCTGCACTTCTCATTGGGTTCTGGAAAGTGGCGACCACCGGGGTTCTTAGGGGACTGGTGGAATGACAACACCTTCTTCTGTCTGAGGCACCTCCGTGAAGTCAGCCCGACTTAAGGTCCAGAGGCAATTATGCAGCGAGCTGCTCAGTTTGGAGATTCTTTTGGGTGTCCTGGTGGGTAACCTCCGAGTGGCTAGGAGCCTTGGGTGGCTCTCTCTTGCTGCCTGCGTTCAATGGTCTTGAGCCACTTCCCCCACCCCGTGTGGCCTGGCCAATGTTATGGGCAGACCAAGGAGGAGACAGGGCCAGGCTGGTTGGTGATCCGTTGCTGTTTATTCCATTCTCCCCATGTGCCTGTTACAGTCTCACTAAGCCCCTCATTCTAGTCTCTCACCGCCCTCATACCTGACTCCTCCTATCTCTCTCCCTCTCTTCATCTCTCTGTGTTCCTACACCCCATCCAGTAGTACAATCAACATAGCAAAAGCCCTCCCTGATTGCCCATCAGGCTCAATGGTGGAAATACCACCTAGGGATATTTCTCCTCTCCTTAGTGCAATAACTTAATTAACATCTAAAGTAACATCTTAATTCTGTTTCTTCATGGTCAAGGTCCTCCCATTGTTCATTGATTTGTTCCAGCAGGCCCAGTAACGTCTCCATCATGAGACTTGTTGTTACTGTGTTCGGCATACTGAATATATCACGGGTCGCTTGCCAGGCTCTGCCGTGTGGGTGAGATACTCTCAGCAGCTTGCCGGGCTCTCCGAGAGGGGCGGAGGAATCGAACCCGAGTCGGCCATATTGGCTGCGTGCAAGGCAAATGCCCTACCACTGTGCTGTAGCTCCAGCCCAATTCTGCTTCTTAATATTAGTTGTTTTGTATGGACACAGTAAGAGATTCATTAAGCTTGTAAGTGGCTCTCCTTGGGACAACTTGCTATAGATTTCAGACTACAGTGCTCAGGTCAGATTAATCGTTCCTACCCCTAGCAGGGTCCAAATTCAGCTGTTACTTTTTGGATCAGGACAGAATTTGTCCATGGTCATGATCTTAATTTATAGTTAAGTATTATGGCACTTTGACCTGGCCCATTTATATGCCAGGGTATCTCACAGCTTGCCCTGGGTCCATCAAGTCCACCACCGGGACCCTGCTTTTGGGGTGCTAGGAAATAAAGACAACTGAGGCTTAAATTGAGAGAACAGATGCCCAGGAGTGAATATCATTCTGAGTCAATTAACTTCCAAGTGACAAAAGTATAGCATTAACTGTCTTCTGTGTTCACACAAAAAGGAATTTGCTCTGAATTAACTGTGAAAATGAGTTAAGGAGAAGAGAAAAGCAATATTTACAAGATAAAGGTGATTTGGGAAGCAGAGCACAAAGAAAGAGGTTACAAGTAAACACAGAGCAATGGGAGCACTGTGGTTGGAGTAATCCAATAAACCTAAGCTCCCTGTGGCAAGGTGGAAAGAACAAACCAATGTTATCCTACATCCTGGCTTCTTTTTTAAAAATTATAGCTTTTGAGTCAATGTTTATCTTCTAATTTATTATGGTATAGTTTTGTGAAGATATTTACAGTTTAAAGGAGGCTCCTTTCATCTGCCTTATTCAGTAAAATATTTTCTAGAAATTGTCCCACCTAGAATGTAGCCTATATCTATGCTTTGTCCTCAGTGGATTTTACTATAATCATAACTGTCCCTAAGAGTATGTCTAGGCTTGAACTTCATTATCTGTTGCAAATGAATTCAGTTCCTTTGGGAATAAGTAGAACCTCTTGTGTTTTATGGTATATCTCTCTCCACATGGAGAAAATTCTGAGCTAAAATTTAGGAGCTAGGGATCTGAACTATGGCAAGTTATTCTCCGAGTGACTTTCTTCTTTCAGATGCTGAACAGTGGAAGTTAAAAGGATTAAGACCTTGAGTGGGTCCTCCTTGCTTGTCTCTCATGGCATGAAGTAAAACTCTCAGGAGCCAAGCGAGGGTGATAAAGGGCCAGAGTATCCTCAGCATGTCACACACAAAGTGATGTTTCTGTTCTCTAAGTGTTCTCCTCGAAATTGCATTCACTTGCTCAGAACTTAGATTCAGGATAGGTACCTGGAGGTAGGATGAGAAATGTTGATATCCTAATTCTCTCCTAGTATTAAGTTCTCTAACTGGAAGCTGGGCATAGGGAGGCTATTATTCCTGGATGTAGCTGGCTAGGATATTGCCCCACTCTTCTTTGCTACAATGAAGGAGGTAAGAAGAAGCACCTTTGTCTCAAATATCACATCATGGTTTTATGACCCAAATCTTCAAGTATTTGAGTAGGTGTTCCTTCATGACTATTAACCTTTAGGCGTTTTTCTGTCTTCACTTTTTATATTTTAATCTTTTTTTTTTCTAATCTGTTTCAAAGAGGTGTGGGTTAAGTAAATTCACACCATGGTCCCTAAATTTGATTCCCTCTATAATAGATCTGGTGTTTATTTTTAGGTAGAGCTAATGTGAAATGAGAATTAAAGATATGATTAGAGGTTAAAAGAAAAGGTACTGTAAAGAGTCACAGTTTTGTATATAGTTCTGGTGTGAATGATGTAATTTGTGACTTAGATATAATTTTATGCTTTCAGTATGTGAGGTGAAAACATGTGCAAGTGCAAATAGTCTGAAATTCTGATTATAAATGTAACTATGCAAATTTCAAACTATTTGTGGAAACTTAAATATCCTGTAATAAGAAGGATATCCTGTAATAGTTTTTTGACAGAGAATAATGACAAAGGTAGGATAAGTATATTGAAATGCAAGACATTTTTTTAAATTATGATAGATGTAAAATCATGCTTTTTGTATATAAATTTTATATTTATATTTCTGTTGCAAATATCTGCCATTTTAAAAAAAATCCTTTACCTTGATAACCACCTTACTGTACTATAATAATCAGAATAAATTATTGTAAAGTCATATTATTATTTTGAAAAAATTATATTCTTTCAGAACAATTAAATCCATCCTTTAAAATGTCCAAAAGGGACTTATCTTATGAGAAAATAAAGCAAGAAAAACTCAGAGTAAGTTCTTTAAAAATTTTCAAGAGAAAAATAGATCTGACTTACAAAAATTTATTCATTTATTTTTATAATTAAATGTATTAGTCATATTTTACATTTTCACCATAGATATATTCTATTAAATAGTTTAAAGTATAACATATTTTCGATGTACTAATTTTTCTATTTAAGTTACCTTTATATTTAAGAATCAAATAGAAAATTGTAGAATAAATTAATGTTGAATAAATATAGAATTGATTCTTCTGTTCATAAAATATTTAATTATAAAATATTGTTTAATATAATATTCACACGACAATATTATAATCACTTGATCGCTTGACATCCTGTTACTCACTGATTTGCTAGAGTGGGCGCCAGTAATGTCTCCATCCGTCCCTGTCGCGTGCTGGTGTAGCCCAATGGAGTGTGCTCGCTCCATGAAAACGAAGAGCCTCAAACTGTTTGCTCAGGGTTTTGATGAAGAAGTCTGACTATCTTGTAGGTGAGTGGCCACGAATCCTTTTGACGTCCTGTGGAATCTATTCAGTAATGGCTCTAGCCCAGCAGTTGTCTCCAAATCTCTTTACGTGTCCAGTCCATCTGATTTTTGATACCTTGGCGAACGAGACAGCGTCCCTGATATTATATAAATATAAATATAATAATATTATTATTATAAAATTATTTATTCCTTATTAGATACTTAAATTTATATAAGACACTCGTACCAGAATAAGTTTTCCCAAGTGCTCTTCCCAATGCTCTTTATAAAAAAGTCTTTCTCTATGTTTATTTATTAATTACAGTTTTCTGCCTGCTAATTTTATTAACCAATCACAGTGAGTGAGAGATGGAACCCAATTAACTAATCTAAATTCTATTTTTCCTTTTGACTGCACATTTTGTGATCCAGAATATACAGACCCAGATGTTTCTGTATATTCTGGATTTTGAATACCTTCATTTCTTTTTCTTCTCTTTCTCCTTAGTTTTTTGAAATGTGTCCTTATTGGTTTTCAAAGAGATTGAACCAGCTCACATTCTCACTAGAAGTAAAGAGAATTCCTTTTTCCTCACATCACCCATGAATAGTTGTTTGCATCTCTCCCCCTCTTTTTAGCCGATTTTATTGAGGCAATAGGGGTTCTAATTCTCTTTATCTATACTTTTCATGCATACATCATTCCAACACAATCTCCATCATGAGATGCCGCTTCCCTCCTCCAGTGTCCCACAATCCACTCCCAGAACCTCTCTACGTAATGCATTTGTATGTGTAACCATCTCCACAATAATTTTTTAAAACAATTTTTATATGTCGGTTAAAAATGAAATATAGTAGGGAAAGAGTAACTGGTCAAGTCATGGTAACTGTGAATTTTGTGAATTCCTTCACTTCTTATTCTTATGGTAAGCTAGCTGATCTTTTTATGATTCAACTGCCATTTTATTTAGAAGTGATTAAGAAAGGGACACATGAAGTTCTTGATTTAGAAACTGCATCCTAACACTACCTATGTGGCTTTGAATGAGCAGGTAAAGAAAATATTTTCGAATATTCTCGAGGAAAGTAACTGTAGAAATTATGGTAATTTCTGTTAGCTTTATCAATATAGTCACTTATTTGTGTTTTGGGGCTTTCTTTGTCCCAAGTTTGTTGCTTCAAAGAGGAAAATAGCCTTTTATGACCATGTGTATTGCTTTAATCATAGTCTGAGCCACCTAGAGTTTTTGCTTGAACTCCCATTGTAAAATTTTTCTACGAATGCTTCCTTCCACCTTAGTCTCCTTTTGTCCATATGTAATACCCTTGGAAAGTAATCCTTAAAAGCAGATATTGCCATTCTTGCTCAAAACACCACCATGTGTCTACATATAGTCAGGGTAAAAATTGTTCCTTTTCTTTATGCCTTTTGTGCCTTCCCTGCTATGTTCCTCCTGGCTAAACTCATTATTCCATGGTGCTTGCCAGGTCAGCACAAGATATGGGACATTTTCTTCATTTTTTGATCTGCATGGTATCCACTTCTCTTCAGTAACAACATATAACATTCCGCATTCCCTCTTTTTCTGTAGGTTTTAAAGTATCTCCTCATCAACAACTTCCTTTGCCATCTCTGTCTAAAATAATATATGTGTGTGTGTGTGTGTGTGTGAGTGTGTGTGTGTATATATATATACTTAACTGTAATTTTAATTTCCTTTTCAACTTTTTTTTTAAATGAGGATCTGATGCAATATACAGCTTGCTTCCTTACATATGATTTCTATTTTATCCACAGCTGGAGCCTTAACATGAAAAACAAAGACCATCATATAGAAAGAGCTTTTCAAATACTTGCTGAGTGAATAAAAAAATAAAATGTCAGCTAAGCACAATGCTGAACCATGCTGACACACTCTAAAGTAAATTAGTTAAAGTCAATTTGAGAAAGAATATCCATTTTCCCATTCAGACAATAGAGGTCAGAGTAATTGTTTAGTTCTTTAAGTTTTTCTTGTAATTGTTTCATAGTTAAATGTAGCTAAATCTGGCCAGTCCACTCTTGGCCTGGGGAGGCATCTTTTTTTTTTTAAAATATGTTTATTGAGATTGCACAGGGTCCAAATCACAGACCTTGTGAAGCAAAACAAATTATATCTTGCTGATTTAAAAACAAACAAACAAACAAACTAATCACAGGCCAGAAATACAGTGCAATAAAGGGGCTTACCTTGTAAATGCTCAGTGTGGTTCAGTTCAAGCTGACATCACCTCTCAATGTGGTCAAAACCCACCATATCCTGCTCCGAAGAAACAAAAAACAAACAAAAATTAATCATGGATATAAGGAGGAATTTAATTTTATCAGTTATGGCTGAAGAGAGAGTTCTGATTAGTTGCTTCTCCAGTGTGAATTTCAGTTTCTATACCAATGCCACAGGCAGGCTTCACAGGAGCAGAAAAATTTACATTATAGCAACATTTTAAAGTAACAAAGTATTTGTCTCTGAGGGCATATGGTAATTCCTAATTTCCTGGCTGAACAAGAAAATGCACTTCATGAATTTAGCAGATCAATATCTTTAAGGCAGAAACCTTTCTAGGTGGGAGAAAATGCAAATAAGAGGAAAGAAAAGCCCAGCATCATTTTTTTTGTTTGTTTGTTTAGGTGATTCTTGGACTCAAGTTCTTATAGTTGCTGCAAGTTGGTTTCGCCACACTGTTAGAGCAAGGTACTTGCATAGAGATGGTAGGAAATCACAGGGCAAATATTTCATAGTCCCAAGGAAAGAATTCATTTTATTTTACTTCTGTGACTGGCTCAAAACTACAAAGTCATCTTCCCTATACCCAGATAATATAACTTCCTTGTAGAAACCCTTTTATTAACACCTTTTAGAACTATTTACTATTAATTTTATTTTCACTCTATAATGGATAAAGGGCATATTTTAAAAAAATCATAATGACAATTTAATAGAAAGGAGGCTTGTTACTGAGATGAAACTGATTTACGTAAATTGGGAAGCAGGTCAGGACCAACTCTAATCCACATGGCCAGCACAGGCTGTAGAATAAGCTTCAAAAAGAACTGGGATCTGGTTCTATGCAGACCAACCAGAGAAAAGCTCTTAAGAAGTTTTCCAGGAAACTCATGCACAATTATGGGGGGGGGGGGGGGCTTGGACATGTAGGCTTTAAAAGTTTAGAACACAATTCTATTTATCACATGGTACTCTGCCCAATTATAAAGACCAAGAAACACTGTGAGGGGTGTTTTTTGGCATGGTAATCAAAAGAAAGGTGTAAGAGGACTCCACTGAGATGGCTTCTCTGAGCAGCTCTGTCCACCAGGGCCTGGAATTGGAATTTCTTATCAATTCAAGAGTAGTAGTAAGAGTATCTTGTCCCCCCCAAAATCAAAAGAATTTAAAAAGCTGACTTCTACTGAAGGGTAGTTACATCTCACCTTCCTTCCTTCCTTCCTTCCTTCCTTCCTTCCTTCCTTCCTTCCTCCCTCCCTCCCTTCCTCCTTCCTTCTTTCTGTCCTCTCTCCCTTCTTTCCTTCCTTCCTTCCTCCCTCCCTCCCTCCCTCCCTCCCTCCCTCCCTCCCTCTCTCCCTTCCTTCCTTCCTCCCTCCCTCCCTTCCTCCTTCCTTCTTTCTGTCCTCTCTCCCTTCTTTCCTTCCTTCCTTCCTTCCTCCCTCCCTCCCTCCCTCCCTCCCTCCCTCCCTCCCTCCCTTTCTTCCTTCCTTCCTTCCTTCCTTCCTTCCTTCCTTCCTTCCTTCCTCCCTCCCTCCCTTCCTCCTTCCTTCTTTCTGTCCTCTCTCCCTTCCTTCCTTCCTTCCTTCCTTCCTTCCTTCCTTCCTTCCTTCCTTCCTCCCTCCCTCCCTCCCTCCTTCTTTCTGTCCTCTCTTGGTGGTTATCCTCTCACTTGGTGCTTGGGGATTGCTCGTGGCGGACCTCAAGAACTATATGGTGCTAGGGATTGTGCCGAGGCCTCCTGCATATGAAGACACTCTTAGTCTGTTGAACTGTCTCCTGCCTTGTTTTGGCTTTCTTAATCCCAGAGTTCTTCTAATGCTTGGGTAGAATGAGAGCAAACAAAAATTCGAAAAGAAAAATCTCATTATGCAATTACAAGAAGACAATGTACCCTAGTCCTGTAAATTCTTTCTAGGATGACAAATAGTCAACTATCAGACTGATTGGCCTTGACCCCAGAGTATAAGGAGGAAGACAAAGAATGAAAGAAATCAAAGGGGAAGGGAGACAAAGAGAATGGGAAGTAATGGGGGAACAAGAATCAGGGGCTTCAGTTAGAGCAGTCATGTGGGAGAGTCATCTAGAGATATATCCAAAGCAGAAACTCAACAAGAGTAAAAGCATGATATCTAAGTTCTGGCAGAGTTTCCTGCCCCCCGTGCCTGGCTGTCCTCACCAGGGCCCCTTGGAGGGGGGCGGGTTGAGTTTCCCTCCCTGCCCCGCCCAGAGCTCTGGCGGCCAAAGACCTTCAGAACCAGCCACAACCATGCTGAGACCACCCTCCACACGGATGAAGGTACCGGCAGAGGAACAAAGGCATATGTGGGTCCCGGGGCTGAGATCTCCAATCCTGCTTGGATTGGGGCTGAGCATCCTCCAACCAGATCTTCCATCTTCCAGTAGGCAGGGGTCACACCCACCAACTGGCCCCCTGGCACCGTGTAATCCCATCAACGGCCAAGACCCAGAGACTATAAAACTCAGCTCCCGGAAGCTCAAGGCCGCATTTGCAACCATGCAACATCTTATTATCTCATTCTTTCTTAGGACAACTTGGTGGCTACCGAATGTAACCTGCCCACACGGCAGAGTCTGGCAAACTCCCCGTGGCGTACCCAATATACCAAATACAAGTAACAATGATGGATCTCATTCTCCTAACCCTGAAAGAGCCTTGAATATGGCCTTTTTTAAAAATCTCAGGGCTAGGATGAAGGAGACGTTACTGGGGCCTGATCGAGGCAATTGAGGAATAACAGGATGATCGTGATCGTGATCTAAGTTCCAACCACCAAACTCTGAAACATGCCTGTCAAGGTGGCAGGTGGAGGGGTGCAGGTGGGGACGGGGGAGAGCTTGGGGACATTGGGAGAAGAAAGTTTACACTGCTGGTGGGATTAGTGTCCAAAATTGTATGCCTAAAACCAACTATCAGTAACCTTACAAATCACAGTTATTTAATATTTTTTAAGTCAGAATCTCCTACCCCCGTGCCTGGCTGTCCTCACCAGGGCCCCTTGGAGGATTGAGTTTCCCTCCCCCCACCCCCCCAGCAGAGATCCAGCAGCTGAGGATCTCCGGAACCAGCCATGGCCATGCTGGGACCACTCTCCACACGTCCGGACAAGCCTCATGCATGAAAGAACTGGCAGAGGAACCCAGGCACGCAGGTCCCAGGGCTGAGATCTCCAAGCCTAACTGGATTCTCCACCCAGACCCCCATCTTCCAGTATGTAGGCGTCACACCCACCAGCGCCAGGTTGGTCCCATCAACGACCAAGACGCAGAGACTATAAAATCCAGCTCCTGGAAGCACGCGACTTCATTTGTGTCCACACGACATCTTATTATCTCATTTTTTCTTTGGAGAACCTGGCAGGCTACCAAAAGTATCCTGGCCACACGGATAAATTCCCTTGTCCTACTCAATACGCCAAATACAATGATGGGTCTCATTCTTCTAACTCTGAAAGAGCATTGAAAATGCACTTTTAAAATTGCAGGGCTACGAAGAAGGAGACGTTACTGGTGCCTGCTCGAGGCAATTGACGGACAATAGGATGATTGTGATTGTGATCATAATAAATCATAAAAAAAATCAGACTGATTGGGAATAGGAGAAAAAAATTTCATTCATTATAGCAGAAATTTCTGAATTAGAACAGGGAAGTCTTAAGAGCTACTACTAAACGTGCCCACTAATACTGGTGAAAGGAGAGGTGATGACATGGCATAAATAGATTCTCATGGGACTCTCTTAACCCCCATGCCTGAGTCCTTTTGGAGTGAGAGAAGTGACAGCCAACAGGCAAAGACTCTCTATGAGCACAGTCAAGCTCACTGGGCCTGTGCCAAATCCCAGGGCACATTCCACTCTACAAACCTTTAGTCTGTGAACCACACGCATCCTTCTAGCATTCCTCAGCCATGCTCTGCTCCACTTCAGTGTCTTTCTCCACTAAAATCTCTTGTTTTGTCAATACTCATGTTTCCCCTGATAAATCTTTTACTAAATATTGGACAAGAGTCTGCCTTTGAGCCCTGGGAGCAGTCTTCTAGTAATAATAGCCTACAAGGCAGAAGCTCCAGTAGAGCTGAATAACTAACAAGATATATGTCCTCAAGATATATATCTTCAAAGAGAAAGTCAGTTATAAGGTGACACCTGAAAATATAAACAAGGACACATCGTTCTGCAGCTTTAAGTTGCTGTTTCCTTTAGGGACAAGAGTTAGAGATAGATCTGCCTAACTTCGGAGACATCTTACAAAAGAAGATTTTTGCTTACACATGTAAATGTTCTTTACAAAGGGAAACTCCAACCCTCTCAAAGTTATAACAGTATAACAGCTCTCAGAGTTGTTATATCAGATAGTACTTTCACCAAAGAGAAATATCATGGGGGTAGCAGATTTTGTTCTCCTATACCTGCATCTAAGTGTTCCTGTCATACCCACATCATGGTCCACCTTAAGAACAGCAATGGTAGAAAGGAGGAAACAAAACAATAGTCAAAATCTAACACCCACAAATACTGTCCATTCTAATTATTGCAAATCTCAGGATATCTTTCCTGAGTCTTGATTTCCTTCCTTTATCACTGTCATAACACCTGCTAAAATGGAGCTGCCTCGTCTACAAAGTCTTTGTAGGTTTTGCTTTTTATTGGATCTTTAATTCCAAGTACAAGGTCTGGAATGTGGTATATGATTTACATTTAGTGGATTAATTTTTGCATGACCAAGAATCTCCAATCATTCTCTAGGTTTAGGAGGACGTGGGTGCCAATGTCCTGCTTTTTTGAGTTGTACTCATTATGACTATAGCAAATATTTATAGACTGAATTTTAATCTTCTTATGTTGCAACTTTTGAGAACAGTATTTCTTAAAAATAAAACAACACTTCTGACTTTACACTTGTGATCAGTAAATATTAGCTAAGTGAAAGAACAAATGTTAGAATCACTTGATGAAACCAGAAATGGCAAATGTGGAAAAGGATATATATTCCCTTCTAAAAGGATTTTAAAACAATTTCACGCTGTGATTTTAAACAAAACAGAACTTTGGGAGGTGGGAGTGATTGCAAGGCATTTTTTCTTGCATTCCGTTTCAACATTTAAATCACTTTCACAGTGAAACCTAAGTGTCTTCATTAGGAATTTATGTTTTTTCATAGCAATTTTTTATGTATTATAACCTGAGTTAGTGACTTGGACATAGACATAAATGTGACTCAGTAGTTGACTTCCAGAAGCTCAATTATTATTAAAATACACAAATATTGAAGGGCTAGATGGAAATGTTGAAACTAAATGCTGATGGGTCCAGCTTTGGGGTGGTAAAAAAATTTACTGGGGGTCCCCAAAACTGTGCTAGTCTTCTTCCCCTCCCGGGTCAATTTATCCGCCAGTATTTGAGCCAGTGACTTGGCTTTCTCTGTGCAAGCACCCCAGGTGTCCTCTAGGGCCCTGGGACAAAAGCAGCTCTGAGCCACTTTCTCTTCATCCCCAGTGCTGTGCCTGTTTTCTTCCCATCCCAGCTAGTGACACCCCACCCCCAGGTTCCCGTGGGGCATGGCCTCTTCAGAAGTGGGCGTGGTTTCTTCTGAAGTGGGAGGCCACAGGTAGTTAGTCATAACAAGAAATCTAGTGGAACATCATAGTCCCCATATCTACAACCACATGAAGAAACACTGCAAATCCCCACCACATAGGGAGGACAATGAAAAGAGTCCAGAAGCCTCAGTAGGTGCTACTCAGAAAGAAATCAAATATGAAGTAATGAAGATGTTCAATGAACTCAATGAAACAGTCAGACAGATATCCAGTAAATTGAAGGAGAACATGAAAGAAACAATAGTTCAGACAATCGAGAAAATCCAGGAAGAAATGAGAGAAGAAATTGGAAAGCTACGCACAGAAATGTCACGAATTTAAGATTCCATAGTTGAAATAAAAAACTCAGTCTGCCCCATCAACAGTAGAATGACCACAGCTGAAGACAGAATCAGTGAGCTGGAAGATCAGCTTCATCAAGCTAACAGGCAACAACAAACAGTGGCAAGAGACCTCAAAATAGCTCTAGAGCGAATCAGAATCCTAGGAGATGATTCCAAGAGGAACAACATTAGAATCATTGGACTAATAGAAGCTCAGGGAAACAATCCCAATGAAAAAGCCATGGTTAAACAAATCATTGCTGAAAAATTTTTAGAACTCAACAATGCAGCCATTCAGATTCAAGGAGCCCAAAGGTGCCAGCTAAAAGAGACCCTAACAAAAACACTCCAAGACATATCATAGTTAGAAACATGGATACCATGGATAAAGACACAATACTGCAAGCAGCAAGGTCAAAGAAGGAAATTACATAAAAAGGAGTACCCCTTAGATTCACAGCAGACCTATCAGAGGAAACGCTCCAAGCCTGAAGGCAATGTTAGGATATAGTGAAAAAACTCACTGAAATGAATGCTTTACCAAGAATACTCTATCCACCTAAACTCTCACTCAAACTCAAAGGAATGGTACACTATTTTCTAGATAAACAGCAGCTCAGGAACTTCATAGACTCAAAACCAAACCTAAATGAAGGGCTAAAGGGGCCACTATAAGACAAGACAAACCCTACAAGCACAATAGACTCTTACAGAAAGATGACACATAACCCCATAACAATAATTTTCTCTCAACGTCAATGGTCTAAATTTACCAATTAAGATACATAGAGTGGCAAAATGAATTCAGAAACAGAACCTAACATTCTGCTGCCTACAAGAATCTCATCTCAACAGTCAGAGCAAACACAGACTCAAATTCAAAGGATGGAAAACAATTCTGCAAGCAAGCAGCTCCCTCAAAAAAGCTGGGGTGGCCATCCTAGTATCTGACATTAATTTCAGGTTGAAAAAGATTAGAAGGGAAAGCAAAGGCTATTTTCTATTCATCAAGGGATACATACAACAGGAAGAAATCACACTCTTAAATGTGTACACACCTAATGAGGGAACAGTTAAATACTTAAAACAATTGCTAACGGATTTTAAGAAGGACATTGCTAGCAACACAGTAGTAGTTGGAGACTTCAACATCACCTTATCACCTCTGGATAGATCAACAGAATCAAAACTCAGTAAGGAAAAATTAGCTTTGAAAGAAGAAATAGAAGAGAAAGGGCTTATAGACCTATACAAGGCTTTACACCCCCAAAAGAAAGAATACACATTCTTCTCCAGTGCACATGGAACATTTTCCAAAAAAGACCATGTGCTAGGACACAAAACATACCTCAATAAAATCAGGAAAATAGAAATAGTATCACCAATATTTTCAGACCATGATGCACTGATAATAGAAATGAATCACACACAGACACAGACACAAATCAAACACCTGGAAATTAAACAACTCAATGTTGAACAACGAGTGGGTCAGGAAGGAAGTCAAGAATGAAATTAAAAGATATCTGGAAGAAAATGAGAATTAAGATATGAGCTACCAGAACCTATGGGATGCAACTAAAGTCATGTTCAGAGGAAAGTTTATAGCTCTGCAAGTATCTCTCAGGATATATACCCAGGAGTGGTATTGCTGGGTCAAATGGGAGCTCAATTTCTAATTTTTTGAGAATCATCCATACTGCTTTCCAAAAGGGCTGAACCAGTCGGCATTCCCACCAGCAGTGAAGGAGGGTCCCTTTCTAGTCACATCCATGCCAATACTGGTTGCTTTTGTTCTTTTAGATGTGGGCCAGTCTCTGTGGTGTGAAATAATACCTGAGTCCCCAAGAACAGTTGACTGGTTAAAGAAACTTTGGTACATCTATACAATGGAGTACTATGTAGGTGTTAGAAAAGATGTAGTCATGAAATTTACATACAAGTGGTACTACATGGAAAGTATCATTGTAGTGAAATGGGTCAGAAATAGAGGGATAGACATAGAAATATTGCATTTATCTGGGGAACATAAAGTAACAAAATAGGAGACTAACGCTCAAGAATAGCCGAGATAAGTACAGGAGTTTTACTCCATGGCTTGGAGGCCAGCTGCATCTGCTAGGGGCAAAGGCAGCTCAGATAGAGAAGGGTGCAACAAATAAAGGGTTTTGGGAGGATCCGTTCAGGACTGGAGATGCATGCTGAAAGTAGACTATATACCGAACATGATTGCCCATCAATTCCTCTTTAGCAAACCACAACAACCAAAAGGAGAAAGAGAACAAGAGGGATTGCTCTGCCACAGAGGCAGGTTGGGATGGGGGAAATGGGTTGTGGGAGGGATACTGGGATTAGTGGTGGTGGAGAATCGGCAATGGTGGAGGGATGGGTACTCGATCATTGTATAATTGAAACCCAAGCACAAAATTTTGTAAGTCTACAACTTTTCCTCATGGTGTTCCACTAATAAAAATTTTTTTTAAAAAAAGAATTTACTGGGAAAGTGAGATGGTTTAGGCTGAACAAGTGAGTTTATTGAAAGAAGACGTACTGTAATAGTGGAGGTCTCCAAAGAGAGATACCCCTAACATTCTTGTTCATTTTTAAAAATTATTTTCTGCCTTTGGGATACACCCAGCTGTGTTCAAGGCTTACTCCTAGCTCTGGACTAAGGGATCGCACCTGGCAAGCTCAGGGCGTTAACTGCAGTTAGCTGTGTGCAGACAACCCTCTTACCTGCTGTACTATCTCTGCTCCTCCACTGAGGATTCTCAGGGACCCTTTATTTATTCATCAGGCAGAAATCTTTTATTTTCTATAGATTGCTTAGATCTACAAGGAGGCGAACAGGAAATATATTCAATTTTAAGGAGAAAGTAAATAGTATATAACATATTCTGAGCTAATCATATAGAAAGGATGAAAAATTACTTAAGATAATTTGAAATACTATGAAATATTCCAAGTTGATCATAGAGAGATAACAAAATGCGTATGAAATAATTTAAGCTTGTTGGAAAGTGTATTATGTGGCCAATTCTAGGAATTTATAAGGCAAAGGAATAGAATTATATGTCTTGCTGGGCCAAATTGATAAGACAGAGATGCCTAAGCTAGTTCTAAACTGTGAAAATCCTAACTGTTCTACCTGTGAGGCAGAATATAGCAACAGTTCCATAGAAGCTCTTGGGCTCAGCTGATTATCTTAGTAAGGAGCGTCTAAGCCTGCAAGGTCTTTGAAATGGATACTTAAGTTCAGCTTCTTGTTAGGGGACTTTGGCTAGATCACTTCAAGTATGTAGCCATAAACATTGCTACATATCCTGGTTTATACAAAACCCTTATGATGTCATGGAACCATAAAGATAAACTCCAGTTCTTATGTTTGAATTTTAGATCCCCAGTTACAGAGAGACCAAGTCCACACAGGATAATGCAAAGTCAAAGGGACTTAATTGCTAGCTCGAGCTAGGGTCCAAGTCTCATCCAACAGAGTGGAGTCTTGACAAGGACCCTGACTCCAAACCACAAGTGGTTCATTTAGGTTTCAAAGTTTCAAAGTTAAGCAAGCACTATGGTGACAGTGGTCAGGCAACAGTTAAACAATAGTTTCCAGTAACAATTCATGGTTACATTCTCTATGGTTTCTGGCACATTGTGATTGATTGAGCCCACATGCTGGGCCCAGGAACTTTCAGGTGGGTTCAGATAGGCTAGTGACACATTGTTTCATTTCTGAGAAACTGAAACTGTTTCAGCTCCAGGAACTGAGCCTGAGGCCTTCCTGATTTTTCTCATTTCTGCCCTTTGTAATGGAGTCAGTTTTTCCCTTACAAAGTAAGTGAAATGGAAAGAGCTTTCAATAGGATGTCATGTACAGAATATTCTTTAATAATGTTAGTTTTCCTTTATTCAGTATGATACACTGGAAGGAGGGTACTAGACACACAAAAAGTAATATTCAAACTACCAAGAAAGAATAAGTTTTGAGAAGATGACATTTAGTTTGACTGAATCTTAAAGTAAGGGCGCATTGTGGTAAAAGAGATGCTTAAAGATACATTTGAAGAAACTTTGACAAGATTTCTGTTTGCGTGCCATATGTCTACAGCTTCACGGGAAGGTAGAGAACTTGAATGCTTGTATAGGCTGAGTAGCTGGATAAAGATTCAAGCAAGCCTTCAGTCACTTACAGCGTTGGTCGTAGCAAGAATCTAAGACCACAGAGAGTATGACTCCCTCAGTTCTACTTCCTCCACTCCAAGGGATGAGTCAAGGTCAGGTGGATCAGGCACAGAAGGATGGGACTCCTCTAACTCTTGGGAGAAGGTCACAAAAGGAATTGAAGTCAGAGGGAAGGTAAGTGGGAAAGGTCTAGGGTAGAGAGTACTAGAAGTTGAGACAGAGTGGGGGAAAATTTTCTTAAGGTTCTCCTTATATGATATCATGATGTAACATCTACAGGGATTCTAATAGGCTCTGTCCCCAAGACCTTATAAAAAGACAACCAGGGATAAAGGAACAAGGGTAGGAATGCAAATATGCAAAGTACATGTCCTTTGAGGTGGGCCTGATTACTGTCTAATATTCCCTTTAGGAAGAGCAAAGCTTAGGCTGTGACCCAAGTCTGGTGTGTCAGTGTATGACTATTATGCCTGTGCTGGTGGTGGCAGAAAGGGGTTTCTCCAATGGGGCTTCTAAAGGAAAGTCTTAGAAAGAAAAGTCCTGTCCAACTGCTTGGACAGGAATAATTGCAGAGTCTTATAACCAGGAGATGATTTGGGATCCAGACTACATATTCTGATTTATAATGATAATTAGGAAATGTAAGCAATTTTGAAGCCTGGGAATCACACGATTATATATAAAAAAAACAACAACAAGAAAACAACTCTGACTGCAAGGTAAAAATGAACTGATTCAAGAGTGGAAGAGAAAGAAGAAATCTTGGGGATTATCTTCCTAATCATTCAAATATGTACTTTATTGGGGTGAGGGGGTATACCCCAGTGTTGCTCAGTAGACCTTGGGGCTTTTCCTGATAGATTTCAGCCAACTCTGAAGTGGATGTCAGGTATAAGGACTCAAGGATAGGGGTTTTGTTCAAGCCCTGGGAACTAAAATTAGCTGGGCCAGGTGGTGATGTTTGTAAGTCTCCAGACTATAGCTGGAGTATATTCAAGAGATCATGTGATGCTGGAGACTGAATCAGGTTCAGCTGCATACAAAGTATGAGCTTCAGCTCTTAGGCTGAAGAGATACTGCAGAAGCTGTAGCACTATAGCACTGTCCTCCCGTTGTTCATCGATTTGCTTGAGCGGGCACCAGTAATGTCTCACAACAAATTGTGAGACTTGTTACTGTTTTTGGCATATCGAATACATCACAGGTAGCTTGCCAGGCTTTGTTGTGCAGGCGAAGTGCTCTCTGTAGCTTGCCGGTCTCTCCGAGAGGGGTGGAGGAATCGAACCTGGCTCGGCGGCCTGCAAGGTAAACATCCTACCCCCTGTTTTATCACTCCATCACTCTGCAGGAGCTAAGGCGTTAATTTATCTTGCAATGGCATGTGCAGTCACCTTGGTTGAAACTTTAAATCCCAGATAGAAACTTATGAGCACCTCCATGGGCACTCCTGAGCACAGGTAAAAGCCCCAGAAAACTCCTGGGTGTGTCCCCAAATTGGGGGGCCTACCACCTCAATGTGGGAAAACCCTTAAGTATGTACTTTTAAACCTTAGGAAAATTCATTTCTTAACCAGTAAGGACCTAGAACCTACAGAATAATTTTAAAGGCAACTATTGTCACTAAATTAAGTTGCAAAGCAACTATTCTTTTATCTGCCTTTTATTATATTTTTATATTTATATTTGTTTTTATATAAGTTTTTTTTTGTTTTTATATATTTGTTTTTATATAAGTGCTTGCTTAACTTTGAAACTTTGAAACCTAAATGAACCACTTGTGGTTTGGAGTCAGGGTCCTTGTCAAGACTCCACTCTGTTGGATGAGACTTGGACCCTAGCTCGAGCTAGCAATAAAGTCCCTTTGACTTTGCATTATCCTGTGTGGACTTGGTCTCTCTATAACTGGGAATCTAAAATTCAAGCACAAGAACTGGAGTTTATCTTTATGGTTCCATGACATCATAAGGGTTTTGTATAAGCCAGGATTTTGTATAAGCCAGGATATGTAGCAATGTTTATGACTACATATTTGTATTTATATTTATATTTAGGGCTGGAGCGATAGCACAGTGGTAGGGCGTTTGCCTTGTATGCAGCCAACATGGCCGACCCGAGTTCGATTCCTCCGCCCCTCTCGGAGAGCCCGGCAAGCTACCGAGAGTATCTCGCCCGCATGGCAGAGCCTGGCAAGCTCCCTGTGATGTATTCGATATGCCAGACACAGTAACAAGAAAGTCTCCAATGGAGACGTTACTGGGCCCGCTCGAGCATTATATTTTACTGAACAAACATTAAGTTTGCTTCTCCGATCAATCCACACTTATTCCTGTGGTTTCTTTTCTAGTAGTGAATAGCTGAGAAGTAGAAATTGGGATTCCTAGATCTCATGTATCTATTAAGGATTCCTATTTGATATTTCTTGGACTTCTCAGAGTTTCTTTATTTTTCTTTTTTTTAATTTTATTTTTCTTTTTGGGTCACACCTGGTGATGAACAGGAGATACTCCTGGCTCTGCACTCAGGAATTACTCCTGGCGTTGCTTGGGAGACCATATGGGATGCTGGGGATTGAACCCTGGTCAGCCACATGCAAGGCAAAAGCCCTATCTGTTGTGCTATCTCCAGCCTCTCTGAGCTTCTTTTAACACCTGTTACGGAGATAGTAGGATCAGTGGAATATTTACATGGTATTAGCAGTTTTTTAAAATAAATTTTTTGTGAATCACTGTGACATAGACTCTTACAAAACTGTTCATGATTAGATTTCAGTTA
Source organism: Sorex fumeus (assembly GCF_029834395.1). Lineage (NCBI taxonomy): Eukaryota > Metazoa > Chordata > Mammalia > Eulipotyphla > Soricidae > Sorex > Sorex fumeus. Next base: position 3,472,975 of record NW_026606186.1, read on the forward strand.
TACGGTGTTACAACACCCGTCCCCTCACCACTGTACATTTCCCAGAACCAGTGTCCCCAGTTTCTCTCCATTACCACCCACTCCCTCAGCCTGCCTCTGTGGCAGGCACTTCATTTACTTTGACTCTCTTTATCCCTCTCTGTCTACCTCTGTCTCTGTCTCTGTCTCTCACTTTCTCTCTATCACTCTCTCTTCCCTTTTGAGCATGGTGTTTTGCAATACAGATATTGATAGGTTATTATGTATATACCTTTACCTATTTTTAACACTCAATTATTTTCAAGTGTCATCATTTCCAATACTATTGTCATATTGGTACCTTCTTTAGCTTACTTACCCCCACCTACACTTGTGGTAGATTCCAACCATTGACCAGTCCTTTTATCCTGTTTTTAAATTTATTTTTATTGAGTCATCGTGAGATAATTACAAAGCTTTCCTGATCTGTTACAGTCAGACAATGTTGCAACTAGTACAATTCCCACTACGAATATTCTCTGTGTCCGTCCTGTCAGACACTCCACCCCTCACTGCCTGCCTCTACAGCAGGTGCTTTCCTTCTCTCTCTCCCTGTCCCTCCCTCTCTCTCCCTCTCTCTCTCTCTCTCTCTCTCTCTCTCTCTCTCTCTCTCTCTCCTTTTGGGAATTATGGTTTGCAATAAAGATATTGAGAGGCCATCATGTTTTGTCTTTATCCACTTTCAGGACACATCTCCCATTCAGAGAGATCTCTTCCAACCATCATTGTCATAATGGTCCTATCTCTATTCCAACTTCCCTCTCCCCAAGCCTTTTGAGAAGGTTTTCAACCTTGGACTCTTTGTCCTGTCCCTTTTGTCTACTGTTCTTGGCATTAGTCTCATACTAAGTTTTTTTTTATATCCTACAAATAAGTGCAGTCATTCTATGTCTGTCCTTCTTCTAACTTATTTCACTCCACATGAAACTCTCCATGTCCATCCATTTATAAGCAAATTTCATGACTCAATTTTTTTCTTAATAGCTGTATAGTATTTCATTGTGTAGTTTTACCAAATTTTCTTGAACCAGTCATTTGTTTTCAGGCATTTGGATTGTTTCCAGATTCTACTATTGTGAACAGTGCTGAAATGAACATACAAGTGCAGATGGTGTTTCTGCTGTGTATTTTTGCAGCCCAGGTTTATATTCCCAGAAGTGGTATTGCTGGGTCAAATGGGAACTCAATTTCTAGTTTTTTGATGAATGTCCATATTGTTTTCCACAAAAGATGGATCAGTCGACATTCCCACCAGCAATGAAAAAGAGTCATTTTTCCTTACATCTGCATCTGCACTGGTTGTTCTTGTTCTTTTGGATGTGTACCAATCTCTGGTGTGAGATGACATCTCATTGTTTTTTGTTCTGCATCACCCTGATGATTAGTGATGAAGAGATTTTATATTTTCATTCTTTTTTTGGCCACTTGAATTTCTTTGAGGGAGTTTCTGTTCATTTCCTCTCCCCATTTTTTGATGGGGTTTGGTGGTTTTTTTCCTTGTAAATTTCTATCAGTATATTATATAACTTTGATATTAATTTCTTATGAGAAGAGCATTGGGTGAATAAAATTTTCCATTCCATTGGCTGTCTTTGTATCTTGGTCACTGTTTCTTTTGAGAGTTTTCTTTTCTTGCTGGAGTGATAGCACAGCGGTAGGGCGTTTGCTTTGCATGCAGTCAACATGGCCGACCCGAGTTCGATTCCTTCCCCCCCCCGCCCCCCGGCTCAGAGAGCCCGGCAAGCTACCGCGAGTATCTCGCCCGCACGGCAGAGCCTGGCAAGTTCCCTGTGACGTATTCGATATGCCAAACACAGTAACAACAAAGTCTCCAATGGAGACGTTACTGGGCTCACTCGAGCAAATCGATGCTCAACGGGAGGGCCTTTACTTACTTTTCTTTACTTTTTTAATTTATTTTGAATCACCGTAAGAACAGTTACAAAGCTTTCAGGTTTAAGTCTCGGTCATACAATGATAAAACACTCATCCCTACACCAGTGCATATTTTCCACCACCAAGAACCCCAATACACCCCCCCATCCCACTCCTCCCCATGCCTGTGAGGCAGATGATTTCCACTTAACTCTCTCTCTACTTTGATTACATTCATTGTTTCGACAAAATATTATTTATACCATTATTATTTGAAATTTTCCCCCAACAATCAAACCTGCTGAAAAGGTATCATGAAATAATTTGTTTTCTATTGCTGTTGATGAAGACCATATGACGTCGCATGGCAGCAACACTATTTTGGATTTCTGATATTTTACTAATTAAGTCCAGAGGGATTGCTGCCAAAAGCTGCATATTTCTGAGACTGGTTTGTGTGCCTCTGGGAACATGGCTGTGCCAGAGAGCCACTCGTGGGGGCAACTCATGGTCTTGGCAGGGCAAGAAGGATGTGCTGGTCCCGCTCCCCCATCCCATGACGCCACAATTGCCCCATCACCGCTGGTTCATACCTGGCTGTCCAATAAGCTCTGAGGCAGTGGCCTCTTTTGAGATTTTCATCATGAACTGGATATTATCAAATGCTTTCTCTACATCTATTGGTATGACCACATGGTTTTATCTATTATCTTATTGTTATGATGAATATGTTGATTGACTTGTGAATGTTAAACCATCACTGCATCCTGGGATGAATCTTACTTAGCCATGGTGTATGAACCTTTTGATGAGATGTTGCATTCTATTTGCTAATATTTTGTTCAGGATCTTTGCATCTGTATTTATCAGGGACAGATGCCTGTAATTTTCTGTTTTTGTTTTGTCTCTCTTTTCTGTTTTCTCTGTCTGGTTTTGGTATCAGGATAATATCTGCCGCATAGAAACTGTTTGGGAGAGCTTCTGTTTCTTCAATTTCCTGGGAAATCTTTAAAAATACCGTTAATTCATCCTCTTTAAAGTTTTAGAAGAATTCACATCTGGACCTAGGCTTTTGTTTTTGGGAAGACTTTTGATTACCATTTCAAGTACCTTATTAGTGATAGGTCTACTCAGGTATCCCAAGTCTTTTGGTCTTCTTGGTTCAGTTTTGGGAGGTTATAGGAAACCAGGAATTTATCCATTTCTTCTAGGTTCTCTTGTTTTGTATCATGCAGAATCTCAATGTAATCTCTAATGATCTTTGAATTTCTGTGGATTCTGTTGTGGTGTTCCTTATTCATTTCTGATGCAGTTTATTAAGGCTCTCTCTCTCACTGTCTCTCTCTTATTCTCACTCTCTTTTTGAGTCTTGCTAGTGATTTATACTATTTTTCAAAGAACCAGTTCTTAGTTTCATTGATTTTTTAATTGTGTTTTGAAATTCCAGTTTCTTGATTTCTGCTCTATCTTTTATTATTTGTTTCCTTCTGCCAGGTTTGGACTTCTTTTCTTGGTCATTTTCTAAGATCTTAAACTGTGAAGTTAAGTTATTTATGTGGGTCCTTTCTTCCTTAATCATAAATACTTGTAGGCCTATAAACTTTCCTCTTAACACTGCTTTCTTTAGCAGTGCCCCACACGTTCTGATAGCTTGTATCGTCTCTTTCATTTATTTCCTGGAATCTTTTGACTTCATCTTTGGTTTCCTCTCTAACTCACTGTTTGTTCAGCAATGATCTGTTTAATTTTCAGGTGTTTGAGTTGAGTCTTAATTTCTTTGTGTGATTAACTTCTATTTTCAGTGCATTGTATTCTAAAAGTATAGTTGAAACAATTTACATATTCTTGATTTTATTTAGGTACATTTTGTATCCCAGCATGTGGTTTATCTTGGAAAATGTTTCATTTTCATTGGAGGAAAATGAGTATTCAGATTTTGGGGGGATGAAAAATCCTGTATATATCTGTATATATATCTAGTATTCCATTTTTACATTCAGAGCCAGTATTTCCTTGCCTGGTTTTAATCTTGTTGATCTATCCAGAGGTAACAAGACAGTGTTGAAGTCTCTGACTACTATTATGTTGCCACCAATGTACTTCTGGAAGACTGTTAGCAGTGATATTAAGTATTTAACTGGCTCCTCATTGGGTGCATATATATTTAGAAGTATAATTTATTGCTGAAGTACATAAGAAACTATGACTATTAAGAAATGGACTTTGTTTTCTTTTTTAACCCTTTTCAGTCTAAAATCTATGTTGTTGGATACCATTATGGCCATCCCATATATTTCTGAAGGAGTTGTTTGAATATTAGCAGTTTCTAATAGTTGGTGTTCTACCCAGATAGTTTTTGCTGTTGTTTTTGAAAATATTTGTTTGGAAACAAATTACACTACAAATAGTACGTTCTAATATCTCATAAAGAAATATATGTAAAAAATTATATACATGTGTATATGTACATATATATGCATGTTCATATTTTAAGAAATATTAGTAATTAGTTTAGAAACATACCATATTATTTTAGAATTGCTATGGAAATATGAATTTTTAAAAAAAACTCCAATAAATATGTAGAAACCTGGGAGGGTTTTTAAGCAGCAATTGGGGGATCACATTGTACTTAGTGCAGTAATAGTAGTATATAGTACAGTGGGTAGGAGGCTTGCCTTGTATGTTGTTGACCATTTCCCCCTTCACATATAGTTCCACAAACACTGCCAGGAGTAATCCCTGAGTATACACTCAAATGTAAGCACTAAGTATCAATGACTGTGGCCCCAAACCCAAAAATAATATTATAATAAGTGCCATGAAAATTAATAATAGAAAGTAATTTTCTCTAGCATTGGTCTGTAAAAGTAAGATTTAAGCTATACGGAATTCTTTTATTTTTCTCACAAATATAGAAAACATTCAGATTGTAATTACAATCAGGGTCATACAATGGTCCAGTCCAAGTAAATTGCATAACATTTGGGTCAGATCAGTTCACTTTAGCTGCATAATAATACATATTTTTAAATTGGTATCTTAAGATACCTATAACGAGCTTGTGATTTTTTGGTTTGGGAATTCCTTCCTGGTCTCAGCTGGGCCATTCCTCAGCTGACCTTGCCAGAATCACTCGTGGAGCTATAGAGCTATGCTTAGCTGCTGGATGAGTTAAAAGTTGGCTGGATCTTGACAACATCACTCATATGTTTTATGGTCACATTAAACTCCTCAACACAGCTATGATATTTTAAAAAGCACAAGAGAGAACAAGTTCAATGACCAAAATATCTTCAAATTTCTTCTTGTAACATAAGATATTGTCACCTTGGGGAAAACAAAATGCATAACCAATCTCAGAATCTGTAGAAAGAAAATGTAAAGGTATAAGGCGAGAAAGAAAACTATGATTGCCCTTTGGGGGGCATTTATTTATTTTTTCATTTTTAGTTAGTCACCATGACTTGCAAAGGGGTTAATAACAGAGTTTCAGGTATTCCATGTTCCAGCTCCAAATTCACTCACTTCCAGTGTCAGCATAGCCTGTGCCAGTGATCCAAGGTTTCCTCCCCCTCCCCACAGTGATGAATTTTTTAAAATTTCATTATAGTTTGAGTCATAGTCTTACAAAAATGTTAATTCTTATGGTTTTGATATACACAGCCAGTTCACTTATATAAAATGGAAATGTCAAGATCTTTTCCAATATCATTAGTTTGTCAGTCTGACTCTTCATTCCCTCCTTCCACTCACCTCCCAACTGCAATTCTTATTTTTATAGTCTAGGGCCAATGGCCTGTCACCACTTGATGATTCCCCTATTCCCTGTCTTATAACTATATACACCACATAAATGAATCAACAGGGTATCTGTTGATCTCTCTGAGACTTATTTTGCCTAACATGATACTCTAAGGTTCCATCAAGATAAAAATGAACTGCATGATCTAGTCTTTTTTTTTATACTAGAGGTTTTTTTATTTTTATATTTTTTAATTAATTTATTTTTTATTATTAGTGAAACACCATGAGGTACAGTTGTAGATTTACAATTTTTTGTGCTTGGGTTTAGATTATACAATGATCAAATACCCATCCCTCCACCAGTGCCCATTTTCCACCACCATGGATAATATCCCTCCCACCCCCATCCCCCCCATCCCACCCTGCCTCTGTGGCAGGGCAATACCTTGTGTTCTCTCTCTCCTTTTGGGTGTTGTGGTCTGCAAAAGAGGTATTGATTGGCAAACACGTTCAGTCAATAGTCTATTTTCAACATGCATCTCCCCTCCTGAGAGGATCCTCCAAACACCCTTTATTTGGTGCTCCCTTCTCTATCTGAGCTGCCCTTTCCCCTAGAATGCCCGGTTGGCCTCTAAGCTATGGAGTAATCCTCCTGGTGCTGATCTCAGCTATTCTTGGGTATTAATCTCATATTTTGTTACTTTATATCCCCAGATCTAGTCTTTTTTAATGACTGAATAATACTCCACTGTGTATATACACTCAAGATTCCTTATTGAGTAATTTGTAGTTGATCATTTGAGTTGTTTCTAAGTCTGTCAGTTAAACTAAAACTATAATCAACACAGGTGTACATGTATCTTTTTTGAATTAATCTTTTGTGTTTGGGGACAGATGCCAAGAGGTGGAATAACTATATATAAGTGAATCATATTCTTAATTTATTGAGAAATCTTCATATTATTTTCCACAGGTACTGAACCAGTCAATATTTTCACCAACAACTTAAATATTCACTCTTTGGTTACATTAGTTTACATCTCTTTCACATTTAAAATATACCTGCCCTAATCCAAAGCTAAAATTTTGGATTCCATTCTAAATAAACTCTAAAACCAGAGAAATTTCTTGTATTTGACTTCTAATTAATATTTTTCACATGAGTATAGTTCCAGTATATATGGTAGCTAAATCCAAATGACTCAGAGCAACGAATGGCTGAATAAACAAGAACTTTTCCGCTTCTACTAATGGTATGTTTGCAAAAATCTTATTGCTAGTAAGAATCACATGATCAAATTCAGTGTCATATATGAGACTAACCAAATCAAAGATTAAGATAACAAATTTTACAATATGTTATACTGAAAGAGGAGTGACAAAATCATATTCTTGCAAGATCATCAGAGACATCTTAATATTTTAAGATGAAGATATTGCAGATAGGATTTTATTTATTCATTTATTTTAATTTTAGGATCACACTGGGGTTACTCATTGCCCTATGCTTAGGAATTACTCCTGGAGGTGCTATGGGACCATATTAGATACTAGGAATTGAATCTGGATTGGCTGTGTGCAAGAGAAGTGCCCCACCCACTATAATATCTTTCCAGCTCCTAGGCATGATTATTTAAAATATATATTTTTAAATCGTATGTTCATATAAGTCAGTGCCATTTTTTTCCCTGTGAAGCAAATAAATTTTATTGTAACGTATTTAGGAAGAGAAAGGATGAAGTGCATGTTTGAAAGAGAACACAGGTGTTTTTGTAGTGAAAATAAGTAAAGAAATATCAGGTCAAGCAAATAATGTGTTCACGAGAGAACATAGGTGTAAAGTTGTTTAAAAAATAAATAATTAGGGTTTGAAGAAAGATTACATGTGCTAAGCACTTTCCTTCCATGTGGTCAACCCAGTTTGGTCCCTGGTACCCCACATGCTCCCCTGAGCACAGAGCCAGGGCCAACTCCAGATGTAGCCCAAACACAGACACACACACACAACTAAAATTTATATTTTCTAAGAAAGATATAGAAATAATCTGAAAAACATCTTTTGATAACAAGTGAAAGGAGAAATATACCATCTTTGAATATTTTTCCTCTAGCAAAAACCCTGTATTTATACATATAGAAACAGTGATGCCCAGTGTTTCACAAATATCATTCTATGGAAATATCCCTCAGCAGTTTTATGTGGAGGGCCCAGCTACTTATATTACTAGCATAGAACTTCAGTTTCCTTATTAATATTCTATTAGAAACAGTAAAATCAGTACAGCATTTACCAAAGTGAAAAAAAGTGTGTGCTTAAGAAAGGAGAGAAAATATTTGCAAACTTTTTAAAAGTAGTTAATATCCAAATTCCATAAATAACTCTTATAATTTAACTGTGAAGACTGCAAAAAGTTAACTAAAATGTGCAGAAGATCTAAATAGATATTCCCCCAAGAATACGTTCAAATGGCCTGAAGATGTATGAAATGATGTTCAGCATCACTATTCAATGAAGAAATAAAAATGAAAACCACTAGTAGATACAGTTAAGTGTAGTTTTTATTAAAAAAAATAACCAAAAAATTCCCACAGAAATAACAAATATCGATGAATATGTAAAGTAAATCCTCTAAAGCTGTTAGTAAGTATGTAAATTGCTATGGAAAACAGTATTGGTGCTAATCAAATCACTTAATCACTTAACTTCCCGTTAGTCGTCGATTTGCTCGAGCGGGCAACAGTACCGTCTCCATTTGTCCCTGTCGCGTCCTAGTGTAGCCCAATGGCATCTGTTCGCTCTGGGATCATGAAGAGCCTCAAACCGATTGTTCGTGATCTTCACGAAGAAGTCTGACCATCTGGTAGGTGGGCGACCACGTGGTCTTTTGACATCCCATGGAATCCAGTCAGTAACAGCTCTAGTCCAGCGGTCGTCTTTAAATCTCATTACGTGACCAGCCCATCTGATTTTTGACACCTTGGCAAATGAGACAGCGTCCCTGATTTTTGATCGTCGATGGATGTCGGAACTCCGGATTTTTGATGGTCATGTCGACCAAGACCATCCATGGTAACTCACAGTTCCAGAAGGCAGAATCTAAACGTTGGACATGGGAGTCTCCCGGTGGACGATTCCACAATGAAATAGACCACATCATATTCAATCGACGGTTTTGCCTGACTGATGACGCTGTTATCCCAAAATTTCGAACGGGATCAGACCACCGTCTCCTTCGTGCAAAATTCTACTTCATAGAGCGGGGAGAAAGGGCTGCGAAGTTCAAAAAGAGAACTCCCAGAACAACCACCAACTGGGAACTCTTTGGCACTATTGTGGCAACATAGGAAGATGCCATTGTTGACAACATTGACGAGGAATACCATCGACTGGTTCAGCACTTCCATGAATGTGCGAGGAACGGCAAGAGAGAGATATCCACAAAAAAACTCCTGTCTTCGAAAACTCTTGAGCTAATTCGCCAGCGTGGTTTGGCACATGCCTCAGGCAACCGCAAGCTAACGTCCAAGCTCGAAAAGCAGTGCAGAGATGTGATCAAGGAAGACCTCAAAGAGAGAAGAGCAGAAGTACTGGTAGATGCGGCAGAAGCTGGGAAAAGTATTCGTTATGCCCGCCTGTCCTTTGCCAACTGCAAGACCAAGATGACTGCCCTCCGACGTCCTGATGGATCCATGACTTCCTCCAGAACGGCAATGGAGAAGATTATCCATGACTTCTACTCAAATCTCTTCGATAGCCATGTCCACTTGCCGAAATACAAAATTCCACAGGATGGATATGTCGTTCCCAATGTTCTCCCTTCCGAAATCTGACACGCCATTTAGTCGGTAAAGAAACCAACAGCACCCGGCCCAGACAAGGTCAGACCTGAACACCTGAAGAACCTGCCATCAGTACTCATCAATACACTGGCTCGGCTCTTCACTCGCTACCTATCTGAATGCAAGGTTCTGTCCCAATGGAAAACCAGCAGGACCGTACTACTGTTCAAGAAGGGAGACATCCATGACATTGGCAACTATCGCCCAATCTGCCTATTGTCTGTCATCTACAAGTTGTTCACTCGAGTCATCCTAAATAGGATTGGCAGAACACTAGATGAAGGACAACCATGCGAGCAAGCTGGGTTCCGCAAAGGATTCAGCACCATTGACCATATCCACACAATAACCAAGCTCATTGAGATTTCTCAGTAGTTCAAGATGCCGCTCTGTTTAACGTTCATTGATTTAAAGAAGGCCTTTGATTCTGTTGAGACAGAAGCGGTCATTGAAGCCCTAGCCAATCAGGGCATTCAAGCCCAATACATCAAGCTCCTCCGTGAGCTGTATTGCGGATTCACTACCAGGATCTCACCATTCTACAAAGAAGTGATCGTTGATGTCAGGAGAGGGGTTCGGCAGGGTGATACCATTTCACCGAAGCTCTTCAGTGCCACCCTCGAGAACATCATGAGACGACTGGAATGGGAAGGAATGGGAGTGAAGATAGATGGTCAGCAATTACACCACCTCCGCTTTGCTGATGACTTTGTTTTAATAACACCAAACATCAGCCAAGCGGCACAAATGCTGGCCGACTTTGACTGTGAGTGTGGAAAGGTAGGACTACAGCTGAATCTTACGAAGACAATGTTTATGAGAAACAGCCTGGTTCCGGATGCCCTATTTGCTCTCAACGGAACGACCATCTCCGAATGCAACAGCTATGTGTACCTTGGTCGAGAAGTCAACATGACAAATGACCTGGCATCAGTGCTGTGCAGGAGGAAGAGAGCGGCTTGGAACACCTCCAAGAACGTCGAAGAAATAGCTAAGAGGACGAAGAACCTCCGGCTTCGGGCACATCTCTTTGGTTCTACTGTTCTTCCTGCATTAACATATGCCTCAGAGACCTGGGCCCTATGCAAACAGGATGAGAACGCTATTCAGGTCTCCCAAAGAAGAATAGATAGAGCTATGCTTGGAATATCACGTTTCACTCAAATGAGTGCTAATCAAAAAGTTACAAAAATAGTCTTGTCATGATGATCTTGAAATTCCATCTCGGAGCAAATATTAATAGGAAATAAAATTACATTGTCAGAAATATTGGTATATCCCCAAAAGATGATAATATTCACTGAGGATGAGAAAATAGTTGATATATAAAATGTCAAATAAGATACAAAAATGCATTTGACAAGAGTAAATATTAATTGATAACTAAAAGCCCTCAATTGAAATAGAAGTAAAAGGAATGCAAGTTAGTATAATAAGGTCCTGTATACTAAACCCACAGAAAATATCATTTCTCATAGTGAAAAACTAAAAGTTCTTTGTCTGGTATCTTCAAAATGTAAAGCTTTCTGAGCTCATCATTAATAGCAAAAGAAATCTTCACAAGAAAAATTATGCCATAACATGGTCCACATTAAATTGAAGAATTAAAGCTGTCACTATTTAAAATAATATGATATCACAAACAGAAGTTCTTCCAGACTACACTAGTAAACCAAAACAATAAATAGATAAGCTTTTTCATGGAAAAATATGTGAATGTAATAAACTAATTTTATCTTTTGTTAATTGAGAAAAAATATTTCACATACTAATTGTGTATTTTATGTAATAAGCTATGTCATAAATGCTTCAAAAATTATTTTCAATTTAATATAGTATAGTATATTTTTAATTTTGATATTCTTATAATGTGCAGCATGCCAAACTGAGTTTTAAGCACATTTCAATGTAATACTAATATAAATGCAAAACAGATAATATACAGATATCAGATAAAGCATCCTCAAAAATCTTGTGAAAAATTTGGCAATTGTAATGTTATGCTTAAATAAAATTGGAGAGAAGTAGGTTAAATGTGTTTAATTTTAAAAGTTTTATTATAAAAATAAGGTTTATATTATCTAGGCCTTCTTGGGATCAAAGAGTGAAATAGAAACCCACTATAAAAATTTGGTTCTAAAACCCAATTCTTAATCTGATTTATTGTGAAGTTTTCATACACTTAGACAAAAAGAAGCAATAAACACTTGTGACAAAAACGTCAGAAAATGAGATATATTTAGGATGTTCTTTTACTTTACCTCACTGAGTATATAAAAGGCACAGAGAGTAAATATGTTGAGAGCGTGGAACAGTGGTTATACCACAGCTGGATAAATAATCTCCTCTTTGCTCTCTAAGGATGAGATACCAAATGAAGAAAAATACAAGAATAGAAGCATCAATTTTTTTATGTCCCTGGGGAACAGAATCTTCTACAGAATATGTTGGCAAAGGAGACACTTCATTGATAAAGAAGCACTGCTAAATTTCAAATAGTATGTTACTAGTGGGTGGGAGGGGAGTATAAAAATAAAAGAAATTTGAAGTCAGTAAGTATATTTTTGTCAAATGGGACATCTCCAAAGAAATAAATAAACTTACTCTAAGTAATCAATACTTTGTAACCAGCTGAATCTTAGAAGCAAATTAAAATATAATATTAAGGATGAAGTTGGTTATATTGTTTGAAAGACTCAGTGTAAGTGGGCCAGAGCGATAGCATAGCCAGTAGGGCATTTGCCTTGCACGCGGCTGATCTGGGTTTGATTCCTCTGTCCCTCTCAGAGAGCCTGGCAAGCTACTGAGAGTATTCCACCCGCATAGCAAAGCCTGGCAAGCTACATGTGACGTATTCGATATGCCAAAAACAGTAACAACAAGTATCACAATGGAGATGTTACTGGTGCCCGCTCAAGCAAATCGATGAACAACGGGAGGACAGTGACAGTGACAGTGATCGTATAAAATGAACACATGTACACATGACTGTTTCTTTACAAAGAAAATAAAGTGTCATTAAACTTATAAATTTTCTTCTTTGCTCACTTCTCTTAACATAAATATATACAATTTTATTTATTTCAAAGGAAAATTATGTAATTAATTAGCATATATTTTTAGCATTAGTATTTGTAGTGTGCAATACAAAATTGAAACATTTAACTCAGGCAAAATTACTGAAATTTCACTATTTATTTGGAAAGGTAGTATATGACACAAATCAGGCACAAATCTAAGCCATTCTTATTTTATTGCATGATATATTTACATTTTAATAAAAGTTTCTAATTTCATTTTATAAATAAGAAAAGGACAGCAGGAAAAGAAATCACAGGTTTGCCTACTTTCCCTATCCTTCTGTGTGATCATTTTCAGGATAAAAGTTTGACCCAAACTGAAATTTAAAGCAAGTCAGAAAGTAATTGAGAAGATTCCCTGGCCACTCATGCACGGTAACATTTTAGCTCTTTCCTGTATTTGAAGCAAATACAGTCAAATGGAAGTGTGGTCTCTACAGGCTTGGCAGAGTCTTTGCTTATCAGTTATAGACAAAACAGCTTAGCTAGGTGTCACTTTTTTTTTCTTTTTGCTTTTTGGGTCACTCCTGTCAATACACAGGGGTTATTTCTGGCTCTGTGCTCAAGAATTACTTCAGCGGTGCTCGGGGGACCATATGGGATGCTGGGAATCGAACCTGGAGTGGCCGCATGCAAGTCAAATGCCCTACCTGCTGTACTATCACTTCAGCCCCAGGTCTCATTCTTAAGTCCCACTCAACTTGCTCTCAATGTGGGTCCAGTGGAATCCTGGTTTATGGAAATCTTGAATGCTGAGTTCAGTGAGTCAAAGAACACTGGGCATATGTACTCCAGATAATTTTCTCATTCACTCAGGGTTACAGTTGCTGTGTTCTAAGTAATTCCTTTCAAAACAAGTTTAAAGATAAAAATATTGGGGAGGAGAAATGGTTCAATTGGTGGGGCACATGTTTTGAATGCTGGAGACTGGAGTTCAATGCCAGACTCCACAGAGTCTCCCTAAGCAATGACAGGAGTGTCTCTTCAGCACTGCCAGGTGTGGCTCCAAAAAAAAATAAGTTAAGATAATAAAAACATTTTAGGATGGTGACAATAAATTATTTATGGATTCCTTTATCTACTCAGGCTCTTGTTATTTTTCCAAGTATCATGCCCTTGAATCTAGTTCCACTAAAAATAGTTTTACTTTTTACAAAAAATGCATGTGGCTGGGTCATGTACCTCTTTAGGGCTAGATTTTCCTTACTTGTAGTTTCTGGCTCACACTTAGAAATGCTCACGGATAGCTCCTTGCTCAGTGCTTGTGGGACTCAACTGGTGGTGTCAGGGCACTGTGTGGTTGCCAGAGATCTAACTGGGCCTTCCGCATGCAAAGCATGGGTCCAGCCATTTAAGTCCCTTCTCAAGTTAGGGATAAGTTTTTTTTTATTCTAATAATTATAAAAAACAAATTAGTAATAAATAGTCCCTAATGTATGTGAAATAAAAATAACTGCAATATAAATTGCAAATCAGTTATTCTCTTCAGGGGTCACAGAGACAGTAGAGCAGTTAAGCTGCTATTCTTGCATGTGGTCAACCTCTACTTGATCCCCAGCACCCCATATGGTTCCCAGAACTAGTGAAGAGAGGTCCTTGAATGCAGAGCCATGAGTAAGACTTGAGCAAAGGCGATTGTGGCCTAAGAATCAGAAAAAAGAAGAAAAGGAAAAAGGAGGGAAGGGATTCTTTTCAATTTAAAGCAAAAGTAAGTGGCACCATTATTGTGGGTTACCCCATCGGCAGCAGCGCTGAAGATAAAGGGAGCTTCAGTAGAACAGACATAAAGATACGAGTCTCGCACAGAGATGAGAAATTGTTGAAACAGAAATGGAGAAACTGGAATGAGGCAGGGAAAAGGAGAACCAAACTTAGCTAATTCTTGGAGGTAAATGTGGAGAGAAAGTGATTTCAATAGATCCATTTTTTAAATATATATTGGAAGGTAAAAAGGATCATGAATATAAAACAGAAGTAGAGATAATGTGAAACAATTGAGGTACAATAACTCTTTATCTGTAATAATTCTGCTCAGTAGATTAACAAGATTATTATCAGGATCGAGAAGTGGTGTAAAGTGATGATTTAAAAGATTGAATGAGTTTATAAAAAGAGTTCAGGGTACTGTATCTTAGACACTAAACTGGGTACTAGAGCGCAATGAGTGAAGTATTTTTTGGGTGTGACTGGAGTCAAATCCACAGGATGGTGTGAGGTCAGATGTGATAAGCAGTTAGAAACCCTGGAGGCACAGTTACTTACAGGCCTTTAGTGCTGAAGAGTGCATTATATCATATATCACAAGCTGGACAGCCATGAATCTGCCTTATGTCCAGCTTAAAAGATATGGATACTGGTTTCTCCATATGGCATAGGATACCTTTAAGAAGATCAAGGAGGACAGCAAGCTGACTCATCATTGGATGTCAGAATTTTCTAGAAATCTTATATATATATATGGTAAAGGTAAAGGCCCTCCCGTTGATCATCGATTTGCTTGAGCGGGCCCAATAACGTCTCCATTGGAGACTTTGTTGTTACTGTATTTGGCACATCGAGTACGTCACGGGGAGCTTGCCAGGCCCTGCCATGTGAGCGAGATACTCTCGGCAGCTTGCCGGGCTCTCCGAGAGGGGCGGAGGAATTGAACTCGGGTCGGCCATGTTGGCTGCATGCAAGGTAAACGCCCTACTGCTGTGCTATCGCTCCAGCCCTATATATATATATATATGTATATGTAAAAGATTTTTGAGAATTATCACTATCACCCCATTGTTCATCGATTCACTCTAGTGGGCCCAGTAATGTCTCCATTCGTCCCTGTCATGTGTTAGTGTAGCCCTATGACATATTGGAGGCTCCTTCGGGATCAGGGGAATGAGGACCATTCATTGTTGCTGTTTTTGACATATCGAGTATGGCACGGTTAGCTTGTCAGGCTCTACCGTGCGGGCGGGATACTCATATATCTCATATCTCATATCATGTGAAGCCCCAGTGGCCTAATGTATAAGGCACTGGCCTCCTAAGCCAGGGATTGGAGGTTCGAGTCTCATCTGGGGTGGAGGAAAGAAAATGTTACTAGGCAGAGTCTCCTGCCCCCACGCCTGGCTATCTTCACCACGAACCCTTGGAAGAGTGTCGATTGAGTTTCCTTCTCTGCAGAGCCCTGACAGCTGAAGACCTCCGGGATCCAGCCAAAGCCCACTCTTTACATGCTTAGATGAGGAAATGGCAGAAGAACCTAGGTATGAGGGACCCGGGGCTGAGATCTCCAAGCCTGCTCAGTTTGGGACTGGGCCTCCTCCACCCAGTTCCCCCACCTTGCAGTAGCTAGACTGTTACGCCCACTAACTGCATTGTAACCCCATCAACGACCAAGATCCAGAGTCTCTAAAACCAAGCTCCCGGACCTTTTATTCTCTAGTTCTCACTCTCAGAGAACCCGGCAGGCTACTGAGAGTATCATACCCGCCTATATGCCTGACTAGGAACACCTGTAAAGGTGATTAGAGGCTGCCCCAAAAGCTTCCATCCCTCTCGGAGAGCCCAGCAAGCTACCGAGAATATCCCGCCTGTTGAGAATTATATATAAATATATATAAAGATCACAGTGAGATCTGTTACAAAGTTGTTCATGATTGAGTTTCAGTTGTAAAATGTTCACAACACCTTCACTTCAGCAATCTACAACTATCACCACCATTGTCTCTGGTTTCCCTCCAATACCCCTCCTCCTAGCCTACCTCTATAGTAAGCAATTCTCTCCTCTCTCTCTCTCTCTCTCTCTCTCTCCCCCCTTTCTCTTTTGCTGTCTTCTCTGTCTTTTCTTTTGGACAGTATGGTTTGCAATACCTGTACTGAGAAGCTATCATGTTTATCTTTTTACCTACATTCACCACTCAGTTCTTGTCTGGAATGATATTTTCCAACTATATTTGGCATAGTGGTCCCTTACCTGTGCTATCTGTCCTCCTCCCACCACCACTTGTTGTAAGCTTCTAACCATGCACCATTCCTCTTGGCCCTTGTCTACACTCCCCTTGGGTATTTTTAGTCTCATACTATGTTTTATTTTTTATATCCCACAAATCATTCGGTCTATCCCTCTTCCTCTGACACATTTGACTCAGTATGTTACTCTCCATGCCCTTTCATGTGTAAGCGAATTTCATGACTTAATTTTTCTGGTGACAGCATAATATTCAATTGTGTCCATGTACCATAGTTTCTTTATTCAATCATCTATTCTGGGGCACTTGGTTGCTTCCAGATTCTGGTTATTTTGAATAGTGTTTTAATGAACATAAAAGTGGAATGAGTTATTTCGATAAGTAACTCATACACATCATTATTTTTTATGTGTTGGTCAGGAGTATGCCAGATCCAGGGATGCAAAGGGCCTATTCCTGACTTTTGTGTTCATGAGACCCCTGGAAATTCCTAATAGCCTAGTTTCTGGTAATTGTGAAACAGGTGATTAAAAGGTAATTTTGTACATTGCAGTTTTTTGATGAGGTTGGATGTTTTTTCTTATAAAGTTCTAAGGTGCGTTGGTTTAAGGTAAATGCTTCAACCTATGCAGAACTATACATTTTGCTACTGTTGTTTTGGGGTATTTTAGAGGGTCACACCCATGGTGCTCAAGGCTTATTCCTGGCTCTCTGTGCCCAGGAATTACTTTCAGCTCAGGGGACCATGTGGGACATTCGCTATTGAACGTGGGTCAACTGCATGCAAGGCAAGCACCTTACCCACTTCCTATAAAAGTTTAAATTATAGTTACAGCACATTATATTACATTACAAGAGGAATATCTTACCTTCTTAAAATTTGGTTATTCAAATAAAAACACCTGTACTTGTTTCTTAAATTTCATCAAATTGAACAGTGGGAATACAAAAATTTACTGACTCATATTTGCAATTAACACTGTATCAAACTAATAGTTATTTAAATCTTACTTAAATGAATATTACAATTTACTAATAAGACAATTGAAAAATTGATAATAATTATTAAAAGCTAAAAATTTAACTTATTGTCTGCTGACTCTGGAACCTATAATCTGCAGCAATTGAATGCCTTGCCTATTTTATAATAATGCACAAAATTTAATGTTAATATGCATTGCATGATTTTCATATATATGATGTGCACAACAGTGATATGTGTCTGCTAGAAAGTATTCCCATCTATTTTGGGTATATTAAACAAGCTAATGTAGCTATGTTGAGACAGAGTTCAGTGTTGAATCATTAAAAATTCATAATTTCTTGCCTTCTGCATTATTTAGCTTAGAGGTGTTGTTGTTCAAGTGCTTATGCAATAACCTGATAATTTCTTTATATTTTAATATTGAAAAAACTATTTTATTGCAATTAATAGAATGCTATGTGACTTCGCTTAGAATTTTTTCTTAGGACAACTGTCCAGGTATTTGCCTGATATATAGTCACCATGGAATTCTTCAATCTTCTTGACATTCATTGGAGAGAAAAGGAAGATCATTTTGATTGTTAAGATCAGAGTAAACCAGTAGTAGTTTTATTGGGGAACTCTACCTGAATAAAAAATGGGAAGTTTGAATGAAATATGTTTCTAATATACTCCTCTAAAGAAAAACATTTCATTTTTCAGATGCTACTGATCAGGTTCAGACACACTTTCAAAATGCCTTCACTTTATAAAAATATTCTAATATGCAGCATAATCAAATATTCTGATATCCATCCCCAACCCATGCCTATTCTGAAAGAATTAGGCTTTTAATCCAATATCTTTACATCTTCATTTAAAAAAATAATTGCTTATATGATTCAGAGATAACAAAGGGGAAATTTGTAATTTGCCTGGAAGTTACACAACTGGAAATAAATTTTAATTTCTTTGTTCTAGAGTTGGGATGTTAACAATAAAAATCCAATTGTGTGACATATTTTGTGTGCTCTTTCATATTTTATACTCCAATAAGTACAATGGAACATTGTATGACTGTAACCCAGTTATGAACAACTTTGTGACTCTGAAAATAAAAAAGATCTCTTCCTGTTCATCCATAACAACGTGGCCGGTCTTCTCCACCCTCGTTGTCCCTCTCCACACACACACCAGGTGCTTGTAGGGGACGTGGCCTCTGCAGAAGTGGGCGTGACCTCTGCAAAAGGGGCGAGGCCTAACTTTAGTCAGGCCACTGCTCATGCGGCCGCAGGTACATTAATCATACCCAACAATCTCGTACAACATCTCAGTCTCCATACCACCATACCAACATTAAGAAACAATGCAAATCCCACGACAAGGAGGGGACGATGAAGAGAGCCTAGAAGCCTCATTAGGTGTCATTCACTTAAGGGAGCTCTCTGAGAAAGAATTCAGATATGAAGTAATGAAGATGTTCAATGAACTTAATGAAGCAGTGAGACAGATATTCAGTAAATTAAAGAAGGGTATGAAAGAAACAATCGAGAAAATATGGAAAGATATGACAGCAGAAATTGAAATAGATATATACAGGACTCTATACACCCCCCCTAAAAAAAAGAATACACATTCTTTTCTAGTGCACATGGAACATTTTTCAGAATAGACCATGCACTGGGCCACAAAGCATATTTGAACAGAATCAGAAAGATAGGCATTGTATCAACTATCTTCTCAGACCATGATGTGCTGAAGATAGAAGTTAATCATGTACAGATGCAGAAAACCAAATCAAAAACCAAAAACCTGGAAATTAAACAACTCAATGTTGAACAATGAGCGGGTCAGGAAAGAAATCAAAGATGAAATCAAAACATACCTGGAAACAAATGAAAATGAAGACTCGAGCTACCAAAACCTATGGGACACAGCTAAAGCCATGTTTCATTTCATTTCATTTCATCATCCTGTTATTTGTCGATTGCCTCGAGCAGGCCCCAGTAACGTCTCTTTTATCCTTGCCCTGAGATTATATTCAAGGCTATTTAGGAGAATGAGACCCATCATTGTTACTGGTATTTGGCATATTTGGTACGCCACGGGGAGTTTGCCAGACTCTGCCCAGTGGGCAGGCTACATTCAATAGCCTGCAAGTTTGTCCAAAGTAGGAATAAGACAATAAGATGTCATAAAAAAAAGTTCTGTTAAGATGTCGCGCGGCCGCGAATGCGGCCGCGCGGTTCCGGGTTCTGGATTTTAAAGTCTCTGAGTCTTGGCCGCTGATGGGATTACACGGCGCCAGGGGGCCAGGTGGTGGGTGTTACCCCCGCCTACTGGAATTTGGAGGATCTGGGTGGAAGATGCTCGACTCCAATTCGAGTAGGCTTGGAGGTCTCGGCCCCGGAACCCGCGTGGCTTTGTCCCTCTGCCAGTACCTTCAGGTGTGCGGAGAGTGGTCTCAGCATGGTGGTGGCTGGTCCTGGAGGTCTCCGGCTGCCGTAGGCCTGGCCGGGGCGGGGAGGAAAGCTCAACCCGCTCCCCTCCAAGGGACTCCGGGAAGGAACACCCAGGCGCGGGGGCAGAGACTGCACTGTTCTCGTCCGGGTTCTGGATTTTAAAGTCTCTGAGTCTTGGCCGCTGATGGGATTACACGGCGCCAGGGGGCCAGGTGGTGGGTGTTACCCCCGCCTACTGGAATTTGGAGGATCTGGGTGGAAGATGCTCGACTCCAATTCGAGTAGGCTTGGAGGTCTCGGCCCCGGAACCCGCGTGGCTTTGTCCCTCTGCCAGTACCTTCAGGTGTGCGGAGAGTGGTCTCAGCATGGTGGTGGCTGGTCCTGGAGGTCTCCGGCTGCCGTAGGCCTGGCCGGGGCGGGGAGGAAAGCTCAACCCGCTCCCCTCCAAGGGACTCCGGGAAGGAACACCCAGGCGCGGGGGCAGAGACTGCACTGTTCTCGTCCGGGTTCTGGATTTTAAAGTCTCTGAGTCTTGGCCGCTGATGGGATTACACGGCGCCAGGGGGCCAGGTGGTGGGTGTTACCCCCGCCTACTGGAATTTGGAGGATCTGGGTGGAAGATGCTCGACTCCAATTCGAGTAGGCTTGGAGGTCTCGGCCCCGGAACCCGCGTGGCTTTGTCCCTCTGCCAGTACCTTCAGGTGTGCGGAGAGTGGTCTCAGCATGGTGGTGGCTGGTCCTGGAGGTCTCCGGCTGCCGTAGGCCTGGCCGGGGCGGGGAGGAAAGCTCAACCCGCTCCCCTCCAAGGGACTCCGGGAAGGAACACCCAGGCGCGGGGGCAGAGACTGCACTGTTCTCGTCCGGGTTCTGGATTTTAAAGTCTCTGAGTCTTGGCCGCTGATGGGATTACACGGCGCCAGGGGGCCAGGTGGTGGGTGTTACCCCCGCCTACTGGAATTTGGAGGATCTGGGTGGAAGATGCTCGACTCCAATTCGAGTAGGCTTGGAGGTCTCGGCCCCGGAACCCGCGTGGCTTTGTCCCTCTGCCAGTACCTTCAGGTGTGCGGAGAGTGGTCTCAGCATGGTGGTGGCTGGTCCTGGAGGTCTCCGGCTGCCGTAGGCCTGGCCGGGGCGGGGAGGAAAGCTCAACCCGCTCCCCTCCAAGGGACTCCGGGAAGGAACACCCAGGCGCGGGGGCAGAGACTGCACTGTTCTCGTCCGGGTTCTGGATTTTAAAGTCTCTGAGTCTTGGCCGCTGATGGGATTACACGGCGCCAGGGGGCCAGGTGGTGGGTGTTACCCCCGCCTACTGGAATTTGGAGGATCTGGGTGGAAGATGCTCGACTCCAATTCGAGTAGGCTTGGAGGTCTCGGCCCCGGAACCCGCGTGGCTTTGTCCCTCTGCCAGTACCTTCAGGTGTGCGGAGAGTGGTCTCAGCATGGTGGTGGCTGGTCCTGGAGGTCTCCGGCTGCCGTAGGCCTGGCCGGGGCGGGGAGGAAAGCTCAACCCGCTCCCCTCCAAGGGACTCCGGGAAGGAACACCCAGGCGCGGGGGCAGAGACTGCACTGTTCTCGTCCGGGTTCTGGATTTTAAAGTCTCTGAGTCTTGGCCGCTGATGGGATTACACGGCGCCAGGGGGCCAGGTGGTGGGTGTTACCCCCGCCTACTGGAATTTGGAGGATCTGGGTGGAAGATGCTCGACTCCAATTCGAGTAGGCTTGGAGGTCTCGGCCCCGGAACCCGCGTGGCTTTGTCCCTCTGCCAGTACCTTCAGGTGTGCGGAGAGTGGTCTCAGCATGGTGGTGGCTGGTCCTGGAGGTCTCCGGCTGCCGTAGGCCTGGCCGGGGCGGGGAGGAAAGCTCAACCCGCTCCCCTCCAAGGGACTCCGGGAAGGAACACCCAGGCGCGGGGGCAGAGACTGCACTGTTCTCGTCCGGGTTCTGGATTTTAAAGTCTCTGAGTCTTGGCCGCTGATGGGATTACACGGCGCCAGGGGGCCAGGTGGTGGGTGTTACCCCCGCCTACTGGAATTTGGAGGATCTGGGTGGAAGATGCTCGACTCCAATTCGAGTAGGCTTGGAGGTCTCGGCCCCGGAACCCGCGTGGCTTTGTCCCTCTGCCAGTACCTTCAGGTGTGCGGAGAGTGGTCTCAGCATGGTGGTGGCTGGTCCTGGAGGTCTCCGGCTGCCGTAGGCCTGGCCGGGGCGGGGAGGAAAGCTCAACCCGCTCCCCTCCAAGGGACTCCGGGAAGGAACACCCAGGCGCGGGGGCAGAGACTGCACTGTTCTCGTCCGGGTTCTGGATTTTAAAGTCTCTGAGTCTTGGCCGCTGATGGGATTACACGGCGCCAGGGGGCCAGGTGGTGGGTGTTACCCCCGCCTACTGGAATTTGGAGGATCTGGGTGGAAGATGCTCGACTCCAATTCGAGTAGGCTTGGAGGTCTCGGCCCCGGAACCCGCGTGGCTTTGTCCCTCTGCCAGTACCTTCAGGTGTGCGGAGAGTGGTCTCAGCATGGTGGTGGCTGGTCCTGGAGGTCTCCGGCTGCCGTAGGCCTGGCCGGGGCGGGGAGGAAAGCTCAACCCGCTCCCCTCCAAGGGACTCCGGGAAGGAACACCCAGGCGCGGGGGCAGAGACTGCACTGTTCTCGTCCGGGTTCTGGATTTTAAAGTCTCTGAGTCTTGGCCGCTGATGGGATTACACGGCGCCAGGGGGCCAGGTGGTGGGTGTTACCCCCGCCTACTGGAATTTGGAGGATCTGGGTGGAAGATGCTCGACTCCAATTCGAGTAGGCTTGGAGGTCTCGGCCCCGGAACCCGCGTGGCTTTGTCCCTCTGCCAGTACCTTCAGGTGTGCGGAGAGTGGTCTCAGCATGGTGGTGGCTGGTCCTGGAGGTCTCCGGCTGCCGTAGGCCTGGCCGGGGCGGGGAGGAAAGCTCAACCCGCTCCCCTCCAAGGGACTCCGGGAAGGAACACCCAGGCGCGGGGGCAGAGACTGCACTGTTCTCGTCCGGGTTCTGGATTTTAAAGTCTCTGAGTCTTGGCCGCTGATGGGATTACACGGCGCCAGGGGGCCAGGTGGTGGGTGTTACCCCCGCCTACTGGAATTTGGAGGATCTGGGTGGAAGATGCTCGACTCCAATTCGAGTAGGCTTGGAGGTCTCGGCCCCGGAACCCGCGTGGCTTTGTCCCTCTGCCAGTACCTTCAGGTGTGCGGAGAGTGGTCTCAGCATGGTGGTGGCTGGTCCTGGAGGTCTCCGGCTGCCGTAGGCCTGGCCGGGGCGGGGAGGAAAGCTCAACCCGCTCCCCTCCAAGGGACTCCGGGAAGGAACACCCAGGCGCGGGGGCAGAGACTGCACTGTTCTCGTCCGGGTTCTGGATTTTAAAGTCTCTGAGTCTTGGCCGCTGATGGGATTACACGGCGCCAGGGGGCCAGGTGGTGGGTGTTACCCCCGCCTACTGGAATTTGGAGGATCTGGGTGGAAGATGCTCGACTCCAATTCGAGTAGGCTTGGAGGTCTCGGCCCCGGAACCCGCGTGGCTTTGTCCCTCTGCCAGTACCTTCAGGTGTGCGGAGAGTGGTCTCAGCATGGTGGTGGCTGGTCCTGGAGGTCTCCGGCTGCCGTAGGCCTGGCCGGGGCGGGGAGGAAAGCTCAACCCGCTCCCCTCCAAGGGACTCCGGGAAGGAACACCCAGGCGCGGGGGCAGAGACTGCACTGTTCTCGTCCGGGTTCTGGATTTTAAAGTCTCTGAGTCTTGGCCGCTGATGGGATTACACGGCGCCAGGGGGCCAGGTGGTGGGTGTTACCCCCGCCTACTGGAATTTGGAGGATCTGGGTGGAAGATGCTCGACTCCAATTCGAGTAGGCTTGGAGGTCTCGGCCCCGGAACCCGCGTGGCTTTGTCCCTCTGCCAGTACCTTCAGGTGTGCGGAGAGTGGTCTCAGCATGGTGGTGGCTGGTCCTGGAGGTCTCCGGCTGCCGTAGGCCTGGCCGGGGCGGGGAGGAAAGCTCAACCCGCTCCCCTCCAAGGGACTCCGGGAAGGAACACCCAGGCGCGGGGGCAGAGACTGCACTGTTCTCGTCCGGGTTCTGGATTTTAAAGTCTCTGAGTCTTGGCCGCTGATGGGATTACACGGCGCCAGGGGGCCAGGTGGTGGGTGTTACCCCCGCCTACTGGAATTTGGAGGATCTGGGTGGAAGATGCTCGACTCCAATTCGAGTAGGCTTGGAGGTCTCGGCCCCGGAACCCGCGTGGCTTTGTCCCTCTGCCAGTACCTTCAGGTGTGCGGAGAGTGGTCTCAGCATGGTGGTGGCTGGTCCTGGAGGTCTCCGGCTGCCGTAGCCCTGGCCGGGGCGGGGAGGAAAGCTCAACCCGCTCCCCTCCAAGGGACTCCGGGAAGGAACACCCAGGCGCGGGGGCAGAGACTGCACTGTTCTCGTCCGGGTTCTGGATTTTAAAGTCTCTGAGTCTTGGCCGCTGATGGGATTACACGGCGCCAGGGGGCCAGGTGGTGGGTGTTACCCCCGCCTACTGGAATTTGGAGGATCTGGGTGGAAGATGCTCGACTCCAATTCGAGTAGGCTTGGAGGTCTCGGCCCCGGAACCCGCGTGGCTTTGTCCCTCTGCCAGTACCTTCAGGTGTGCGGAGAGTGGTCTCAGCATGGTGGTGGCTGGTCCTGGAGGTCTCCGGCTGCCGTAGGCCTGGCCGGGGCGGGGAGGAAAGCTCAACCCGCTCCCCTCCAAGGGACTCCGGGAAGGAACACCCAGGCGCGGGGGCAGAGACTGCACTGTTCTCGTCCGGGTTCTGGATTTTAAAGTCTCTGAGTCTTGGCCGCTGATGGGATTACACGGTGCCAGGGGGCCAGGTGGTGGGTGTTACCCCCGCCTACTGGAATTTGGAGGATCTGGGTGGAAGATGCTCGACTCCAATTCGAGTAGGCTTGGAGGTCTCGGCCCCGGAACCCGCGTGGCTTTGTCCCTCTGCCAGTACCTTCAGGTGTGCGGAGAGTGGTCTCAGCATGGTGGTGGCTGGTCCTGGAGGTCTCCGGCTGCCGTAGCCCTGGCCGGGGCGGGGAGGAAAGCTCAACCCGCTCCCCTCCAAGGGACTCCGGGAAGGAACACCCAGGCGCGGGGGCAGAGACTGCA
Source organism: Sorex fumeus (assembly GCF_029834395.1). NCBI lineage: Eukaryota > Metazoa > Chordata > Mammalia > Eulipotyphla > Soricidae > Sorex > Sorex fumeus. The sequence continues at coordinate 3,498,060 of NW_026606186.1, forward strand.
CTGTTCTCGTCCGGGTTCTGGATTTTAAAGTCTCTGAGTCTTGGCCGCTGATGGGATTACACGGCGCCAGGGGGCCAGGTGGTGGGTGTTACCCCCGCCTACTGGAATTTGGAGGATCTGGGTGGAAGATGCTCGACTCCAATTCGAGTAGGCTTGGAGGTCTCGGCCCCGGAACCCGCGTGGCTTTGTCCCTCTGCCAGTACCTTCAGGTGTGCGGAGAGTGGTCTCAGCATGGTGGTGGCTGGTCCTGGAGGTCTCCGGCTGCCGTAGGCCTGGCCGGGGCGGGGAGGAAAGCTCAACCCGCTCCCCTCCAAGGGACTCCGGGAAGGAACACCCAGGCGCGGGGGCAGAGACTGCACTGTTCTCGTCCGGGTTCTGGATTTTAAAGTCTCTGAGTCTTGGCCGCTGATGGGATTACACGGCGCCAGGGGGCCAGGTGGTGGGTGTTACCCCCGCCTACTGGAATTTGGAGGATCTGGGTGGAAGATGCTCGACTCCAATTCGAGTAGGCTTGGAGGTCTCGGCCCCGGAACCCGCGTGGCTTTGTCCCTCTGCCAGTACCTTCAGGTGTGCGGAGAGTGGTCTCAGCATGGTGGTGGCTGGTCCTGGAGGTCTCCGGCTGCCGTAGCCCTGGCCGGGGCGGGGAGGAAAGCTCAACCCGCTCCCCTCCAAGGGACTCCGGGAAGGAACACCCAGGCGCGGGGGCAGAGACTGCACTGTTCTCGTCCGGGTTCTGGATTTTAAAGTCTCTGAGTCTTGGCCGCTGATGGGATTACACGGCGCCAGGGGGCCAGGTGGTGGGTGTTACCCCCGCCTACTGGAATTTGGAGGATCTGGGTGGAAGATGCTCGACTCCAATTCGAGTAGGCTTGGAGGTCTCGGCCCCGGAACCCGCGTGGCTTTGTCCCTCTGCCAGTACCTTCAGGTGTGCGGAGAGTGGTCTCAGCATGGTGGTGGCTGGTCCTGGAGGTCTCCGGCTGCCGTAGGCCTGGCCGGGGCGGGGAGGAAAGCTCAACCCGCTCCCCTCCAAGGGACTCCGGGAAGGAACACCCAGGCGCGGGGGCAGAGACTGCACTGTTCTCGTCCGGGTTCTGGATTTTAAAGTCTCTGAGTCTTGGCCGCTGATGGGATTACACGGCGCCAGGGGGCCAGGTGGTGGGTGTTACCCCCGCCTACTGGAATTTGGAGGATCTGGGTGGAAGATGCTCGACTCCAATTCGAGTAGGCTTGGAGGTCTCGGCCCCGGAACCCGCGTGGCTTTGTCCCTCTGCCAGTACCTTCAGGTGTGCGGAGAGTGGTCTCAGCATGGTGGTGGCTGGTCCTGGAGGTCTCCGGCTGCCGTAGGCCTGGCCGGGGCGGGGAGGAAAGCTCAACCCGCTCCCCTCCAAGGGACTCCGGGAAGGAACACCCAGGCGCGGGGGCAGAGACTGCACTGTTCTCGTCCGGGTTCTGGATTTTAAAGTCTCTGAGTCTTGGCCGCTGATGGGATTACACGGCGCCAGGGGGCCAGGTGGTGGGTGTTACCCCCGCCTACTGGAATTTGGAGGATCTGGGTGGAAGATGCTCGACTCCAATTCGAGTAGGCTTGGAGGTCTCGGCCCCGGAACCCGCGTGGCTTTGTCCCTCTGCCAGTACCTTCAGGTGTGCGGAGAGTGGTCTCAGCATGGTGGTGGCTGGTCCTGGAGGTCTCCGGCTGCCGTAGGCCTGGCCGGGGCGGGGAGGAAAGCTCAACCCGCTCCCCTCCAAGGGACTCCGGGAAGGAACACCCAGGCGCGGGGGCAGAGACTGCACTGTTCTCGTCCGGGTTCTGGATTTTAAAGTCTCTGAGTCTTGGCCGCTGATGGGATTACACGGCGCCAGGGGGCCAGGTGGTGGGTGTTACCCCCGCCTACTGGAATTTGGAGGATCTGGGTGGAAGATGCTCGACTCCAATTCGAGTAGGCTTGGAGGTCTCGGCCCCGGAACCCGCGTGGCTTTGTCCCTCTGCCAGTACCTTCAGGTGTGCGGAGAGTGGTCTCAGCATGGTGGTGGCTGGTCCTGGAGGTCTCCGGCTGCCGTAGGCCTGGCCGGGGCGGGGAGGAAAGCTCAACCCGCTCCCCTCCAAGGGACTCCGGGAAGGAACACCCAGGCGCGGGGGCAGAGACTGCACTGTTCTCGTCCGGGTTCTGGATTTTAAAGTCTCTGAGTCTTGGCCGCTGATGGGATTACACGGCGCCAGGGGGCCAGGTGGTGGGTGTTACCCCCGCCTACTGGAATTTGGAGGATCTGGGTGGAAGATGCTCGACTCCAATTCGAGTAGGCTTGGAGGTCTCGGCCCCGGAACCCGCGTGGCTTTGTCCCTCTGCCAGTACCTTCAGGTGTGCGGAGAGTGGTCTCAGCATGGTGGTGGCTGGTCCTGGAGGTCTCCGGCTGCCGTAGCCCTGGCCGGGGCGGGGAGGAAAGCTCAACCCGCTCCCCTCCAAGGGACTCCGGGAAGGAACACCCAGGCGCGGGGGCAGAGACTGCACTGTTCTCGTCCGGGTTCTGGATTTTAAAGTCTCTGAGTCTTGGCCGCTGATGGGATTACACGGCGCCAGGGGGCCAGGTGGTGGGTGTTACCCCCGCCTACTGGAATTTGGAGGATCTGGGTGGAAGATGCTCGACTCCAATTCGAGTAGGCTTGGAGGTCTCGGCCCCGGAACCCGCGTGGCTTTGTCCCTCTGCCAGTACCTTCAGGTGTGCGGAGAGTGGTCTCAGCATGGTGGTGGCTGGTCCTGGAGGTCTCCGGCTGCCGTAGGCCTGGCCGGGGCGGGGAGGAAAGCTCAACCCGCTCCCCTCCAAGGGACTCCGGGAAGGAACACCCAGGCGCGGGGGCAGAGACTGCACTGTTCTCGTCCGGGTTCTGGATTTTAAAGTCTCTGAGTCTTGGCCGCTGATGGGATTACACGGCGCCAGGGGGCCAGGTGGTGGGTGTTACCCCCGCCTACTGGAATTTGGAGGATCTGGGTGGAAGATGCTCGACTCCAATTCGAGTAGGCTTGGAGGTCTCGGCCCCGGAACCCGCGTGGCTTTGTCCCTCTGCCAGTACCTTCAGGTGTGCGGAGAGTGGTCTCAGCATGGTGGTGGCTGGTCCTGGAGGTCTCCGGCTGCCGTAGCCCTGGCCGGGGCGGGGAGGAAAGCTCAACCCGCTCCCCTCCAAGGGACTCCGGGAAGGAACACCCAGGCGCGGGGGCAGAGACTGCACTGTTCTCGTCCGGGTTCTGGATTTTAAAGTCTCTGAGTCTTGGCCGCTGATGGGATTACACGGCGCCAGGGGGCCAGGTGGTGGGTGTTACCCCCGCCTACTGGAATTTGGAGGATCTGGGTGGAAGATGCTCGACTCCAATTCGAGTAGGCTTGGAGGTCTCGGCCCCGGAACCCGCGTGGCTTTGTCCCTCTGCCAGTACCTTCAGGTGTGCGGAGAGTGGTCTCAGCATGGTGGTGGCTGGTCCTGGAGGTCTCCGGCTGCCGTAGCCCTGGCCGGGGCGGGGAGGAAAGCTCAACCCGCTCCCCTCCAAGGGACTCCGGGAAGGAACACCCAGGCACGGGGGCAGAGACTGCACTGTTCTCGTCCGGGTTCTGGATTTTAAAGTCTCTGAGTCTTGGCCGCTGATGGGATTACACGGCGCCAGGGGGCCAGGTGGTGGGTGTTACCCCCGCCTACTGGAATTTGGAGGATCTGGGTGGAAGATGCTCGACTCCAATTCGAGTAGGCTTGGAGGTCTCGGCCCCGGAACCCGCGTGGCTTTGTCCCTCTGCCAGTACCTTCAGGTGTGCGGAGAGTGGTCTCAGCATGGTGGTGGCTGGTCCTGGAGGTCTCCGGCTGCCGTAGGCCTGGCCGGGGCGGGGAGGAAAGCTCAACCCGCTCCCCTCCAAGGGACTCCGGGAAGGAACACCCAGGCGCGGGGGCAGAGACTGCACTGTTCTCGTCCGGGTTCTGGATTTTAAAGTCTCTGAGTCTTGGCCGCTGATGGGATTACACGGCGCCAGGGGGCCAGGTGGTGGGTGTTACCCCCGCCTACTGGAATTTGGAGGATCTGGGTGGAAGATGCTCGACTCCAATTCGAGTAGGCTTGGAGGTCTCGGCCCCGGAACCCGCGTGGCTTTGTCCCTCTGCCAGTACCTTCAGGTGTGCGGAGAGTGGTCTCAGCATGGTGGTGGCTGGTCCTGGAGGTCTCCGGCTGCCGTAGCCCTGGCCGGGGCGGGGAGGAAAGCTCAACCCGCTCCCCTCCAAGGGACTCCGGGAAGGAACACCCAGGCGCGGGGGCAGAGACTGGCAGAGACTAATCATCAGGGAGAAGCAAATCAAAACAACAATGAGACATCACCTCACACCAAAGAGACTGTCACACATCAAAAAGAACAAGAACAACCAGTGCAGGCATGAATGCTGAAAGAAAGAGACGCTCATTCATTAGAATGTGAACTGGTCCAGTCTTTTTGGAAAACAATATGGTCATTCCTCAAAAAACTAGAAATTGAGCTACCATTTGACCCAGCAATAACACTCTTGGTAATATACACTAGGGGCCCAAACACAATGTAGAGAATCCATCTGCACTTCTATGTACATTGCAAATTTATTCACAATAGTCAGAATCTGGAAACAACCTGGATGCCTGAGAACATGTGATGGGATAAAGAAATTATGGTACATCCTGAAATAAAGGCAGAGCCGCAGACTAATGAACATATTTGAATATCCTTACACACACCCTCAAATATATGATTATCTAATCTTTGATAAGGGAGCAAGAAATGTTAAGTGGAGCTAGGAAAGCCTCTTTAACAAATGGTGATGGCAAAAATAGACAGCTACATACAAAAAATGGGCTCAGACCTCTACCTAACACCATGCACAAAAGTCAGATCAAAATGTATTAAAGCCCTCAACAGGGGCTGGAGCTATAGCACAGTGAGTAGGGCATTTGCCTTGCACGCGGCCGAACCAGTTTTGGTTCCCAGCAGCCCACATGGTCCCCTTAGCACCGCCAGGGGTAATTCCTGAGTGCAGAGCCAGGAGTAACCCCTGAGCATCGCCGGGTGTGACCCAAAAAGGTAAAAAAAAAAAAGCCCTCAACATCATACCAGAATCTATCAGGTACCTTGAAGACAAGGTTAGCAAAACCCTCCACGACATTGAAGCTAAAGGTATCTTCAAAGATGACATGCCACTGACCAACCTAGTGGAAACAGAGATAAACAAATGGTACTATCTTAAACTAAGAAGCTCGTGTACCTCAAAAGAAAGTCACCAACATACAAAGACAACCTACAGAATGGGAAAGGATATTCACTCAATACCAATCTGCTAAGAGGTTGATATCAAGGATATACAAGGCACTGGTTGAACTCTATAAGAAGAAAACATCCAACCCATCAGAAAATGGGGTGATGAAATGAACAAAAACTTTCTCAAAGAAGAAATCTGAACGGCCAAAATACACATGAAGAAATGCTACATGAAGAAATGCTCTTCATCACTAATCATCAGGGAGATGCAGATCAAAACAACAATGAGATATCATCTCACACCACAGAGACTGGCCCAAATCCAGAAGAACAAAAGCAATTGGTGTTGGCACAGTTGTGGGGATAAAAGAGACTCTCCGTCACTGCTAGCGGGAATGCTGACTGGTTCAGCCCTTTTGGAAAACAGTATGGACGTTTCTCAAAAAATTAGAAATTGAGCTCCCATTTGGCCCAGCAATACCACTTCTGGGAATATATCCCAGAGATAAAAAAAAAAAAGTATAGTAGGAATGACATCTGCACTTGTATATTCATTGCAGGACTGTTTGCAGTAGCCAGAATCTGGAAAAAACCCGAGTGCCCGAGAACAGATGGTTGGTTAAAGAAACTTTGGTACATCTACACAATGGAATACTACGCAGCTGTTAGAAAGGATGAAGTCATGAAATTTGCATATAAGTGGCTCAACATGGAGAGTATCATGTTAAGTGAAATGAATCAGAAAGAGGGACAGACATAGAAGGACTGCACTCATTTGTGGAATATAAAGTAACAGAATGGGAGACTAACACCCAAGCATAGTAGAGAAAAGTAGCAGGAGGTTTGCTCCACAGCTTGGAAGCCACTCTCACTTGCTGGGGGGAAATAGAGCTCAGATAGAGAAGGGACTACCAAGTAAAGGGTGTTTAGAGGGCCCGCTCGGGATGGGAGATGCGTGCTGAAAGTGTACTATAGACCAAACATGATAGCCATTCAATACTTGCATTGCAGACAGAGAAGGGACCACCATGACAACGATAGCTAGAAATGATCGCTCTGGACAAGAACTGAGTGCTGGAAGGAGGTAAAGGGTACCTGAAAACCTTTCAGTGCCTGAACTGCAAACTTGGTGTGGCAAGAAGAAAACTGAGGACATTGATGTTGGTTAATGGACACTGGTTTAGGGTCTGGTATTGGAACATTTTATGACTGAAATCCAACCATGAACAACTTTATAACTGTGTCTCTCATGGCAATTCAATAACTTTTTAAAAATACTATGGCCAATAGAAGTTTTTAAAAAATTTAATTAAAGATATCAATAGAAATTGACATAACACAACATTACGCTCAAAATATATAAAAATACATACGACTATGGCATCTCACACCCCATTAATGGGCAGGTTGATCTGGCTGATCTACCTGCTAGGCTGTGTCACCTGTCTCCCTCACTGTTCCCCGTATATCCCTTCCAAAGCTGCACAGTGGGTCAAAAAGAATGATCTTCCCCAAATAGAGATGGACCATTCTTCAGTTGAGCATATATGAGTTGCTGGGCTCCATGGCTGGAACCTCCAAACAATCTCTCAAGGTTCTGCCTACCTTAATCATCAGAAAACTATAAATCATAAAGGTAGACAGAAAAAAAGGGAATGGCCATTATCTAAGTTTATCTAGCAAGACCGAGTTCAAACAAATAACAAAAGGTAATAAGATACAGAGATGGACATTATAGATTGATTGAAATATTTTAATATCAAGAGACTTGACTTTTAGATATATGTATATATGACCCAGGCCCCATGCCTGCATCCCAGGTGGGGAGCCGAACCCAAACTCGTCCCAGCATCCCGAGGGCCATGCATCCTGCCCCCACTGACCGCCCTCCGCCTCCACCTTCCTCTCCCAGAGATTGGGGAATACCAATAGTGAACTGGAAGGTCCCACCTCCATACTACCACCACAACATGAAGAAACAGCACAAATTCCCACCAGGTGGAGAGGATGGAAAAAAAAGAGTCCAGAAGCCTCACAGGGGTTACCCACAAATATAATCTCTCCGATAAAGAGTTCAGAGATGAAATGTTGAAGGTGTTCAATGAACTCAAAGAAACGGTGGAACAGGCATCCAGTAAATTAAAGGAGGACATGAAAGAAACAGTGGGACAGCCAGTCAATAAAATACAGGAAGAAATGAGAGCAGAAATCAGAAAGCTACACATAGAAGTGTCATGAATAAGGGACCCAGTAGATGAAATGAAAAAATCAGTAGGTGCCTTCAACAGTAGAATAACTACAGCCGAAGACAGACTCAGCAAGCTTGAAGATAAACTGCAGGAAGCTTACAGGCAAAAACAAACAATGGGGAAAGACCTCAAAATAGCTCTAAGGCTAACAGAGACCTAGGGGATGAATCTAAGAGGAATAACATAAGAAACCTCGAGTACCAGAAGGACAGGGAGGCAACCCCAATGAAAAAGCCACAGTTAAAGATATCATTGCTGAGAACATACAAAGGAGCACCCTTTAGATTTACAGCAGACCTATCAGAGAAAACCCTCCAAGCTCGAAGACAATGGTGGGATATAGTGAAAAAAAAATACTCAATGAAATGAATGCCTCACCAAGAATACTTTACCCGGCTAAACTCTCATTCAAACTTGAAGGAACAATACACTATTTTGTAGATAAATAACAGCTCGGGAACTTCATAGATTCAAAATCAAACTTAAAAGAAGGACTAAAGGGGCTACTGTAAGCCAAGAAAAATCCCTACAAACACAATAAACCCCTACAGGAAGATGGCACAAAACCCCATAACAATAATCTCTCTCAATGTCAATGGTCTAAATGCGCTGATTAAGAGACACAGAGTGACAAAATGGATTCAGAAACTGAACCCAACATTCTTGTGCCTACAAGAAACACATCTGAACAGTCAGAGCAAACACAGACTCAAAGTCAAAGGATGAAAAACAATCCTGGAAGCAAACAACTCCCTCAGAAAAGCCAGGGTAGCCTTACTAGTATCCAACAACATAGATTTCAGGTTCAAAAAGATTAGAAGGGACAGAGAAGGCCACTTTTTATTAATCAAGGGATATGTACAGCAGGAAGAAATCACATTCCTAAACATATACGCACCCATGAGGGACCAGCTAAATACTTAAAACAACTGTAAACAGATTTTAAGGAGGACAATGGTAGCAACACAGTAGTAGTTGGAAACTTCAACACCACCTAATAACCTCTGGATAGATCAACAAGAATAAAACTTGGCAAAGAAACATTGGCTTTGAAGGAAGAAATAGAAGAAAGAGGACTAATAGATCAATACAAGGCTCTACATCCCAAAAGAAAAGAATACACATTTTTCCCCAGTGCACATGGAACATTTTCCAAAGTAGATCACGTGCTGGGTCACAAAACATACCTCAATAGAATCAGGAAGTTAGAAATTGTATCAATTATCTTTTCAGAACATGATGCAAACTGAATATAGTAGTTAATCACGCACAGATGCAGGAAAAAAATCAAACACCTGGATATTAAACAATTCAATGTTAAACAACGAGTGAGTCAGGGAGGAAATCAAAGAAGAAATCAAAAGATACCTGGAAACAAATTAGAATGAAGAAACAAGCTACCAGAATGTATGAAACACAGCTAAAGCTGTGTTAAGGGGAAAATTTATAGCTCTGCAAGCATTTCTCAGGAAGGAAGAAAGGGCCCACATATATAACCTGACTTCACAGCTCAAGATCTTAGCAAAGGACAAACAATAGGAGACCAAACCAGGAAGAAGAAAAGAGAGAATGTTGAGAATGACACATCCATCCTGCGCAATTTGGTATGTGGGCAGGTGGACATAGCTATCGAAGAGATCCGAGTAGAAGTCATGGATAATCCTCACCATTGCCCTTCTGAAAGATGTGATAGATCTATCAGGACATCAGAGGCAGTCATCTTGGTCTTATAGTTGGCAAAGGACAGGCAGGCATTGCAAATAGTTTTCCTGGCTTCTGCCTCATTGCCCAGAACTGCTGCTCTTTTCTCTCTGAGGTCTTCCTTTATCACTTCTCTGCACTGCTTTGCGAACTCGGACATTAGCTTTTGGTTGCCTGAGACTCACACCAAGCCACGTTGGCGAATGAACTCAAGAGTTTCTGAAGACAGGCGACTTTTTGTGGCTTTCTCTCTCTCAGTGTTCCTTGCACAATCATGGAGGTGCTTGAACCAGTTGATCGTATTCTTCATCGATGTCGTCAATAATGGCATCTTCCCATGTTGCTGCTATTGTGGCAAAGAGCTCCCAGTTGTTGGTAATTCTGGGAGTTCTCTTCTTAAACTTTGCAGCCCTTTCTCCCCACTCCATGAAGTAGAATTTTGCACTAAAGAGACAGTGGTCTGAGCCCATTTGGAGTTTTGGAACAAGAGCAACATTGGTCAGGCAAAACCATCGATTGAATATTATGTGGCCAATTTCGTTGTGGAACTGTACATTGGGAGACTCCCACATCCAACGTTTCGATTCGGCCTTCTGGAACTGTGAGTTACCATGGATGGTCTTGGTCAACATGATGAAATCAGACAATCTCTCACCCTGTTCGTTCCATTCTAGGCCATGTGTCCTGATGTGGAGTTATTCGGCTGATCTTCGAGGTCCTATCTTGGCATTAAAATCACCAACAGTTGGGCCTCACGGGATGGGGGTGGAGCCTGGCCTGTCTTCCCCACCCCCGTGGCCGTCATCCTCCAGAGGCCATTGGACAGGCAAGTCTGGGCCCACAATGACGAGACATTTTGGGCCTCACGGGATGGGGGTGGAGCCGAGCCTGTCTTCCCCACCCCAACGAGACCCCAAGTCATCGCCCACGAACGGCCTCTCTGGCTTCTGATCAAGCTGCTTAATGGCCATGATCCCAGAGACTCAGAAACAAATCTCGAAACCCAGTGCCTTTTGGCAGAAATGTGCCCGGACCCCACAGTATGTTACTGTCGCCGGGTTACCCCAGGGGGGAAAGAGTGTTGTCCCTCTGCCTGCTCCCCCTTGGTGGTTCGGTGGCCATCATCCTCCAGAGGCCATTGGACAGTCAGGTCTGGGCCCGCAGTGATGAAACTTGTTGGGCCTCACAGGATGGGGATGGAGCTGGGTCTCCCCGTCCCAACAAGACCCCAAGTCATCGCCTACGAATGGCCTCTCTGATCAAGCTGCTCAATGGCCATGATCCCAGAGAGTCAGGAGCAAATCTCGAAACCCAGTGGCTTTTGGCAGAAATCCCTCCAGATTTAAGTGTTAAAATTTTGGTATTTCAAAATCACATGGCCCTACTGCAGTCATGTGACATCATATGTTATTCATAACCAGCAACAGAACACAAATTGTCTACTGTTGCCTTTTCAGGAGATCTGAGTGTTGGGATAAAATCTCAAATAATAATGGTGGGTCTGGTGTCGAAATATTGAATGTGATCAAAGTAGAGAGAGAGTAATGTGGAAATCATCTGCCCCACAGGTAGGGGGAGGGTGTGGGATGGGGTTATACTGGGGTTTTTGGTGGTGGAGAATGGGCGCTGGTGAAGGTACAGGGTTTCATTGTATGACTGAGACTTAGACTCGAAAGCTTTGTAACTGCTCTCATGGTGATTCAATACATAAAATTATAAAAATTGAAAACAGTAAGGTGGAGTTCATGCCCAATTCAATCAGCTAATCAGTGGCTGAATAAATAGCAGTACTCCTACATAAAAAAATATAAAAAAAAAAAATCAGCAACAGTGATCTTGTAGAAGGTGTGGTCTTCTTTAGAGAATTTTTTCAGCACCATGTAGAATTTCTCAATTTCTTCTTTATCATAGTTGGATGTTGGTACGTAGATGACAAAGATAGAAACTGCCAGCAGTGAGCCACATCTATTCAAGTGTAAGTGTCTGATTCAGAATGTTAGGCATTCGAGTGAATCAATGCTCTTGGCCATGTTCGTGTTGACAAGGACACCGACACCACTGATGCTTCTTTTGTCGCATGTTCCAAGAAACAGTTCTTCTCCAGTGTCAAAAGTGGCGTGATGTGATTGATGCCTTCTTGTCTTGGTCAGACCAATGATGTCATACTTGGTCTTCTGCACTTGCACCATCAGGTCCTCGATGGATGCTTCCGATGCCAGCGTATGTGCGTTGAAAGTACAGACAATCATTTTAGTCCTTCTTTGTTTTGGCAGCCTAGTTTGGCCCTGAGATTTTATCAGCCTCTCATTGTTCATCCTTAACGTTGCCATACTGGGGGCTCTTTCAGATCAGGGGAATGAGGTCCATTGTTTTTGCAGTCTTTGGCATATCGAATATATATATATATATATATATATATATATATATATATATATAGCACTGTAGCACTATCCTCCCGTTGTTCATTGATTTGTTCGAGTGGGCACTAGTAACGTCTCCATTGTGAGACTTGTTAATGTTTTTGGCATACTGAATATGCCATGGGGAGCTTGCCAGGTTCTGCTATGTAGGCAGGATACTCTCGGTAACTTGCTGGGCTCTCTCTCTCTCTCTCTCTCTCTCTCCCCCCCCCTCTGGAATTATTCTTGACTCTGTTCTCAGGGATAATTCCAATATGATCTGAGCTATCATGTTCCGAGGAACAGTTCTTCTCCAGTGTCAAAAGTGGCATGATGTGGTTGATTCCTTCTCATCTCAGCAGAGCTCATAGGACCAGATGAGGTACCAGAGATGGAACCTGGGTTGGCTGCATGCAAAGCAAGTGTCCTACACGTTGTAAAATCTCTCTGGCCTCCCCAGGACATTTTCAAAAGACACAGGACAAAAAATGCTGTTGGAATTTATATGGAATAATAAAAGCTCCTGAATAGCCAAAGCAATTTCAGGCAAAAAATAAAATATGAGACTTTCCATACCACATAACTTCCTCCCGTAACTGTTTGGTAATCTGTGTTTTGAAACTCAAGATAAAGGTCTTGTCATCATTTGATACTGTTTAGTTTCTTATTTTGTTTCTCTATATACCATGTATGAGTGATATCATCTGGTATTTATTCTTCTCCTTCGAACTTACTTTACTTACTGTGTTGCCCTTAAGTTCCATCAATCTTGCAAGCTGCAAGATTCTGTGTTTTCTTATAGCTGAGCAGCATTACAATTCTCTGACTAGCAGATTTTGGGCCACCAGACTACACTGGCAGTGCTGGGATGGGGGTAGGGAGCATGCAACGCTGGCAATCAAACTCAGAGCTTACTTCCTTCTGGCATGTGCTCTACACTTGAGCCAGCTACCCACCCCCGCCTATTTTTGCTTTGAAAAGCAAGTATGGGGGAGAGGAGCAGAGAAATAGTATAGTGAGTAAGGTGCTTGCCTTGTATGGGGCCAACCTGGGTTTGATCTCCAGCATCTCATATGGTTTCCTGAGCACTGCCAGGAGTAATTCCTGAGTGCAGAGGCAGGAGTAATCCCTGAACATCGCCCAGTGTGGCCCTTTGAGTTTGACCAATTGGTTTTGACCAATAATAAAAACAAAAAGCAGTATTTCTCACTGTTGAAACTAGATAACATCATGCTGGGTGAAGTCAGTCAGAAGAAAGGGGACAGATACAGAATGATCTCTCATATGTGGGACTTAAAGACACACAGCAAGGGAGTACAAAGGGCAAAAGTAACACAATGGGATAGAGTGGTGTTTGATTTGTGGTGGGGGCGGGAGATATGGCTACACTGTGATGGGTGTGGTGTGGGAATTATGTGCATGAGAAACGATGTTAATAGTATTATAAACCATAAAGTCTCGATTACAAAATAAAATTTGAAAAAAGCAACATAGGCAAAAGAGGAAGGACCTAAAAGAAGCATACACAGAGGTATTGGTGTCTAGTTTGGAATTTGGAATTTGCAGACCAGTTATCCTTGTTGATCTAAATTAACAAGTCAATATATTCAATTGGGCAGTCTGGCCAGAGGCGTAGTGGAAGCGCTTGTGGTGTGAATGTGGCTCTTGGTGCTTTGGTAGAACTGGTGCTGGCCTGCCCCCTTGAGATCACCCTGGAGGTCTTAGCTAAGGTACTTGAGAAATTTTTGTGGCTAATTTATCTCTTTAGAGATTTATTTATGAGTCTCTGGAACAGCCAATAGGTGAAGTTACATTGCTGTGGTGATGAGATGTGGTGTGACTGCCGGGCTTCCAGAAGTACAGGGAGGTAGGGAGGTTGCCCATGCCAACTCCAAGAAAGTCTGGAGTTTTCAGAAAACAAACAAACAAACAAACCACAGTGTACCTCACATTTTCAGCAGGTTAGCACATCTGTGGAGCTCAGTCATGAGCAGTGGAGTCCAGTTGGAGCATGGCAGCAGCTGTTGGGGTGCTTTATATAATTGTTGCTGTCTTCTGATTGGACTCAGACTGATAAACGGAAGGGTATAGGATACGTGGGAGCAACTAAAAATCATAGACATGCTTATGAACATAGAACTATGTCTCTGACATTGTTAAGTAAAAATGTGTGGACATTATATGAATGCTTATATGCATTCACATAAGAACAACAACACTGGGTGGATTCTATAAAATGTGTACCAATGTGAATCATCCCATTGAGGAAATTATGGGCTGGAGTGATAGCACAGTTGGTTGGGCATTTGCCTTGCACTTGGCCGACCCGGGTTTGATTCCTCTGCCCCTCTCAGAGAGCCCGGCAAGCTACCAAGAGTATCCCACCCTCACGGCAGAGCCTGGCAAGCTAGCTGTGATGTATTCAATATGCCAAAAACAGTAACAAGTCTCAAAATGGAGACGTTACTGGTGCCCACTTGAGCCAATCAATGAACAGCAGGAGGACAAAGCTACAGGACAGTGCTATCATTCTGGAATCTTTTCCCACCTACTGGTATTTGAAATCTTATTTTTTTTGAATAGCCACCCCTCTCTACCCAGTCCATATATGCAAGGTTCTAACTTTACTACGACTCCAGCTTGTCCTCAATATCCTACACCTAGATGATTAGAAAATTAAACATCCTATACTAAAGTGTACAAAAAGGTCTGAAGGTGTACACATAATCCAAGACAGGCCAGTGATTCAGTTCTAGGATTTGTGTGCCAGTAAAATCCTCTTTTTTTTCTAGTCTTACAAATTTAAGTCATTAAACATGCAACCTGGGGACCATGTCGAAAGAGAACTGATAAAAAGGAACTTGATTCAGAAGAAAACCAGGGTAGCAGGGCTGAGAAAAAGATCCAATACAACAGTGATTTATCCCTGATCTAGATATTCCTTATTCACGTTGTTGTTTGTCATTGTTTATGTGATCACAGAACAGTGCTACTATAGAATCTGGTTCTTTTAGATTCCTGGTAAAAAAATATGACACACTGTCAGCCACTCAATTTCTATTCCGAGATTTTGATAAAATCTATCAATACAATTTTCTAACTTGTCACTTATCTTTCTAAAAAAAAACTTTTAGGGACTGGAGAGATAGCACAGCGGGAAGGGTGTTTGCCTTGCACGCAGCTGACCCGGGTTCGGTTCCCAGCATCCCATATGGTCCCCTGAGCACCACCAGGAGAAACTCCTGAGTGCAGACCCAGGAATAACCCCTGTGCATCGCCAGGAGTGACCCAAAAAGCAAAAAAAAAAAAAAAAAAAAAAAAAAAAAAAAAAAAAAACCTTTCAGTCACCATGAAATTACAAAGTTATTCATGATTGGGTCTCAGAAATACAATGTTTCAATACCAATCCCTTTATCAGTGTACATTTTCTTTCATCAATGTCCCCATCCAGGGGTTTACTTCCATAAACCAGTCTGCTTCTATGAGAGATGCTTTTTAAAAAGTCTTCACTGTGGTTTACAGTAGCACCGTAGCATTGTCCTCCCATTGTTCATCGATTTGCTGGAGCAGGCACCAGTAATGTTTCCATTGTGAGACTTGTTATTACTATTTTGGTGTATCTAATATGACTTGGGGAACTTGCCAGGCTCTGCCCTGAGGGCAGGGTACTCTCATTAGCTTGCGGGGCTCTCCAAGAGGGACAGAGGAATCAAACCTGGGTTGGCTGCGTGCAAGGCAAATGCCATACCTGCTGTGCTATCGCTCCAGCTCCAGATATTAAATTGCTATAATATCAGAATAAAACCTAGCATATTTAAAGGATTTTTTCCTCAAAGTTAAGCAAAGAAAATGGCTCCTTGCAGTGATTCTACATATCTTATGCCTTCAAAAAATGCATGAATATTATTAAGTGGCAGTGGGATTTATAATATTACATAAATGTAGATAATAAAGCAGTGCAAGGCTTGAAAGAATTAACTTCAATTTATAAAAAAAAGTTCTGTGGGCAGGAGACTCACAAATGAATCTTGGAATTGAGCAGCTCACTGCAGGGACCATGTACCAGGTTGATATCCCAGGGGCACCTCAGAAGGGAACAGGTGGCAGCAGACGAACCCTGGAAGCTGCAAACTTCCAGAACCCAATCCTTTCCGCCCTCATTGCTGATCTTCACAGGCTTATCCTGGGCTCCCCATGCAACAGACTAAAACTGCTGAAAAACTCAGATATGCAGGACCAGTGACTGAAAACACTAGGTCTTAAGGGATTGGGACTGGGCCATCCCTTCCCATCTTCCACTCCTCCCAGTGTCCTGGCTGTCATGCTCATGAATTGCTTCCAGATGCCATTTTAAGAGCATTAATGGCCATGATCCAGAGACTCACAAATGAATCGTGGAACTGAGCAGCTTGCTGCAGGGATGGCTCCGGATCCCAATTATTTAAATTTTTAGAATCCTAAGAGTACACGGCCACAAAAGCGGCTGCGCTGTATCTCATACTGTATCACTGTATTGATTGCCTCGAGCAGGCCCCAATAATGTCTCCTTCATCCTATCCCTGAGATTTTAAAAAGTGCCATATTTGAGGCTCTTTCAGGGTCAGGAGAATGTGACCCATAATTGTTACTGGTTTTTGGCTTATTGAATATGCCAAGGGGAGTTTGCCATACTCGGCCATGTAGGCAGGATACTCTAGGTAGCCTGCCAGGTTCTCCAGACTAAGAACTAGATAAGATGTTGTGTGGCCGCAAATGCAGCTGCACACTTCCAGGAGCAGGGTTTTATAGTCTCTGGGTCTTGGCCGTTGATGGGATTACACAGCGCCAGGGGCAGTTGGTGGGTGTAACGCCTATATACTGGAGGATGGGGGATCTGGGTGGAGGAGGCCCCAGTCCCAATCTGAACAGGCTTGGAGATCTATGTCCCAAGGCCCACACACCTGGGTTCCTCGGCCAGTTCCTTCATGCGTGAGGCTCGTGTGGAGAGTGGCCTTAAAGCATGGCTGTGGCTGGAACCGGAGGTCTTCAGCTGCCGGGACTCTGCTTGGGGTGGGGAGGGAAACTCAACCCACCCTCCTCCAAGGGGCCCTGATGAGGACAGCCAGTCATGGAGGCAGGAGACTGCGCTGTTCTCTTCCAGGAGCTGGGTTTTATAGTCTCTGGGTCTTGGCTCTTGATGGGATTAGACTACTTTTTCTTTTTTTTCTGTTGAATCACTGTGAGATAAACCCTTATGGACATCTTATGCTATTCATAACAAGCAATACAAAATAAATTATCTAGCATCAGCCTGTGGGGCAGACTTGAGTGGTGGTGGGGAACTTTGAAACAATGGTGGTGGGAAGGTGTAATGGTTGTGGGATTGGCGTTGAAATATTGAACGTAATCAATTATTATAGACAACTTTATGAAAACAAAATTTAAAAATTAAAAAAAGAAGTTCTGTAGGCAAAATGATACCAAATAACATTATTACTACAGAGAAATATTTTGTGAAAATGCATTGATGCAGCAAACTTCATTATTCATATGTTAAGAAATTGCCACAGATGGCCCAGCCTTCAGCAATGAAATCCGGACCAGTTAGCAGACAATGTCAAGACAAGATCCTCCACGTGTTGATTAGAACTAGTCAAATGTGGTAGCATGGTTTAGCAAAAATTCATTTTTTAAAGAGCCAGAAGGATAGTTCAGTGGGTAGGGCATTTGCTTGCACACGCTGACCTGGGTACAATCCCTGGAACCCCCATATGGCCCCTGAGCCCATCAGGAATGATCCCTCAGCACAGGAGGAGTAAGCCCTGAGCACTGCCGGGTGTGCCCTTCCCCCAAAACACTTTAGACTCTGGGCCGAGTGATAGTATAGTGGATAGTGCATTTGCTTTGTGCACTGCTGACCCAGGTTGGATCTCTGGCATCTTAAATGGTCCCCCGAGCACTGCCAGGAGTGATCCCTGAGTGTAGAGCTAAGAGTAACCCCTGAGTATCATCAGGTGTGGTCAAAAATCAAATAATTTTTAATTAAAGTATATATTTTAAAAACAATACTAGTGCGCAGATTACTAGTATGGTACAAACAAATTTTATATACACCAGGAAATAAAAATATGCACCTGACTTTATAGGGATATTGGCTTTATTATAGTGGTCTAAAGCTGAACCCACACTATCTCTGAGGTTTGCCTATATTTTAGTTTATTATTCCTAGAGGTATTCGGATACTATGTAGCTCAAGAGATTTATATTTTATATGCAGCTAAATTTTCATTATGTTTACATAGATGGCAATAAATAATTGTTATGGAAGGATTTGTTCCTTCCATATTCAGCAACCACACATCATTGCTTTTATTTATAGCGGTGTGTTTTATTTTCAATAATATATAATATGCATTGTTGTTATTGGGGTTTCTTGTTGTTGCTTACAATTACTAAAGATTGTTTCATATATCTTGGACTACTAGATCAGTCTGTTAAACGGTGACATTAAACACAATGTTGTAAATAATCCTTGCAATTTAAAGATGCAATCTCCCAGCAAATAAAAGTTCAAAGGGGAAAATGAGATTTCTTAATTAGCTACCATCAGTAAATTCTACAAATATTCTATTCTACAAATCAACAGCCTTACAAGACAGCTTGTTAATGCCATATAGAGACTACACTTTGACATTTAATTTACACATAGAGATTTCAGAGGCTCTAAAGGTTTTCTTAAGCCTAAAATAATCAGGATAGATATGCAGCCATTTTAGGTAGCTTTTACTTGGAATTTAGGATGGCATGCTCTTGAGTATGCTTTGAGAATTGAGAATTGGTCATAGTCATCTGTTCCTATGTTCATTGCCGCATTGTTCACAATAGCCAAAATCTGGAAACAAGCTAAGTGCCCGAGAACAGATGATTGGTTAAAGAAACTTTGGTACATCTACACGATGGAATACTATGCAGCTGTTAGGAGAGATAAAGTCATGAAATGTGTTTTCAAGTGAATAGACATGGAGAGTATCATGCTAAATGAAATGAGTCAGAAAGAGAGGGACAGATATAGAAGGACTGCACTCATTTGTGGAGTAAAAAATAACATAACATAACATGAGACCAACACCCAAGGACAGTAGATACGAGGGCCAGGGAGATTGACCCATGGTTGAAAGCCTGCCTCATGAGCAGAGGGGAGAAGGCAGCTGGGATAGAGAAGGGATCGCTAAGAAAAAGATGGTTGAAGGAATCGGTCGGGATGGGAGATGTGTGCTGAAAGTAGATAAAGGACCAAACATGATAACCTCTCAGTATCTGTATTACAAACCATAATGTCATAAAGTAGAGAGTATGGGGAATATTCTCTGCCATGTAGGCAGTGGGAAGGTGGAAAAGGGGTAGGGGGTGTACTGGGGATACTGGTGGTGGGGAATGTGCACTGGTGGAGAAAGAGTGTTTGATCATTGTGTGATTGTAATTCAAACATGAAAGCTTGTAACTCTATCTCACAGTGATTCAATAAAATAAAAAAATATTTTTTAAAAAAAGAGAGAAAGAATTGGTCATAGTTTGTTCCATTGGAAGAAAAAAATAATGCACGTAGTGTTCAGCACTGGGTCTAACAATATCTCCGGATATTCAGTAGAAAAAAAAAAAGCATAGGCCTTTCTCACAAATGCTAATGATTTTTTGTGCCATGGCTTGGTGACAGCAAGTCTAAAAACCCAAGAGACAAGTTTGGCTTAAGGTAGTTCTTAAAGTATGATTTCTGGTGCATGAAGTGAATCTGGTGCATGAAGAATCTTTGATATTTCATTCATCTCATAGCGATGAGATCTGGTTATGACTTTACTCTTAAACCCGATTCAAAATGCTGGTGATAAAGAAACTATTAATGTTGATAATTACTTTTTAAATGTCTTTTGTTAGACCCAGTGCTGAACACTACATGTATTATTTTGCCTAATCCTCACAATAACTTTTGGATGAAGGAACCATTATTCTCTCTATTTTATATATGAGAAAATTGAGGCAAAGAAACCTGGTTAAAAATTAATGACCAGCAGACCAGGATTCAGCTGATCTGAATTAGATCATGGTCTAAGTTCAAAATCAATACTTTAAAAACAGAGTGGTGGTCAAAATACACCTGATATTTTCTATTTTAACTATTTAAAACTGTAAAAATTCAGTGATACTTAGTACACTTAAATTTTGTGAGCCACTACCTACTTACAGAAAGGCTTTATCTCTAAAAGACAGCCTCCTGTTCATGAGGCAGTCCTTTCTATCCTCTTTCCCCTGGCAGCCACTAATCTGCTTTCTGCCTCGACCTATTTCCTATTTTGCATATTTCATATACATGGAATAATACAATATGTGATTTTTTAAATGTCTAGCATCTTCCACTTAGTATAATTTTTTTTTTTTACTCTTGGGTCACACCTGGCAATGCCCAGGGGTTACTCCTGGCTCTGCACTTAGGAGTTACTCCTGGAGGTGCTCAGGGGACCATATGGGATGCTGGGAATCAAACCTGTGTTGGCCGCACGCAAGACAAATGCCCTACCCGCTGTGCTATCTCTCCAGCCCCAGTATAATGTTTTTGATTCCTTTTGTAGCAGGTATCTATCTTCATTTCTTTTTATAGTCACCGCATTACATTTTTGTTATCCATTTATCAACTAGTGTACATTTAGTTATTTCTATCTCTTGATAATGTATGTTATGAACTGTCACTGTCCTCCCGTTGTTCATTGATTTGCTTGAGCGGGCCCAGTAACGTCTCCATTACGACAATTGTTACTGTGTTTGGCATATCAAATATGACACAGGTGGCTTGCCAGGCTTTGCCGTGTGGGCGAGATACTCTCAGTAGCTTGCTGGACTCTCCAAGAGGGGCGGAGGAATTGAACTCGGGTCGGCCATGTTGGCTGCATGCAAGGCAAATGCCCTACCCGCTGTGCTATTGCTCCAGCCCATGTTATGAACATTCAGGTACAAGTTTGGTTCTCTCTCTCTCTCTCTCTCATGTTCACAGTGCCAAGAATGGGAGGCATACACTGAACCATGAAGTCAAATCCCTGGCCTTACAAGCTTCTCTTTAAATATCTGTCCTCAATTCAATCTCCTGAACACTGTGAGGCGTGACCCCTGAGCACAGAGCCAGGAGTGAGTCCTCAGAATATCCACCTCATCTTCCCCCCATATATATATCATGGAACATATATATATGTATATGTATACATACATATACATATATACATATACATATACATATATATACATATACATATATACTTCTGAGGCCTGGAATGGGCTTAACTGTAAGAGTGCATGCTCCACATGCCTGAGGTCCAAGATTCACACTCTAGGACCATTAAACAAAAATTTGGGTGCATCCCCCCCTTAAACACATACACATTTTTTTCTTTTGATTTTTGGCCCATAGTAGGTGCTGCTTCTAGCTTACTCCTGGTTCTGCATTAAGGGATCACTCCTGGAGGGGCTCAGGAAGTCATATGTGGTGTCAAGGATTGAACCCAAGTTGCACCCTATCTGCTGTCCTATTGCTCAAGACCCCTTTCCACATATATGTTTTATCATTACTCTCTACTAACCCCAAGGAAATAACTCCATATTTTAAAGATCTTCAGTTACTTAACAAATACTTATGGAGAACCTACTATATGGCTCCCCAAAAGCACAGGGAATGTCAACTGGAATAAGAAAACAAGACACAGCCAGCCCTATTCGACTCATGAATGACAATCAGACAAGTAAAACACAAAACAAAGGGTTTCTTTTGTATTTTAAGAGTTCTTCACAAGCCATTAAAGCTGGGAATAACCCACCCAAATAAGACTCTGACAATGCTTTTAAATGAAAGAAATAAATATGAGTAGTGCAGATAATAATGGATTTGCTATCTAACAATAAATCTGAGGTAGAGAGTTTTCTGAGTGGGTCGTCAGCAGTTCAGTCTTAAGGATCTGTGACCCCAGTCTCTGCCTGCCATCCTTGTCATAACAAAGTGTAGTAACTATGTCCTCCGAAAAACAAGGATGGAAAAACAGGAAAAGAAGATGGCAAGTGCCTTTCTAATTCTTTCTAAAGTATAAGCTAAAATTTCTTAGAAATCCTCCCAAAGATTTCCCTTTGATGTGTCCTGCCAGAGTGTGGAAGTACAATGATTTAACATCTGAGATCAAGGGTGATTAAAGATCAATCAGGGGGCTGGAGCAATAGCACAGCGGGTAGGGCATTTGCCTTGCATGCAGCTCATGCAGGTTCCATTCCCAGCATCCCATATGATCCCCAAGCACCACCAGGAGTAATTCATGAGTGCATGAGTCAGGAGTAACCCCTGTGCAACTCCGGGTGTGACCCAAAAAGAAAACAAAAAAAAAAACATCAATCAAATTTCAGGCAAAGAGACAACAGATGTGCCAATGAAGCATCGGTTCTGGGGAAACATAAGAGGGAAAAGAAAGTCTGGGGGGAATTCAGGATTAGCACTGATGCTAGGGATAAAAAGCACACAGTGCTCTGTGAACTCAAGGTCTCACCTGAATTCTCTCAAAAGGAAAACACATCTCAACATGTATGAGAAATCTCATGATAGGCGACATCATATTTTTCTTGCTTTCTTCATCGCCCCATGTAAAGTATCGTCAAAGCCTGTAGATTAAATCTTTAAATTGGCTATTGAATCGAGTGTGTGGTCCGTTGCTGTCCTCATTCAAGCCACTAGCATCTACTCAGCTTGAATTCGGCTCGGTTTCCCCGCATCCACTCGGACTCCCCCTCAGTCCCGCACTTCCTACCCCGGAGCGATCTAGCAGCCGTTTCAAAAACAAATTTCAGCTTGAAATCTGTTTCTTACTACTCCTGGCACGAAACCCCAAACTAGACCTTCCCTGCTCTCCGCAATGGAGTTACAGACGTTTGAGTTGGAATGGGCTGCGCATCACGCCACCTAAACCCTTCCTCTGTTGCTTCTGGTCCTCTCATCCCGAAGGTTTCCGTTTAACCGTCACTGACCAGGGCAGGCAGGCCTTTTCATGCCTCCTAATTATTCAACTGCCTTTGCTGTGGACGGGTAGAGTGCTCTACTTTCCTCCCTGCTACTTCCCTAGTCGCCAGCCTAAATACACGAAGATGCGGAGCTAGCATCCTCCACGACACACCGCCAGCGACCAGTGCGTGCTCAACACAGAGCTGCTGAATGGGTGAGGAATGGGGAAACTCCAAGAAGAGTGGAGGAAAACGAAGGCGAACTGCACACCTGCCAGCACCGCGACCACCCGGGTGCACGCCGGAGCAGCCTGGACCACTCGACCCAGCTCCTCCCGTAGCTCCGCCCCTCCGAGTCCGAGGGCGGGGCCGAGAGTCGCGTGACGTGACAGAAGCGAGGCGCTGATTGGGCTTCCCGTCCAGCTGGCGCGAGGAGAAGGCGGGCCGAGCCGCGCTGATTGGCTGTCGGGCGGCGGCCGGCGGGCGGCGGCGGGCGTTGGGCGGGCGCCGGGCGGGCCGGGCGGGGCGGGCGAGGGAGGGCTGCGGCCGCGGCGGGATGGGTCCTCGCCGCGGGCCCCGCTGAGTCGCTCGCGTGGCTGCCCGCGGCGGGCCCGCAGTGGCCGCGGCGACATGAAGGGCGCTCTGGCGAGCCCCGTGGCCGCGGCTGCGGCCGGCGCCGCGATGCAGGAGAGCTTCGGCTGCGTCGTGGCCAACCGCTTCCACCAGCTCCTGGACGACGAGTCGGACCCGTTCGACATCCTGCGCGAGGCCGAGCGCCAGCGCCAGCAGCAGCTGCAGCGCCGGAGACGCGACGAGGCGGCGGCGGCGGCGGCGGCGGCGGCGGCCGGGCCCGGGCCCCGCGGCGGCAAGAGCCCGGCCGGGGCGTCGGGCCCCAGGGCTGGGCCGGGCGGCGGCCGGCGCGAGTCCCAGAAGGAGCGCAAGAGTCTCCCGGCCCCCGCGCCGCAGCCCGACAGCCCCGGGAGCGGCGCGCAGCCGCCCGGTACGCGCTCGGGGAGCGGGTCACTGGGGTCACCCCGGCGGCCGGCCGGGCGCGGGGTCGGGGCCCCCTTCGGCCGTCGGAGCGCGGGATCGGGGCCCCCTTCGGCCGTCGGAGCGCGGGGTCGAGGTCCCCTGGGCCGTCGGAGCGCGGGGTCGGGGGCGCCCTCGGCCGTCGGAGTGCGGGGTCGAGTCCCCTGGGCCGTCGGAGCGCGGGGTCGGGGGTGTCCTCGGCCGTCGGAGCGCGGAGTCGGGGCCCCCTCGGACGTCCGGCGGGCCAGAGCGCGGAGCTCACGGGCAGGTCCTGGTGCCACGCCCTGCCCCGCGCTGCTCCTAGGGGTGCAGTCTCCTGGGAGGAGTCCTCGAGCCCGGACACCCTGCCAAGTTGAAGGGTCTTGCTTGACTGGCGGAGGGACGGCGGGGACTCGGGCGGCCGCGTCGTGCCTCCCAAGCCCAGTCTGGTTGGGGTATCTGTGCCCGCCCAGGCCCCCCAGAACTAAGTCTGCGGAAGGAAGGAGGAGCGAGTGGGAGAAAGGAAGGGCCTGCGCCGTGGGGGCTCGGCAGCCTCTGCAGCTTTTAGGCTGGGGTCTCTGGGGAGCGCGCCCTGGACACACCCCTTCCCCCCCCCCCCCGCCCGGTTCGGCCACACCCTCCCGCGGGTCCTCCGCCCCGTGCCGAGACCCTGATGCGCAGGGCCGAGGGGGCCGCGGACTCCGTGGGTGATGCGGTTCACTGTGCCTGTGCACTGCGTGATGCGACTAGCCCCGCCCTGGCCGCGAGCGCACCACGCACCAGCGTTGGACTTAGATCCTTGCAAGTGGTTTCCCGCTGCCTGAGAAAGTCTCGGGCGAGAGTTGCACTCGAGAATTGGTAGATTAAGTCTTTCTAATAGCAATAGACGTTGAAAACGAAAATGCGGTTGACTATCTCCGGATTCCCTCGTTAGGCCAATAAGAATTGAGGAAAGCTAAGCGTTCCCTTTGCTTTCCTAATACACGAAAATACTTATTCTCGTGCGTTAGAACAGATTTTCTCAGCCTTTTTTCTTGTGATGTTGCTTTCTTCTTGTGACCCTCTCGGGCTATCCCGGAGCTGCACGTGGGACAACATGGGCACCTATTGAGAAACATTGCCTTAGAATATTATTGTACTTCATTTAGATCTATGTTCGATGTATTGTTTTTTAACCATTTGATTATTTAAAATGGAATAAATTTTCAGATTTAGAAATTAAAACATTTTGAGGTGGAGTGATAGTACAGAGGGTACATGGCCCACCCAGATTCGATTCCATATGGTCCCTTGAGCCCGTGTAGAGCCAGGCGTAACCCCTGAACACCGGAAGGTGTGGCCAGAAGTTTTTTTAAATTTCACAAAAATGAAAACGGAAATCTTAAAGTTGCCATTAACATGTTATATTTATATACATAAATGTGCAAAACTCTCTTCTCCCCCAAATTTAGATGCAAACCAGGTTACACCTTTTTGGTTTCACTTAACATTGTAACCCAATTAAAGGTTTAGCGTTTATCTCAATTGTTTACCATCGGCAATCTGCCTTTTAATGTTATCATTTTAGTTCTTTTTTCATGTATTTCAGGAACAAACCACTCATTGATTTTTACTTATGTCCTTTTTGAACTAAATTTATCTGTAATAGGTGTGAGAGTTCCTCTTTGAAGCTTTTTACAACTTGACAATTAAAATGTTTGCGTTTAAGGACAAGGACTCCTTAAACTCAAACATTTTAATTAGAATTAAAAATAAAGGCTTAGCATAGAGAAGTCAAAGGCATGTTTTTGATCATAGAAACAACTCAAAGTATATAGAAGTCATAGTATTTCCCATGGAAATGTAAGCTTTTAAAAAATATTTGTGTCCATTTTTAATTACCTTGAGTGAGCCTTTTTCTGGAACTTAATCCTGAAATCCTCAGAGGCTGTTTCACTTTTGCTTTTTCTATCTCTTCAGAGCTATATTTTTCAAGTACCCTCTGCCTGTTCTGTTGATGCTGCTGTAACCTGGACTGTGTATGTACTTGTTTGTGATGCTTTTGGATTGAACTCTAAGTTGTTCACACATGTGCCAACGCTGGCCACATTGTTTCAACATCTTTGTGTTGTGATGCTCACTGAAGTTATGCCCTTTAGTTTCAGTGCTTGCACAGAGCAGTCTTCAGTACAGACAGAAATCTCTTCCAGTCTCGGCTCACAGGTGCGATCAGATAGTTGCTGATAGTGCTTGGTACCATCATGCAGCAGCACGGGGGATTGAACTTGCTGCCTCAAGGTTGCAAAACTGCCTCCATGTCTCACTGGAGTTGCATTCTTTTATTAATGTTATTTTGGTTTGGGGGCCACACCAAGTGGTGTTCCAGGCTTCTCCTGACTGTTCAGAGTCCCTGGAAGGACTTGGGACCATCTGGGATGCCATGCGGGATCAAAACTAAATTGACCTCATACAAGGCAAGCTCCCTACCCATCCTATCTTTCCAGCCCCTGTGCTTGCATTCTTGAGCTCAGTAGTTAATTGTGGGAGAAAACTGGTACCCTTGTTTTGGGGTTTTGGTGGGGAAATAAATTGCAGCATATTAATATCTTGATAAGGAATTGGTTATATTTAATGGTTTTCCATTTTTACAGGGGAACTTTTAAAGAGGCTTTTTAAGATAAAGTATAATTTTAAGCATGCAGCAAATTTTATTTAAGTTTTGAATGGTGAATCCTAATTGATAACATTTAAGAAATAACCTTGAGGAAGCAGAAGGTGTGGTAAGTTCCTAAAATTTTATATAGTTAAGTGTAGATCCTAGGGTTTTTTATTTTTGTTTTTAAATTATAGGGTTGGATCAGAGAGATAATAACAGCAGGTAAGGCACTTGCCTTACACATGGCCGACTAGTTTTGATCCCTAGCACCATATATGATCCCTTCAGCATGACCAGGAGGAGTAAAGCCTGAGCACTGCTAGGGGTGGCAAAAAAAAAAAATTTTGAAAGTCATAGTAATTAAAATTATATGATGTAAATAGGCAATTTGAAATTGTAATTTAACATCTTACATTGAGGGAAAAGTATTGAAAATATTTTGACTGTTGGTAACTTTAACAATGACAGTTCTAGTTTTCAGCATGTGAGATAATTAACTTTTATACTAGCATTTTCTACCTTATACTTTAAATGCTGCTTTGATATTTGATCTCCATTAGTAATATATGTGCCCTTGAATCTGACATTGCATACTGAATAGGGCATGAGTATTAGTTTTGTTTCTCAATAAAAGCAAAGCACTCTAGGGGCTGGAGCAGTAATAGCACAGTGGGTAGGGCGTTTGCCTTGCACGCGGCCAACCCGGGTTCGATTCCCAGCATCCCATATGGCCCCCAGAGCACCGCCACCGGTAATTCTGGAGTGCAGAACCAGGATTAACCCCTGCGCATCGCTGGATGTGACCCCCCCAAAAAAGCAAAGCACTCTAATACTCTATGATAAAAAAATTTTTCTAGAGAGAGTTGCCCCCCACGAGTGGCTCTCTGTCACGGCCATGGCCCCAGAGGCACACAAACCAATCTCATAACTATACAGCTTTTGGCAGAAATCCCTCCAGACTTAATTAGTAAAATATCAGAAATCCAAAATCGCGTGGCCGCAATAGCAACCAAGACATCATATGGTCTTCATAACCAGCAATAGAAAACAAATTATTTCACAGTCCCTTTTCAGCAGGTCTGATTGTTGGGGGGGAAATTCCAAGTAATAATGGTGCATCTTTTGTCGAAATAATGTAATCAAAGTAGAGAGAGAGTTAAGTGGAAATCATCTGCCTCAGGCATCGGGAGAGGTGGGATGGGGGGTATATTGGGGTTCTTGGTGGTGGAAAATATGCACTGGTGAAAGGATGGGTGTTTGATCATTGTGTGACGGATACTTAAACCTGAAAACTTTGTAACTTTTCTCACAGTGATTCAATAAATAAATTAATTTTAAAAAAATAAAAGAAATAAAAAATAAAAATTCTCCTATATCCTTAACATGTCATGGGCTCAGATTGTGACCAGTACAAGATGCAGATTGTACATAAACAGTTCTAGGTTATAGGATATTAAGATAGTTCTTTTATATAAAGGTAAATGTAAAGGCCCTCCCGTTGATCATCGATTTGCTCGAGCGGGCCCAGTAACATCTCCATTGGAGACTTTGTTGTTACTGTGTTTGGCATATCGAATACGTCACGGGGAGCTTGCCAGTCATATTTAAAAATCACATTTTTGTGGGTTACATGAGAACCATGTTAATACTTATGGGTGAGCAGTTTATAAAGTTTATTTTAGAAAGTAAGAAGTAGGAAAATTAAAAAAAAACATATAAAAATATACTCAAGTCTTGTATCTAATGAGAGATTCAATAATTTTAAAAGATATATTTATTAATATTCACTTAATAATTTATAATCTTACAACCAACCAATGTAAAGGTTTATACCCAGAATTATTACAACCACTAAAATAGAAATTTTAAGATTATTTGAGATGAAATTCTTAAATATATGCTGAGAAATGATAAGACATTTTTGGAACATGTAAAAAAGAGACATTTTTTCACCTGATATTCACGAGATATTTCTGATATTTCTAGATGTGCCTGATATGCCTTCAGACGTTGACTTTGCTTAAATTTTAAAGCATTAAAACAAAGAAATTAATATAAGGTGACGAGAGAAAGAAAAGACTGAAGTGACCTGTATTTGTATACACCCCGTGCATGTGTCTGCTGAGTGCTCGCCCACTGCTGGGCAGGAGATGCCTCCTTCAAGCATTCATTGACTGACCCTAATACTAGTGCCAGTATCCCTTTAGCCTCATATGAAGCATGACCACAAATATATACATTTCATCAAAGAGCAGGAAGCCTTTTCCACTTGAAAAAGATACATCAATGCAAGCTTTTTAATGATAAAAACTCTAGTAGTCAAAAATATACCTCAGTCATTTTCATTTCATCATCCTGTTAATCGTCGATTGCCTCGAGCAGGCCCCAGTAACGTCTCTTTCATCCTAGCCCTGAGATTATATTCACGGCTCTTTAGGAGAATGAGACCCATCATTGTTACTGGTATTTGGCATATTTGGTACGCCATGGGGAGTTTGCCAGACTCTGCCCTGTGGGCAGGCTACATTCGATAGCCTGCAAGTTTGTCCTCAGTAGGTTTTCTAAAAAATACGATCTGAATAGAAAATGTATCCTCCTCTGGATGGAGTTTAGCTGCCATTTTTGATAAAGCTATTGTGAAATGTTGTTTAGCAAAAATATGTATATCCATATTTGCACAGTAATTTCGAGATCCTGTAATTAAAAGTCACTTATTCTTTTTAGGACATGAGGGAAAATGTGATTTTATAGTACTTAAAGGTTTATTAAAAAGTAATTGAGGGTCCTGAGAGATAGCATAGCAAGTAGGGCACTTGCTTTGCGTGCAGCTTTCCTGGGTTTGATCCCTGGCTCCACATATAGCTGCAGGAGATACTTGTGCTCAGGTACCACATGCAGCAACATAATGGGCTCAGGTAGCATGCACACACTTCCTTTCTTCAACCTGCCCCACAGGTCAGGACTGATCCCTGAATGCAAACCCAGGAGTAAGCCCAGGGCACAGCCAAGTGTGGCCTAAAAAGAAAGTAATTGACTGTGAGCAGTAGATGTATCAACTTTTTTCCCCTCTGAAACTGTCCCAGACTATGCATTTTTTATGACATTGGTGCTTAGAAAAATGAAATTTTAAAAGTAATGGACCCTGTGTTCTAACTTTCCCTTTTGACTTTTCCCTGACAGGCCAGAAGCGAACTCCTAGAAGAGGAGAGTCACAGGGATGGAATGACAGCCGGGGGACAGAGGTAGCTCTTGACAGAGCAGAGCGGAGATCATACAGAGAATATCGACCCTATGAAACTGAGAGGCAGGCAGACTTCACACCAGAGAAGTTTACAAATGAAAAGTATGTATGTATGGAAAGTTTCTGCTAGAAAGCATGGGAATCAGAGGCTTTTCAGTAATCTACTAGCCTTTTCAACTTTTTCATGGTACCATTCATAAGAACATGTCATCAATTTAAGTAGTAAATCAACCCTGGGTAAAGTGAGTGATCTGCCAGTTATCTTAGCAATAACCTTAAGTCTTCACTCAGGAAATGATTGACCAGTGAAAATGGAAGTATTTATTAATAACTATTGAAGACCATTCATAAAATAATTATATGTTTGACTGATTGTTTTTAAATTAGGGCTAGGAATATAATTTATGTTTTTTTTGGTTTGTTTTTCTGTTTTTTGGGTCACACCTGGCAATGCACAGGTGTTACTCCTGGCTCTGCACTCAGGAATTACTCCTGGCGGTGCTCAAGGGACCATATAGAATGCTGGGAATCGAACCCAGGTCGGCCGCATGCAAGGCAAATGCCCCATCCCCTGTGCTATTGCTCCAGCCCCATAATTTATGTTTTTTGATTTAGCACAACTTAGAGCATCAATACATTTGACTGCATTCCTAGTCTTATGGTAAATAGGCTGCCATAATGAGCTTTGAGTAAAAGATAATGTAGATTGTAACCAGTTTCTAGCTCCTGTACTTTCTCTAGAAAGTGCTGTCGCCTGGTAGATGTTCTCTAGTTGGTGCAGCCTGACATCACTTTCATGTGACAGCAGATTATGAGATGACCTTTCCATGTCCACCTACACATAGGAACAATTCTGTGTGGATTGTGTTTGGCAATAACAGGAATGATTTTACTGCCTAAAGTCATTGCCCAGTATATTGAACCTCCATGAACATCATACTGAATTTAAAAAATTTGTGATTCACATGTCAAGAAAAAAGTAAACATTTCTAAGGAAGACTAGAATAGTGTAGTAGTGTCAAGGGGCTCATTATTCCCCAAAGCTAAACTTCTTTGTTACTAATTCCATTTAGATCCTTGCTACAAGATTTTTATTTGTTTTTGTTTCACCAGTGCTGGGAATTGAACCTGGGGCCTCAGAACATGCAGGGTCAAGTGATCTACCACTGAGTCACATCCCTGGGCCCCTTGGCTACAAATTATTTTTGTTTTTGGAGTGTGCGGACAATAGACTGCCAAGCAGGGGCTACTATTATTAGTAGCTGTTATTAGGCCCAGCTCAGTTATCTGGAGTACTCAATCCCTGGGCGTGCAGATCTGGGGCTGTTACAGCAGGTAGGGCATTTGCCTTGCACACGGTCAACCTGGGTTTGATTCCCAGCATCCCATATGGTCCCCTGAGCACCACCCGGAGTAGTAATACCTGAGTGCATGAACCAGGAGCAACCCCTGTGTATCGCCGGGTATGACCCAAAAAGAAAAAAAAAAAAGATCTGGTGCTGTTAGGAATGGCAGTACTTGGGGGAAGGGATGTGGTACCAGAGAAATCAGAACTTGCAAGTCAGCACTTTGAACTAGCTCTCCAGCTCCAGGCTACAAGTCTTAACCAAAAAACATGGCTTTGCTTTAGCTATTCGTGGGAGCTTATTGTTCCATACAAATTTTAGGAGTGTTTGCTCCATTTCTTTGAAGAATGTCATGGGTATCCTAATAGGGATCGCATTGAATTTGTACAGTGCTTTGGGAACTATTGCCATTTTGACAATGTTATTTCTCCCGATCCATGAACAGGGGATATTTTTCCATTTCCTCGAGTCCTCTTTTATTTCCTGAAGTAGCGTTTTGTAGTTTTCTTTGTACAGGTCCTTTACTTCCTTAGTTAAGCTGATTCCTAGGTACTTGATTTTCTGGGGCACAATTGTGAATGGGATTGTTTTCTTCATGACACTTTCTTTTCTTTCACTATTTGCATATAGGAAAGCCATGGACTTTTGGGTATTGATTTTATAGCCTGCAACTTTACTATACAAGTCTATTGTTTCTAGGAGTTTCTTGGTAGAGTTTTTAGGGTTCTTTAAGTATAGTATCATATCATCTGCCAATAGTGAGAACTTGATTTCTTCCTTTTCTACCTGGATGCCCTTAATAAATTTTTCTTCCCTAATCGCTATTACAAGCACTTCCAGTACTACATTAAACAGCAGTGGAGAGAGTGGACATCCTTGTCTCGTCCCTGATCTTAGGGGGAAGGCTCTCGTTTTTTCCCCATTGAGGATGATGCTTGCTGTAGGCTTGTGGTAGATGGCTTTAACTATATTGAGGAAAGTCCCCTCTATCCCCATTTTGGTGAGGGTTTTCATCATAAACGGGTGCTGGATCTTGTCAAATGCTTTCTCTGCATCTATTGATATGATCATATGATTTTTATCTTTTCTTTTGTTGATATGATGGATTATGTTGATTGATTTCCGAACGTTAAACCATCCTTGCATCCCCGGGATGAATCCCACTTGGTCATGGTGTATGATCTTTTTGATGAGTTGTTAAATTCTGTTTGCTAGTATTTTGTTGAGAATCTTCGCATCCGTGTTCATCAGGGATATAGGCCTGTAGTTTTCTTTTCTTGTGGTGTCTTCGTTTCCTTTTGGTATTAGAGAGATATGAGCTTCATAGAAACTGTTTGGGAGAGTTTCTGTTTTTTCAATTTCCTGGAAAAGCTTGAGAAGGACTGGCAGTAGGTCCTCTTTAAATGTTTGGAAAAATTCGCTAGTGAATCCATTTGGACCTGGGCTTTTGTTTTTGGGAAGACTTTTGATGGGAAAAAGAAAATGGGAGGAATCAACCTCCCTAACTTCAAACTCTACTATAAAGCAGTAATAATTAAAACAGCAAGGTACTGGAACAAAGGCAGAGCTGCAGACCAATGAAACATGGTCGAATATACTGACATCTCCCCCCAAACATATGATCATCTAATCTTCAATAAGGGGGCAAGAAATGTGAAGTGGAGCAAGGAAAGCCTCTTTAACAAATTGTGCTGGCAAAACCGGACAGCTACATGCAAAAAAGTGGGCTCAGATCTGTCCCTAACACCAAGTACAAAAGTAAGATCAAAATGGATTAAAGACCTCAACATCAGACCGGATGCCATAAGGTACATTGAAAGCAAAGTTGGCAACACCCTCTATGACATTGAAGCTAATGGTATCTTCAAAGATGTCACGCCACTGGCCAAGCAAGTGAAAACAGAGATAGACAAAGGGGACTATCTTAAACTAAGAAGCTTCTGCACCTCAAAAGAAACAGTGACCAAAATACAAAGAAAGTCTACAGAATGGGAAAGGATATTCTCTGAATACACATCCAACAAGGGGTTGATATCAAGGATATACAAAATACTGGTTGAACTCCACAAGAAGAAAACAACCAACCCCATCAAAAAACGGGGTGACAAAATGAACAGAAACTTTCTCAAAGAAGAAATTCGAATGGCTAAAAGGCACATGAGAAAATTCTCTACATAATTAATCATCAGGCAGATGCAAATCAAAACCATAATGAGATATCATTTCACACCACACAGACTGGCCCACATCCAAAAGACCAAAAGCAACCAGTGTTGGCGCGGATGTCGCGAGAAAGGGACTCTCCTTCACTGCTGGTAGGAATGCCAACTGATTCAGCCCTTTTGGAAAACAGTATGGACGATCCTCAAAAAATTAGGAATTGATCTCTCATTTGACCCAGCAATACCACTCCTGGGAATATATCCCAGAGAGGCAAAAATGTATAGTCGAAGTGATATCTGCACTTGTTTGTTCATTGTAGCACTCTTTACAATAGCTAGAATCTGGAAAAAAACCTGAGTGCCCGAGAACAGATGACTGGTTAAAGAAACTTTGGTACATCTACACAATGGAGTACTATGCAGCTGTTAGAAAAGATGAAGTCCTGAAATTCATATACAAGTGGTACTACAAGGAAAATATCATGCTAAGCGAAATGAGTCAGAAAGAAAGGGACATACATAGAAATATTGCATTCATCTGGAGAACATAAAAGTAACAAAATAAGAGACTAACACCCCCAAGAATAGCCAAGATAAGTACCAGGAGGATTACTCCATGGCTTTAAGGACAGCCGCACATGCTAGGGGGAAAGGGCAGCTCAGATAGAGAAGGGAGCACCAAATAAAGGGTGTTGGGAGGTTCCTCTCAGGATGGGAAATGCGTGATGTGAGTAGACTATAGACCCAACAAGATTGCTACTCAATGTCTCTTTTACAAACCACAGCACTCAAAAGGAGAGAGATAACAAAAGGGAATGCCCTGCCACAGAGGTAGGATGGGATGGGGGGATTGGGGGTGGGAGGGATACTGGAACTGGTGGTAGTGGAGAATGGGCACTGGTGGAGGGATGGGTATTCGATCATTGTATAACTGAAACCCAAGCACAAAAATTTGTAAGTGTACAACTACCTCATGGTGTTTCACTAATAAAATTTAGAAAAAAAAAAAAACAAAATCATGGCTTTGTAAATCAGTAATTCTAGAGTCTATTAAAATACCCTCCTCCCACCCCACACCCCCAAAATCATCTGAGAGAGTGGAGCAGGTGATGAGTGTGGCATTCTCATCCTAGAATGCATACATCCAAAACACTGAGATAGCATATCTGCCATATTGGAGGACAGAGATTTTAGAAAAGCTCCATTCTGCTTTATGTGTGCGATTGCTTCAACTTTTTTATAGCTGTCATTCTGCTTGCTTTACAGAAAGCCCTTCTGTCACAGAATTGCTTGTATCTTTAAGCATTTCTGTGAATATATTCAAGGATATATTCAATGGAAATTAGGGAATTTTATCTCAAAAGCAGATTTGTTACTTATTTTTAATATTGTCAGTCTTATAAAATAATAAAATAGGTCATTATATGTTCACTTGAAAAGAGGCTCATTAAAGATGCTAAAGTCTCATAAGTATGTATAGCTGGATACAGAATATGAGAGGATTTCCCTCCTCTATTTGTAGATTTTCAGAAAAGTTGGAAAA
This sequence comes from Sorex fumeus, assembly GCF_029834395.1. NCBI lineage: Eukaryota > Metazoa > Chordata > Mammalia > Eulipotyphla > Soricidae > Sorex > Sorex fumeus. The sequence continues at coordinate 3,532,592 of NW_026606186.1, forward strand.
TACAGAGAATTTCCATATACCCTAAATGTTAACATTTTTGAGCACATTTACTTTTTCAAACTCTTCCTTTCTCCCCCCATTCCTCCCTTTTCTTCTCTCTCCTACCACTTCTTTTCTCATCCTTTTTCATTCATTTGAGAGAAGAGTGCAGGAATGTCTTTTTTTTTTTTAATTGAGTCACTGAAATACCACCAATTTTCCCAATTTCCCTCCCTCCACTCCCCTCCATCCCAGTAGGCATTTTTGTCTGTCTGTCTCTTTCTAGAAATGTCTTTTTATTCCTAAAATTTTTAAAAACATCCCTAAAATTTTGGGCCCATTACCAGACTCATTAATATTGGTAAATGGTCTACAGACTACTCAATTAATTTTGTGCAAAAGGAAAATATTCTGGTTCTGTATGTAGTCTTTTGTGACATTTGTCACTTTTAATTTGGTTTAAGTTCCTTAGTCTTTGTCTTGTATGAAGTTTACATTCTTTTGAAAAGTATGGAACAGTCATTTTATAGCACAGCTTATGATTTTAGTTTGGTGTTTCCTCGTGGAAAGAGGTTTTGCGCTTTGCCCAGAATACTACAGAAGTAGTCTTGTGTCCTCATCAGTGTGTCATGTTAGAGATTTTCACGTTCACGTACATGAATTTTTTAAATAAATGTTGTGCTATTAAGAAAATATTTTTCTTGATTTCTTAAAAAATACTCTTCTGTTGATATTAAAATATCTTAAGTAAAAATAAGTTATAGGGGCTGGAAAGATAGTATGGTTCTTGTCAACCTGGGTTCAATCTCCAGCACCAAATATGTCTCCCCATGCCCCATCGGGCTTTCCTGAGGGTGGAGTCCAGAGTAAGCCCTGAGCACTAGTGGGTATGGACCCAAAACAAGCAAAAACAAAACAGTATACACATAAGTTATAATCACTTTAGACAATTTAGAAAATGCATAAAATTATAGAGAAAATTAGTACTAGCTGATTTTCTTTCATTATGCAGATATTCTTATATGCTAAGATGATAGTTTATATGCACCAAGTGCTTTATATTTCTTATTTTCTACTCAACAAGTTTTTCTCATCATTAAGAATGTTTCATAAGTATTTGTAATAGTTCTATCCTGATATTTTGTTTTGGATATATTATAACTATTGCCATGAGTGTTGGGCCTTTGTTCAGCTTTCAGTGGTTTTTTTTGTTTGTTGTGGCTAACAAATAAATAATACCCAGTGATAAGCCTTTTATATATGTTGTGACTTTCCTAGATGGAGTTTTAGAAATGGGAATCCCAATTAGTCAAAAGCAGTGGATTCTTAGCTAAATGTCTCGTATTCAAATTGAGATCCAGTCTGTGCTTGGGTGCAAGGTTGAGGATACATGTAGTATGAAAACCAAGTAAGGCCTCGAGGAGTGGCAGTGGGGCTGTGGGCCTAGATACATCATTATCCTTGTAACCTGTCAGTTTGCTCTATCTCTAGTAATCTCTGAAAGCATTTCTCGTAACACTTGTGCAGACTTGAATATAATAAAATTTGATATTAACAATGAAAAATGGTATCACTCTCCTGTTCTTTGATACCTAGACGTACTTTTTGGAGAGCACTATAGAATATTGTTTATCTTAAAAGATAATCTATTCCCTATCTTTCCAGCAAAGACCTTGTGTTTTAACCCTAAGTACTCTGGTCACAGCAGAGTACTTAGTTTGTTAAGGCAGAGTACACACATATTTTCATGTGGGATAAGGCCTGTTTTTCTGTGAAGGCTGATGTAGCTGTCAATATAAGTGCCACAGATCAGCTGGATCACCTGTTGCTTCTACTCTGGAAGCAAAGCCATGACTTTTAACTTAGAGTAGTTTTGTGGCCTCCAAATGATAAACTGAAGTGAACTCTTATAGCATGAACCAAGAGGAAATTAGTCACCTTCTGAATGGATTCATTATGGCTCTTAAAGTATAGTTTACTGCCCATCATATAAATTCAGTTCTAAAAATATCATTTACTTAGTTTAAATTTTTACTCTCATATAGAAGCATTTTTTATGTTTTTATTTGGGGCCACAACTGACTTGCTCAAGAGGTTATTCCTGGCTCTCTGCATAGGGATCATTTCCTGCATGTCACCTTTTTAAACATTAAATTAGGTATACCTCTCTGACCTTAAAACACTAAAGCCAATGGATTTAATAAGTATTTTATTGTTACTTTAAGTGGTTGTTTGAGAGAGTGTGTGTGTGTTTGTGTGAGTGTGTGAAGCAAGATAGTTTTTATCAAAAATTACTTAGATGTGAAAGGAGAGAAAGAGGAGAGAACTTAGCTTCTCCAAAGTGGAAAAGGCACAGAGATACAGACATAGACAGACGAGCAAGATATGAAAAAGTGGCTTGCATTTAAAGAGCAAGCTACTTTAAATGTTATCAAAAGTCTTCATAATTTAAATATATAACTTATTAAATGAGTGTTTAATCATAAAAATATATAATTCCACTGGAGTTTGATTCTAGTAGATGTGATGATAGTGATGATGATGAGAGAAATGGTTGTCAGGCCTAAAATTGTAGAGTATGTCCCCACAAATAGTAAAGCAATCATGGGAAAAATAAGATGGGACACATCACCTGCCCCAACTTCAAACTCTACGACAAAGCCGTAGTAATTGAAACAGCTTGGTATTGGGATAAAGATAGACCCTCAGATCTATGAAACAGAGTTGAATATCCTGACACCAATCCCCAAATATATGATCACCTAATCTTTGATAAAGGAGCATGAAATATGAAGTGGAACAAGGAACGCCTCTTTAACAAGTGGTGCTGGGAAAACTCCATGCAAAAAATGAACTCAGACCTCTTTCTAATGCCATGCACAAAAGTCATCAAAATGGATTAAAGACCTCAGTGTCAGACCTGAATCCATAAGGTACATGGAGGAAAATATGAGAAGAATTTCTCATGACATTGATGCTAAAGACATCTTCAAAGATGAAACACCACTGACCAAGCAAGTGGAAGCAAAGGTAAACAAAGGGGACTGCATTAAACTAAGAAGCTCCTGCACCTCAAAAGAAATGATGTGCCAAAATTCAAATATATCCCAGAAGCTTTCTCAAGGAAGAAATACAAATGGCCAAAAGGCACATAAAGAAATACTCCATATCACTAATTATCAGGGAGATGCAAATCAAAACAATAATGAGATATCATTTCATACCACAGAGACTGGCACACATCCGAAAGAACAAGGACAACCAGTGCTGGCATGGATTCAGGAAGAAAGACTCTCCTTCATTGTTGGTGGGAATGCTAACTAGTCCGCCTTTTTGGAAAACAATATTGTTATTCCTCAAAGACCTAGAAATTGAGCTTCCATGTGACTCAGCAATACCACTTCTGGGAATACACCCCAGGAGCCAAAAAACACACTGCAGAAAAGCCACCTGCTTTTCTCTGTTTATTGCAGCACTGTTCATAATAGCCAGAGTCTGGAAAAAAACTGAGTGCCTGAGAACAGGTGACTGGATAAAGAAACTATGGTATATCTACAAATGGAATAATAGTGCACAGCCACCAGGAAAAATGAAGTTATAAAATTCATGTATAAATGGATGGACATGAAGAGTATCATGCTGAGTGAAATGAGTCAGAGGAAGAAGGACAGACATACAATGATTGGACTCATTTGTGGAATATAAAAACACATAGTATGAGACTAATACTGAAGGATAGTAGAAATAAGAGCCAAGAGGAATGTTCCACAGTTGGAAGCTTGCCACAAGTGGTGGCTGGGGGAGGGCAGCTAAGATAGAGAAGGAACCGCTGTGACAAGGACAGTCGGAAATGATCACGCTGGGCAAGAACTGAGTGCTAAAGTAAAGGGGAAGCAATAACTTTTCCATACCTGTATTGCAAACCATAATGCCAAGAAGAAAGGGAAGGAGAGAGAGAGACAGACAGAGAAGTGCCTGACAGAGGCAAGTTGTGGGAAGGGGAGGGCGGGAGGGAAATGGGGGACATTAGTGGTGAGAAATGTACACTGGTGAAGGCACGGGTAATGGAACATTGTATGACCCAATCATGAACAACTTTGTTACTGTGTTTCTCAGCGTGATTCAGTAAGGAAATAAAACAGTGTAAGAATGGGGCTGGGCCATAGTTGGGAGCGTGTCTTGTGAGCCGGGGGAGAAGGCAGCTGGAATAGAGAAGGGATCACTTAAGAAAGTGATAGTTGGAGGGATTGGTTGGGTTGGAAGATGTGTGCTGAAAGTAGATAAAGGACCAAATATGGAAACCTCTCAGTATCTGTATTGCAAACCATAATGCCCAAAAGTAGAGAGAGAGTATGGGGGAAATTGTCTGCCATGGAGGCAGGGGGAGGGTGGGAAAAAGTGGGTATACTGGTGACATTGGTGGTGGAGAATGTGCACTGGTGGAGGGATGGGTGTTTGATCATTGTTTGATTGAAACTCAAACATGAAAGCTTTGTAACTATCTCACGGTGATTCAATAAAAAAAAAGAAGAGAAGAAAAAAATACTGACATGCTAAGTTGTGATTAATAGAAATGCTATTGTGAGATCTCTGAAAAAATAACAATGTGATACAAAATATCTGTGATTTCTGTCAGTAATAAAGAGTGGGTACTGATAAAAAAAAAAACAATGGAGCTGGAGTGATAGTATAGCGGGTAGGGTGCTTCCCTTGTACACGGCCGACCTGGGTTTGATTCTCAGCATCCCGTATGGTCCCCCGAGCACTGCCAGGAGTAACCCCTATGCATTGCCGGGTGTGACCCAAAAAGAAGAAAAAAAAACAGTATAGGAAGCACAATGCAGATTTAAAAAAAAAATGTATCATGTTTGACTGGGAAAATCCACATCTTGACTAATGCACGTGGTTATGTATCTGCAAGACAGGATAAATGAAGATATCCACAAAAAGAAATAAGCCGGTCTTTTGACTTGGAATAAGAAAAATGAGAGAGGCAAGGTTTCTAATAGTATTAGTGTAGAGATGAGCTAGGACTGGGAAGTTGTACAGAGCCTCACAGTTCAGCTCAAATGGGTCTCTGGAACATTGGAGTCACTGTGTAAGTGCAGTGAAAATGTTCTGTGGAAAGGGCAAGGTGCTGTCTTTGCCCCTCTGTGTGATCTGGATGTGGTGACCAATTTTTTGACTGAGGGACAAGGAGAATACCTTATGGATTTTATATATGTTTGGGTGTTTTCTATTCAAAGATAACTTTTTCAGAACAGGCAGTGAAGAGAAACCAAAAAAGGTCTGAGGAAAATTAGCGGTGGGCAGTGTCAAATGACTAATCCAGATCAAATGACTGAGATGTAAAACGTACAAACAAAAATTTGACAGCCAAGAGGCTTTCTTCATCTGTCCCTGGAAGTTTATGTGGAGTAGTGGTGGTAGAAGTTGGAGTGACTTAGGTTAGTGTTTTCAGCCCTAAATGTGACTCTTTGTTGTTTGTTTGTAGACCGGGGTCATGGTTTGAAATGTAACCACTATGCCTATAGAAACATTGCACATTTAAATTCTAGTCTTTTTCTAATCTCATTTTGTAAAGTGCCACACATCACAGAGAAAGGGATAAATTAGCATAAGCCACTTAAGACCTGCTACTTAAGTCTATGAACTTAAGCAAGTTGTCTGCTTCTTTTATCCCTCACTGTCCTTGTCTTAGGCACAGACTTGTTCATGAGAATTAAATTACACTTTGTAAAGTAGTCATTGCTATGGGGAGGATGTGATAAAATTGACAGCTTGTTACTCAAGCTACTATTTTTCCAGTATACTATAGCCACAATATTCTCGAATTTTTTTTTCCTGAAAAAAATCTCAGCCCTTCAATCCCACTTACCACTTATTACATCCATCTATTCCTAGACCATTAGACAGGTTTGATCGAGAGAGACCACTGAGAGCACGTGGTGGCCTGAGAGGAGGCATTCGAAGCAGAGGAAGAGGGGGTCCTGGAAACAGAGCTTTTGATGCCTTCGACCAGAGAGGGAAACGAGAGTTCGAAAGATATGGTGGGAGTGATAAGACGTAAGTTTCTTTGCAAATACTGTTTTTACTTAATATCTTATAGTATGTTTATGAATCTTTTTATGTTCCAGTTGACTTTAGGTTAGTGGCTATTATTCCTGAGAAAGATGAGGCCAGGGCAGCTTTTATCATCAACTTTTCTTACTGGAGAGCAACTTCCAGTTCAAGGGTATATTCTTTCTTTCTCTAGAGTCAGCAGAACCGAAGACAACATGGGGGGATGTGGAGTTCGCACTTGGGGATTGGGTAAAGAAACCAGGTATTGTATAAACATGTGCTCTCTTATAAATTACAGTTATATTTGTGCTGCTTTTAAAATTCTACAGTTTCTACCATAAAGAGTTGTGACAAATGATTGTATATTTTTAATGCCTGCGTATTTTCATGTGCCTCAGAATGCTTTTTAAATTCCTAGATGTTGCATATTTTCTGTGACTTTTCAAAGTGTTTGTATACATTATATCTTGGTTTTATGAAATCAAAATTATAGCTCAGTGAAAAATTTCACCTGAGGCTTATCTGAGATACCATAAAGCCTTTATGCGGTCCAAACTAGTTGTTTATTTCTTTTTCCCGCTTTTTGGGTCACACCCAGCGATGTACAGAGGTTACTCCTGGCTCTGCACTCAGGAATCACCCCTGGAAGTGCTCAGGGGACCATATAGGATGCTGGGAATCAAACCCGGGTTGACCACGTGCAAGGCAAATGCCCTACCCGCCGTGCTATTGCTCCAACCCTGGTCCAAACTAGTTTTAATACTTAGAAGAGATACTTGGTTCTGCTGAATGTCATTGTATGGCTGCAGAGGCAATATCTTCTTGGTGTCTGCAAAGAAATAAGTAGAAATAAGCAGGGAATGCAGGCAAGAAGTGGATCCCCCTCAATGAAGTGTCATAGGGCAAGTATTTCACAAGTTGGAAAACCCGAAAGGGATGCAGACTTCTGACTTTACTTTGAAGAATAAACTTTGTTTTTGTTTTTAAGATATATGTTCAAAAAATAAATTAAATATACTAATATTGCACAGCTGTGCTGTTATTGAAAGGAAATGTGTTGAAATTTCCTAAATCCTAGGACACACAACACACACTTCCCCTTCTGAATAATCTAATTTACTCTATTATCTAGACCACTCCATTGTCTTTCGATTTTTAACCTAAAATCAATTTGGATCTAGTTTACTACATACCCTAAGGGGAGGTCAGTTTACTGTACTATCTCTCCAGCCTCAATAATTGAAATTTCTAAATTAAATCTTTTCAGTTTTAATTGAACTTTTTTTTTTCTTTTTGGATGACACCAAGCAATGCTCAGGGGTTACTCCTCCTGGTGGTGCTTGGGGGACCATATGGGATGCCGGGGATTGAACTCAGGTTGGCTGCATGAAAGGCAAACGCCCTATCCACTTTGCTATCATTCTGGCCCCTAATTGAACTTTCAGTAGCATGAAAACTGTATAGTGCAGTGGAATTATGTGCCAGCCTGGATAAATGAGAGTAGAGGTGAGTCAAACACAGGGTGTTGTGCATCTGTCCGCTGAGGCTCAGTGCCCCACACTATGTTGAAGGTGCAAAGAATTTGCTGCAGTTTAGTTTTCCTTCTTGAAGATGTTGATAGTAAAGCCAACAATGAACCAAACAATGAAAGTGGTGTGACTGAACTATTTCACACACTGTTAGAGTTTTTTTCAGTTTGACGGTGTCTGCTGAAAATAGAATTTCTCCCTCTGCAATAATGAAAAAGTATATCAGATAAATCTGTTACCATTTTGAATACTCACAAAAGGAATTTTCAATACCATCTCCTTCCAATATTCATTGTGAAGAGGAAGATATTTGATGTAGAAATCAGGTAATATTTGGTTAAAATATGTTCATTATCAGAAATTTGGTTAAGTATGAAATCTTATCGAATTTGAACTAAAAATCCTTGAGATATTTAGTGTTATTTTGTGGGACATGATATGTTCAAAAAGATATTTTATACATTTAGTATAATTGAAGTCAGGAAATAGAAGCCATCAAATGATGTCTTTCTCCTAATCAATCCAATATTGATGATTTACTTTCTACAGAATTACAAAATTTGCCGAAATAAGTTGTTGATTTTGAAAATTATTTGGCATTTTGGTTATGTTGTTCTACATCAATTTAGAACATCAATTTTAGGTTTAATCTATAAGCATAAAATTCTGTACAGGCAGGATATCTGTGATATTTTCTTTAAAAATTGGTTGTACTGAAAAGTAAATGCTAGATGATCTTGTGTTTGCTTTGACAACACAGACTAAAATTGGAACATTACATAGAAGGTTAGTATGGACTCTGTGCAAGGATGATGTACATTTTTGAAGCATTCAGTATATTTTTTTAAGGTGCTAGATGATAGTGCTAATAAACCTGGTTTTTGTTTTGTTTTGTTTTGTTTTTTTGGTTACACCCAGTGATGCTCAGGCTATATCTGGCTCTGCACTCAGGAAAGACCCCCTGGCGGTGCTTGGGACCATTTGGGATTTTGGGGATCGAACCCAGACAGCCACATGTAAGGCAAATGCCTTCCCTGCTGAACTGTCACTCCAGCCCCAAGTAAACCTGTTTTTCCATCCCCTTGGTTTATTTTGTAGCTAACAGAATACAGTGAAGGTTGGACCAATTCAGTGCTGTTTTAGATGCTAGACTTGGGGTTCCTTGTTGCTAAAAATTGTTGTGACCCCCTCCATAGGGGCCTGTGTGCTCTGCCCACAGTGGTCTCTCAATCACAGCATGTGGTCACTTGATTTAGGATCTCTTATAAAAGCAAAATATCCAGATTTTATGCTGAAAACTGCATTTAAACAATTGGTTATAGACCTGAGAAATAGTACCACAGATCGTGCACTTATCTTGCATGCAGTTGACCCAGATTTAATCCCTGCCACTATATACAGTTCTGCAAGCCAGCTGTGACCCCCCAAACCCATAAAATTAAAATTAATAATTGGTTACAGTAAGTTTTAGTTGAAAATTTAAAAACTTATTGTAAATAATCTGTTTCATAGTTCAACTTACATTTGCTTTTTATTAAAATGGTGAGGGCCAAAGCAATAATACAGCAGGTAGGGCATTTGCTTTGCATGCAGCTAGCCGGGTATGCATGGTTTGATCTCTGATATCGCATATGGTTCACCAAGCACCACCCCAGGAGTAATTCCTGATAGCAGAGCCAGAAGTAACCCCTGAGCATTACCAGGTGTTACCCAAAAAGCAGAAAAGAAAAAAAAACAGTTGATATTTTTTGAGTAGCTATATTTATACTAATTTTAGCATTTTTTGCACTTATTTCATTTTTTGTATTATCTTCTTTTTAACACCATTTCCTAAGTTTGATATGATGTCTATTCTATAGTAAATATAATATATATCAGGTACTATACTATATATACTATGTTAAATATGTAACATGTAATGTTACACATACTATTTATATACTGTATAACAAACTATGTTATATCTGCTATGCTATAATTTAACATAGAGATGGCAAATTTGTATGGCCCTATTTATATTTGGATTTCCCTAGAATATTAAGAGTTTTGAATATTATCTGGTCCTTTACCCAGAGCGGGCCCAGTAACGTCTCCATTGGAGACTTTGTTGTTACTGTGTCTGGCATATCGAATACTCTTGGTAGCTTGCCGGGCTCTCCGAGAGGGGCGGAGGAATCGAACTCGGGTCGGCCATGTTGGCCGCTTGTAAGGCGAATGCCCTACCCAAGCAGGTAGGGCGTCTGCCTTGCACGCAGTCAACATGGCCGACCCGAGTTCGATTCCTCCGCCCCTCTCGGAGAGCCCGGCAAGCTACCGAGAGTATTCGATATGCCAGACACAGTAACAACAAAGTCTCCAATGGAGACGTTACTGGGCCCGCTCGAGCAAATCGACGATCAACGGGAGGGCCTTTACTTACTTTACCTTTACCCAGAGAACTTTGTATAATTTTTGGAAATAATTTACATAGGTTGACAGCTAAGAGCATATTTCTCTTTTTCATTTGGATGTGGTTACCTGTATATGTATATAATTCCTTGAGGATGTTGAAAGAAAAAGGGTGTTGAAAGTATTTGCTTTTATTCTGAACGAGTGAAGGCGCTGGTATGAATACACTTGCATGACTCAGATTGTTCTCTGCCTTTCAGCGATGCAGAGCCCCTGGTGCCAATGGAAGAGGCTACAGTGACAGAGACCGCAGGCTCTCCAGAGCAGGAGTCTCCAGCCAAGTGCGTGTTTCTTCTTTTTCCCCCTGAACTTTATTTACACTGTGGTTTACAAAGTCATTCCTGATGATTCGTTACAGGCATTCAGTGTTCCAGCACCAGTCCCAGCACCACCACGTCACTGCCCCACCACCATCGCTTCCTTTTTGCCTAGCACCTCTCAAGCCTGCCCCTCATGGCAGGCCCACAGTAATTTATTTTATATTTCTTGTTACCCATAAATGGCTAACAATGATCAAAAAGTATCTCCTTAGACTTGGGGCTGGAGCGATAGCACGGCGGGGAGGGTGTTTGCCTTGCATGCGGCCGACCGGGTTGATTCCCAGCATCTCATATGGTCCCCCGAGCACCGCCAGGAGTAATTCCTGAGTGCAGAGCCAGGGGTAACCCCTGTGTATCACTGGACATGACCCAAAAAGCAAAAACAAACAAACAAAAAAACAAAATTTTCTTAGAAGAAAATTTGTGAAAATTGTTGTAGCTCACTATGTGGATATTAAGTTGGTTCATGGGCCTGAGTGTTTCATTTTTTTCTATTGGGTTGTTACTTGTTTTCTTCAGGATTTCTCAGATCAGGAAGTCCAATCTTTGCCATAGCACAGAACGTGAATTTTCTTAATTTACTAATGAGTAATAAACTAATAGTTCAAGTAATCTATAAATGATAATAGTTATTGAGCCCAACCATGTATTCAGTTCTATGCCCACACATTTTCCTGTCACCAGCCTGTCCTGTAACTTGGATCTCCTCAGGATCTAGTCTCTGCTCCATTTAGTCCGTCCTCCCTCCTTTATTCAGGGAGCACTTGAAGCATCAAGCACGTCTATCAAGGCTTAAGTACCCTCCCTTTTGACCTCGTGTTGTATTCTGCTAGCACCACCCACATGTAAGACCCACAGGCCGAGCATTGCAATAAATTCTTAATAACCAGCATTCTGGAATGAACCCTTAGCACCTCCCATCAACCCTGATTTTTCAGACTCCATTTTTCCCACCCTCTGCATTAACTGGTTCAGTATTTTATTTTCTTTTTGGGTCACACCCAACTATGCACAGGGGTTACTCCTGACTCTGCACTCAGGAATTACTCCTGGCGGTGCTGGGGGACCATATGGGATGCTGGAAGTCGAACCCGGGTCAGCCGCATGTAAGGAAAACACCCTACCCGCTGTGCCATTGCTCCAGCCCTGACTGGTTCAGTCTTGCTTCTCACCTAAACGTGGTCGCTGCCTGCCACTTCACCCTTTTCTAGCCTTTATCCACTCCTGCATCCCACTTGGCGTTTTGGGTTTTTGTCCTCTACGTCAGAGAGGAGAGAGGAGCCGTCATATTTGACTCTGTGCAGCAGAGTTGGATGCAGAAACCAAGACAGGTGCAGTAGCTGGCCTCGACAGCCCCATGTAGTAGGTGGCCTTGCCTTTTATTAATAACAGCCTTCATTTCCCTTCTCCCTCCCATAACGTGCACCATTCCCCATGAGTTCATAACGAGAACAAAGGATGAACTGTCGGTGCAGCTGTGGGCATTGGGAGGGGGACAGTGAATAAGCAGTGGTCTTGAGACTTGGGAAGGCCATGTGCTCTTCTGTTTTTTTGTTTTGGTGGGCTGGGGGCACACCCAATGGTACTCAGGGCTTACTTCTGGCTCTGCACTCAAGGATAATTCCTAGTGAGGCTTACCGGACCATATGGAGTGCCAGGAATTGAATTCAGGTCTCCCGTGTGCAAGGCAAAAGTTCTACCTGCTACACTATCACTTCAGCCCCAGCACTGCTCTTGGCAAGACTCTCCCTGCCAGGCTGTGCTGCAACCCCCATGAGTAAGTCTGTACTTTCCTTAGCAGGATGTTTCCTGCTTAAGTCTGAGCTCTCCCTGGCAGGACATAAATTTGCGTAAACCTCAACTTTTCTTAGCAGAACATTTCTTGCTAGGCTACACATTTGCAGCTCTTTTGTCCTTGACCTATGTTTGGCTTACCCAGGATATTTCCCAAATCTTAGGGCCTGCATGTACAGGGCAATTTCCCACACATCATCATCTTCTACTACCAAAGGTGACCCTACTGTGCCCACCTCTTACCTCTTGTAGGAAATTGGAGGCACTGTTTTCCCTTCACTGCTACAGAGTTTGCTAATTTCACAGGAGCCTGATGCGTGGTGCTTTCCCTTTAGGTATGTTCACCTCCTTCCCCCCAACTCATGTTTTCCAATCAGTACTAAACATCTTATGCCTGTGTGAACCACTGTGGCTTAAATAACACAAAAGAATAAGCCAGCATCTCTCACTGCTTTCCCTCATACCTCCCTCCTCCCACCCACCATTCCCAGAGCCCTTTTCAGACTTGTGCACACTCCCCCCTTCCTCCCCTTTCTTCAGCGTCACTCCACATCTGCCTCTGCCCTTTGTGTCCTTCTGAAGTGTCCACCCTATGGCTGCAGGTGTTTCTGTCTGTGTCTTTGTTGACCTCTTGGAGTCTATGCCTCGGCACTCAGGTGCCCCTGGGGCCGTTCCTGCAGACACTCAGCCAGCAGAGTCAGATGGGCTCTGACTCCCAACTGGACCACTGATCCCTGAGCTCTTTCTCCAGCCTCACATTTGACTTAGTTGATTATTTTTCTATTGTATAGAGAAGGAAGGTGGGGGAGAGAGGGAGAAGATGAAGAGAGAGAGAAGAATTCACATTCTCTTGGACATTCTGAAAACTCCCCATGCTCAGGAGGTTAAGGACTAGGGTTCACAAGCCCTCAGGTCTCATTCAGTTTCCGTCTTGTGGGATAGCTTTACTTCCATCTTGTTGCCAAGTCAGAAACCGAGGTGTCAGCCTTGAGACTTTATTCTTTATCCCCTCTCTTTCCGGTCCCTTTTCTGACCCTTTTTTGGGCCTACGTGGCCCTGAGGATCTCGCCCCTGCTCCCAGTCCTTCTCGGGATCCAGCATGTTTGAATTTACAAACATACTTTCCTCTTACTTGCCACAGAGCTTTTACAAGTGCTATTTCCTTGCATCTCTATCCCTCTCCTTCAACTCCCCTCACCTTGGGTCTACTTACTCATCCAATTCTGCCAATAAGCAGGGTATTGTTAAGAGCACAATCTTTGGAGTGCGTTGTAGTGGGTTCAAATCTCAGCTCCCACTTACTAGCTTGGGTGGGTTAACTGACATCTGTGGCTCACTTTTTTAATCTGTAAAATGGGAGCATCAGAAGTTGGCGTATATAATAAGATTTATTGTGTCTGTCTCATACAATGGCTTATGTGGTTAGTGCTCTATGATTGTTGCTGTTACTTTACTTTGCGCATTAATGCTATAAAGATTGTAAAAGCTGTTAATTACTACTCAAAATTAAGAAATGTATTTAACAGTTAATATGAATATTTAGGTAGTGAATTAACTGATAAAATAGATTAGTAGTATATGTGAATGTTGAGAAAGTGAATTAACTAGAAAACTTCAGGGAGAACTTTGTGAGCTAATGAATATATAATTCAGGTTGAATAATAGGAAATTACAGCAAAATTCCAAGGAATAAAATTGACTTTGGTATAGTCGAGTATCCATCCTATTTGACAAATTAATCTGTTACTGTGAACAACAAAATAGTGATTTATGGTGATCTCACAATTCCCAGCACCCCAGCTGAGCTGGCCAGCCCACCCTCGCGTCTGCAGACAGTGGGCAGGACAGCAGGGAGCTGCCCAGGGGATGGCCACAGGGGAGGGCTCATGGTCAGCCATACTGAGTTGTTGTTCCCACACTGCTTTACCAAACTTTAAATTTACTAAACTAGTAGTAGGATAGTTATTTTGTATCATTTCAAAATCAGTTTTGTATCTGAGTGCTGCACTTGAGGATGGTGTCAGATACTCACACACTTGGCACTGCACCTGTTGGTGTGGAACACTGTGGTGAGTCACATTGGTCTGTCCCTACGGAGCTCCACAGCACATACACCTTCAGCCGGGACATGCAGTCTGTGCTTTCTTTTTTCCATCCTTCATCTATCCTCCTGCCCTCTCTCCTCCTTTTCACCGTCATTAGGCAGGCAGTCACTCTCATTCCCTTTTCTCCCAGTAGTCTGCTTTGTTTCTCTGAATTTCCCCTTTCTGTATATGGGAACATAGTTAGATTCATATGTAAACTTCATATGCCGTTTATTTTGCTTAACATATATTTAACTCATTTTTTAAGTAAAAAATGTTTTAGTTGTGATTCCCTCATGTCCTCCGTATTTCAGTGATCGGGTGGGTGTGGGGGTTTCGTGTGCCTGGACTTGGTGCTTGCGCATTTCTAACTGTTGTTTTCACTCTGGCTTGCACAGTGGTTGTGGTCAGATACCCATGACCACACTGCTCACCACAGCGGCCATTCCTTTGTGATGCTTACCCTGACGCTTGTTTGGGACCTCATTCTGCCTGAGGCGTAGTTATGGCTGTCATTCTCCTCCCAGCTTGCAACAGGGCTCACACGTGTGCTTCTGGACTCTGCGCTTTTAGCAGCTGCATCCACATGCCCTGAGTGTAGAGCATCCTGCAGATTCAGAAGCATAGATGGTAACTTTACTTGGGCATGTGCCAAGAGTGAAGTGACTAGATCAGACGGTAACAGTTTGCTTTTATTCCCTCTCTGCTTCTGGAGCTCAAACCCAGGGCCTCACATGTAACAGGTTTCTGTGCTGTCCAAAATGTTTGAATTCCTGAGGGCCTCTGCCAAACTTTTTGCATTCTCTTCAACAGTGTATTTTTTTATTCTTTTTTAAAAGGATATTACATTAAATTTTATTTTATACTTGGATCTCATGGTAATAGTCATCTTACCTGTCAATAAAACTTTAAAACAATTCTTTATTAATGCTTGAGCGGGCACGAGGAATGTCTCCATTGTGAGACTTGTTACTGTTTTTGGCATATCGAATACGTCATGGGGAGCTTTCCAGGCTTTGCCATGTGATCGAGATACTCGGTAGCTCCCAGAGGGGTGAAGGAATTGAACCCGGGTTGGCCCAGGTCGGCTGCGTGCAAGGCAAACGCCCTACCCGCTTGGAATTTGCGTGGAATAGGTAAGGCTTATAAATGTAAATTTCCCCCCTACACTTTATATAAACTCTGTATGTACCTTATGGTGTTTCACTAATTAAAATTTAAAAAAAAACCCTCTGTGGTTTGCAAGTTGTTGATGTTTGCAAGTTGTTGATGATGATTTGTTACAAGCATTCAGTATTTCAACACCAATTCCATTACCGTAACATCTTCCCTCCACCATTGTCTCCAATTTCCCCAACCATCCCTTAAGCCTGCCCCATAGCAGACCCTCAATAATTTATATTGTTTATCAATAATTTTGCTAGCAGAATGATCAAAAAATGTTTCCTTAGACGAAAACTAGTGTAAATTGTTGCGTCTCATCATGGAGACACGAAGTGAGATTATTAACATGTTGTAGTAACATTAAGGCTCTGTATTCATGTTTTGTTAATCGAGATTGATTGCCTTCTGCGTTACATCCTATCCAATCTGGTGTGCTACTACTGATTTATCAGTGTTGTAGAGATTGAAATGTTGCCTGGTTGCATTTGCATCCATGTGCTCCAAGAAGTCCAAAACTTTTAAGGGGGTGGTACAAGTGGAGTTAAATTTTTAACTGGGGGATGGATTTGGAGTATGGCCAAGACTTCCTGGGCTTCTGGAACTACTGAGAGTTGTGGGATGATAGCCAATCCTGACTCTGAGAAAAGCCTGAAGATCTCAGTCACAAAACCCACATACATGAATTTTTCAGCAGATTAATTTTCTGGGTGAAGCCCAGTCTGGAGACCGTGGAGTCTGGCCAGGGGCATGGTGGTGATTTTGTGGAGTGTGGGAGCAAGTGGCTGCAAGACTCTGTTTGGGTGGACACTGGACTGATCTGCCCTGATGCCCTGGATGTCTCAGCCATACACAAGTGTCTGGAGAAATTTTTCTGGCTTGTTTATCAATTTCAAGATTTGTCTTTTATTCTAACTATCCTAGTGAGTGTTGTAACTCATTGTAATGTTAATTTGCATTTTCCTCAAGGCTGATGATATTGACCATTTTATTGCATGTTTCCTTGCTTTGGCAGAGTGTTTATTCAGAGCCTTTCCTATTTTTTTTTTTTTTTTTGCTTTTTGGGTCACACCCGGCGATGCTCAGGGGTTACTCCTGGCTCATGCACTCAGGAATTGCCCCTGGCGGTGCTCAGGGGACCATATGGGGTGCTGGGAATTGAACCTGTGTCGGTCATGTTGGCTGCGTGCAAGGCAAACGCCCTACCCGCTGTGCTATTGCTCCAGCCCCGCCTTTCCTATTTTTTATTTGGGTCATTTATTTATGGTTATAATGGAACTGTCATTCTAGATATAAATTCCTTATCATACATCTGATTTATAAATATTTTCAGCCCTTTTATGGGGTATCTTTTTTGCAGCACAAAATTCTCCAATTTAAAGGATGTTCATAAAAGTACGTATTTGTGAACCAGGGTCATGTAACCTCTGTTCATGCTTTTCTAGATTTGGTTTGTCTCAGGAGCTCCTCCAGTTTCCTCTATGACCATCTCATTTTGTGCCTGAGACCGTCTGGAATGGGTGCCTGGAAATGTCATGGGAGGATGATGGTCCCATTTTTAGAAACTGCTTTGAGCATAGGAACTATCTTCACTTAATAATGATAATATAAAATGTGAAAACAAAATAAAGAAGATTTTGGCTCAAAGATTTTCTTCATGTTCTTAATGGGGCCACTCCCAGCAGTTCTCTGTGGCCCTAGGACCATTCCTGATGTAGTGCTCAGCCTAGACTTGTAGGCTTGACAGTTCCGTTCTTGGGCCTGGCTGTGTTTAGGGCTATGCCCAGCCATGCTCAGGAAGCCATCTAAGTGGCGGGAGCAAGCTCACTGGCTAAATGTTTAGCCTCTCATCCTAGTCCCTCAAATAGTTCCTTGCTCTTATTAGATTTGAGATTCAGCGCCATGAAAATATGTTAAGCTGACGGATGTGGCTTTTACTTGAAAATGCAGGTATTTCGAACCCATTCATAAATGAGTCTTTATACTTCTTTATAGAGTTCCTGAATTGGAAGTAGAAGAAACTCAAGTTCAAGAGATGACCTTAGATGAATGGAAAAATCTTCAAGAACAGACCAGACCAAAGCCTGAGTTTAACATTCGGAAACCTGAGTCCACCGTCCCTTCCAAAGCAGTGGTGATACACAAGTCCAAATACAGAGATGATGTGAGTATGATATTTTGAATCTAGAGGTACCCTTTGATGTCACCTTATTAGAATTGAAATGGGTATTTCTATTTCTGTTTTGAAAATAGAACATCAGTAGTTGGCATTCTAGTTCCTACCTAAGAGTAATCCAAGGTGACATTTGCTAGTTTTTACTGTGAAATTTTTCATTAAGAAAAGGGATTGAAACTTGACCTGTTGATAATTAAATATAAGGTAGTTGTAGTAACAGTACATTTGCTGAGACAGTTAAAATACTGCATGTTAATTGTACTTTATTTTTTGTCTTTAAAATGAGGTGCAGGGGCTGGAGAAATAGTACAGCAGGTAGGACATGTGGCTGACCCCCAGTTAAATCCTGAGCATCCCATGTGGTTCCCTGAGCACCACCAGGAGTAATGCCTGAGAGCAGAGCCAGGAATAACTCCTGAGCATCAACGGGTGTAACCCCAAAACAAAACAAAACAGACCAAAAATCAGAATATTTCCACAACAATGCCATTTCAAAGGAAAACTGCTCTGCATTTGAGTTTTGAGACATGATAAGATTTCCTTCTGCTCTAATTCTTAGTAAGAGCATGCTATACTGTGTGGGGTTCTGCTCTCACGGCAGCAATTCCATGTACTCTGCCTTATCATCAAACTCAGAAGGCACAGCACAAGCGAACCTGGCAGTGTGACTGGGTTCTGCTCCAGTCACCAACTGTCCTGTCGAACTGTTCTCAGCCTCACTCTTGTGAGGGCCTGATGTTCAGCTCTTTGTTGCAGACCTCAGCTTTGAACGTAGCAGTCAGCATATATTGATAATCAGAAAATGCAGATTGTGATTAAATGATACGTTTATCTTTAAGGGTACACTGAAATATTCTAATTTTCAAATTTTAAATGTGCAGCATGAGATAACAGATATTTCTCTCTAGGATGCCAATTTGTTTGTTGTTGGTAATGAGCAATTTTTTTCCCTCTGATATTATTGATTTTCCATTTCAAATCCAGGAATTTTATATCACATAGATTTGTTTGTGTTCCCATTGATACTTGTATTGTATTTGAGTGAATACTTTTGGTGGTGGACTTTGGGCCACACCTGATATGCTTGGGGGTTACTTCCAAAGTTGCTTGGGAGAAGCTTGCAATGCTGGAGATTGAATCCAGGTCTCCTCAATGCAAAACCTGTCCTCTAGTTCAACAAGTAATTTCATTTAAGAATTATTTATGTCAAAGGATCCTCTTTTCTTTTCACCATCCCAAGCTCTTAGAACCCTTAACTAGTAAGTTTTAAACTATTTTTGTCATTTGTTCTCTAAGAAACTATTTTTTGGGGCCAAACCTAGGGGTCTCAGGGCTTTCACCTGGCTCTCATCTCAGGGATCACTTCTTGTAGTGCTTTTCAGACCACAGGGGTGCCAGGGATCAAACCTGGGTCAGCCACATAGCAAGGCAAGAGCTCCCTGCTCAGTGGACTGTCTCACTGGCCTGTGTTTGCCAAGAAATTCCTGTGAGGTATTTTCACAAGCCCATTAGCTGTTTCCTATCTACTTTCATTTTGTTCTGGGGTATTAAAAATAAAGCTTTGCCTAAAACATAGGCAGCATTTGCATGTGAAACATACTTCTGACATTTTTGGTAAAAATAGAAGCCATTCTTCCTCTGTCAACACCAAATCCATACCCCTATCTCCCGAGAGGCTTCCTGGAATATTTGAATCAGCTGGGTTAATTGAGTCATCAAGTTTGGTGTCAGTGAACCACACAGCGTTAGTTCCTGTTAATCTTATCACACTGAAGATTTTAGTCAGAAATTTTTCTTAGAACAGCAAAAGCCAAATTATGCATTCACTGATTTACTTTTCTCAGGGTGCCCTAAGAGGCAAAAGTGTTCTTTACATCCAAAGGCAAACAATCACGTTTATTTGAGAAGTTCAGACCCGACTTGGTGAAATGTGCTGTGCTCTTTGAACGCTCATTGCTCAGCGGAAATTTGACTGCACAAAGTGGGATGTGGCTGTTGCCTCCAGAGATGACATGCTGGGAGCCCATTCCTCCCTCCACACAGCGTAGTTCCCCATAACCAGTTCCAGTGTGCCCAAGTCCTGTCCTTCACCTCTCTAACTTGAATTCACTGAACTAAGACGTGTGTGTGTGTGTGTGTGTGTGTGTGTGTGTGTGTGTGTGTTGAACCCAGGCCTCATATATTCACTACCACTGAGTCATATCCCCAGTTTTTACACTTTATTTTAATCTGAAATTTTAAAGCAAGCACTAATGTTAAACTTGAAGCCTGTAATAAATATCTGGCCAGAAGAGGCTGATGTACAGATTTGGGGAATTCTTCATATTACATATATTATTCCGAGATCAATGGCATTGTTTCTGTAAGTCGCTTTCATTTAAAAGTGAAGGCTTAGTTTCATCCAATATTATGAAATAAAGCCAAATCTACTTGTTTAATAAATATTTAATAAATTATAGTGAAATGTCCTTAAACACTAGATGATTTTATTCATATGTGGAACACAGAAAACAAACATACAAACTTCAACGAAATAAATCAGAAATACATGTTTAGGCTTAGACTATAAATTTTTGTTTTCTTTTTTGGTTTTGATTCACACCAGGCTGTGCTTAGGGCTTACTCCTGGCTCTGTGCTCTGGGATCACTCCTAGTTGTGCTTGGAGGACTTGGAGGGGGCTGGGGATAGAACCTGAGTCAGCCATGTGCAGCAAAGCACCCTGTCTTCTGTACTGTTACTCTGACTCAGCTTAGGCTATGTTAAAAAATTGTTTTAAAGTAGCTTAAGTTATTTATGCAGCATTGGTAGCAACCCTCAGATAAACCATACTCAGTTTTTGTCATTTTTCTATATTTGGAGTCAGAATTGTAGCACTATAGCACTGTCCTCCCATTGTTCATCGATTTGCTCGAGCGGGCCCAGTAACATCTCCATTGTGAGACTTGTCGTTACTGTGTTTGGCATACGTCACGGCTTTGCCATGTGGGCGAGATACTCTCTGTAGCTTGCCAGACTCTCCAAGAGGGGCGGAGGAATCGAACCTGGCACGTCCGGGCTGGCTGCATGCAAGGCAAATGCCCTACCACTGTGTTATCGCTCCAGCCCGAGTTATTTATTGTAAATACCACACTTTTTAACCTTGTGGTATGTGTACAGTTAGCTTCCATGTGAAAGGAGTTTCTCCATGAAGTTCTACTCTAGGAAGATGATAATCCCTATTTATTAGAGTAGGATTTGTGACTAAAGACAGAATTAAAAGATTTACTCTCAGCAAAATACGCCTCTTATAATACAGTTCTATTGATTGCTGTTGGTTATATCCAAGCTTGTATACACTTCTATGCACATATATACATGCACACACACTTATGATTGCTGTGGGAGTCAAATCCATCAGGATTGTGGAGCCCACCCAGGCCTTATACATATATGGAAGATCATGCTTTGCCACCTGACCCACATTCTTGGCCAAAATCTTACATCTTGGCCTGCCTACCTCCTTTTTAGAAAAAAACAAAACAAAACACACTGGCCTCTGGAAATCCACCACCTTTGAGAGAACAAACAGTGTTCGCCCCCACCCCCCAGGGCCAGAGAGATAGCCTGGCTCATCCTGGCACTGCATGGTCCTCCAAACACTATTCGGAACAACCTCCACAACTTCCCCCAACCCTTTACCACTGGGTGTGGCTCCAAGACAGCAAAAAACAGAGAGAGGAGCCCCAGTTGCACTGGAACCTAGTGGCACACTCCATCCTTCCAGTGCCCTCCAGGGGTGGCACTGCCCACATCTTGCTCGCCTCTTTAACTGATAGACATTGGTCTTTCCTGAAACAATGTTAAAAAGTTAGTTTGGATTCAATGACTGCAGAATGCAGATACCCTCTTCCTAGGGCCTGCGAGGTGGCTCCAACATGACTTGTCACCTGCTTTGGCGATCAGCAGACTGCCACCCTGTTCTGCTGGCAGAGTGAGCTCATGGATGCGTGTATTTGATGCTGTGACTGTATTTCAGATGGTGAAGGAGGACTATGAGGATGAGGCCCATGTTTTCCGGAAAGCGGCGAATGACATCACCTCCCAACTGGAGATCAACTTTGGGAGCCTCCCACGTCCTGGACGCGGGGCCAGAGGCGGCTCCCGGGGAGGCCGGGGAAGGATCAGAAGGGCAGAGAACTATGTACCCAGGGCAGAAGTGGTGAGTGCTGGACTCCAGATTCTGGGTGGAGGGAGAGCATGAGAGCGTGCTGAACACTTCCACTGGACGTGAAGAGTCATTCCGTTCTGCCTTCAGCTCCTTCCCTGTTAGTGCTGTTGGCACGTTTGAAGTGGGGCCACTTCTTTAGTTGGCCTCCTGGAAATCAGCCGCGCAGACTCTCCTGTACCTGGGTCATCCTGGCGGTGTAGTCTGCAGTAACTGTGGCTCAGGATTGTGAAAACACTCTCTCATCAGACCTGCTTGCCAACTGGCTCAGCATTCATATGGGTTAGCAAGAATCCTAGGGCTTCACAGCTTCCTGTAGCCTTTCCAGCTTACCGCGCCTCAAACCATTTTCGCCCATTTCTCAGCCAACACCACTTTATTCCTGGTTTCTCAGTGAAATCTATTTTATTTTGAATTGGGGGCCACACCCACACCCGCCTGTACTCAGGGCTTACTCTTGGCTCTGTGCTTGGAGGAGGAGGGGCACAGACTTAGGGGACAAGATGGGTTCTGGGGATCAAACACAGGTCAGTGACATGCAAGGCAAGTGTTCTACCCACTGTACTGCAGTAACTGTGGCTCAGGATTGTGAAAACATCTTTCACCCCGAGATGGCACAGCCTGTTGCCATTTTTGCCATTTTACTTGACAGGACTTCTCCACCCTGGCCTATTTACCTGAGTAGATCCTCAGAGCTCTGATTCTTTCTCTTAGACCAAATCAGTCCCTGAAGCATTCTCTCCACTTACAATTTTTTTTTCTTTCTGGTGGGGTTAGCATCAGGGGAGTGATATCTTTAAGTAGACAACAGAGGCAAAACATTGGCCTATTCCAATTTTCCCAGTGTTTTCTTAGTACCATGTAGCATCACAGGCCCATCCTAAAAGCTCTCCAAGGAGATGCATGAGTGAATATCCCTGTTCCTGGGAGAGTTTCCCTGCGCCATTGTGGCCTGGCAGCCTTGTCGTGCTGGCTGCTCATGGAGACATTTCTCTGGCTGCCTAAGTCCCCTGCCCACACCCTAGTGTGAGCTCTTGCAAGGGCCTTGGTGTCAAACTTCACTTAAGCAAGGACCAAGCCAGTGGTGTATTTCTGGGTGTAATTGAGAGCAGGTTGGGAAGGATCCAAATCCATGCCTTTCCCATTGCAGAGAACACAGACTCTTCAAAACAACAGGCTGTGCCATCTCGGGGTGAGAGACATAGCTTTGGGATTACTTCGTCTCGGCACAGGCTTATGTCCAGTGCACAGTACCAGACCGGAATGTGGCACAACCTTTGACACCAAACTGTTAGATGCCGAGTCCCTCGGGAACTTCAGTGAAAGTTATGACACCTATCCGAAGGGCAGAAGTTGTCTTGGATCATCATTTCCTTATCAGTGTTCCACTGTAGAGAAAGCATTCTGCATTTTTACAGGAGGTGCCCAGATTGGGGAAAGGGAGGTGCTTCCCTGTGCACAGAATCCTCAGTGTCCTTTCCCTGTCCAGAGCAAGGCTTCATACCCCATAGAACTGGCTGAATGACAGTTGGTTTTCTCTTCTCTTTTTTAGATACAAGACATTGCTCCCAACCCAGATGACCCTGAGGACTTCCCCGCTCTGGCCTGAGAGAGCCCTCTTTCCCTGGCAAGGAAACAGCCCCAGTGCACCTGGAGAGAGACTTTCCTTGCTGTGAGGAAGAGAATCAGACTCTGAGAACAATAGATGTTGCTTTTTTCCCCAGGTGTAGTGTGAATTCATTGCACTTCTCTTGGCATGGGGGGTTTGGGAATCTGGTTTTCTCTAGACAAGCCTGGCACTTTTTCTAAGGAATCCCAAATGAAGTTCAAAAATTTAAAATATGTATACAGAGCTTGTATTGAATCCTCCACAAAATAGGGAGAGTTAGAGTTGTAAACTAGAATCTATTGTGACTGCCAGCAAGTTATATAGGTAGCCAAAGACAGTCCTTGAGTTACAGAGAAAATACATAAAACTGACCAGCAGTCATTAGCAGTTTTCAGAGAACAAGAAATTAAAATATGATTGTATTTATGTTTACTTGTAAATGTGATACTCTACTGAAATTTTGTGAGTTGTTTTTTATTTAATCAATAATTTTCAATAATTAATATTTCACCACTGGTCACCCACTCTGTGACAGAAAATTAAGGATTGATTTATTTTTTAAATGGTGACAAACTACCTCTTGGTTTCAGAGTGTTTGTGTGTGTGTGTGTGTGTGTGTGTGTGTACATGCGTGCGCACACGCACACACACCCCTCTACCTACTTACTGTAAATATGTATATTGAATGTTTGGTGGTTTCAGAGAAGGGTGATTATTATGGTCTTTAAAATCATGTAAACCTACTGGTCACATAAAAAGGGGTCCAAGTTAATATGATGCAGCTTATTGCCGTAACCTTTTCTCCCTTGAAATGAATGTCACAGAGTTCACTGACTGTGTCTTTATCATGGGCAAGGCTTGTAAATAATACTTAATGCATCAATATGCTGTGTTTTTCACTTGGTCCTGACACCAATTCAAATTCCTAGCCTTTACTGAGGAACTGGAGTTGCTCCCTCATCCAGCAGAAGAGCTGAGCCTGTAGGGCACAGTCAGGGAAGGGGCGTTATGGGGACAGTGCTCAGAGCTCCCCCACTTCATTGAGGAAACTAGGGGTGCCTTTCATCCCTGGCTGGGTCTGTGCTGCTCCCTGCTTTGGGAACTTGGACCCACAAAGAAATAATGGTTGGTATTCCCTCTTGGTACTGTAGAAAACCAAATCCTTTGGTAGATAGGAATGTGAGAAAGGGATAGTGTAGAGGGCCCATATTTTGTCAATCAAAAATAAAACCTTAGCCATGATAGTCATTCTAGAATATCTGCTGTGGTGTCAGCCTACTTTTGGTCTGTTATTAAATTAATAACAAGGTACTGAGCTGTATTAACTGTTTTCTTTCCTTTTCCTGGAAAAGATGAGATGCGTCCCCGATCCAAGTCTTGTGAGAGTGAATCACTGGTATGCATGACACTGTTCCATTTCTCAGTGGGTCAATCATTTTATGTAGACCAGCATAGTCATTTCGCTTTGCTTCATCTTTGAAGAGACAGAGTACAGTGCTTGCCTTACCTTTGGCCAACCTGGGTTCAATCACATACAGTCCTCTGCGCACTGCCCGAAGTAATTCCCGAGCACAGACCTAGGACTAACCCCTGAACATTGCTGGGTGTGGCACCAAAACTAAAAACGAACAAAAAAGAGATCCCTTTCAAACAAGGGATTTTTCAGACAAAAAAGGAGAATATTCCACTTAGTGTTTAGAACAACACTTTTGAAAGTCCTTAAAGCTGGATTTACTGTTGTTTGCAAATAACATTTTTGAAATGGTAAAGGTTCCTGTCCTGGGAAGCATGCTTGGATACTGTGGCTGGAAAGAGTGGGGGATCAAACTATGGAGGGCTTTACTCATCAGTGGGAAAGGTGGACAGGGAACTTCCTTGGTGTGATTGTCTACAGTCTAGTGCCCAGAGAGGCAGAGCAGAAGCAAAAGGCAGAGAACTACCTACTGGGCTGGGAGAAACAGGAGGTGGAGAATTACTTGGACTGGTGTACCAGGCAAGTCTTCCAGATCCAGGTTCCACAGCCAGGTTTCTCTGCAGAATGACTCTGGCACCGGGCAGTGGTCTTACACAGAACCAAGCCGAATGAGGCTGGGTAGGAAGATCAATTGTTTTGGAAATTGGTCAGGCCTATCTGGACTACAAGGGTAGGTATCATCCCTGGGCCATTCTCCATGACAGAATTTCTGGCTCTCAGGGCAGCAGTGTTAGACCTAGCAGAGAGTCATGAAGAGGATGACGTGAGTCCAGGGCCAGCCACTCTTCTGGTTAAAGGTTTGGGAAGAGGCGGATTCCCTGAAGCAGCTGTGCTACCTGTGAGGAGCGCCTTTATCTAAAGTGATCCTGTGTTTGGTGTCTCCACCCCACCCTCAGTGCCGGAGTGCCAGTGTGTTCCTCTGCTCAGTGCAGCACCATCGTCTAGACTGAGGGTGATTTCTCTGTGGTTTCTCAAGGGTTCTGGAGCATGCAGAGAGAAAGGCTGCAGGTTAGATTCAGGATCACCAGTAAAGCACGGGTGGAGACAGGAACCCAAGTTTGTCTCTGGGGGGAGGGGGGTTCACATGGAGCTTAAGGTCCACAACTTCCAGGTCCTGTATTCAAGCCTCAGCTGCATCTGCCAAATGCCTGGGCTATGGGCAAGTTGCCTCCTTGCTCACAAAGTTGTCCATAACTAAAGGCAACAAGAATTTCCCTAGCCCATCTGTGAAGGTGCTCAAGCATGGGCAGAGCAGGGCAACCGCAGAAGCAGTTGCCTTCTATGTGTGACTCCCTTGTGGAAGCGTGTCTGACGAGATGGGCTTGAGAACAATGTCACCGGACAGGGAGAGGGGCATCCACTTGCCCTGGAGCCTTGGGCGACGAGTCCTGAGTTGTCAGATACCGAGTTTGGCACCCACATCTCTGCGAGAAGCATGCATCCCCACCTCTAGAGGCCATACCTGGACACCCTGTGTGCCACTGTCTTGTCAGTACTGGTCTGCCTGTGTCCCTGCTGCTGAGCTTGCATGGGAGCAGCAAGGAGCAGCAGAGTTTTCAGACAGATGCAAACTGGACATGTGTCTCAGATGGTGAGGGAAGCAGGGCTGGAGAGCTGAGCAGAGGGGAAGTGCAGGACATGCAGAGGCTACTTGTCCAGTGAGGAGTAGGGTGTCCTGCCCCAATTCATCTAGGGACACACCCAGAGAGGATGTCAACTGCCAACAGATCTTCACTACCAATCTGGGGGCTGGTCAGCCTTATGAGGTCACAGCATCATGTGGTGTGGCCCTGGTATGTGACAGGACAGTTGTGTCTGCCTTTATGGTGTAGCCCATGAGTGATGCTACAAATGTCCAAATCACAAACTACCCTTTGCAGAAAAAAGGTTCCCTGCCCATCGGAAGAACAACAGAATCTTGGGGTGATTGGGGAATAGTGCCTTTAAGATAAGCCTCAAGGACAGCCACCAGAATTAGTCAGTGCGCAGTCATTGAGACCATGGGAGCCTGAGAATTTCTGCATGAACTTCTCTGGGAAGACAGACACAAGGGCTCCAGCTGTTGCCAGACAGGCACGGTGCTTCAAGAGTTGTGGCCCAGGACCAGGGCCTCGGGACTCTGCCAGGTGGGGCACAGTCCCTGCTCTTACCCAGCCACCTGTCATCCACAGTACCAGGGGAAGAACAAGGCAAACACTCGTTCTGAGTAGCTGAGGCCCAGGCCTGAGGAGACAGGCTTGGATGGCAGCTGGAGAGGGTTTCTGCTGGCCACCACATCCTGGAGCGCTGCTGGCCACTGGAGTCTAGTCCCTGCGAATCCCGAGCCAGATGAAGAGCCGGTCTAGAAAGGAGATGGCACGGGAGAGCCATCCGTCTCTGGAAACGGAGGAGACAGTAAGATGTGCTCACGACACCGGGACCTGGAGGGCCACTGCATGGAGCAAGCACTGGCTCAGCGTGAGCTGTGTAAAAGGCCCCGAGGTTCAGGGCAGATTGGGTGCTGGCATGGTAGAGCGGGTCTGGGTAAGCCCATTGCACCCCACCCCATCCTGTCCTGCAGGTGCCTGGTATCCACCAACTCTGTCAACAAAAGCTCTACTCTCGGCAACTAAGAAATGTGTACAGACAGCCTCTTGGTGAAAGCCAGGCCAGGCGGGCCAGGGCTCCATCTTCCTCTAGCAGCCCTGACTCAAGCAAGCCTCAGGCCCTGTTCCAGCCTGACAGGGAAACTTGCCTCTGCCCTTGAGGGCCCAGGGAAGGGAGGACAGGGCCAGGGAAGGATAATTCACTTCACTTGGTTCTCCCAGGAGACTGTCATTCTCATGAGGTGGCCCAAGCAAGCAGTATTGGAGGAGAGCAATTCCCCCATCTGCTGAGGGGTCTAGAGCGGTGGGGTGAGGGTCAAACTTTGCACTGACTGGGGACATCTCTGGCATTCTACATAGTCCTACGCAAGGAAGAACTGGGATGCCTGAAAAGCGATGCTGTTTTGCAGAGAGACACCCATAATAAGAAGCGGCCATTGTTTCCCTCCAAGTAAAACAATGCACAATCCATCTTTTCCCCTACCAAAGCCTAGCCCCATTTACAAATGACATTTGAGGGGTCTATAATGCAGAGCTAGGCACAAAACTCGTGCCTTGAATGTGTGAAACTCTGGGTTTGAGCCTTAGCACCTAAAGGAAAAAATGACATCTGACCCAGGGAGGAACTAGAGGGGTCCAGCCCAGTGGGCCCAGATGTGATGTTGACCTGGAGTCTGGCACTGCTGGGTGGGGTCTCCTTACCTGGGCATCTCAGTGCGGCTGGAGTACCCGTCATCGAGAAACATGTCAAGGCCATGCAGACTTGCTAGCAGAGACATGAGACACAGTTAGAGTCCAAGAAACACAGCTAAGGTGCCACCAACATTCCCTGTGAGCTGTCTGGCAGGGTTCTGGTGGGTGTTTCCCAGAAAGATCCAATGATTGTCCCAGTAGGCAGAGAAAAACAATGGAGGCATACTGTTAATGACCAATTAGAGGACAAAATACCTCCATTAGGAATCATCAGGAGGGCTAAGATAGAGGATTCCCCACACAGGGCCCAGGAGCAGGCAGAGCCCAGAGAACTCTCTTGTCAGTCCTTGGGAAGGCTATAAAGGCAATACTGTTATTAATAATTTTACGATACAATATTTGTGGTTCTTAGTATATGCCATGTGCTTGTTCTAAACCAAATCCTCATCATCCCGGCCCAAATCCCGTAGCTAATACGTAGCAGAGCCGATCTGCACCCCAGGTTTGGGTAAGATCCCATGTGCTGGACAAATACACTAAGCTGTTTTGGGTGCAGTGTACATCAGACACTTTTAAGTGTGGCATAGCTTAAAATGCCGGTTGTGAGAATTTGATCCTAAAGAAATAGCCAGCCTCAGGAACAGCTAACACTGAGGAATGTAGTGTTTCAACAGCAGGAAGTTGGAGACTCTCCCACAGGAGTCTATGAGGTGTTCTGAGCTCTGGTTACGTCTGGCAACATCAGCTGTTGGTAAAACAGTCCCACCATGCTGCTTCAAGGCAGCCATATCTCACTGGCTACGGGGGCAAAGGAAATGAAAGCAGCAGACAGTGATACCCCCAGGCTAGTACCACACCAGGCCATAAGCCCATAACTGGATCTATTTTATCTTTTGGTTTTTGGGGGCCACATCTAGCTGTGCTCAAGGATAACTCCTGGTGGTACTCGGGGCACCATATGGGATGCCAGGGATCAAACTTGAAATGTACACTGATGAAGGGATGGGTGTTGGAACACTATGACTGATCAGCTTTGTAACTGTATTTTATGGTGGCTCAAAACAAAACAGAAACCTTGGGTTAGCCATGTATAAAGAAAGTACCCACCTACTGTGCTCTCTAGCCCCTTTCAACCTATTTTACCTGAACACTATGCACTTATCATTAGTTTTACAAAGAATCAAGGGAGAGTTTGTAGGGAGGGCTTGGAGGGAGGTTTTGGAGGTAATGAACAGAGCGTGTCTTAGAGGGGATGTCATGGCAACTCATCCCTCTCTCTGAAAATCTACTCTCCAGAGACTCGCCCTTCTTAGTGCGAGTTTCTCCCTTCAAATGTTTAAACACACTTGACCTCTTTGAAAACACTAGGAACTGGTAGCAAGCAAACAGCCAAGGGGCACCCTCTGGTGAAGGAATTTGGAACATGGCATGCATGAAACCCATTATCAATAGTATTTTGTAAATCACTGGGCCTACCCAAGGTAGAGAGTAAGAAGGAAATTGTGTGCCACAGAAGCAGGGGGTGGGGGTGGGGTGGCAGGAAGGATACTGGGGACAGTGGTGATGGGAAATGTATACTGGTGGAGGGGATGTGTCATTGTATGACTGAAAACCATGAAAACTTTGTAACTATCTCAGTAATTCATTGAATTTTTTTTAAAACACCGGGCTTAAAGTTTGTAAAAAACAAAACCATCATACCTGCAAGAAATTATCTTGCAGGTACCAGTGATCAGAAGTGGATGAAAGATATAAAATGTATGAAAAGTTAATTTACTGAAAGCTATGTGTCACTGTCAGAAGCATTTTGCCTACATTTCATTTTCTCATTGAATCTTTAAGAAATCCTTATTTCTCCCTTGCTTGGATGATCAGGGCATCAGCACATACACAGCTCCTGGACTGAGCTTCCCCCCTTGGGGCTCCTCAGTGGCTGGGCCTGCTATTTTTGATGGGGTGGGGTCTTTGGACACTTCCTCCTGGGTGAGTCTTGGCCCACAGTACCAGCAGCAGCACTGGGGTCTGGATCACAGATTCACGTTTGTTGCCAGTC
This sequence comes from Sorex fumeus, assembly GCF_029834395.1. Lineage (NCBI taxonomy): Eukaryota > Metazoa > Chordata > Mammalia > Eulipotyphla > Soricidae > Sorex > Sorex fumeus. The sequence goes on from NW_026606186.1 coordinate 3,562,765, forward strand.
TGACAAGTGCTACGAGCCACTGAATATCTTTCTTTTTACTCCCAGCTGAAGAAATGGAAGCAGAGGGGCTTACCCGTGATCTGGTGGCAGAGGGGCATGGCCAGGACAATGACAGCATTTAAAGAGAGCAAGTGTCTAAAGGCCAAGGGTATCCCTGGAAGATCTGGGTCTTGCCCCAGGTCCATTTTCCTTCACAGAACATGGCACTCAGACCTGCTTTCCCTCACAGACATGGCACTCAGGCTGCTCCGTAACAGCCTGTCAGCAAGAGGGGACATAAGCCAGGGTCAGCCTCTGTTCCTTGGCTAAATCAGAGCTTCCCAGACTTTCCCTGCCCCTTCCTCAACAACCGTCTGGAAATTTACTTACTTTTACCTACAAACAGTGCCCCAGGAGGGCGGCATGGCCCACTTTGTTTGTCCAACTGTGGAGGGTAGTGCATCCATGTTCAGCAACAGGCAGGGCTGGCAATGTGTTTGCTTAAGTTTAGGGTAAAGAGTGGGTGTGGGTTTGGGTTTGGACTTGGAAAACAGCATGGATCAGAATGTACGTCTCTGGGATACTGAAGGGTACAGGATACACCCCAGGAAGACTCCTGCTTCCTAGATTCAATCTCTGCATGACACTAGGCATTAAAACTGCCAGGTTGTGCCAGAAACAGTAACACCGAGAGGGCGGATGAACTGCCCCAAACTGCTATCCTTTGCTAGCCATGGGGTCAGAAGGGGCAGAGTAGGGGCCTGGCCACCACTCCTTAGAAGTGTTGTGTCCCGACAGTGAGCTCATCGCATTGCTGGAGCTGAAGATGTGTGTAATGTAGCATCAAAGCTGGGCCTGGGAATGCTACTGTGGACTGAACCCCACAGTCCTCCGCCGAATTCTTAACACGAAGCCCCTGGTACTTCAAAATGTGACTAGTTGTAATCAAGGGCTTGACAGAGGTAATTAAATCCAATAGTCCCTGTGGTGGGCCTGAATCCAATCTGACTAGGGCCCGAGAATAAGGGCAAGAAGATGGGAGGGAATACCAGGAGTGGGAACACAGAAAGTAAAGGCCAGGTGTGGACACAGGAAGTCAATACCAATCCAGCAGATGATCTGATCTTGGATTTCCAGCCCCCAGAACTGAGAAAATTATTATTTGATGTTGGAGGCTCACTCCCAATGGTACTCAGGGGCAACTCTCAACTAGCAGCTTTGGGACTGTCCCTGGCAGTGCTGGGGCAGGGGGTGCTAAAGGGCCCTCGAGTTGAACTCCAGCCTTCTGCATGCAAAGACGGTGCTTCAGCCTGTATAGTTCTTCACCACTCCTCACTCTGTCCTGTTTACTACAGCTGCACCAGAAAACTACAGGGGATGCCCTTCCTTCGCATTTAGCCTCCAAGTGTCACGACTCCAAGAGCCAGCAAGTAAATTCAACAAACCAAAAGGGCTGTAATACTTTTAATTGCATGATTATAATTATACAATTTTCACTAGTCATATTTGTATAAAACCAGTTACAATACACAAGATTTTCAATGCAACAACATATCAAACTACCTAGATAGCAAAGTTTCCAGGCCTATATTGAAGCTTTATCTTAAAAATACCTTCAAGAAAATAAACAATCATTCAACCATTTCTCAGCTTTATAAAATGATTAGAAATATACATTTTGATTAAAAAATCAGGACAATGATAGATCAAATACTGATTCATCAGTTACATTTTAAAATGTAATCTGTACATGAGTGTAGGTCAAAGTCTGCAAATTATTAATATAAAATTGCAATGCTGTAACCAGATAAACAAATCTGCTCAGCTGGTTAATTCTACTGGGCAATTAAGGAGGTAATTTCCTATACCATGGAGATGTGTTGTCCAGTTTTTAAAACACATCTTAGAATTTCCACTTTGCCAACGTGGAGAAGACAGATGTGGGAGATGGGTAGCCCCACCAAGGTAGGCTAAGGAGAAAATAATCTCAAAGACTACTTTTATTTGTTTGGGGGCCACACCCTGTGGTGCTCAGAGCTTATTTCCAGCTCTGTGCTCAGGGAATCACTCCTGGTGGTGTTTGGGGAACGATGTGGGGTGCCAGGGATTAAACTAGGTTGACCACATGCAAGGCAAATTCCTTAGCAGCAACACTTTCTTTCTGGCCTGTTTTTTGGGGGAAAAAATATTTTTTTTTGCAGGGGTGAGGAGGGAGTGACACCCAGCAATGCTCAAGAGTTACTCCTGGCTTTGTACTCAGAACCCTGGGGGTGCACGGGGGACCATATGAGATGCTGGGGATTGAACTTAGATCAGCCATGAGCAAGGCAAGTGCCCTACCCATCATATCACTCTGGCCCCTGTGGTCTGTGTTTGAATATTTCTAAAACCCGTTTTTGAGCACTGCTTCCCAAAATGCAACAATTACTTTGAAAAGTGTTTGGAGAGACACTGCCAAGCTACTCAGAACAGACAACAAAAGCAGCACATGTGCTCCCACAGACCCTGGGCATTGATCCTAGCAGAGGCTGGGAGGCCCCGGGTATGACCCCCAGCAGGGCCGGTCCCACGACTCCCAACACCAACACAGACATCCATGAAGCACTAGAGAACCAATTGTATCTGGGCCCAAGACAAGAGGTAGAAGAAACCCGCGGAGAGAAGAAAACAGCAGAGGAAGACGAATGGAGAGTAGAGAGACCCAGGAGCAGATGGGCAGTGTGTGGCACGAGACGCAGCAGCGACCAAGTGCAGCTGCTGGACCTGAGCCTTGCTTGGACCCTAGCTGGGCACCAGATACCTTTTTCCTTCTCTCACTTTGCAGACACCCTTCCTGTGGGCGGTTCCGGGCATGCTGATTCGAGTTCCCGAAAAGCTCCAAGGGCACCTAAAAATACTCATTTCTAAATCTGATTCCAATGGAAACTCTCTGGGTGTACTTTCAAAGCTATTTAAGGCTCATAAGTGGATCGGCTCTCTCCATCCGACATGTCCTGTTTCCCATTCAACAGCAACAAGATCTGGAACCAGGACTCAGAATTTCAAATCGCGCAAGATTCTGGGTATGTTGAAGTTGCACTTGAGGTGTGGAGGGGAAAAGGGGAGTGTCCATCTGATTCACAGCAGGAGGCATCCCTGGAGTCAGGCCCCAGATTCCCCAGATCCAAGCAGCTCTGGAGGCAGTATGCCAATTCTTCTGGGTTACAAGGTTATCAAATCCCATTTCCTAGAAATCCTTTCAACAAGACCAGGAAATACAAGTATCTGACAGCAATTCTATCTGGAAATGAGCAGTCAAAACAGAAAGGCAATTTGTATGAGAAAAAGTTGGGATTAACACTCAAGTCCAAATGTTTCACTTATGTCCAGTGGCCAACAGCCAATGCGCTGCAGGAGTCAGCAGTGTTCTCGATCTCTCTTAGGAAAGAGAAAGGCAGACAGCTACACTCTGATGGGCTTGGTTTTCCCAGCTCTCTGATTCAAGACTCTACCTTGACAGATACATGCAAAGGGAGGGGGGCGGGTGGTGTGCCCTGGGAATTCCATAGTGTATGCCTGGGCTTGGTTTATCTACTGAATATTGCTTCCCAGCGTATGCGGTTGACTGGAACACCATCTCTGCTTCCACCCCAGGGAAGGGCCATCTCCAAGGCAAGTGAGTCTTTCACTCTGAATACAAGCACTGGTTCGGAGGAGGCAAAGTCCTCCCCCCACTACAGTGGCCTTCCCACACTCCCTTCAAACGGGTGACACCAAAATGGAGCCACAGCTTCCCAAGTACACCCACAGAATTTATTCCAACCACTATGCAGTCTTCACAGGTTTTTTTAAAAAAAAAAAAAAGGCAGCTTTGTTCTGTCAACTACCCACAGCCTTATCTGGGGCCAACTGGTAATGTGTAGGTCTTGCCTCTGCTCAATTGCTCTTATCCCCAACTTTCCAAGCTAGGACAGGTGAAAACTGGTTAATGACCAAAAGCATTCTCTAATTAAGGATGTGACCAAGGGGACTGCAAAATGTTCTTTACCTTGGGGACCAAGTTTTTCTTAGCAGCAAATAACGAGAGAGAGAGAGAGAGAGAGAGAGAGAGAGAGAAAGAGAGAGAGAGAGAGAGAGAGAGAGAGAGAGAGAAGGAGGGAGGAGAGGGAGGGGGTAGAGAAAAGAGGAACGGGGAGGGGGGAGGAGGGGGAACGAAAGGAAGGAGGGAGGGGTAGAGAGGGGGAAAAGGAGACGGGGGAGGAAGGGAGGAGAGACAGAGACAGAGACAGAGACAGAGAGAGATTGCTTTATAGCAGACTCTGGCTCTGTGGGGCTGAGGGGAAAAGGCACTCTACAAAAGGAGTTGCTAGCTGTACTCCCTAACCAAAGGCAACCTGTGAGTTTCTTACTTACAAACAACTGAAATTCAGATGCTACTATAACTGTTACTTAAATCAAAGGGCGCGTGAATAGCCTTAGGCTGATCACATCACATGACAACAAATCCACAAATTCATAGGGAAAGACCCCAAATAAAGCTGGAACTGTGTTTTTTCTTTCTAAAAGCAACTGTTATCGGAGAGTGCTGGGTCCAAAGGTAAACGCCATTTTTTATTTTTCTTCAAACTATGCCAAGAGGACACTGTGGCGTTAATCTGTTTGACCAGGCAGTCTCAGTGTTCCCTCTGACTTGTTACTCTACAGCACTGAGGTCAGCCCCCGACCCCCACCCCCGCCTCCCTTTTCTGTCTTCTGAAGTCCCCATGACTAGTCTTTTCCAAGTTTTCGGTTCCAAAGTACAACTTGGTACCATACACGTAGGATTTCCACGGGGTTTTCACAGCCTCTTGTTACTGGAGCACTGTCTGGGGAGACAAGCAATGTGGGGGCCACTGCACAGCATCACAGACGTTAATGGGAAGACCATGAAAGCAAACACTATCAAGTTATAAACGTCTCATTTTTCTAATGCCAGTTTCCTCCTTTAAAACTCTGACACAGGGTGAACAGAAAATAAATAAGTAAAACACCTCCCTAAGGGGGTCCCTCGGAAGGCCAGCAGCTAGAAGACTGGCATCAGCAGAACTCGCTCCCCACTCCCACTGGCACTCAGCCCACAATCTGAGCAGCGCTTCCAGTGAGCACCTGAGGCCAACTGGACACCAGCTTGTTTGTTGAGAGTTTCCATAAAAGGGGAGTTGGGCCGCCTTCAAGTCATTCGTCTGTACCCAAACTCATTCCGTTATTGAAACTCCAATGGGCATTTTCTCCGTTGAATAAACTTCTTAGGTGGAAAGCATCTAAGGCTTTTGCAATTCGGTTTTGTGCTAATAACGTCCCACAGTAGTTTTCAGAATCTTCACTTCTGGTCACAGGTTTGTACTTAACGCAAGACTGTTTTAGTCCTTGAAATGGTGGGACTACAGAAGGGAAAAAAAAGACTTTTACCACAAAGGTTTTCAAATGATCTGTACAGTTTATCAAAGATAAGGAAGGCAACATACTAAAAATATCAACATGCTAAAAAGTATATACTCTTGTACGTTTTCATGACAAATAACTTGGGAAAAACAGTACAATACCAATCATAAAGCAAAGACAAACAGGAAAGAAAGGCAGAGCAGAAAAATGGTTCAGTTCTGCAAAGAAATTCTTTAAACAGTAAAAAAATAACAGTCTTAAAGGGAGGACAAAATAGCAGGGCAGTGAGAGTACCATAGAGCCAGTAAGGGCATTTGTCGCAAAGTATTCCTTTTCCTTCTTTCCCTCTGAGCAATCAGGCTGTGGGAAAAGTAGAAAGATGAAAAGATAGAGAAATGTTACCAGATTATTTCCAAAGGCAGGATTTCAAGTCACAGAAAAAATTCTGGCACCTCAAGCAGATTCCAGGTTGGGAAAAGATGGCCCAACCAACATGCACCTACATGCAACAGCACACAGACTCACACCAACACATACTAACACGTACTAACACCCATACACCAACACCACTAACATGCCAGCAAGCACCAACATACCTCCATGCACCAACATACACCAAACACACACCTCCATGCACCAACACACACTGACACACACTGACATGTACCAACATAACCCTGGGGCACGAAGCCAGCCCCGGCCACACCCTAGCCAGAACCTGTTGCTGTTCCTCAGAAGTCAGTGCTCATTCTCTCTCTCTCTCTCTCTCTCTCTCTCTCTCTCTCTCTCTCTCTCTCCCTCATATTCTCTCACATGCACTTTCTCTCACTCTGTTTTCTCCTTCCCAAATTCATTTCTTCATATACTTTCAACTAAGAGCAACTTTCAGAGAAAAAGGAATTCAAAAAAATCCCAATCTGAAAGGACCCTCCTTGTCTGAAGATGTTCTTGGCGCACTCCCCTTTAACTGTAACAGCCCAACAAGGCACTAGAGAAAGGGCAAGTTCAGTTAGTGAGGAGACAAGCAGGAAAACAGCTGGAATGTCAAAGAAGGTTAATAATCTAAAAGGTAAAAAAGGCAATCCATATTAAAAAGAGGGGGAAAAAAGAATATTTAGACAGAACCTTTCAAGGCTTGGACATCGATGCAATTCTAGAGATAACATGCCACTCTCAAAAGGTCAGAGCCCAGACGGTGTGGACTGACAGCAGGGGCCAATGTTTTGAGACCTTTTCCTCACTGTGGCCATCTTACAAATCTGGTTCCTCCTGTCCCAAGACTTGTGCTGTGGCCCAGATATGTGACCTTGGAATATTGTGGGGTCTGACAGGAGGCCCCCGTTTGAGAAATGCTACTCTAAGTGTCAAGAAACTGTGACAGGAACGATCACTGCAAGCTTAGAATAAGAAAACAAGTCCCTAGAAGTCCTAAATGTGTCTTAAGTCCCCAACTGAAGGCCTTTTGATAAAACTCATGATTTCAGTACTTCTCTTCCCTTATGATAGCAATGCCTATAAGAGATAGCCCAAAGCACTGGACGGCAGGTTAATTTGAAGGTAGAGCAGAAAAGAGCCTGCAATGCACCTTGGAATGAAAATAGGCACTGTTGGGGCTGGAGCAACAGGACCATGGGGAGGGTGCTTGCCGGGCACATGGCCGAACTGAGTTTGACCCCTGGCATCATACAGGGTCTCGTGAGCACCGCCAGGCGTGGCCCCAAAACAACAGAAAAGCACCTGTACACAACAGTTTTCTCTGAAAATGGATTTGTTATTTTCTGAAAGAAAGCAAAGATAATCCTAAAGAAACAGCCTAAGCATCCAGAAGCCAGCATGTACTAAGGTGTGCCAAACTGAATCAAAGGGTATGAAATGAGGCGGGCAGTTAGTCACTCTTCACAGGGCTTAGCCGAACTTCAAAGAGAACACTGAGTCTCTGGCTTCTCTGAGCCCAAGAAAGGGATGAAGTATAATCACAACTTCAGTGCCACACATGCCACCACACACCTGTCCCTACATAGGCTTGTCACAATGATTTCGATTTGGCATGTGCTCAAGGATACACAAGAAAACTATAGCCTGCCACCACAGACACAGTGGTGTCTTCTCAAAACAAGACCATATACAAGACTTGAATATTCAGTCTCAAAATAACTGTGCTCTGAGTGTATTCGTGGGCAAGTTCTCCAGAGTCACAGAGCATCTCAGTTAAATATATATATATATATATAAATAAACAAAAAGCAAACAAACAAAAAACAGTAGCCAGAAGTACTTGTGAGATCTTCTCACAAGAAAAAAATACAGAGATGAAAGGTCCAGTTCCTATGCAGTATCAGTATGGAGGAGGAGAAGAAGGAGGACGAGGAGAAGGATAAAGAGGACTGTGACAATGATGAAGATCATGTTGATGGTAAGGGAAGAACATCAACCTGCAAAGGAAAAGGCCTACCAGGCAGCAGTGGTGGCGAACCAGCAGCCAGTCCTTGAACAGCTTCTGGCAAGACGCAGACTCTTTTGTTTTGCTTTGCTCATTCACACACAAGACTTCTAGATAGTGTCTTTTAAGTGACTCAAGAATCTTAACTCATGATATTTTGTACAAACATGTTCATCTGCTCACTGTGCACCCACCAAAAATGAATCCAATCCAGGAAGAAGAAAGCTGCCGGCTGTGCCATCCCAACCAGTCTGCAGCTAGGGACGGAGCCTACCTCCCGGGCCCTGTCCCCAGGAGCTGTGGTGGCGCCCTGTGAAGGCGTCTCCAAGTGGGAGGACCTCAGAGCTGCAAAGGTCAGTGGGTACACTCATTCTCATGGCTCATCTCCTCTCATCACTTAGGAGACCTGCTGCTTATAACACAGGCCAAGATACTGGAAACTGCTTTGGACCATTTCAATATTCAGCCCAGCTTATGCATCCTGATCCCTGCTCAGTCCTTCTAGGAATGCAAGCTGGGGCAGGGCAGATGCTCAGCGCCATCAGCCAGGCAAAACCAAGATGGAAAAGCTGCTCAATGCCCAGCTCCTTAAGGGAACCTGGTCCGGAGGGGTCTCTGTCCCCAATTCTAGGGACATGAAGTCCAGTAGAGAAAACTGAATTAAATGTGCCAAACACACTCAACTATAAAAGAAAAACTTCTTTTATGCTGAAAATTAGTATGTTCATCCAACATGTCTAATCTTGGCATTATTTATGGCAGTTCTCTACTTGGATTTTGAATAGATTTATTCACCTAAAATGACCAAAGTTAAAATATTCTCATATATTATAAATAATCTGAAAGTAAGAAAAATAATAATGAAGCCCTCAAGGGTCTACGAATCAGAAGAATCACTAATATCACGGCAGTTTTTAAAAAACTCCATATAAATAGAAACGTACCTATAACTATTTAGAAATGTACCTATAATTAGGAATGAGACCTGTTATAAATAACATAACCTGACACTGAAAGAGCCTCTGAACGTTGGAAAGATGAGCAAGGAGAGGCTGCTAAGATCTCAGGTCTGGGACAAACAGAGACATTACTGGCACCCGCTCGAGTAAATCGAAGAACAACGCGATGACAGTGACAGTGACCTATAATTAGAATAGTGTATTGTACATTGATAAAATTAGAGTATGACTTCACAATGTTTAGCTGTTTTCAATTATTGCATAGACCATTGCATTTTCCTTTTTACAAAGAAGCACTGATCTATTTCTGTCACTGTCACTGTCACTGTCCTCCCATTGTTCATCGATTTGCTCGAGCAGGCCCAGTAATGTCTTCATTGTGAAAACTTGTTACTGTGTTTGGCATATCGAATATGTCATGGGTAGCTTGCCAGGCTTTTGCCGTGTGGGCAAGATACTCTTGGTAGCTTGCAGTGCTCTTTGAGAGGGGTGGAGGAATTGAACCTGGGTTGGCTGGGCCGGCCGCGTGAAAGGCAAATACCCTACCTGCTGTGCTATAGCTCCAGCCCAATCTATTTATATGTAAGTAAAAATGGGAAAATTGAATCAAGCAAAGCAGAAAAGCAGAAAAATTGATGACTCTTTAGAAAGCAAAGTACAAAGCAGTTGTATCCTGGAGGTCTGGGTGTGACCCAAACACCACCTGGTCCCCCAAGTACCACTAGGAACAATTCCTGAGCACTGAACCAGGCATAGCCTGAGCACTGCCAGGTGAGGCCCAGAACAAACATAAAACACAAAGGCCCAAAGGACTGCCATGGGCTGTTCTGAGATAAACAGATTGCTGAGAGCCTAAAGTCCCAAAGACAGATGCGTACTGAAGTTCAAAGGACTAAGGAAAGGCTCAAAGGCAAGCACACAGGCCACGTACAGCAGAGTCCTGGACTGGCCCCAGCAGTACAGGGTCCCCCAAGTGAACCTATGGGTTGTGAGCTAAAAGAAAAGAAAAGAAAAAAAAAACACTGGTGAAATTGCAAAGAACATTCTGCAAAGTCTTGTCCCACCTGCGGTCTATTCTGAAATGTGGTGCCGAGTGCACAGAACATCAAACAGAGAGAGGGCAACACAGGTCACAGGCAAAGATCCCCCCAAATGGAACAGTGCAAGAATGGGGGATGGCTTATTTGCCCCCAACCCCAAAGATCTCATTTGGAAGAGGATAAAAATAGCAAGTCTGCCTTCAACTCAGTGTATACCCAAAGACACGGCTAAATGCTGCACTTGGTCAAAGAGTGTGTCTACATTCTGGCTCATGAAGGAAGTGCAAGATGCTGGGTTCAAAGTCTAGAAACAACCCATGGGAGTGGTCTACGGTCAAGGGGACAGTTCCTTTTCCACCAGAAGAGAAGTCCGAGCAAGTCTCCTGCAAAGAGAAAAGACCCTCTCCACTTAAAGCCTGTCCACACAGACTGTCATCAGCAGACTGCATCCATCTGAACTGTTCAGTTTAATTCACCTGCAAATATCAAAGTTATATCTGGCAAAGGTACAGGCAGAACAGGATGCCTGGTACTCTGTCCCCTCTCTCCAACAAATATGCTCGAGCTCGACACAGATCCAAAGATTCCCTCTGTGTTCTGTCAAGAGTCTTGGAAATTCTGAAGTCAGGAACTTAATAGTAGAACATCCTCTTGTTCGCAGTGTTGAAAACATCTCTAAAAATCAAAACACGATAAAATCCTGCAGTAAAATGACCAGATTTTCTTAGATTATGAACAACTCCAACACATTTGATTCATTTCCCAGAGAAGTCCTTATCTTCATTTCAATGTCCAGAAGACTGAACTGGAAACCAGTATTAAACTTCTTAGATGAGGAAGAACTGATTCTCACCTTTTAAAACTGCTTTTTCTTGAAGCAGATCTGGTGGTTCTTTGAGTAATGCCTGTACTGCCAGAAATGTTAGGTTCAGATGGCTTATAGCTCTGAACACTGGACTGAAGGATTACTCTGAAAACAGTTGGAAAAAAAAAGATTATATTCACTGAAACAAATGATGAAATAATGACAGAGGAAAGTGTTGTTGCACATTAGTGCAAATTATTTTACTGAGACCTGGCTAAGATTTTTTTTTTCACATTTGTCAAAAAGCTCAGAAATACATGTCACAACATGATCTTTGGAAGGAAGCATCTTGTTCCCTGAGACAGCCACACAAGATATCATTTCCATGTTTTTGTAAAGCAAAGTACTGGCATTTTAAGCAGCTCCCACAACAAAGAAATCGATTGGTCAAGATTCTCAGAATTCTAGTCATAAACACAAGAAATCACAGTCCTCCAATTCTAAACAATATAAATAGCTAAAAGATAATGACTTCTCAGAGCGAAAAATGTATATAATACATACCAAATCAATACTGATTTCACATAACACTTCAATATTTTTGTTATTTTGTTATTGTTGGGCCATATCCAGCAGTGCTCCGAGCTTACTTCTGCCTCTGCACTCAGGGGTCACTTCTGTGAATACAGGGGTCCATTTGGGACACCGGGAATCAAACCCAGATCACCTGTGTGCAAGACAAGTGCCCCCCCCACTGTACTATCACCACGGCTCTAACACTTGAAAATTTTAAAATATGTTCAAGCAAACTTGAACTTTGCTATGATTGTAACTACTCACTAAACTCTTCTAATACCACTAACATATAAGTGAACCTGTTAAAATTCTGAGACTTGCTTTCATTCAATTTAAATCTCCAGGATCTGATGCTTATGGTAATAGGGTGCCATATGGTAAATTCATGAAACAGAATGCTTTCAGATAAAGTCCATGTGGAATGTCTTGTTTATAAACAGTGGGTATTGTTACTTATTCATTGAATCATCCCAAGAACAACAGAAAACATCCAAAGATCTTCAACTGTTCAAGAAATAATGTCTGAACTGCTAAGCTGTACACAACATACCTATTGTACCATACCCGAAATAAATGTGAGACTTAAGGAGGATCCAGCTCTTAGGAGAAAAATGGCCTTAGAACTCTCACAGTTCTATTTCCTCTGCCTCTGTTGCCATCACTCAAGTTAAATTTTAAAGGTTAATTTTTAAAAGCCAGGCTATCAGCATATATTAAGAAATCCTTATCAAATTACAACATAACCAAAGTTGCACCATAAAATCCTACAAAACTGGCCTGAGTCAGATGAACACCAAGAGCTCCAGAAGGTCAATGGTTTTCAAGAAGGAGAGAGACTGGCAGGACAAATGCACATACCGAGCCCTTGCTTTTGTTCATTTTCTGAACAAAAATCCATCTCCTGTTTCTGGAAGACTTGGGAAACCATCTCCAGGCTCAGAAGGCATATGGCCCTCCACAAACAAGCCCTGCTCATGTCAGCGTGTCTCACAAAACCCCACCATCACAGAGGTGAAATACAGACAGAGATGTCGGTGAAGACACACTATGATGAAGCACCCTCTGCCCGGAAAACAGTTTAGTTTAATGTTCTGGCGGACAATATCAAGGAGGCACAATAGCCAGTAATCTCTCTTGAAAGCTGTATCTAGAACTTTTCATAAATAAGAACAAAAATAAGCCCTAGATGCTTCTACAGCAGTTTCCCAACCATCGGTTCAGAGAGACTTAGGGAGGAGTAGCTGAGGCCAGGAGGTTCCTGGTTCTTATCTCCAGTCACAATGAAGAAACTGAGGCACCTGCTCTTGGCTTGGGGAAGGGAGAGGTATGAGTGGGAGTGTAACATCTATTTTTCAAATAACCTGAGGACATTTATAGCCATCATGCAAACAACTACCATATTATAAAACCATCGATGAGAGAAAAAAACAAATGCCAATATATTTTCCTACTTAAAATTTAGGTCCTGGTTTTTCAATGCACCTGATTTTAAAACAGTTAATTACCAAACTGAGAGATACTATTGCAATTCAACATTTAGGCTAAAAAAATCTTTAACTTCTCAATAAAATAATAGAATATAAATTTGCATGGAAATCTGAAAGTTTATATAAAATTTCTAATGCATGATTCAAGCAGTAAGTTTCAACCCATCTAACATTTGCAGTAACAGGAGTTATTACAGCTACTGGATATGCATCTGTAAAGGAGAACCCACAATTGTATTGCCTCTGACATCCTATACTGAAAGAAATTTTGGGAGCAGCTGATAAGCACTCGTGAAATATTCACTCTACCAGTGGGAAATGTGAAAGACTACTTCTGCTTTCCAAATCCAGCCAGCATGCAGCTCTACAGAGCACTATTATCTTACCTTCTCTTTCCTGTCCACCTTCCCTGACAGAATCCTCAGTTCTTCTTTTAATTCCTTGCCCAAGTACAACTCACAATCTTTTCCACAGGATTTTTTGAATACTGGTAACCTTGGACTTTTAAAAATTATAGTATGGATTACCTGAGGAATACAGCCACGCACACTAAGATGTCAGGTCTCTTACAAAATGCTTTGACCTGTGGTATATAAGCAGTACTGACACTTGGGAGAAACAAGAGAGAGATGAGAGATGGAGCGTGGGGGGAGGGAGCAGGAGCTGGGAAACCTGTGTCCTTACAGAGGTATTGTCTCCACTGACGCAGCACTGAGGGGACATAGCACTTGTGCTCTCTATGCATATTAAGTGATGCAGAGCTACTGGCCAGCATAGGTGAAGGCAATAATGCTGACCCAGATAAGGCCTCACAAGGTCACTGTAGGAACTATTACTGTATAGACAATACACGGGTCTTGGCACTTGTCCTGCATGTGGCTGAACCAGATCAATGCCCAGCATGTCAGACAGGACCCAGAGTTAATCCTGAGGACCAGTGGTTCATGATGCTCCCCCGCAACAAAAAAGAGTAACAGGAAAAAGAATCTCTCCTATATTTCTGTACTGTCGTTGAAAGCTTTTGTTTTATAAATTCTAAATTCATCAGTCAGGTTAAAATAAGTAACTCTGGCTCCAGAAACACAGTGTGAAATGTCAATGTTAACATAAAAATATTATACTTTTTTTTTAACTTCTTGGGTCACACCCAGCGATGCTCAGGGGTTACTCCTGGCTCTGCACTCAGGAATTCCTCCTGGCAGTGCTTGGGGGGGCCATATGGGATGCCGGGGATTGAATCTGGGTCAGCTGCATGCAAGGCAAACACCCTATCTGCTATACTATCGCTCTAGCCCCCCAAATATTATACTTTTAAGGAATATCAAAAACAGCCTGATTTTTAAACTTGCTCTGGAAAAACAGTATTATCAAGAATTAAGTAGTATTGAACCCAACCAGTTTAAAATCTTTTTGTCATTTGGAAAGATGAGAATAAATCTGTGACGTTCAGAACTCAATGTATAGAAATCTAAGCTTACTAAGAAAAGTAAAGGACAATTAAAGGATAATCTCGATCAGAAACATAACATCTGCTTATGCGAGGTTTGAATTAACAAGATATTCAAGAAAAGAAGGAATAAATGGGAACATGTCAACATGCTTCCCTTGATTTAGAAAAAGAATGGCATCGCTAAATTTCCAAGTCTTTCCAGGCCATCTAAAGACACCAAGACCACAAAGTACCAGAGATGTTTGCAGCAAAAATTTTACTTTGGCAGAGATCCTAGAAGACACTTTTTTTTATCCCCTAGTAACTTCCAAGTCTAAGATGCAAGTTGAAAGAGAAGCACTGACATAGGAGCCAAAGGATTTCAGAGGATATATTGAAGCCAGGACAAAACGAGCAGCCCAGACAGTGACCATATACACTGGGCTCAGCAAGAGGTTTCCCTGGTGAGCACCTGACCACATTCTTCTGCCAAAAAATCTCTTTGCTCTTCATGTGTTTAAATAAAAAGTATAAAGAGAATACAAAGTCTGTCTGTAATGACCTAATCCAGGCAGGCTTGTTCCTTCTGGGAAATGGGGGAATGTCAGAGAATAAGGCCAGGAGGGGCTATTGTGGAAGAAAATGAATACCAGAAAGTTCTCTCTGGCTCTTTCTGATAGTCCTGAAAGGTTGCACTAATAATGGCATTCCCTACAAGGAAGGAAGGAAAGTAAGGGATGAGAAAAGTCTGTGTAATCAAGACAGAAGACTTAGGAAGGAAGCAATAAAAAAATCAAGAGAACAGGACGCAATGCTTACTAAGACCTCATGGCTACAAAATCAGTAGGAAAATAGAAGATTTATAAGCAAGCTGGAAAGAATACACTCAATATTTCTCTAGGAAATTAGGGACAATGTGTTAGTCAATTATTGAAAGAAAAACAACCCAATTAGCCCAAACTAAAATCTTCTGGATAAAGAAAGGAAATAATTTCAATGTCTTCACAAATTGCTATGTTAAAATCATATAAGATCAACTACAACTTAACACAAAACGCATGAAAGGAGCAAATAAAATGGCCCTTCCCATCACCAACCCACATTAGTTCAAAAGATTCGATAACAAGAACTTTCGATAAAAACAACTTCGGAAAGGAGGCAAACCAGCCAAGCTAAAAAGATTGAGAGTGAGAAAAACATACGTTATGAGAAATATGCAGGACACCGGAGGGGAACATGGGTAGAGAAATGGAGTGGAGCACTTACACAGCAGCTATCTGGCCAGGGTCCTGAGGGCTACTGTGTTCTGAAACCATCGAAACAGAATAGCAGGATGGGGAGAATGTAGTCACAGACAATCCACCAGATGACAACACTACCCACGGCAGAGGCCAGCACAGCTAGGGAACATCTAGAAATGGGTGAAAGAACAGATGTTCAAATTGGGAAGCCAAAACAAATAAAACAGCAAGTAAAGCCCCATATGAATTTTAGATATCCAGTATTGCAAAGTGATGGGAAATAAGGAATGGAGTATCGCCAGTGTGGCACAACTAAAATAATAATAATAATAATAATAATAATAATAATAACAATAATAACTCTCTTTAACTTAAGCAAATTTGACATTCAGTGGTAAGAGATCAAATCTCTAGTTTGAAAAATACTCCGACCTGTATGATCATTTGATACAGCAATCAGAGTCTAATCTTGCAGCTGAGATTTCTCCAGAGAATCTCAGTTGAATGACCGAAAGAGCGAGAGAGAGTGAGCAAAGCAAACCAGAGTCCTGACCAGACAGTGGGCAGCTTTCCCCTGGAGGCAGCCTTGCTCTCTTGCCCAGGGCCATGCTTGGCCATATGCCTCGTCTGCTGTCAAGACGTGTGTACAAACTGCATGCTGACATGCAGGAACACAACATGCGGGCAACAGGACTGAGATGATCAAACTATCTCTGCTTTTTTATTTTTTTTTTTGTACTCCTTTTCCCTTATGCAACTCAGCAACTCAGCTTTCAGTGTTTTTCTACCCTCTGGTCTGACTTGCAGCAGTGAGGAGAAGCCACTCACAGTGGGGTAGAAGCAACTCCCTCCAGTGACCAGGCCTACCTGTGGCCATGTGGGAATGTCTGTGACTGCACAGAAAGGCCCTAGGAACTTCTGCTGATGGAGTCGGAAATGACTGATGTGCTACACCACCCTTACTCTCCCTCTCATCACATTCGAAGAGCATTATGGGCCAGATACAATAGGCTGAACCTAAAATTGAGTCTAACCTCACTCACCCCACAAGTTACCCTGCACTACCTCATTCGATCCTCCCACCAAAAAAGCCAACTTATTTTGATTAGCAGAAGCCTGATATTTATTATCAGCCAAAATGGCTAGAAACCCTACAGAACTTTTTTCCCAATCCCAAATTTCATTTGCAGGTACTGACTTAACAGTTATTTTTGTTTTCTTTTTGTTTTGGGGCACACCCAGCAGTGCTTAGGGCTTACTCCTAGCGCTGCACTCAGAAGACGTTCCTGGTGAGGCTCAGGGACCGTATGTGGTGCTGGGGATGGAACCCAGTCAGCCGTCTGGGAGGCAAGCACCCTACTTGCTGAGCCAGCTCTTAGCCCCGCAGCCATTATTTAATGGCTTGGATGTCTGATTGCCCGCATTACACAGATTTGTTTAAGTTCTTCTAGTGAAAGCTCATGGCAAAAAATTGTTTTCTATATTGGAGTACAAACCTGTAAACACTATTCTCCAGAGAGTTTAAGAAATCCAAGCTGGGGCCAGAAAGAGCTCAGGAGGCCAAGCACAAGCTCCACATGCTGGAGGCTGGTTTCTATCTCTGGCATCTCACAGTTTTGCAACCCCTAAGCACTAAGCCAGGAATAGCCCCACTCCACCACCACCAAAAAGAAAGCAGTCAGAGGTCATCATGTCTAGATTCTTACCTTGTTCCCATATAGAATGCATCTATACTCCTTATGTAACATCTTGATTAACCCCTTCAACTCAAGCAAAAACAACCAGAAGACTGATGCTACTACACCCACCAAAATCATTTGAGCAGAAATCATTTGCCACTCTGTCCTGAAGATTGCGGTTGGGGTGCTGTATGCTTTGTTGTCTCTAAGGGAGTCTCCATCAGGCAGACTCTCCGAGAAAGTGACTTTCACAATTTCTGGACATTAAGTCTCCCAAACACTAACAGTTTGTGAAATGAAAATCAACAGAAATATTGGATAAGGAATCAGGAAGCAATATGACTTGTTCACAATGACAAGTCTGGACCCCAAATGTGGACACAATAATTTGCCCACAATAAATGAATCCACAGGGATGGTCCCTGAACTGTAGGTGGAGGTTGGGGGTTGGTGGGGGGCAGGGGGCTGGTGGAAGGGGAGGGGGTTCAGGGTTCCCCACCCATCCATTGCCAAACTCTTTGGGACTCTTCTAGAAACAAGGACTATGGAGGGGAAGAACATCCCCATCTCTCCTCTTTGTAACCACAAACAAAGTGAAAACAGGGATCATTACACCTATCAAGATGGATTGAAGAGCCCAAACAAACCAAAAAAAAAAAAAAAAAAAAAAACCTGCTTACTTAAAGGAAAACGAAGAACAATCCGGTGACTTATTTAAATGCACCTGCCCCTCACTTCTGTGGCCCCCTTCCCCAACAGGTTTGGTCTTCATATTACAAACTTTGAAAAATTTAGCATTCTGTACTTCCCTTTAAAAGCGTGGCCTACTTTGGTGGTGGTATTACTGCTATCACAAACAGGTTACCTTAACTATAATAATGAAAACTTTTTAAAAAGTTTTTAAAAATGATTGGGGGTTGGGGGGAGTGGAGTGATAGCACGGCGGGTAGGGGGTTTGCCTTGCATGTGGCCAACCCAGGATCGATTCCCAGCATCCCATATGGTCCCCCGAGCACTGCTAGGCGTAATTCCTGAGTGCAGAGCCAGGAGTAACCCCTGTGCATCGCCAGATGTGGCCCAAAAAGAAAAAATAAAGTGATTTGGGAGGAGGGCAGTTTGGGAACTATTCCACTATTTTTACAATTATAGGGAATCTGAACTACCCTCATTTTAAAAACAAACAAAACACTTTAACCATTTCCCTTGATTTAGCTGAGTGCTTCAGTGCAAAGAGCCAGTATCCTTTATCCTTTATTCCTCAGCAGGTAAGCAGAAGTGTGCAGAACTGGACAACCAGACAGATGACGGCAGAGAGGCACTTCTTCCCTCCCTGTCTTTGTTGTTTAGATAGATTCAGCCATCATTCTCCAACCTTCATTCTATGAAGCCATCACTTATCAAGGTGAATACATTATAGTACTGAAACTAGACTGTTCCATACAATAGTACGTAGTGTCATCTTCTGGCTTCCAACAAATTTACACTTAGGGTGGTGGGTGATATGATCAGCACTTGGGGGAGACCCAACCCAGGCCTCCAAGATGAGTGTGCTCCATCACTGAGGACATTTTATATTACCACAAATCTATTAACTCTGAAAGAACTTTTTGCTGTCCCAACCTTTTTTGGAAAAGACCACCAGTATTTGAAATTTTCTAGATAAATATTCAAAGGAAGTTTTAAAAAAATGAAGAAAACTTCTGGTAACAATAACTTTTGACTATGCAGAATTCACCAACTCTGTGACTACTAAACAGAAGTTAAAAAAAAATCAAAACCAGGGCTAAATTAAAAACTAAATTCATCTTCTATGCCTTTCCAATTCAGATGGCGGCGGTACCCGACAGCCGTGCTGGTAGTTCCGGAAACCCATGAGTATGCAGAACTCTAGGTACCCATCAAACCCGCTGCCTTGGGGCCAGGCTCCACACAGGCTTTAAGGCCCTGTGTTAGAGAAGGGCCCACCTGTCTCCACCATCTGAATGGTGGAATGCAAAATAGGAAGATGACTGAAGGGACTATAATATGCTTCTAATTAAAAAGTGCTATAACATCTCAGGTGAAGCAAACAAAAAACAGTACTTTTAAAAAGTCAATAAATACAAATAATCAATATTCACATCATTCACATGGCACTAATTATTGGAAAGTGTTGCTTGTTTCTTTGGGTCTTTAGGAACTTTCCAGAATGTAGCACTGTAGCACTGTCCTCCCGTTGTTCATCGATTTGCTCGAGTGGGCACCAGTAACATCTCACAATAAACTGTGAGACTTGTTGTTACTGCTTTTGGCATATCGAATACATCACGGGTAGCTTGCCAGGCTTTGCTGTGTGGGTGGGATATTCTCGGTAGCTTGCCGGTTCTCCAAGAGGGGCAGAAGAATCAAACCCAGGTTGGCTGCGTGCAAGGCAAACACCCTACCCGCTGTGCTATTGCTCCAGCCCTTCCAGGATGTAACCCGTGACAATATATGCCCGGGGTGTAGTTCTTCTTGAGAACTGCAGTAATGAAAAGTTACCAAGAAAATCTCTTGTTCTATGACTGTGCTCTGACTGGCAGTTATTCACTTCATTGGTTCCTTAATGGATATCCTTATTAGGGGCATTTGAGAGTAACCTTATTGGATGGAACAATCTAGTTTCAGTAACATGAAAGAATGAAAATTCGTTGCCTTACAATGAAAATGGATGTAATTATAAAAAAGGAATCCAGTGTTACGAGTAGAATCATTTATTAAACTATAAGGGGGAGATTTACAATGGCCAAGTTTTTCTATTCTATATATTTTTCTTCTTTTTTAATGTTTGAAACAATTTTATTTTTATAATTATACCTATTGCCTAGGTAATTGAGTAATTCTCCAATTATTTCAATTTGTTGTCAGGTTTCATCTCCTATATTCACTGATCACATTAGCTATTTATTTTTCTAATAACCCTGATATTAAAAGTCTTTTAATCCAAACTGACACAAAAATAAGTACAAATAGAAACAGAAATACACATACTAACTACAAAATGGCACATATTAGATTGTATATGTTTATATATATTATACATGTAATATAATAAAAAAATTTACTTAAAACTTTTATGTATTTTTAAAACATACTAGTACAAAAATATGGCCTAATTTATTTCATCATTGCCTCAAAATACAATGCACTGCTATAAGGTTACCACCATACAGACTTTCTGTAATACAGGGCTGAATCTGAAAAGATTCATGATTTTAATAACTACAGTTGGATAGTCCTCTGTTGTTCACATCTTACTCTCTTGAGATGTCACAATGGTGATTATCCACGGGGACAAAGCAGCTCTAAGATTGTTTTCTGATCTATACAGACCAGTGAAGTTGCAAGCGAAGAAGAAGTTTCTTAGGCAAAAGTCTTAGATTTTATTTATTTTTTGGTTTTAAGGTCACACCTGGCAGTACTTAAGGCTTCCTGTGGCTCTGTGCTGAGGGATCACTCCCTGCAGGCTCAGGGACCAGACAGGGTGCTGGAGATCAAAGACTGAGACAATATGCAGGGAAGCACCCTACCCACTGCTCTACATTTTAAATAATGTGATAAAGCATTTAAAGGTGGCATAATAGGCATGCAAACTAGTAAAAATGTAGGGGAAAGATGCTCACTAAGGGACTCCTACACAAATCAGAGAGCACCAACCACTCAGAGGAAAGTACTCACGTGAGGGGAATAGCATTTGCTTTGGACTGTCTTCTGCTCTTCAGGGCCCGAAGTCTATCACCTTGTGTGACTCCATTGATTTCATCCTCATCACTGTACTGGGTAAGGAAAGAGACAGTGAATGATTGAAGTCACGCTTATTATTTTAGTACTGCACAAAAACGGGTATTTGTCTACAGATATACATTCAGCAACACAAATGCTTCAACTTCCAGCTAAACATTCTGCTATTTTCAAATAAGGCTAAGGGTCATTTTTCAAGACAACTACAAGCTGACATTCAGAGAACCCAAAGCACTCTCTTATACAGCATTTACAGTAAATAGGTACAATGGGTTTTCAATATTACAAACACGCTACACTCTTTTGTTTAAATTTCAGACTCTCTCCCACTACATAATACAAAGAACACTGCTACCTTTTCATTTCTTCCCTTTTCATTTCTCCATTGGAGAAGAACTGATTCCCTAAGTGGGTTGTCACAAAATGGGAAAAAGCTGGGCACAAAATGGGAAAAAGCTGGGGGGGGGGGGGGGGGGCGGAGAAAAAGTAAGTAGATCCTTAGAAAGAACCTCCTATATCTACCTCTATTATCAACCAGCACCAAACTGAGTCAAGAAACAACTTTAGTATTATGGACAGAAACCAATGTACTGGTTTTAACAAAGTACTAAGAGGGTTAAAAAAAAATTATTTTTTAAGTGACAATAATCC
This sequence comes from Sorex fumeus, assembly GCF_029834395.1. NCBI lineage: Eukaryota > Metazoa > Chordata > Mammalia > Eulipotyphla > Soricidae > Sorex > Sorex fumeus. The sequence goes on from NW_026606186.1 coordinate 3,584,210, forward strand.
CTCCAACTGTACTTTATTATTTTTACCTATAAACTTTTTCAATGCTCTAAAAAGTTCTCAAAGGCATTTTAAACAATGAAAACTGCATGACAGAGATAGTGTGATTACCAGTTCAGGTTCTGGCTTGTTTTGGTTCTCCACCCCGGTGATGGAAATGTCATCGACAGCCAGGAGGAGCTTCGAGAAGGCGGCGCTGTGCTTGCCATCCTCCTGACCACTTAACTTCTGACGGAAATAATCCCCTTCCAACCAGAGGCTTGACTGTTTCCTAGAGCATTCAAATAACAACATGAACATAGAGTTTTCCAGAAAGATCCACGCAAACAGCTTTCGGCTCTTGGAGGATCTATTGTTACTGGACAGTAAGAAAAGAGTCCAGGAGTTGGAGCGATAGCACAGCAGGTAGGGCGTTTGCCTTGCACTCGGCTGACCCAGGTTCGATTCCCAGCATCCCATATGGTCCCTTGAGAACCACCAGGAGTAATTCCTGAGTGCAGAGCCAGGAGTGATCCCTGTGCAACGCCAAGTGTGACGCAAAGAGCAAAAAAGAAAAGAAAAGAAAAGAAAAGAAAAGAAAAGAAAAGAAAAGAATCCGTTTCCCATTCTTTTTGAGCCCCGTGTGTTTCCTGAGTGATTACAACGTTCTCTGTGCACGTACATCAGCAGAAACTGCTGCTGAGGCCCAATGACGGAGCCAGGCCTGCAGATCCTCACCCAGGCGATGCTCTCGGCTGCTGTCATCCGATAATGCTTCATCAGGTAGCAGGCAATCATTGTGCCTGTGCGCCCAAGGCCAGCTAGGGAAGGAAGAAACACACCAAACCCATCAGACAAGCGGCACTAGGTCCTCAAAGATCCTGGGCAGAGAGAACTGTTGTTGTTTTGGGTCACACCTGCCAATGCTTAGGGTTACTCCTGGCTCTGCACTCAGGAATTACTCCCGACGGTGTTCAGTGCACCATATGGGATGCCAAGGATCGAACCCTGACCAGCCTAATGCAATTGGTAAATGCCCTTCCAGCTGTATGATCACTCCAGCCACCAGGTGTAATTTCTTTTAAAGGCTTCCCATAATTCCACTTCCCTGAACACGAGTCTCAAGTTCTAAAGGCCACTGTAGCCCTATGGAGACTCTTTACACACACTGGGCCTCACTTCCTCTTGGCTGAAACAGCAAATGGCCTTCAAACCAGACCCACCCTCCAGGCCACACTGCAGGTTGTGTGCTCACCTGAGTCAACACTTTCAAATAAACCTATAAGCATATCCTATTGATTCTACTTCTCTGGAAAACCGCAATTTACAAAGATTTTGGCCCCATAAATTGGCATGTAACTATAACTGTATGTAAAAATGTGTACACAGCTTTGGAACTAGAACTATTAAAGGATATGAGTTCTAAAGCATATGTCAATAAGAACTTAAAAGACAATGCTTTTTGATTTGTTTTGGCCACACCCAGTGGTGCTCAGGGTTTACTCCTGACTGCACTCCAGGATCACTCCTGAGGGGACTTGAGGGACCATACTGGGATACCAGGGATTGAACTCGGGTTGACCATGTGGCTTATCTACTGTACTATTGCTTCAGCCCCTTAGCCAGGACCTGTTGCCTGTTGGTGGGAATGTAGGTAGAGATTAAGGGGGATTCTGGTAGAAGCTTAGACAGGAATGAGGAATCTTATTTGAAATTAAAAGTTAAGTCACCTTTGTTAGGAAGTGGCAAAAGGAAAAAATAAGTTGAATTCTGTTCCAGTCCTTTGTGGAAAGTAGAACTTTCACAAAGAACAAAATATCTAGAGTGACTGACGGCCTTGGATATTTAGCAAAGGGTATTTGTAAATAAAGTGTTGAATATGCAAGCCTGGTTTCTCTTTTCCGATTAGAGGGACTGCAAGAGAGATAAAGAAGCAATCATCAGGCAAAGAGGAGCTAGAAACAGTACCAGGCCCACCCACATTGCAAAGTGAGAGTTCTCTAGAGAGAACAGTAGGGTGTGGTGAGACAATCAATTCCATGGATGGTGTGGTAAAGAGATCATGCATGAATCTAATCAGCAAAAGCCAGAGATAGTGATGGGATTATACCAGCAGACCAGAGTGGTTGGGTCTGAAGATGACAGTGGAAGAGATTCCTGAAGGAGTTAGATCTCTGAGTTCTATGATGGGAACTTTTGGCTGCAAATAAGCCTCATCTTGAAAGGTGATGGGGAAATAGCCACGCTGCCTGTCCTGCAGGAAACACCAGAGGGGCAAGAGTCAGTCTCGCAGGGCAGATGTAACTCCCTGACTACAGTGGCTGGGCTGCCAAAATGATGGGCAGATAGAAGGGAGAGTGGTATTAGAGCATTACTGTGAGCCTCCAGATCGAATGAAAGACTGACTTGTATGGACTTGCCTCCTCTTGCTCTTTTCTGATTAACTGACTTAGACAAGAGAGTGACTACACTCTCCCAAATCCACTCCTTGATTCCAGAAACCCCAAACTCGTCTAGCTTCACAGGTTCATATCAAGAAAAGAATTCTTGCTTTTGCATGTGTGTTCCTGAACTATCAGCCATATCGGATTCAAACAGTATTTGGGTGGAACTGAAATGTGTTTGAGGGTGGCTGGAGTGGACTCAGTGTATTGTATATACAAGAACCATAAGTATCAGGCAGATAGAGAATAGAATAAAGTTATGGCCACCAATACCCCACTCCCAATTGATAAACTAAAGGTTTTTGTTTACCTTAGGGTTTTCGGTTTTTGGTTTTTTTTTTTTTTTTGAGCCACATCTGGTTGTTCTCAGGGATCGGTCCTGGTAGGGTTCAGGGGACCAAATGTGGTGCTGGGGCTAGAACCCGGGTCAGCCACATACATGACATAATCCTTACTTGCTGCACTCTCTCTCCAGCCCCTATAGATTGAAGTCTTAACTGTTAAGGTCCAAGGGGAGCAGTTTATATAGGTAATCATGCTCCTAATACAGCAGGGCCAGGAGGGAGTATTATAAAGGACAAGAGAAAGAAGCCACCTGCAAGCCAGGAAAAGCGACCCTGCTCCATCAGATTTTAAACTTCTAGATTTTTAAGTCTTCCAAACCATGTGAAAGAGACTTCCATAGTTTAAATCACAACAAATTCTGTTTTGATACCTTGAGCAAATTATTATATCTCCTAATGATTGTCACTTTTCACTTAAAAATCCAACCCCTCACGTATCAGCTTTCTTCCCAAAACAAAGATCTAATCATATCTATCTGAAGTTTGTTGGTCTTTTTTGTATATTTGTTTTGGTTTGGTATGGGTTTTGTTTTGATTTAGTGCTATGCCCAGCTCTGTGCTCAAGGAGACTACCTCCACTGATGTTCCACGGAACTCCACATACAAACCAAGTGCCCAAACCCCTGCCCACTCTTCTGGGCTTTAAATGATCATCGGTCAACCAAAGGGCTGAATAATTCTTTGTTGTGAGGACTACTGTGTACATTTAAAAATGTTTAGAGACATCCCTGACCTCTACCAACTAGACACCAACAACAGTGCCCCTGAATTTGTGGTATCCAGTAGATGTCTACAGGTATTGCTGAGTATCTAGGACAGCAAAATCACTCTGATGAAGCACCTTAACTAAGGCTCATTTATTATGAACTTTAAAAACATAAAATACTAATGATGGATTTTGTTGTAACATAAATATGCACAAATTGAGCATGTTTATAAAATTTGTTCATATATTAGTCCCCTAAATTCATCTGCTTATTGACATTTTCCTTGTTGTTTTTGTTTTGGATTGCACCTCAGGATGCTCAGGAAACCTTCTGGTCAAGGTGAGGGTTTGAGCCTAAGGCTCCTACATGCAAGTGTCCACTGCACTAGCCCTGGGTCCTCACTGATGTCACCGTCAGGAGTGTCTCTCTTCAGAGGTGCCCAGGCCTCTGGGGATAGTTAGCCCAGATGCAGTTCACTGTGAAGGCCCAGGATAAAGTGCTACTCAGGGTGCTGCACTGCTGGGGAGTACCAGGCACCCTAGCTCTCTGGGGGCCTCCAGAGTTATCCCAGACGGTGTTCAGAGAGCGTCCAAGGCTGCACCCACAGTGCTGAGAGGCCAAGGTGGTACAAGGATGGAGCCAGGGTGGATTGCATGCAAGGTCTGCGCCTTAACCCCTACAGGAGCTGTAGCTCAAGACAGAAACTCAAGGGACTAGAGCGATAGCACAGTGGGTAGGGCATTTGCCTTGCATGTAGCCAACATGACCGACACAGTTTCGATTCCCAGCATCCCATATGGTTCCCTGAGCACCGCCAGGAGCAATTCCTGAGTGCATGAGCCAGGAGTAACCCCTGAGCATCGCTGGGTGTGACCCAAAAAGAAAAAAAAAAAAGACAGACACTTGAAATGTCTGATCAGCTAATTCAAAGACTACTGAAGGCTGACGTCTAGAAATCATCATCCTCATCATTTTGGGGGGGGGGGGGTCACACCCAGCAATGCACAGGGGTTACTTCTGGCTCATGCATTCAGGAATTACTCCTGGTTGTGCTTGGGGGACCAAATGGGATGATGGAAGTCAAACCCGGGTCGGCCAAGTGCAAGGCAAACGCCCTACCCGCTGTACTATTGCTCCAGCCCCCATCATCATTTTTAAGTGTACAGTTCAGTGGCATTGATAAACTCATGCTGTTAGGTGCATTCCTGAAACAAATGTGTATTCTGTTCCTGAAACAAATGTGTATTCTGTTCTATCAGCTACAATATACTAGTTGACTGTATTAGCCAAGATCACTATCTTCTTCTCTGCTTGTTCATTTCTGAAAAACAGGATTAAAAAAAAAAATACCTAACTTAATTATACACAATTGTTCTATTACTGTATATTAACTTCTATTATTTTTTCCTTCAATTCTGTCAATTTTTCCCTTATATACTTTAAAGGTTCGTATTCGTCATTGAAAACGGTTATAAATATTACATCATCTTGATACATATTACATCACCTTGCTGTATTGGAATTTTGCTGGTATGAAATGTCCTCTTTTGTCTCTTAATTTATTATCTCAAGTTCGGGTTGTCATGGGCTGGAGCAATAGCACAGCAGGTAGGGTGTTTGCTTTGAACGTGGTCAACCGGGGTTTGATTCCCAGCATCCCATATGGTGCCCTAACCACCGCCAGCAGTAATTACTGAGTGCAGAGCCAGGAATAATCTCTGTGCAATGCCCGTGTGTGACACAAAAAGCAAAACAACAATAACAACAACAAAAACCCAAACAACAACAACAAAAAAAAAACAAGTTCAGTTTGCCTTTATTTATTATTTTGTTTGGGGTTCAGGCCTAGTGACACTCAGGACTTACTCCTAGCTTTTTCCTAGCTCTGCACTCAGGAATTGCTCCTGGAGGGCTAGGGGACCATGAGTGGGGCCAGAGATGGCACCAGGGCTGGCTGCCTCCAAAGCAAGTAATCTACCTGCTATACTATCATTCCGGGCTCTGGTATGTCTTCATAAGTACTATATCAGCAGTCTTTTGGCTATTACTTATATAACATTTTCCTATCTCTTTACTCATTTATGTCTATTTAAGCTTAATCTCTCTTCAATAATATACTATTGGATTTTTACTTTTAAGCCATGTTTCTAATGTTTTGGAGAATTTAGAACTGAAATTACACTAAGACTAGTTCTCTCAACTGTTCAAGTACTTACCTAAACCAGTGACCCTTTAATTTCAAGTGCCAAAGTACCCATCATTTGTTATTTCTTGCAGGCTAGGAAGTGGCAGTAATAAATTCTCTGTGACAATGATCTGGGAATGTGTTTATTCCTCCCTCACTTTCCAGGGACAATTTTTCCAGAAACAGAATTTCTGGCTGGCTAGTTCTCTCTTTCCTTCGGCACTTTGAATATGTCAAGCCCATAGCCAGCTAGTCACATAAGGTTCTAATAAGAAATCTGTGAATAAGCTTACTGGGGTTTCTTGTATATGTTCTTGTACATATTCAATGTTGATTGCAACATTCTCTGTCTCTGCTTCTGTACTGATTATGTTCATCTTGGTGTAAGTCTTTTGAGTTTATCATATTTAGAGTTCACTGACCTAGCTTCCTTGATGCTGAAATTCCAATCTGTCATCGAATTTGGTAAATTTTCAGTCATGACTTCAAATAATCTCTGCTCCTTTCTCTCTGGAACTCCCACGGTCCACAATAGTCTACACTGTGTCCCATTAGTCCCTTAGACAAGATTCACTTTTTAGTCTCTTCCTGTTCTCTTCATGTAATCATTTATTTCAACTATCCTATCTTCAAAGTTGCCAAATACTTCTGCCTTACTTACACATGGTTATTTTTTATTGGGGGTGGAGTACACCGGCAGTGTTCAGAGCTTACTCCTGGCTTCAGGCTCAGGAATCACTCCTGAGCAGGATCCAAGGGAACTTAAGTGGTTCTAAAGGTTGAACCCTGGTCAGCTACATCCAAGGCAAATATTCTACCCACTGTACGGTCCCTCATGTCTATTTTGTGTGTGTGTGTGTTTTCAAATTTTACTGACGGTTTTTGGGCCACACTCAGCATTGCTCAGGGCTTACTCCTGGCTCTATACTCAGGACCATATGGGATACCAGGATCAAATCCAGGTTAGCTACATGCAAAGAAGTGCCCTAATCACTGTACTATCTCTCCAGCCATCCCCCTCATGTCTATTCTTATACACTGTCACTGTCCCTGTCCTCCCACTATTCACTGATTTGCTCAAGCGGGACCAGTAACGTCTACATTGTAAGACTTGTTGTTACTGTGTTTGGCATATTGAATACATCACGGGTAGTTTGCCAGGCTTTGCCGTGAGGGCGAGATACTCTCGGTAGCTTGCTTGGCTCTCCAAGAGGGACAAACGAATCAAACCCAGGTCAGTTGGGTCGGCCGTGTGCAAAGCAAATGCCCTACCGCTATGCTATTGCTCCAGCCCATTCTTAAACACAACTAGTGAATTTTTAATTTTGGTTACTATGTGTTTTAGTTCCAGAATTTCTTTTGGTTCCTTTTTTATATTTCTTATCTATTTATAGGTATTTCCATCTTCACACTATTTTGTAGACTCTAGATTTTTTTTCTCTAGAAGCACCTTTAACATGACCCTCCCTCCTCCCCCTCCCCTTCCCCCCCTCTCCTCCCCCCCCCCTCCTCCTCCTCCTCATGTTATTCTAGTGATTAGATTTTTGACTATTCTCTAGGTTTGGTTTCTTCTCCCTCAATGTTTGATTTTTCTTAACAAAAGTATATTTTTGTCTTCTATCCAATAAGAGAAGTGCTAAAAAATCCTTGTACATTTATTCCATGTATTATTACACATTCATTCACTCAATAAATTAAACAGTCACTGTCCCAGCACCTAAAATTAAGCACCTAAAATTAAGCAATCTATTAAGAATATGAGCTATATAAGAATAAGTCTGGAGAAAATGTTGTTCCTAGAATCTTACCAAAGGTTAGACATGAAACAGATAGTTGGTGAATAAATGAACTTATTTCGCTGTGATATCCTTTAGAATTACCATAAATACAATTTATTTCACTTTTTGCATGAATCAGAATTTTATTTATGCATTTTTTTATTCTGGGCCACACACAGTGATGCTCAGGGGTTAATCATGGCAGTGCTAAGGGGACAATATGGAGATCCAGGGATCAAATCCTGGTCATCTGCATGCAACGCAAGCACCCTACCATAGTACTATCTCTTCAGCCCCTATATTTATATTTTTGAATCATACCTGATGATGTTTATGGTTTATTCCTGCCTCTGCACTCAAGGATCACTGCAGGCAGAGCTCAGGGAACCGTATAAGGTACTGGGGACCAAATTTGGGTCATCTACAAGTAAAGGCAAGTGTCCTACTGCTGTTTTATCTCTCTGGCCCCAGTATCAGGTAGATTAAAAATACATTCTTTAATGTACAACTATTTTGTGAATCTCAATAAAGTTGTTTCAACAAAAAGATAACTTAAAAGGAATAAAATCTTTAAAAATGAAAGGCAGGGTCCAGCGATAACACAGTGGACAGGGTGTTTGCCTTGCATGTGGCTGACGTGGGTTCGGTTGCCAGACCCCATAATGCCCCCCTAACCCTGCTAGGAGTGATTCTTGAGTACAGAGGCAGGAGTAAGCCCTGAGCTCCACCAGGGTTGGCTCAGAAGCACCCAAACACCCCCAAAATTACTAAAGTGAATAGATAAAAATGAAAAAGAAAGGCAGTTTCCTGCGTCCTAGCTCCAAACAAGGATATGTGTTTGAGTATGAATGCATTCATGTCTCCCGCTCTTTACCTTACCCTAGAAACGCACCTTTACAGTGGACTGCAACGGCGCCCTCGGCATTCTCACAAATGTCCAGAAATTCTTTCACAATGTCATCAGTGGGGGCACTGCCGTCCGCAAAGAAGAGCTCGTAGTGCTCAAACCCAGCAGAGGTAAAGCGTTTGGCATCATACACCCTCTTATTCAGGCGAATTATGGTAGAAACATTGTGGTTCTTAAAGTATGGAATATAAGCCTCGGGAGAATGTTGGTAGTAACCTACAGAAAGATATTCACCAGATGCTGTAAAATGCACAAAGGCACCACCACATACAACAAATGACAACTGAACATGCAGTTGGGTAGGAAGTGTCTAGACTGGGGACTGAATGCCAATCTGATTTTAAATGCAGCAAAACAAAATGAAAATCCAAGCAAAATGATGTGATGAAATGATCAAGTGTATTTAAGTGATCAACATCTTAAACAGAGTGCTTTGAATTCTTTAAAATGAAAACACATGATGGATATGCTTCTAGTTTTTAGCATAAAACTACTGGATTTAATAGGTCATAATTAATTGTAAGTGAAAACAAAAATATTCACTAAGTTTGCCAATATTTTAAGTTTCACAATTAAGAAGCAAAACTAACTTAGCAGAATTTTTTTGTTGTTTCAACTGACATAGAGATGGAAGTCCTATAACAGAAATCAGGAAATGCCTAGGGGATAGGAGGTTAGTAGAATTTTCCTGGGGAAACTCACATGTATCTTTATGCAAATATTAATTTCAAGAATGCTACAATCAGAAGAACTAAAATTCATTCCGTATCAAAATCACTATGACAGTGGGTCTTAAACTGCAACTATTATTGTTGGAAGATGGCTAAGAATTGCTTATTATTTACCTACATGGCTAAAAGGTTGATGTTTTACCAGTGATCCATGCCTTTTGAAATGTAGAAAATCACCTTGACAAGGTATCTGTTGATTACAAGTTTTAGTAAAGCTATAGATGGACCAGTTACAAGAAATAAGAACTTTATTTTTTTTTTAATTTCTTGAAGCTAATTCAACTCAGCAACCAGGCATAATTTTTAATTGGATATACCCTGTCTATTTTTCAACATATTATTTCTGGTTCACATTTTCTTATAAGATGAATGATCCAGTGAGGGTGCTTAGTAGGCAAACTTACAAGTCTTCTTTTAGTGAGAATGATTTGCCTTCAGAAGGCTCCTACAGGATGGATACTTTTAATACCAAAAGTACTTCACATACCACTTTCGAGTTTGGTTCTCAAATGAGGTCCACAGAAGGCCACAAAACGCCCTGGTATGATCCAGTTTAAATCTCCATTTTCTGCTTTCTACAAAAAAGAAAACCAACACAATTTATGTGAGGGCTAAATCTCCTTGTACCCCTTTATCAAAAGTGAATGTCTCAAGCAAATCCACTGGCTTTAGTATAAAACTGTTATAAACAAACAGCTGGTTTATATATAAACAAACAGTCAGAAAACTAAAATTTAGCCTGCAGTGATCATTACCAAGAGATAAGTCTACGGGTTCCTTTTCTTCTGTTTTTTTTTTTTTTTTGGGGGGGGGGGGTTCCTGGATCACACCAGGCAGTGCTCAGGGAACCGTATAAGATGCCAGGATTTAAAATCAGTTTTAAAGACACGGGCAAGGCCAAGTGTTATGCACACTGTTCTATCTCTCCAGCCCTCAAATACTCTCAAAATTCTTCTGATAGTGTAGTCAGCTTTCAGAAAATAGAGCTAACTACTTCTCACCAAAATACACCTAAGTGTTTTGGTTGTTTTATTAAAATCTTATCACATACTTGCAGCTGATGAGAGAGCAAATTTTCTAAGTTGAGAAACGCTTTCCTGTTTCCCTGAATGACAAACTGGTTTTGAGTATGAACAGTCCTGACTTTCCCTCAATAAGGGGGGAAACTCCCTTGGTTTTGCCATTTCAATATTTTCATTTTATGTGTGAAGGATACTTTCCCATCACCTCACTAGCTATTGAATAAGAGGATTAAATGAAGGCTTCCCACAGGCCTCATCTCTAAATTAAAAATTACAAGTATTAAAGATCATAGTATGTCTGTAGGGAAGAAAAAAAAGAACATAGACTGAAATGTGAAAAACACCTTTACCTGTGGTTATTAAATCCCATAACAATATTATAAGATAAACTCAGATGAAATTTAACAATAGGAACAGATACACAGGCTTAGGCAAAAAAGTAGAAGAAATTTGACAGTGGAAAGGAAAAAACTGGGGCTGGAGTGATAGCACAGAGGGTAGGGCATTTGCCTTGCCACGTGGCCAACCCAGGTTCAATTCCCAGCATCCCATATGGTCCCCTGAGCACTGCCAGGAGTAATTCCTGAGTGCATGAGCCAGGAGTAACCCCTGTGCATCGCCAGGTGTGACCCAAAAAGAAAAAAAAATTTAAAAAGGCCAATAAGCTTAACCATTTGAGGATATGCATGTGCACAGAAAATTAAGATGGTGATTATTATAGGTAAAGTAATGACTGATCACAACTATTAATCCAATGCACTAATAAAACAGTTTAGTCATATATATGTTACTATCCTTAAGCTACTGTAGCATGTTACCTGAAAAATAAAGGAAAAAATTTAATAAGATAAAAATTACTTTAGAAATTACTTTTGAACAACAGCTATCTTTTCCTTTTGTATTCTCAGCACTAGTCAGGGTGAATCTTTTGAATCACTCTATTATTTAAAAAAAATCTGTTCAATAAGCATAAAAATAATATCTACATGAGTACGGTAGGATAAAAAGATGAAATTCCATAAATACTCTTGCCTGAAAAAGATCATCAACATAACATCTTACTCATGAACTCTCTGGAAGCTGGACCAGTAGAATCAAGTTATTTAATTAAAAAAAAATTTTTTTTAAAGGGAGGAGGGTTGGAACTATAGTGCAGCAGGTAGGACATCTGCTGTGCACGAGGTCAACCTGGGTTTGATCGCAGACATCCCATATGGTCCCCTGAGTACTGCCAGGAGTGGTCCCTGCATTGCCAAGTGTGGCTCAAACACAAAATCAGAGAGCTTGCCAGCAAAAATATCTCTTCTTGCTCCTCTGGAAGCGGGGCTGGAGGAGGGCCCAGGCATGGACTGGGGACATGTCTAGCTTGATAGGGCTGACCACAGTAATCCAGTTCCCGAGCTGGCCAAAGAATTCTCCAGCCTTCATCTGCTGGGAAAGCAGCGCCATTCCCACGTAAGCACAGAGGGCTGCCAAGCGAAGGGCTGTAGGCCTGCTGCTGGAGCTGGAAAGGAAGGCTGACAAGAGGCAGAAGGCCATGCTGGCCACCTTTCTTGCTCTGGGCAGAGAGTGATCCCTGTCCAGTCTCTGACGGGTGCTCAGTGCCTATGCAGTAATGTAAACTGAGGCACCAACCGTGGAAGGGAAGTGTCTAACTATTGTAGCTGGTCTGGCGTAAAGTCTCACAGAAGCTTAGGCTTTCCACTGATAGTATGTTTTCATCTGTTTTCCTGAAACCATTTGTGTTTTTTTTCTAAATCTGTGCAGTCACAAGTATCACAAACAAAAGATAATGATAAAAGCAGATGCTACTCATCTCCTCAGATGCTATGCTGAGGTATTTTTCCCAGCATGGTCTCCTTCAGCCACAGATCAATGCTAAGAGAATGTAAAGTAAAATGAAGGGGAGAGGCAAAGGGTGCACTCAAGCATCCCAGAAGGATGTATCAAATGCAGACACCACTGCTGAGAACCGAGATGGCAAAAATGGGGTAATAGGTTCAAGAGAACCATTTTTTTAACTCTGTATCAGAATCATTCAATTTTGGGGGACAACCCCAGCTCAGTGAATGTGCTTCAGGATTGTTTTTTGGTAATGCTTAGGGGACCATGAACTGCTGAAAACAGGAACCTTGTACTCCTACACACAGAGCAAATGTTCCAGCCCATAAAGCAATCTGTCTATCAGGATTGGAGAGATAATCCAGGAACTATGAAGACTGTTAGTAAGTGTCTAACTCTTCTTCAATCCCCGGCACCACAAAGGTCCGCTTAGCCCTGCCAGGAGCGATCCCTGAGCAGTCAGAAGTAGCCTCTGAAGCACTGCTGGGTGTGACCCCAATACAAAAATCTTTTTTTCCCAAATACAAGAATATTACTTCTTTGGGGACTGGAGTGATAGTACAGTGGGTAGGGCATTTGCTTCGCACATAGTCAACTCAGGTTTGATCCCGGCATCCCACGTGGGTGCAGAGCCAGGAATAATTCCTGAGCACTGCTTGGTGTGACAAAAGAACCATTAAAGAGAAAAAAAAAAAGTAGTATTACTTCTTAAGAATATGAATGAATTAAAAACATTATTCTTGAAAACTTACCTCATAGTATTCATACTCAGCAAGGTTAAAGGTGTTGAAATTAAGGAAGCCAAACAGCACTGCCTAAAATTCAGAGAAAATTTAAAAAAAAAAAAAAAGATGCAAACAAGAAGGTTGCAGTCCAACCTCCCTATAGGAAATATAATGAAGCACATCATAAAAGCATTATTATACCCAGGTTATATGTCACTGAAGACATCTCAAAGGAAATCAGCTGTGCCTTTTAATGCTCCCATCATATGGCAAAGAGTTATAACAGTATTTATTTTAATAAGACTGGAGTTTTTATGTTCCTTCATCAATGACCCACTCTGAGATAAGTAATCAAAAGTAATCAGGGTTTCAGTGTAATCCCATTAATTTATTAGATCAAGGTAATATTCAGACTCTGAATATAAAGCAGAACCAATGGTCCCAAAATGATAATAAAAAAGAGGGGGGAACATTTGTGGAATATAAAATAACATAATATGAGACTGACACCCAAGGAGATAAGAGACAAGGGCCAGGAAGATTGCTCCATGATTGGAAGTCTTCCTCATGAGTTGGGGGAGAAGGCAGCTGGAACAGAGAAGGGATCACTAAGTCAATGATGATTGGAGGGATCATTCGGGATGGAAGATGTGTGCTGAAAGTAGATAATGGACCAATCGTGATAGCCTCTCAGAATCTATGTTGCAAACCATAAAGCCCAAAAGTAGAGAGTATGGGGGAAATTGTCTGTCATAGAGGCAGGGGAAGGGTTGGGATGGGGTTATGGGGAGGAATACTGGGGACATTGGCGGTGAAAAATGTGCACTGGTAGAGGGATGGGTGTTTGATCATTATATGACTGAAACTCAAACATAAAAGCTTTGTAACTGTCTCTCATGGTGATTCAACTACAAAAAAAAAAGAGGGAAATAAACATAGGTTTGCTTTTAAAAAATGTCCATATACATTGTGTGTGTGTGTGTGTGTGTGTGTGTGTGTGTGTGTGTGTGTTTGGTGTGGGAGGTTGGGCCACATACACTGCTGCTCAGGGCCTACTCCTGGCTATGTGCTTAAGGATAACTCCTGGCAGGGATTAGGGTTCACTCCTGGGTCTGCGCTCAGGGATCACTCCTAGCAGTGCTCAAGCGACTGAATGTGGTTCTGGGGATCAAACCCAGATTGACCATGTGCAAGGCTCTACTATCTCTCCAAACCCTGCATATACACTTCTTAATTCTTCTAAATCTGAGATTTAAAATTGAGATTCTTAATAATAAAGACTACATTTCCTCAAAGACAGCTCAGAGGTGATCATTAAAATTCAAAGTTTTTTGGGGGAAAAAATTTATCACCAGGGAAGTCTATTTTCTGATTTATCCCATGCCCTGAGAGCTGCAACTGGCAGAGCATGTTAAGTAAAGGAAGCATTTTCTGAGACCAGGATGAGATAGTGGCCTCTAAGCAAAGTTTCCCCAGGTTACTGATCACTAACCAAGAACTCCTGATCAATGAGATTATTGCTTCGAAGTGGGTGATTCTGTAAGCCACTTTCAAAGAAAATCGGCCATGTTGTAAAATATTTGTTATGTGGCCAGCATAACAAACTTAACTTTCTATTTCATCAGGTGATCCTCCAATAATAATATTCAATTTTTTTCACGAATTAGAAATATTTAAATTGAAAACCTGAACCAGCTGACTCTTGTGGGGGGGGGGGGAGAGGAACAAAACCTAAATATTGTACAAAACACACAAAAGCAACCTTTGGACTAGAGTTTCAGCTACTTAAGACTTTGCACAGCCAATCAATAAAACAAACAAAAGACCAAGAACCCAAGAAAAAACAACAGAAACTACTCCAGAATGTGAAGTGGGCACTTCCAAAGTTCCTGAAGATTTCCTCTGGACACATGGTCAATATTTCTAGTGCCACCTACATTAGCAGAGCCATGGGGCCCAATGGGTAGGACTGTAACTGCAGCTGGGGGTGTCACATCTTCTATCCTTCCATCCTTCTTAATTTCATTTTGTCCATTACCTGCCTTAAATGAGGCTTGACAAAGCTGCCTTGGAGCCTTGGCAATGGCTCATCAGCTCCACAGGTCACAGTGCCACTGAATAGGAACCTCAAAGCATTATGGAGAAAAGGACAATTCATCTCTGAACTGTGCTCTCACTTTAATCGATTTCTTTCAAAAAAAAAAATTCTCAAAGAGCCTCCTTATTCCAATATACAGGGCCTTAAACTAGGGTCCCTTTTGTAAAACATGAGCAGTATCTTGAGATGATTTTTTTTTTTTTTTTGCTTTCTGGGTCACACCTGGCAATGCACAGGGGTTACTCCTGGCTCTGCACTCAGGAGTTACTCCTGGCGGTGCTCAGGGGACCATATGGGATGCTGGGAATTGAACCTGGGTCGGCCACGTGCAAGGCAAATGCCCTACCCGCTGTGCTATCTCTCCAGCCCCCGTGATTTTTAAATCCTATTTGATTCATGGGCTACTTATCTATGATTTGAGCTTCTGTGTAGCTCTGGCATTCTGGGATAAGACCTGAGGGAGCACAAAGTGTCACAGCTGGGCCACTTAACTCCAGGCACCCCAATGTGTTTGGAATGTACCAGGAAGACTGTCAGCTGGAGTCAAGAGAGCACGGTTCCGTTGACAAAACACAGTATTTTAAAATAGCTGTGAGCGAGCTGTAGTGACCTACTACTGAGTATTTTGTGAACATTCAGATTCTGCTGTTGAACTGACACTGAACGTAAAAGAAACAAAAACAAAGTGTATGACTGTATATAGATGCAAATCAGACTGATAGGAACTGAGCCCATAAACCTAATCAATCAAACAGAACCTAGGAATGAATTCTAAATTTGCACAGCTGTTTCTTTTTGTCCCTGTTGTTTGTGTGCCTTTCCCCCAATTTATGCATAAAGTCACTTGATCACTTCACATCCGGTTACTCATTGATTTGCTTGAGCGGGCACCAGTAACGTCTCCATTCGTCCCTGTCTTGTGCTCAATGGAGTCTGCTCGCTCCAGGAACACGAAAAGCCTCAAACCGATCATTCAGGATCTTGACAAAGAAGTCTGACCATCTCGTAGGTGGGCAGCCACGCGATCTTTTG